>NC_132991.1:70096000-70775500 GCF_048564905.1 Vicugna pacos | reverse complement strand
GGCTCCTCACTCAGCTTTTGCTTGTTGGATGTAGCTACAGTTTTCCTGTGATATTTGGCTGGGGTACAGCATTTATCTTCTAAAAGTTTTCTATCTTGCAAGCCTTCCCCTTTCCTGGTGCTTCATCTAGACAGAGAGAAGGCTTTTCTTGAGACTTTTGTTGTCTGTATCTGAATTCTTTAGCATCAATTCCACAATATATAGGGCAAAAAGAAAAACTAGGGTATTCACCACCTTGTTATTCCTTGACTCTCAAAGTCCCTAGCTGTCTGATTTCTTTTTTTCCCACCATTCAGACTCATCTTACATCTGTTTTATAAATACTATCTTAGTCAAAAACACTTAATCTCTTATTTTATTCCCCTATACTTAAGTTCAGTGATCTCTGGATTCTAATAATCTGAAGTGGGGCCTGGGTGTGGTTGTCTTAAAAGATGTCCAGAAGAGTTTTGGCAGTACCCTCTTCAAGAAGTAGAGCCTAATCTCCTTCCCTTGAGTGTGGGCTGGACTTAGTGACTAGTTTTTAATTAGTCCCCCTCCTCCCCAGCCCTAATCTACTTTTGTCTCTATAGGCGTGCTATTTCCAGACATCTCGTATAAATGGACTTATACAATATTTGGTCTTTTGTGACTTCAGCATTTATTTACCACTTAACATAATGTTTCCAAGTTTAATCCATGATGCAGCATTTATCAGTACTTAATTTCTTTTCATTACTGAATATTTCATTGTATAGATACAACCACATTAATTCATTGATTCATCAGTTAATGGACACTTGGATGTTTCCACTTTTGGGCTATTATGAATAATGCTACTGACATTTGCAAACAAGTTACCATGTGGATATATATTTTTATATCTCTTGAGTACATACCTAGGAGTGGAATTTCTGGGTCATACGCCAAATCTATGTTTAACATTTTAAAAAACTGTTAAATTATTTTCTAAAGCAGCTGCATAATTTCTACCAGCAATGAATGAGGATTATAATTTGTCTATATCACGCCCCATACGAGTTATTTTCCGTATTTTTTTATTATAGTCATCCTAGTTGGTGTGAAGTGGTATCTCCTATAATTTTGATCTGCATTTCCCTAGTGGCTAATGATGTTGAGTATATTTCATCTCCTTATTATCCATTAGTAATCTGCTGCAAATTATCTACTCAGGTCCTTTGCCCATTTAAAAAATTGGGTTGTTTATCTTTTTATTGTTGAATGGTAAGAACCCTTTACATATTTTGGGTAAAATGGATACAAAGTCTCTTATCAGATATGTGATTTCCAAATATTTTCTCCCATTCTGCTGGTTGTTTTTTCACTTACTATTGGTGTCCTTTGAATAGTCGAAAGTTTTTTGTTTGTTTTGTTTTGTTTTTAGGTGAATTCCAATTTGTCTATTTTGTCTTTTGACTCATGCTTTTGATGTTACATCCAATAAGGCTTTGGATAATGCAAGGTCATAAAGATTTACTCCTATTTTCCTTCTAACTGTTTTATACTTTTAGCTCACATATTTAGGTGTATGATCCATTTTGAGTTAATTTTTATGTATGCTGTAAAGAAAAGGTCAGACTTAATCCTTTTGCATGTGGCTATTCAGTTGCCGAGGCACCACTTGTTGAAAAGACTTCTCCACTGAATTATCTTGGCACCTTTCTTGAAAATCAATTGACAATAAATTTAAGATTTATATGTGCACCCTCAATTCTATTCCACTGGCCTATATACCTATCCTTATACCAGTACAACACTGTCTTTATTACTATAGCTTGTAGTGAGTTTTGAAATGGGGGGATTGAGAGTCCTCCAACTTTGATCATTTTATAAAAGATTATTTTGACTATATTATTTTGGGTGTTAAAGTCTCCCACTATTATTATATTGTTGTCAATTTCTCCCTTTATGTCTGTTAATATTTGCTTTATGTATTTAGATGCTCCTATATTAGGTGCATATATATCAACAAATGTTATATCCTCCTCTTGTATTGATTCCTTATCATTATACAATGCCTTTCTTTGTCTTTTGTTATAGATTTTATTTCAATGTATACTTCGTCTGATACAAATATTACTACTTGTTGTTTCCATTTGCATGAAATATCTTTGACAACCTTTCACTTTCAGTCTGTGTGTGCCTCTAGCTCTGAAGTGAGTCTCTTGTAAGCAGCACCTAGATGGGTCTTGTTTTCTTTCTTTTTTTTTTTTAATGCAAGCAGACACCCTTTGTCTTCTGATTGGAGCATTTAGTCCATTGACATTTAAAGTTATTATTTTCTTATTTTATTTTTTTTATTTTCATAGCACTTTAATCGTTTCTAATATATCTTCCCTTAATCTGTCTCATTATTATCCCTCAAATCTGTCTGGACTTATCTCCCATCCTTTTCTGCTTGTTCCACCCTGCAGAAACTTCTTTCTCCCTTTGCTTCCCCAAGGTCAACTATGGAAGAGGTAACCTGCAACTGATGTCTTCTTACCATGGCCAAGGTAGAAGAGGTGTCAAAAAACAATAACTTCTGTTAGATAGCATTGAATGACAAAGGAAATTGAATATCTTCTAGCATTTCATACAATTTAAGAGTACATTTATTTTCCATTTCATAATGTGGAATATTATTCCTAATGTGGAATAGCATGTCATATGGTATTATAAAGTGTTTATTACTAGGCATGTACTTATTGCCATTTTGTTACTCGTTTTCTGATTGCTTTTACAGTTCTTCTCTGTTTTTTTCTTCCCTTAGTTTCTTCTTTTGTGATTTGATGACTTTCTCTAGCAGTATGCTTGTGTTTCTTTCTCTCTAGCTTTTGTGTATCTACTGTAGGTTTTGATTTGTGGTTATCATAGGGTTCATACACGTTGAATTATATTTATTTGTTTCAAACTGATATTCACTTAAGTTCAAACACTTTGTAAAAAAATCTACATGTTTTCCCTCATACGGAATCTTGTGTGTGCTGGGACCAAGGGCAGAGGTAGTGATTTCGTGGGAATCTTGGCCAGTACTGCCTGTTGGTTTTGGAAGGTCTCCTGAGGAGGTAGGGGGCAGCTGTGGCTCACCCAGGGGACATAAAAGCTGCTGGCAGACTATCAGGGAGTGTTCATCTACATGAGCTTTCCTGGAAGCTGACATCTTGCTTGGGTCATTGGTGCCAAGACCTGGCCCCATCGAACAGCACGTAGGCTTAAGTGCTGTGAAGTCTTAGGCCAAACAACATACTGGGTGAACACACAGCCCCATCCATCAGCAGACTTCCTGAGCTCACAACCACCTATAGACACACCACTTGGCCCCAGCCCTGCTCACCAGAGGGCCAGGACTCAGCTACACCCAGCAGTGGCCAGGCACCAACCTCTCCTGCCAGGAAACCTGCACAAGCCTCTAGTCCAGCCTCACCCACCAGGGGGCAGACACCAGAAATAAGAAAACAACAATCCCAAAGCCTTTGGAAGGAATCTGCAAACACAGGCCAGACTCTACCCTGGGACCAGCTGGATCCTGGCCCTTGGGTGACAAGAAGGGAGTGCACTGTTGGGATGCATAGGAAGTCTTATATAGAGGGTCACTTCTCCAAGGTCGAGAAATGTTACTAACCTACATAAAAATACAAATAGAAATTTAGACAAAATGAGGCAGCAGAGGAATATGTTCCAGGCAAAGGCACAAGATAAAATCCTGGAAGAAGAAATAAGTGATGAGGAAACAGGCAATTTACCAAAGAAAGAGTTTAGACTAATGATTGTGAAGATGATCAGAGAGACTGGGAGAAGAATATATGCACAGGGCAAAGTTTTTGGCAAAGAGTTAGAAAATATAAAGAATACCCAAAGTTGAAGAATATAATTGCTGAAATGTATAATACACTAGAAGGAACCAAGAATAGACTAAATAAGGCAGAAGAACAGATCAGTGAACTAGAAGACAGAGTAGTGGAAATCACTACAGCAGAACAGACAAAAAAAAAAAAGA
This sequence comes from Vicugna pacos, assembly GCF_048564905.1. Taxonomy (NCBI): domain Eukaryota; kingdom Metazoa; phylum Chordata; class Mammalia; order Artiodactyla; family Camelidae; genus Vicugna; species Vicugna pacos. The sequence continues at coordinate 70,771,521 of NC_132991.1, read as the reverse complement.
ATGAAAAGAAATGAAGATAGTTTAAGAGACTTCTGGGACAACATGAAGTGCACTAATATTCACATTATAGGGGTCCCAGAAAGAGAAGGGAGAGAGAAAGAACCTGAGAAAATATTTGAAGAGATAATAACTGAAAATTTCCCTAACATGGGAAAGGAAATACTCATCCAAGTTCAGGAAGTGCAGAGTCCCATTCAGGATTAACCCAAAGAGGAACACACCAAGTCAATAATAATCAAACTGACAAAATTAAAGATAAGGAGGAAATATTTAATCAGCAAGAGAAAAGCAGTAAATAATATACAAGGGAACTCCCATAAGATTATCAGTTGATTTTTCAGCAGAAACTCTACAGGCCAGAAAGGAGTGGCATGATATATTTAAAGTGATGAAAGGGAAAAACCCACAACCAAGAATACTCTACCCAGTAAGGCTCTCATTCAGATTTGATGGATAAACAAAAAGCTTCACAGATAAGCAAAAGCTAAAAGAATTCAGCAACACCAAACAACTTTACAACAAAATGTTAAAAGAACTTTTCTAGGTAGAAAAGAAAAGGCTATAACTAGAAACAAGAAAATTACAAAATGGAAAAGCTCACTGGTAAAGGCAAACATACAGTAAAGGTAGGAAATCATCCACATACAAACTAATAGGGAAGTTGAAAGACAAAAGTAGTAAAATCATCTGTATCCACTCTAAGCAGTTAAAGGATACACAAAACAATTAGAAGTAAAATATATCAAAAACAGTAATTGTAAGGGGAGGGGGATATTAAAGCAGGGTATCTAAAATGCATTTGAAATTGAGAGATCAGCAACTAAAACAATCATGTGTATATTTATATATACAGACTTCTATACCAAAAAGTCATGGTACCTGTAAATCAAAAATCTCTAATGATATACACACAAAAAAGAAAGAGGAATCCAAATGTAATGCTATAGTCATCAAACCACAAGAGAAGAGAACAAAAAGAAGGAGAAAAAAAGACCTACAAAAACAAATCCAAAACAATTAACAAAATGGCAATAAGAATTTATGTATTGATAATTATCTTAAATGTAAATGGATTAAACACTCCAACCAAAAAAACATAAACTGGCTGAATGGATACAAAAACAAAACCTGTATATATACTGTTTACAAGAGACCCACTTCAGAGCTAGAGACACATACAGGCTGAAAGTGAGGGGATGGAAAAAGATATTCCAGGGCAAATGGAAACCAAAAGAAAGCTGGAGTAGCAATACATACATCAGACAAAATAGACTTTAAAATAAAGATTGTTACAAGAGACAAAGAAGGACACTACATAACACTCAAGGGGTCAATCCAAGAAGAAGACATAACAATTATAAATACATACATACATGCACCCAATATAGGGGCACCTCAATATATAAGGCAACTGTTAACAGACATAAAAGGAAAAATTGACAATAACACAATAATACTGTGGGAATTTAACACCCCACTTACATCAATGGACAGATCATCCAGACAGAAAATCAAAGAAAATATAGGCCTTAAATGATGCAACAGACCAGATGGACTTAATTGATATTTATAGAGCATTCCATCAGAAAGCAGCAGAATATACATTCTTCTCAAGTGCACATGGAACATTCTCCAGAATAGATCACACACTAGTCCACAAAGCAAACCTCAGTAAATTTAAGAAAATTGAAATCATATCTGGCATCTTTTCTGACCACAATGCTATGAGATTAGAAATCAACTACAAGAAAAAAACCACAAAAACTGCAAACACATGGAGGCTAAAAAATGTGCTACTAAACAATCAATGGATCACTGAAGAAATCGAAGAGGATATTAAAAAATACTTAGAGACAAATGAAAATGAAAATGCTGTGATCCAAAACCTCTGGGACACAGCAAAAGCAGCTGTAAGAGGGAAGTTTATAGTGACATAAGCTTACTCCAGGAAACAAGAAGAATCTGAAATGAACAACCTAGTCTTATACCTAAAGCAACTAGAGAAAGAAGAGCAAACAAAACCTGAAGTTAGTAGAAGGAAATGAATCATAAAGATTAGAGCAGAAATAAATAATAGAAACTAATAGTAATAGAGACTAAAAAAAAAAAAGGAAAAATCAACGAAACTAAAAGCTGATTCTTTGAAAAGATAAACAAAATCAATAAACTTTTAGTCAGATTCATTAAGAAACATTAATTTTATTAATTTGGTTAATAAATTAATAAAATCAGAAATGAGAAAGGGGACGTTACAACCAACACCATAGAAATACAAGGGATAATAAAAGGATACTATGAGCAACTAAGCACTAACAAAAAGGACAACTTAGAAGAAATGGACAATTCCTTAGGAAGGTACAATTTGCCAATACTGAACCAAGAAGAAATAGGAAATATGAATAGACCAATTACCAGTACTGAAATTGAACCAATAATTTAAGTACTCCCAACAAGCAAAAGTCCAGGACCAGATAGCTTCACAGATGAATTCTACCAAACATTTAGAGAAGAGTTAACATCTAACCTTCTGAAACTATACCAAAAAATTACAGAAGAAAGAACACTTCCGAACACATTCTGTGAGGCCACCATCACCCTGATACTGGGCAATGATATCACACACACACACAAAATTAAAGGCCCATATCACTTATGAATATAGATAGATGCAAAAATCCTCAATAAAATACTCGCAAATCAACTCTAACAATGCATTAGAAGGATCATACACCATGATCAAGTGGGATTTATCCCAAGGGTGCAAGAATTTTTCAATATCCCCAAATCATCAAATGTCATATACCATATTAACAAATTAAAGAATAAAAACCATACAATCATCTCAACAGATACAAAAAAGCTTTTGATAAAATTCAACATCCATTTATGATAAAAAACCCTCCAGAAAGTGGGCATAGAGGGAACAGATCTCAACATAACAAAGGCCATGTATGACAAACCCACAGATAACATCATACTTAATGGTGAAAAGCTGAAAGCATTTCCTCTAAGATCAGGAACAAGACAAGGATGCTCACTCTCACCACTTTTATTCAACATAGTTTTGGAAGTCCTAGCCATAGCAATCAGAAAAGAAAAAGAAATAAAAATAATCCAAATTTGAAAAGAAGAAGTAAAACTGTCACTGTGGATGACATGATACTATACATGGAAAACCCAAAAGAAGAGTCCAGAAAACTATTAGAGCTCATCAATGAATTTGGTAATGTTGCACAATACAAAATTAATATATAGAAATCAGTTGCATTTCTATATACTAACAATGAAATACCAGAAAAAGAAATTTAGAATATAATCCCATACCATCATACCAAAAAGAATAAAATACCTAGAAATAAACCTGCCTAAGTAGGCAAAGGACTTGTATTCCAAAAACTATAGGACACTGATGAAAGAACTTGAAGATTACACAAATATAAATGGAAAGATATACCATGTTGTTGGATTGAAAGAATTGATATTGTTAAAATGGCCATACTACCCAAGGCAATACATAGATTCAGTGTAATCCCTATCAAATTACCAATGACATTTTTCACAGAAATGGAACAAAAATGTCAAAATTTGTATGGAAACACAAAAGACCCTGAATAGCCAAAACAATCTTGATAAAGAAGAATGCAGCTGGGAGAATCATGCTCCCTGACTTCAGTTTATACTACAAAGCTACAGTAATCAAAACAGTATTGTACTGTCACAAAAACAGACACATTGATCAATGGAATAAGATAGAAAAGCCAGAAGTAAACCCACATACTTATGGTCAATTAATCTATGACAAATAAGGGAAGAATATACAATGGAGAAAAGATCATCTCTTCAATAAGTGGTGCTAGAAAAACTGGATAGCTACTTGTAAAAGAATGAAATTAGAACATTCCCTAACATAATACCACATAGAAAAATAAACTCAAAATGGACAAAAGACCTAAATGTAAGACTGGATACTGTAAAACTCCTAGAGGAAAACAGGCAGAACACTCTTTGAGATAAATCGCAGCAATGCTTTTTTCAAACCAGCTCTGATAGTAGTGGAAATAAAAGCAAAAATAAATAATTGGGATCTAATTAAACTTAAAAGCTTTTTCTCAGCTAAGTATGCCATCAGCAAAATGAAAAGATAACCTACAGACTGGGAGAAAATATTTGCAAATGATGCAACTGACAAGGGACTAATTTCCAAAATATACAAACAGCTCATACAGCTTAGTATCAAAAAAACAAGCAACCCAATCAAAAAATGGGCAGAAGACCTAAACAGACATCTCCAATGAAGACATCCAGATGGCCAACAGGCACATGAAAAGATGTTCAACATCACTAATTATTAGAGAAATGCAAATTAAAACTACAATGAGGTATCACCTCACAACAATCAGAATGGCATCATTAAAAAGTCTACAAATAATAAATGCTGGAGAGGGTGTGGAGAAAAAGGAACCCTCCTATACCATTAGTGGGTATATAAATTGGTGCAGCCACTACAGAGGACAGTATGAAGGGTTCTTTAAAAAATTAAAAATAGATTACCATATGATCTAGTAATCTCACTCCTGGGCATATATATGGAGAAAACTATAATTCAAAAAGACACATGCAGCCCCAATGTTCACAGCAGCACTAAATATCCATACACCGATGAATGGATAAATAAGAAGTGGTATGTGTGTTTATATAATGGAATACTACTCAGCCATAAAAAGAATAATACCATTTGCAGCAACATAGATGGAACTGGAGATCATCATTCTAAGTGGAGTAAGCCAGAAAGAGAAAGAAAAATACCATATGATATCACTTATATGTGGAATCTAAAAAAAAAAAAAATACAAATGATCTTATTTGCAAAACAGAAACAGACTCACATAGAGAACAAACTTACGGTTATTAAGGAATAAAGGGAGTAGGAAGGGATAAATTGGGAGCCTGAAATTTGCAAATACTAACTACTATATATAAAATAGATGAACAACACATTTATATTGTATAGCACATGGAGCTATATTCAATATCTTGTGGTAACCTATAATGAAAAGGAAGATGAAAATGAATATATGTATGTATATGGGTGACTGAAACATTATGCTGTACACCAGAAATTGACACAGCATTGTAAACTGACTAAACTTCAATAAAAAAAGAATGCAAATTAAACAACTAAACAAAAAGAGTCTAGAGGTAAGCTGTAGCCTTTTGGGCACTGTAAGCATAATAAAATCCTTATGAAGATCTCTATTATAAAGGAGGAGGTAAACTCAAACAATAGGTTACAGTAATTTTGTACATGTAAAACCTCTTGTGAGGAAGAAAAGCCTAGCTCTCAGACAGAATAAAAAGAGAAACTGCTGGGCTTTCTGTGAACAGTAGTGATTTACAAAATTGGTCTTTCTGGAAAAAGAAAGAGGGGTTGGAGAAAGAAAACAGATATTACAGTAATATCAATGGGACCTATGAGAAGGAATTACAATGTTAATGAATTACCATTAAAGATATACCTCACCTGATGAATTGAGAGCAATTACTTCCTCTGGAAGTGGCTCCTCGAGGGTTCTGTAAATCCTTGACTGTGGGGAAAAAAACCTTGTGCTTACTTCAGTGTGTTTCTTTAATTTGTCCTTTATATATTTATTTGTATTTCTCAAAAATGTCAATTGTCTTACAGCTACTAAAACAAGTTTGGAGTATTTAATGATTACTACATTAATTTTCTTTTTAAAACACAAGACCTCCCCATTCCCTTCAACAGTGACAGATTCAATTAAAAGGTCACAAAAATCAAAAGCTGCATTTGGAATACATGTACCAGTTTGGGCTTTGGGATTACATTTCAGTAATCCGCTTCCTAACAAGAGACAGTAATAACATGTATGTTATTCACAAAATAGAATGAAGACTGTTTTCCAAAACATGGTTACATATTTATTATTATATAATTAGCCTCTGTATTTTTAACCAGTTATTTTTAGAAAGCAGTCGATATACTTAGTAATAATAATTTTGATTGGTTACACTATTACAATGTCAGATGGAACTCAATAATTTAGCCCAGAGTAGGCTAGCATATTACACCTCTATGAAGTTACTAAGTGCATATAAGTAAGTGTGTATAAGAAAATTACATTTTATTTGCTCATTTGTGTTCTTACTTCAAGGCTACTTACTAATATTTGACATGTGTAGTAAAGAAAACAGTATATGTGCTTTAAGCACACACATATATAGACTCAGAACATATATAAAGTGCCTAGTTCAACTCCTGACCTAGAGTATGCCTCAGTAAGTGTTGGTTGTAATATTTTAAATTTTCATCAACATTATCTCCCACAAGTTTCTTTACAGTGCCTTGCCTCAAAAGCACTTAAGTTCAAAATACTGGACTCCCCTTCCCTTTCCCGTTTTTAGCATACGTTTAGCCTAAACTTATACACAACTGGCCACAGATGGTTGTTGGAGACCTATGACTTTCCTACTGTTCAAACTGGTTTTTGAAAACTCTAAAATAGCAAATCCCATTGGCTGCAAGCACCAACGACAGTAAACGTGTAACAATTAACGCCTTGCCCGCATTTTTCTTGTTCTAGTCCGTGTGCCCAGCTACCAATCTGATATGCTGAGACTTCCTATCCAAATAAATTGCCATGAACCTAGAAATCTTTCTGTATTTACAAAAGTCGAGGGTATGAGAAGAAGGAGATTCCCTTCATCCAGGGCATGTAGAAGCCTTTCCACAGAATTCTCTAATGGGACATAATTATCCTGTCACTGGGGCTGTGTCCTTTTTAAGGCTCGAAGGACTAGAAAAACCTCACCAGAAAGTTGGGCCTACCGAAGCGGCAGCATGGTATACTAAAAACTTGATCGTATTATGGGACAGCGACCTTCAGTCAGCCCCTGATGCGGCGCCTGTCACAACAGCAGCCCTTCTCGCTCGGGGTCCTGGGTTCATTCCCTCGGGTTTTGCACCGCCTCAGGCTCTTTCCCAGACTTCCGTTCGAACCTCCCGGCCGCGGCAGAGCCCACCAATCACAAACGTCCTCCCTCGGGCCACGCCCCCTCCCGTCCCTCCGGGAACCAGAGTCGGATTTCGCGCACACCCCTTCCTTTACGCACGCTGCGCGGGGACGTCGGCCTCTGACGCCGCCGTTGCCCCCGGGGCCGGCTTCCTCCTGGGCCGCTCCCGCCGACCGTTGGGCGCCCGGCCGAAGTTCCTCCCTCAGGACCTCCCCCACCCCTCGAACCGCTCTGGCAGCGGCGACCCATGTGGGGGTTCAGGTTCCTGCGGTCGCCGCAGCTGCTTCTCCTGCTGCCCCAGCTCGGAATCGGAATCGCGGCGTCCCGCTCTCAGGCCGGAACCATGAACCTGGGCGGCAGCAGCAGCAGCAGCAGCAGCAGCAGCAGCAGCGGTGCGCTCTGCTCCGCCGCGGCCGAGGGGCGCCGGCAGCAGTGCCTGCAGCTGTCCACGGTGCCGGGAGCCGACCCGCAGCGCTGCAACGAGTTGCTCCTGCTGGCGGCGGCGGCAGCGGCTGCCGGGGAGGGACCGGAACGGCGGGACCTCTCTGGGGACCCGGCGAAGGAGGAGCCGCAACCGCCGCCCCAGCATCACGTTCTCTATTTTCCCGGGGATGTGCAGGTAACCTGCGGCCTGCCTGGGCACCTGTTCCTTCCTCTTGTGCATATGTAAATTCTCTAGATTCTTCCCTCATAGCTGGTGCTCGGTTCCTTGGCTCGCCTGAACACACCCACTCATGCGCTAACCGTGGTGGCTTCACGAAATCTGAAACCGCCCCTTCCACGCCCCTGACCCCCTCCTCATAGAGCCCCAGAGGGAAGGTGTCCTTGGAGGGCCATGACCTCAGAAGAGACCCCTGTCAGTCCAGGCTACGAGGGAGTGGAACTTAAGATATATGAATATTTACTTTATAACTTGGTTTCTCAGAGGAGGGGGGGGCAGGAGACTGAGAGATGATTTTTAAATTAACTTAGTATGCAGTATTCAAAAAAACGCAGGCAGTTAGTAAAAAGCAAACAAGTAAACAGAAAAATTAGTACAAGGGTGTGACACTCTCAGTAACCCTAAGAAAGGGAGAATGGGTGGAAGAAAAAGGACAGTAATTACCAAGCATGTCAATATTTTGATGTTCACCTAAATTCTGTACTTTTGTTTCTGTGTGTGATTTTATCTGTTACTGATTTTGTGTCTGCAAGCAAATATCCGAGGATATGTTGTCCTGGAAAGCTGGGTCTTAATCTAGATCTTAATCTAGAACTACGTTGTCTAATAAGGTAGCTGTTAGCTAGATGTGGCTATTTAAATTAATTAAAATTAAGTAAAATTAAAAATCCTGTTCTTCAGTCGCACTAGCTGCATTTCCAGGGCTCAGTAACACCTAAGGTTTGTATGTGCCAAGATTTGGACAGTGCAAATACAGAGCACTTTCACAGAACATTTCCATTGTGGCAGAAAGTTCTCTTGGGTAGTGCTTGGGTGTAGACAAGTAAAGATAGAATATGGCGAGATATGGGAAACAATATTAGTTTATTGTTTTTGAAATTAATGCTCTAAAATAGTAGATTTACAAACTTTGTGTCCCAAGTCACATGACAGTGAAGGTATATGTAGTTTTTTCTCTTCCCCTCCAAATGATTGACTGGTCTAGTATACTGCTAATAAAAAAAATGTGAAAAAACTAATATTTAGATTTAAGAAAAAAACTTTAATTTACTCCAGTGATACCCTTTTGCCCAGTTTGAGAAAACAGCATGACATTGCTGGCAGCAATTTCTCGAGTTTTATGGAACAGCTACTATGTGCATCTGTAATGATGATGATGATACTAATGATAACTAACCTTCACTGAACACCTACTAAGTGTTTTTAAAGTGTGCCAGTCAGAATGTAACAAAAGTCTTCAGATGAAGTCTAAAAAGTGCTAAATATAGAGTTGGAGTAATACCTCCTTTCCTTTTGACATCATCTGTTTCTTTAGCCTGAGATTCCATTAGCTTTTTGGACAGTGATATACTGTTGATTTATGCAGAGTATGACGTGCTCTAAAAACCCAGGTCTTTTAGAGAAGAAGTAGAGGATAATGCATCAGAGGCTCTGAGGCCAGATTGCCTAGTTTAAACCCTGATTCTGCACTTTTTAAGCTATGAAGTCTCTAGCCAGTTGTTAAATCTCTCTGTATTGTAGCTGCCTCAACTACAAAATGGGAATAACAATGTATACGATATCAGTGAGGATTAAAAATGTGAATACCCAATGAGTTACATTCCTTTTTATCTTTCTGATGACCTTTTTAATTATTGGGGTGTACTGTCCTTGGATTTTTCCTCTGACTACCTTTACTCCCTTCATGATCTCTTTCAGTCTTTGCCTTTACATACTACCTGATACTGTGACAACCTTCAACATTTGTGTTCTATCCTAGACATATTCCTGGAATTTTAGGCTTACCAATTGCATATGCGATATTTCCTTTTGGACATTTTATAGATATCTCAAACCTAAACTCTCTGGATCATTACCCCTAAACTTGCTTTTCCTTAGGTAAAGGAAGCTCTTCCTATTTAGTTGAAGTTAGAAATGTTGAAGTTACCCTTTTGTCTTCTCTTAATACACTATAGCAAATAAAGTGGCTTTACCTTCTAAATGTATCTAGAAGTGATCAGAATAATCATTTAAAAATCTAAGTCAAATCATACCACACCTCTGTTCAAAACTCTCCAGTAGCTCCTAAGTCACCCCACACAAAAGCCAAGAGTCCTCTTGATGGCCTACAAGGCACTTCAGTATCTTTTCCTTTTCCCACCCTGTTCCTTTTCTGACCGTCTCCCTTTTCTGTTTTACTCTGCTCCAGCCGCACCAGCTTCATATTGTTCATGGTAGGGACGCTTGACCTCAAAAGCCTTGCACATACCGCCTGGAACAATTTTCCTGCAGATATCTGTAAGGATTCATTACTTCACCTATTTCAAGTCTTTGCTCAAAAATTGCCTTAACAATGAGGCCTTTTCTGACCATTCTATTTAATAGTCATACATGTGCACAGGATCCCTGTCAACTTCTTTATTTTAATTCATTTCATTTACTGTATTAGTTACTCATTTCGGTTTTTGTCTGTCTTCCACTAGTACGATGACAGCTTCTTGTCTGTTCTCTTCACTGTTACATCTGTGATGCTTAGTGACTGGCACGAAGGAGGTGCTCAGTAGATAACTTGTTGAATGAATGAATATATGTAAGTTGCTTTGAACAGTGTGTTAAGTGCTTTATAATTATTATATGAAATGCTTTTAGGCTCAGATTTCCTTGTCTTTGCACATGGTTCTTTTGAGCCGAATGTTTATCCTTATGAAATTGCCCTGTTAGATGTGGCTCCTCTTTTTACTGTGTTGCTCCTTTTAGAACCCTTATTTTGGTTTGTATCGTATATAGGTAAAGTGAGCATTCTTTCTGTGTCTTTATTTTTAATTTGGGTAATTTTTTTTAAAAAATTGGGTAAATATTGAACAGAATAGGGAGGACCAAACAGAACTTTGTAAGGTACTGTTAGCAGCTTTGCCTCATCTTAACACAGATTTATTATTTGGTGTTAATTGTATCTGGTTGTCCATGAAATTTTAAATCCTAATTACCCTTACTTTCTTGATGTTCCTTTTGCAGTCATCTTTTGCTGTATGTCCTGTTTTATTCTGTGCTTGTCCTTTTGTGATGTGAATTACAGGAAAGCTGAGGCCATAGTAACTCACATTTCTTTAGGTACCCTTTTATGTTTTTCTTATCAGTAATGATTTTGGAGGGAGATCAGAATTTTTTTAAGTACACACTTCCGAATTTTTTTGAGTTACCTTGCTTTTTAAATCCTCAGGATATAGAATTATACTTATCTCTTTTTTTTTAAAGCATAAACTTACAATTGATAAATTTTGACAAGTACGATTATGTAACCATAACAGCAATTACGTAATACAACATATCTACCACCCTAAAAAGCACCCTTGTGCCCTACTTCCGTCAGTATCCTTTCTCAGCCATAGGCAACCACTGATCTGTTTTCCTTCACTATAGTTTTGCCTCTTTTAGATTTTCATTAGTTAGGAATCATACAGTATGTAGTCTTGTGTCTAGCTATTTGGCCTAGTCTAATGCTTTTGAAATTCATTCTCAGTGTTGCCTTCATCAGGAGTTCATTCTTCAATGCCAAGTAGTTTTCCATGTATGGATATACAGTTTACTTACCCATTCAGTAGTTCGTGAACATTTGGGTCATTTCCGGTTTTAACCTTTAAAAGCTTTTGCTTTCCTAAACACTGGGATATGTAGATGATCATGTCCCAAGTGTATGTCCTGGTGGGTAGGAAAAGACTAAGTTCTCCTGTGTGTCTCTCCTTTACTACTCACACCGTACCACACTCAGAACACTCTGACAACAGATGTGTGGGTTTTTTCCCCCACACCAAGTAATTCTCTACAACACCATCTGTCCTATAATTCAGTTCAGTTCTGACACTGTCTACCTGGAGCTCAGGCAAATGGATGCCCATTGTAAGTCCCAGGTCATCACCTGTACTGCTGACTGACCAGCTATAAACTGAGATTCACACAGTACCCTCCTTGGGTTTAGTTAATTTGCTAGAATGGCTCACAGAACTTTGGGAAACATTTTACATACTGTTTACCCATTTATTATGAAAGGATAGGATAAAAGATACAGATGAACATCTGGATGGAAGAGATGCACAGGGCAGGCTATGTGGGAAGAGGTGCAGAGCTACCATGCCTCTCTGAGTACGCTGCTCTCCTAGCACTTGCACATGTTCACCAACTTCAAGCTGTCTGAACCTGTACTTTGGGGATTTTTATGGAGGCTTCATTGCATTAGTATGATCAGTCATTAACTTCATTTCCAGTTTCTCTCTGGAGAATGGGGAGTGGTGTTGAAAGTTCTGAAATTCTAATCATGTCCTGGTCTTTCTGGTGACCAGCCCCTATCAGCCAGGAAATTCCAGGGTTTTAGGAGCTCTGTGCCAGGAACCAGGGGCAGACACACACACGTATATACACACACACACACACACATATTCTATTATTTCACATCTGGTCACGTAGCCTGGGGCTTCCTGTGCTGTGTCAGGTAGCCTTCTTAGGCTAGTTCCTGTTACAGTCCTTCTAGCTTGTTCACATGGAATGTCTACTTTATGCTCAGCAAAGATGCCCCTTGACACATTTTTTAGGGAACTTATAGCTTATATCCCATATACCTCTCCTCGCTCTGCTGTAAGAGTAGTCCACCTAGGTCACCTCTTTATCATAAATATCTCCAAACTCTTGGAGACACATGTCAAGTTTTTCTAAACATCCTTTGTGCCTGTACTTCAGTGGCAATATGGGATAGGCCTCATTAAGTTTCTGCAGATCAGCGAGCATCTACCTGTGGAGTAAGCACCTCTCAATCTCTCCAGGAGGTTCTCTTGCCACCTGCCTCACTGGGGATGAGAAGCGTGCCTCCTACCCTGTAACCCCTACAGGGAGAGTAAGTGCATTGCATTCCCAGCTTGGATGAAAAATCTCTCAAAAGAAAACCTTTCTTCCCACATCCTTTGACCTTTTCTGTAGATTGGCCTTGGGTAATAGCCTTAGTCTAATCAATGAACTAAATTTTTAATTGTATTCAAGTTTAGATTTAAAAACTGATACTCAGTCTGGTTCCTGGAAAACTTTTAAGTGTATTTGAACAACTAGGGTATGTGAATCTACTTTTGCAACTGTAAATTTTATGAAATCTAAATTCAGATCAGTATTTCCGATGACAATTTAGCACCCAAACTGAAATGTGTTATAAGTGTAAAATATACACTGGATTTCAAAGACTTAGTAAGAAAAAGAAATGTAATAGTCTCAGTATTTTTTACATTGGTTACATGTTGAAGTGATAATATATTGGATATATTGGGCTCAAAAAATATATTATTAAACATAATTTCACCTGTTAACTTTTTACTTTTCTTAATGTTGCTGCTAGAAAATTTTATGTGTGGCTCATGTTGTATTTCTGTCAGACAGTGCTGCTCTGTTTACTTATGCAGTTGTTTATTGTGCATTTCTGTACTAGAATGTGTGCTCCACGTGGGCAGGGTTTTGTCTGTCCTGATCCATGACCAGTCTGTTGGTATCCAGTAAATTTTATAGAATAAATGAATAAATTTGAGTGAATTTTCCTTTTTTAAAAAAAGCTATTATGAATAAAAATTAAAAGGAAAACAAAATTTATATGCGGGCCCTAGAACCTAAACAAAAAGTTATTAATATATGTAGAACACTTATAAATAAGATCCGAATTTAAGAAGTCGAAAGATATGAACAGGCACAAGTAGAAATCCAGATGGTTAATAAATATATGAATAAAATTTCAACTTCATTTAAATTTTTAATAAATTCAAATTAGAGTAAGTTATCCTGTGACAGTGAAATTTAACAAAGATAAAAGAAAAAATTATACATACTTCTCTGGAAGATAGTATTGTAGTCTATATAATCAACCTTAAATTATAAATATTCTTTGAGCTACTTTTTCCACATCTAGGAATTTATTTTTAAGGATATAATCACAGATGTATGAAAGATTTTTCTGTAATGTTCACTGCTGCTTTCTAATACCAAAATTGAAATCAAACATAGCATTCAGGTTGCTGGAGTAATCTAGAGAGGGAGGAGTTCAGGATTGCAGCTTTAATAGGAAAATAATTTAAAATTCTGCTTTGGTCAAAGTCTGCCTAATAAACCAAATTGTAATTTTCAGTTAATGTGTTAGGAATAATAAAGATCATATGTATACTAGATAAAATCTATTAAAATATTTATAATCTTTCTAAGTTTTCTTTTTAAAATTTCTACTATGCTGTTTAGCTATATGTTATAACCCTGTCTTTTGATGGATTTGAGGCATAAACTGAAGAAGTGACTTGTTTAAAATCTTATAACCAGAAAGTAATAGATTTATAGTTTTCATGTGTAGTACATTAGCTATAGGTCATTATAACCTCCTCCAATAAAAATGGGAAACTAATTTTTTGGAAATAATTTTATATAAATGTGTATTTAATGTTTGTTTCATCTTTCTTACCTTTCAGAATTACCATGAAATTATGACTCGTCATCCTGAGAATTACCAGTGGGAAAATTGGAGTCTAGAAAATGTTGCCACCATTTTAGCCCATCGGTTCCCCAATAGTTATATTTGGGTGATAAAGTGTTCCCGAATGCATTTGCACAAATTCAGCTGCTATGACAATTTTGTAAAAAGCAATATGTTTGGTGCTCCAGAACACAGTACTGACTTTGGAGCTTTTAAGCACCTTTATATGTTATTAGTTAATGCTTTTAACTTAAGTCAGAAGAGCTTGCTATCAAAGAAGAATATGAAAGATTTGAATAAGGACTCCAAAGCATCTAATTGTAGATCCAGTTCTTCTCATACTACTAATGGTTGCCAGGGAGAAAAAGAGAGGACCTGTGAAAAATTTGATGAGTCTGCGATGAGCTTTTATCCACCATCACTAAACGGTGCTTCTTTCACTTTGATTGGATTCAGTAAAGGTTGTGTTGTTTTGAATCAGTTGCTTTTTGAATTGAAAGAAGCCAAGAAAGAGAAGAACATAGATACTTTTATCAAAAGCATAAAAACAATGTACTGGCTGGATGGCGGTCATTCTGGAGGAAGCAATACTTGGGTTACTCATCCAGAAGTCTTGAAAGAATTTGCACAAACAGGGATAATTGTTCATACCCATGTAACACCTTATCAAGTACGTGACCCAATGAGATCTTGGATTGGAAAGGAGCACAAGAAATTTGTTCAGATACTTGGAGATTTTGGTATGCAGGTGACTAGCCAAATTCATTTTGCCAACGAAGCTCCTTCCATAGAGAATCACTTCAGGGTTCATGAAGTATTTTGAGACTACAGTGTTATTAATGTACTTGTTCAGTGGAGGAGCAGAAGCACTTTTTGAGTGTTATAAATGCGGATGAGATGTAATTCATAGATGCATTGACAGGGTTTTTTTGATGGGGGGTTGGGGGAAGGAAGCACACATTCCTAAAATATGAGTGTAATGTGCAATAGTATTCCTTGTTTGTGAATGCGAATAGTTTTTAATTTGGACTGGGTTAGAATTAGTTCATTTGAAATCTAAAAGGTGGTTTGTGATAATCCTACGAGGAGATACAAGATCCTTAAGAATTATAGTTATGATACAATCCTTATAAAAGGCGATTAAGATTGTTATTGTTGGAACTAGTTTATTTTCTGAGTAATGTTTAAAACTAATTTTGGTGATACTCTAACAGTAATTAGCTGTTTTGGCACTCAAAACTTTTGAGTAGAAACACTATTTTTCTTCAAAGCGAAGGCACACTGATATTTTCCATCGTTTTGCAATAACTCTACCCTGCCTCTTATGTTTATAAACTCATGGAGTTATTCTTTAATGTGCCACCAAGTCTTCTCTTGCAAGTCAAAATGTATTTGTTTCTAAATATCTAAGAACATGCAGTAGTGTAAAGTTGGCTTTAAAAAAAATTGCACTTAAGCACCATGGCTTAATTTTTAATTGACAATTTTTGGATAAGACATTTTGGAGTTTCTTGAATTTTGGCAAAAAAAGTTATTTTGGAAAATTGTTTTAAATTGAACATAATTATGTATATTGGGTAAAAATACAGTACAGATTTAAAATCATTTCATCATATCAGCCTTTTAAAAGAAATCAACTTAGGTGAAATATTAATAATACTCTATTTGATAGTGCTGTATTGAAAAGGAGACAGATTCTGTAGGTCTAAGTCAGTGTTTCTCCTGAAGTATGAGTTTGTCTGCCAAATGAAAGCAGCTCTCTTTGGCCAAAATGCAAAATTGTATTGCTATAAGAAAAATTAAAAGGGAAAGTTTGAAGACACAAATGATTTAATTTTGGCTCAAAAACTGAATTTGCTTAACACTGCTACATAATTTGGGTGAGGTTTCCTTCTGCCCATTTTTCTTGACCTAGATAAATACATTTTGAAAAACCAAGATCTAATGAATGTCAACCAACATTGAAACTTTGTGTGATTACAGTAAAAGGTGAGCAGTCATTTTAAAAAATTGTTTATTAATAATTAGCTTTTTCAGGTCATGAAATAACTAAGCAGAGAAGTAACATGCTGCTTTCAGACTGAAAAAAAAAAAAAGACTGAATCTTAATATCTTAATAACCCAGAGGGCCTAAAATTATAAAATAATTAAAATGTTAATTTCTTGGTTTCTTCCCAGAATTATATTTTAATGACTCTATAAATACATTCCAAATATTCAGACTTATGAGAAAGGAATTTTACTTACCAAATGCTTAAAAATAACATCCTTTAATTCTGTGAACTACAGAATAGTTATCTTTTAATTTTTTTTTAAAGGATGAAGTACAGTTTTATATTGCTTCAGTTTAAATACCTGCTGTTTCTTTTGAGACCAAATTCCCAACAAGGAAATAAGTCAGCCTAATTCTAGCATTTTATTTATTACCTTGTCTTAAAGCACCATGATTGATTGGGTGGCTTTTTTCAATGTGTTTAATAATCCTTGGTTAAATTTATGTGTATCTAATGTAAAATAGCTAAGTTACTGAATGCTTTAATGAGAGGAGAAGAAAAGGCATTTATTTTTACAGGATTAACTAAAATGGAAAAACTGTGGCTTTTTGCCAAAAGAGTTCATTTAAAAATCTGAGATATTTAAAAATCTAGTCCTTGGAGCTCTCTAGTCTTGTGAATGCTTAATTGTAATTGTTGTATGTTAAATGGATATTAAGAATAATTCACTAAACACCTGGAACTGTCCGTCAAAATGAGACTGTTGAAAAGTAGAAATATTTTCTTGAATGAAAATATATTCAGGTTGATCGTCATTCAAATATTTTAATACTTAAAATTTGTTCTTTCTCCACATTTGTTTAGAACTATTATAAATGTTAGTGCATCCTTTTGGATTGTGCCTTTTTATCTGTGTCATGAAAGAGTCAACTGAGAAAAGTAGTCATACAAATAATGTGAAAGTTGTTACTGCCACAGCATGAATGTATAATTGTATTAAATTTAATCCACAGAAGTCTGTTTGGATGTAATGTATGTTATTAGATTTGTTAAAACTTCAGCTCATTATTTGGAAGGAAGCCGTTTCCATTTTGCCAGTTTGGGTTTGCGTATGTTTTCAGTAACCTCTGTGTTTTTTCATACGAGCAACTTTGAACCTTTCCTGTAAAAATACATCTCTTCTCTCCTTTAAATTGTTCCACAAAATTTAGCATTATTTCCTTCTGGTGGGTTTCCTAAAGAACAAAATCTCTCAAAAATAAGTAAGTTCTTCCTTTTCTGTGCTAATCATCCCAGTATCTGCATTCCTTTAGCTGTCATCAAGAGACTTGATTAGAGTATAATGTGATCTATTTCTGGTTTTATTCATGCAGTAATATCTAAGCCCTACCAGGGGCAAGGACGGTCTAGGCACTGGAGATACAATACAGACAAAACAGTCCCAGCATGTGAGTATGGGAATGTGTAATAGACTGACTTCAGCAGTAAAATATGAAACAAAAGGTATTATTCTTTCTCAAAAGAATTCTCAAAAGAGCTATTCTGTTATACTTCATTTAAGAGATAAACGCTTTAGAGGATAAGATCTACATGTAGATAGACCTTCTCTGCAAATTAACGTTGCTCTTTATAGGCAGAGAGGCCAAGCAGCTCTTGGCGGTAGAGACAGGCAGTCACTTAGGATGGTCATTTTAGTATCCCATTTAATGGAACTTGAAAAAACAGAATATAACTTAGGTGTATGTAAGACACCCAAACAAACACCAGTGGCCTGTATGCTTGAAACAAGACTGTAGGGTAACACCAGAGATAGGTGGGTGACTGCCAGCCTATGTGAATTCCTCCTGATCACATCTGTTTTTGAGCACTGCCGGAAGGAGGCACAGCAGCACAGGTCCAACTCCATTCAGATGTGCTTTCCTGCTTCCTACCTTTTTTTTTTTTTTTTGGTCAACTTCTTAGATTCAGTTTCCATGTGTGTTGGCAACTCTAGATAGGTAAGAAAAGCCTTATTACTAAGGTTCTTTCCAAATGTTCACATAGCTGCTGTTCAAAAGGATGGAAAGAGAGAAAATAAGCCATATTGATTTTGTTTCCCTTGTTTTGATAATTCATCGAAGTGAAAAGTTTGAAACCACTGAATAAAAAGAATTCCAATGTAATTATGTACCATGGCAAATACTGTTAATGTTTGTGAGAAGACAGTAATTAGTCTAAACATGTACTTTTAATATTTTGAATATATATCAAGAAAAAGAAAAAAATTCAAATACTTAACTGCAGATTCCAGTCTGCCCACCTACTTGTCTAACCTCGGAGGCGATCACTATCACTGGTTTCTTCTGTATCCTTGCAGAGATAATTCTGTGCATATACAGGTAGGTGTTTACTTAAGTATACCTTTAACACAAATGGATGGCATCATTACTGCACCCATAGTTTCAAACCTTTTTCTCACTTAATTACCTTGGGGAAATACCTTGCCAGTACATACCTACACCTGTCTCATTCATTGACTATAGTATTCCATTTTTATATTACACTTTGCTGTTTACCTGTTCATTAGTTCATCAGTTCATTAGTCTTAACTTTTATCCTTTATGTAGCAAGCAGCACAGTGAGAAGTTTTGCTAGCAAAAAAAAAAAAAATCCTTTGTGCCCTAACTATAGCCAAAGAATAACTATATGATATATTCATAAGTATTTGAGATGAGCTACACTTAAGGGAGAAAGAATGGAGAATTACTAATCTGGTCACAACTGTAATTCCAGTTTCTATCACCCATCTGTGTGAGCCTGGACAATCATTTAAGCAATCTGGATTGATTACATGATTTCTGAGATCCCTTTCAGCAATAAAATTCTAAGATTTGGAATTCCTGAGAAGTTGCAGCTAACACATATTGTGTAATATTTGATACATGAAAAACACATCTCACTTGGTCTTAACCAGGCAGGCAAAAAAGATGGAAGTATTTTGCACTTAAAATAAAAGACCTGAACATTAAAAATTAGGATCAGGAAAATAATTTTAAAACTTCCCAAAGGTTTCATCTCATTTTCCAGATATTATATATGTATTTTTTATTTTTAATGGAGGTACTAGGATTGAACCCAAGACCTCATGCATGCTAAGCACATGCTCTATCACTGAGCTATTACCCTCCTCCCCAGAAATAAAAATTTAATATTGCAACAGGAACTACCTTAAATCTCTCAGCTAAGGAGGAATTAAATGGAAGCTAGCACCAGCCATCAAGTATGTGCCTGCCGTTGAACTATCTTATTTATTTTTGTAGCAACCTATAAAGTACAAGTTTTAAAGATGAGAAAAATAAGCTTAAAGATTAAGTTCATTTAACTTGCCTAAAGTCATCCAGTTTATTTTCCAAATAAACTGAATTAAAATGAATATTCATTAGTCAAATTGTAATCTGTTTTACTTCCTAGTTTTCTACATGACTCTGTACATGTGTATTTTGCATGGATTCTCTTAACTGTTTAAAAAAAGGGGGCTTATTAAAGAGCTGACTATAAATATTGTTCAAACTAACAGGGTTTTTTTTTTTTTTTCCTTTTTCTTGCCTAAGGAAAAGGAATCATTAAAGAAGTTTTTGGTTAACCTAAGAAATAATCAAATATCAAAATCTAATAATTAGATCTGGCTAATAAACCAATTCTTTTTCTGACAGACCTAACTTCTGTTACCCTAACTTCAATCTCTCTTCCCAGAGATACCAAGGAAGTTGAGAACAATTTTATATATATACTTTTCCTTTCTTATTTGTTGTAATTTGCTTTTTATATCTGAAATTAATCCAACTCCAAACACAGAGTATGAGTGGATGAATTCTTTTTTAATAGAGAAAATTTTCTCTGTAATTAAAATGCACTAAATTGACGTACTCAGATGCTTTAGATGGGCACATTTATATTCAGTAAATATATTTGGTCTTTCTTCAGTGACACTGCAATATAATTACTAGGTGCAAAACAAAGAATGGCACAGATCCATAGACAATGGCTTATTGTCTTCAATGATGACAACATTACTGGGATCTCTCATGTATTCGTTCTTAAAAAAAAATTAATTTAAAAAAGGACAGTGGAATACATTTAGTGGGGAAAACTTGAATTAGGTTAAAGTTTAACTGTAGGTATAAATGAAAACCGATGTGAATATTTTCTGACATTCAAAAACTGAAAAAAGGGGCAGGCCTGACTTACACAGGATACCAAGAAAGACCAGAATAAGAGTAAACATTTGTTTTGGACAAAACACAAAACTAATAGTCCATAGTACTATCATGTAATCCAGTTGTTCTCAATCCTGATTATGTATCAGAACAATCTATAAGATCTAGTAAATGATTCCTATGACAAACTCTAAACAAACATACAGTGTCCACAAAGGTGAGGCCTAGGCATCTGCATGTTATAAAAAGCTCAAAAGATTAATGTAGTAGAGACTGTGCTTGCCCACATTTTTTGCTTATCAGAATTCTGATTTTAAAAACTATCCATTCTGCCCCATGTATATATATATATACACCTCATGTGTCTCAGAGGAAGCAGATCCTACTTTCAGCTCCAGCAGACCCAAATGACCTAGGGGTTACCCATATCCTCTACCAGTGACTGGGTCAAGGATGGACAGGTCTAAACCCCTTTAGATCAATGAGACCCAAGCATCTGGTGGCAAATCTTGGGAAAGCTTTTGCATATTAAGAGAGGGCCCCTGGCATCCTGCCTGACTCCTCACTGCATGTAAATGAAGATGAACAGGGCCCCAACTGCTACTGGCAACCATCCCATGACCAGGAGGGCAGCCAGCGCTAAGATGAAGCCAATGCTGTGGTTGAAAACGGGAGGAAAAAACCAGAGGTTCTTGGTGATGCTACAGAATCACTGGAACAGAAATACTGGAGCCCTTTTTATCAGTAGACTTCATGTATAATGATTCAACACATTTTCTTATTGTTTAGGTCATTTAAAGTTAGATTTTCAGTTATTTGCATCTAAAAGCAAAAGAATGGTCCCACTCAGCGTTCTTTCATTCAAAACAGTCTGTATTAAGTAGGTACCAAACAAACAGGCCTTCATACTTATTTAATCTATAAGTCTTGAGATTGATTTATCTTTCCTATTTCAACAAAGAATAAATCTTTAAAAAATAATTTATATCTTATTATACTTTTCCAATATTTGAGCTGAACTGTATTTAAAAGTTTATGTTCATTGCAGTCACTTCATTATTTATTCAAAGTTTTTGCTGTAGGCTTTGTCTTGAATGTGCAAGACCATTCGCCGGGCATAAAAGTCCCTATATTCCTCTGGTAATTCAGCCAGGGTTTTTAAGGCTCTGTCCAAAATTTGTGCAGCTCTTGATGCTGCTGTGGGATCTTTGTTTCCATAGGTATCTGTTTTATCATAGCATTCAGATGGAAGGTGCTTCCAGAAGACATTCACTCCCACTCCAAACTCTTCAGAAATTACATTATGGAACCATAAAGCTGGAGAAATTTTTAAAAAAAACAAGTTAAAAATAAAAGCTAGATTTAAAAAAAAAAAAACCAAAATGTCAGTGAAATATCACGAATTGCATATAGCCAATGCAAGAAATAATTCTTGTAACTAGATCCCTTCGTTAGCACACTCCCAGCTTTTAACAGAATCATTTTAACTTTTATGAATTGCCAACCAATTTAAAGTGTCAATAGCATAACTCTACATTTAAAACCTTTGGAAGTAGCAATTTTTCCTTTTAACTTGAAAGGCATAATAAAGTTATATTTGTTTTATAGTTCTGTAATTTGGGGCTGTGTTTTGTGTTACTTGTTTACACTTCCTGAGTCACACAACCACATCAAAAGTATTTATTTTTTACACACAGAACATTTCAATTATTTGAGTATCTTTGACCTTTTCTGACTCAGTACAGTACTTTTATTCTCAAAGACTTCCTGTTCAAGCTGCAGATGGTTTCCTAACTTGCTTAAATTTGCATTCATTGTAACCTCCTCAGTTTTATCCTTCTAATGCAATCATAATCACTATATTTTTTCAGCTCCTTTACAATGAGTATATAAAACTAAAGCAAATATTTTGGTGGTGGAGAGGATGAGTAAACTTTTATCACATAGCTAATTAATATTTTACTTCCACTAGAAAGTTTACTTCTTTGTTTTCAATTCAGCCCTAAACATTTTCAAAATATAGGTGCTAAAGGAATACTAAAGCAATGCCACGTAAAGATGAAATACCAGTCACATCAAGAAAGGTCTAATCTTATGAAAGGGAGAAGGGAAGATGTACAACATGCCAAATTTTAGAAACAAACTCATTCTAAGAGGGCTCTAGGAAAAACAAAAGCTTAAAATATTTTGATTTGCAAACTAGTTTTCAAACATGGTTTTAATCTAACTACTTTTTCTTTCAAAATATTTTTTTACTTATTCAAAAATAACAGAAACAAAGCTAACCATTCTGTTAAATTTAAATCCAAAGATGGGACTTACACTTTTTTTCCAAAATACATGCAAATAAATGTTCAGTATTTCTGGTTTTGTTTTGTTTTCCTTTTTTAAAGTTGTGTACAGAATAAGGGAAAACCATATAGCCCTTAACATCCTCTCAAGATACAAAACACCAAAATGCAAGTAATGGCAATGGATTTAAAAAAAATAGTATGCTAGTTGTTTTCAATGAATAAAAGAAGTCAATGTATCAAATTTTTACACATAACTATGGGAAGGACATTTTATCAGGCCCTTTGGGGAACACAATGATTTAACAAGACATGGTTCCTTGTCCTCAAAGAATTTATAATCTAGCCCCAATGAGATCATCATATTTTTATTAATACTTTTTAAACTTAATCACAAAAAAGAGCTATCAATGATTGTAAACATATTAACTTAGATACAGAAAATACAATTATAGACATAGAATTTGTTAATGAATCTCTTTAATCTTAATTATGATTTTTATAATCAGGTATTCAGTTTACATAATTATAGATGTTAACATCACTGGTTACTAACAACTACTAATGCCTATTTACCGTTTAAAGAAATTAAGTGACACTAATTCAGACTACAGAAAAATAATGCATACAAAAGACATCACAGATGATGAGATTACAACATTTTGATATTTAATAAAGTCTCTAATCTGTGTTGGCTCTGAAATTATTTACTATTTCTTGGTAAATACTTCAGTGACATAGTTCTAAAATGTGTAAATTTTAAAAATAAAAAGATTTTAAAACAACCACCAGGAACAATCTTTTCTCAGTATAAAGTATCTTGCTTAATATCTTTTAATAAAATAAATTAAGAGTATAGTATTATTTTATAGGTTGTCTTTGAAAAACAAGACTTAATTTTATAAGAATTTACCTAAGCATACTTTAAATACACATAGACATTTTGTGTATAAAAATCATCTTGTATAGGACAGGATACATATAAAAAATATACTTTTGCAAATCACAGTGGATGAATGACAGAGCACAGATGTTATAAACAGCAAATTACTGAGGTCTAGAACTCTTACCAGGAATGAATAATACATCTCCAGCTTTAAGGGAACATTCATACCATCTTGCCTTGGAAAACAGTGGATATTTAGCTAAGTCTGGGTTATCTATATTCAGTACTTCTGATTTAGTACCTGAAAAGTTCCAAAAAATAATAATAACATAGATTGAGTAAAGTTAGCATTTTTTTAAAAAACAGTAACCACAAATATAAATTTGAAAAAGTAATTTTTTCTGTACGGTTACTTACTGTATCCATTACTATTCTCCTAAAATCTAAGATAATTCTCGGTGACTCAGCCTTTATTTATAACCACTGACATCCAAGTAATTAAGATAATTTGGAAATCTCATTCTTCAGATAGCCTATCATCACATGTATATACGTACACGGAGAATACAATACATCACAATTAGGAAGAAGCCTTAAAAAGTTTTTCTATGACAATGAAGAAACTTCTAAAAAAGACTAATTGAATAAAAGAGACTTTAGAAATATAAACTTAAAAAAATAGTACCTGATAAATATAAATATTGGGCATCTCGTGGACTGAACAGTACAACACGCTTTTTTCCTGTTACTTGTATTAAGAAGTTATCCATTACCTGAAGATAAATAAGAACTTAATGATAACCAGTTATCTAAAATTCAAATAAATAGACCCAATAGTATTCCAAACAGTTAACTGCAAATCCTATCCTTTAATAAAAACCTGACTCACTACCTAAAACTCTCATGGTAATATTTTAACAACGAAAACATTTACATTCCAAACAAAACTGTGGCTTTATTACAGATATTTCGGCAGCACTGCTTTACCATGGGAAATCTGAAGTCAGATCTGCCTTTGCCCCACCATTATGACAATGAATGTTGCTACACCTATTTGAGGTTCCCTTTGTAAGTATCTATTTTATGTCTCTGTCAAGGAATGCTATAAGGCCAACATCAGACAACAGACTGCAAGCACTTAGCACTTAGGTGTTGGGAAAGTACATGGTTCTGCTGTTGCAACCATCGCTAAGCCCTCTCACCGTACAGCCAACCATAATTTGATTATAGGTGTGAATCTTGATTTCCAAATTACTTCTATAGACTGTGACTTGGCAAATTTTCTTGATGAACTAATTAATGGAGTTTTCCTATGTATGTAAGGGTACACTGCACTAGTACAAATTTTGAAAAATGTTAAAAAGGCAGAGCTACCTACTTCTCAGCTAAAGAATTAAAATATATACTAAGCAAGATATATTCATGATTATGTATATATTACTTTTACCTAAGCATTTCTCCTTTTACCACTAACCCTTGACTTACATAAACTTTAACTGCGTAACTGGAAGTTCTTTGACTTATTTTTATTTTCAATTTAAGAAAAACTTTATAAAGGGATACTACATAAAATTTAAAATACAGTTATTGACTTCAGTTAAAAATGTATGAATTATCACATCATTTTCTCACATTATCATTCATATAAATAAAATCTTAAAAAAAAACTAAGACTTTATATATCTATCTCATTTAATTATAGAGCTATGTTAAAATCCTCCCAAGAGGTCCTCAGCTGAATTATACAACGCATTTATAAAACCTTATTATATCTGATTTAGAATTTTAAAAATATTCTTTTATCTTTAGAAACCTATTAGGTATTGCTTTAAAGCCTTCTAAATTTCTCTACCCAACACCAAACCAAACACAATAGTAGATTTTTAATGTTTTTAGGTATTTATATGCATATATTTCAGCAAATAAAATTATAACACCATAGAATAAATGAATGATCAAGATCAATATTCTACACATCTTGCTGCTCAATACAGTTTACATTTGACATTCTCAAGGGATATATATCCTAAGACCTTCAGATACCCCCAAATTCTCATAACTAGAAATGGCTCTCCACAAGCTTCCACCTTTCTCCTAAATAAAGGTTCTATTCAGTCATGTGTATGTCAACATCCTCACAGATCACAAACTTAACACTTTTTCTACTTTCACAATTTTCCCCCTCATCTGGTGCCCATTTTTCACATTTAAAAAAACTACTTTATAAAATTTAGTAAATATATAATGAACTAAAAACAAGACCACAGGGAAATGCAAATGTGAGAAACTAACTAGGCTTTGGCATTAGCTAAATAAATAATTCACTCCCATACTACCACCTTGCAGAGCACCCGTTTTCAAATTTCATATTTCAACAAATTATATGTTAAAGATCTTTGGGGTAGCGTACAGAAAGTTAAAACTGTGAATGTTAAGTCTATAAATTCTAAAGGGCTATTGTAGTTTTAAGATTTCTCATTTATGTATCATACATCATAGTGGGTCCAAAGCTGTAACCCTGGTGAGCTAATTCGAAAAACACTGGAAAAGAACTGCTCTTCTTTGAAGAATTGTGGAAACTTAATATCTCCTTCCAATAAAGGAAATTGCTTTCTGATATCTGCAACATCCTGCATTGAAAGAAACACAGTGAGAACTTTAATTATAAATACAATATTGGCATAATGCTTACTTTATCTAAGGCTGCCAACAGAACCCATATTAAGGAGGAATGGGGCAAAACTGTTTGTTCACTGCTTTAAAATATTAGGATGTCACAGTCAACACATGATCTTTCTTTTTTTAAATTTTTCTTTATTTTTTATTCAAGTACAATCAGTTATAATGTGTCAATTTCTGGTGTACAGCACAATGTCCCAGTCATGATCTTTCAAACGAAGGAATGACAGACTGTGGAACAAGACTGCAGATTCAACAATATCACTATTGTTAAGCTTAATATGCTTCATTAATAGAAAAGTTCTTCCTACTTTAAGCAAGAATCATATAATTGTCATCTACTCTAATATTAAGTACTTTAAGTTTAGGAGTCATCAGCTTGAATGTTAACAGCTATGTAAAGCCTGTGGGTTCTACTAAGGGAGAAGACTAAAAGAAGGTAACGAAATTATGGTGTCATGAAGGGAAAAAATATAATTTGACTTGATCATTTTAGAGACCACTACTTAATACTGTGTCCATATTAATTTGACTCTGAATACATATCAAAGCTTATATAATGAATTATTCAGGACTTTTATAATTATTTTAGGTTATATTTTATTAGCTGAATGGCCATCTGTATAAAATACAGTAGAATTAGTTTCTTAATTGTGGAGATATTAGAGTAGATGACTCTTTACATTCAGAATTCTTACCTTTCTAGGGTCTTCTCCAAGTGATCGAAGATAGTACTTCTCATCCTTAAATATTCCGAAGAAAAATAATAACAGTATTCACTTAAAAATACGAGAATGCAATCTAACCCAATTAAGTCATTTTTGAAAAAGTTGCTTTCTTACCCTTTCTACTAATGCTCTCTGGTGGCCATATGAAGAACTGTTTTTATTTGCTGCTTGTAATAATGACTGAATCCACAGAGCATTAGGTAAATTCTAAAGGCAGCACACACATACTACACCTAAAGCCACGATGCTTAATTTAGACTTTATATTCCAAATTAGTTAGGATTTTAACAGTGTCCTAAGACTTAAAAGAATTCTCATTTGTATAGCACACGTGATCTCAGAGTACTGTTGAGGTCCCAAACAGACTTCATGAATACCATACAAATGCAGAACAGAAGCTAAATAAAATACTTTATACTTTCAAAAATAAATTTTTAAAAAAACTGAAACATTGCATTTTATCAAGCTAAGCTTATCTCTGATCACATAATTCTGAAGCCAAATCCTTAACAGTCAGCTCATGTATGAAACAGAAATATGTCATTTCATAGCAGTAAATTTAAGTTGATGCTTTAAGAAACTGTCATTTATAACTTCACTGAGTAGCTCCAATAGGCAACTATTTGAATTATAAAGCACTGTACTGCCTGCATTTCCTGTAAGAATCAGAGAACTGAGATACATCAGGTCAAGCACAGGGGCAGCCCAACTCAAGGACTCTGCGTCTTTTACACCTACACTGACCATTAAAACACAAACTTCTAAATATTTCTTATTTACCTTTACAATATAATACACATCTGGGATCAAAAATTTAATCAACCTCCTAGATTCACTGTTTTTAGAATTTTAACTAGTACTGTATCAAATAAGCTTCAGAGACTTATTACTGGCTGAATGGGTTTCAAAGTCTTTTCTTCAAAGTTCTAAGGTCTTTCCACCACTTCGAATGTTTCATGATTTAAAAAATTAATTCATGTGGCAGATACTGAGATGCACCGCTGATCCCCCCGCAAGAAAGGACTCATTGTTTAGTTGTAAGGAGTGTGATTAACTTACAGCTGCCAGCTGTTAATTCCTTCAGGTCCACCTCACCCTTTGAACTAAAGGTCATGCTCTTCTTGGGGTAGCCCCAACCTGTGACTAAGCAAGATGGAAAAAGGCCTAGACACTGCTGCTACCCAAGACAGGACTCTTCTAAGAGACAGTCTGCTCAGGAGTTCCACATTGAGCTGGTGCAGAGACCGTCGGCTCTGCATCACTGTCTGATGGCTCCCCTACCCAATCCTCTCCTCTCCCTTCACAGGTATTCCCCAATAAAACTTTTGCCCTCCTAATTCCATCTTAGCACCTGCTTTCTCAAGAACCAAACTGACAATCCATATTCAACTTATTTACACACACCCCCTAATTTTTAGACTTAAATCCCTTTATCTTGTCTGTATTTCTTTTACTTCACTTGACATTTCATGGCTATTTAAATCTGTGCTGCTTCCCTTGGACAGAAAAAGTATCAAAGGGCAACTGAACAAGTATGTTAAAGCATGGCTAAAAAGTGAAAGAACATTCTTTCAGGAATAGCTAATGGACTGTTTTAGTAGACATTCTAGTCATACTACAGAATCACAGAGCTCGGGAGTTTGTAGGGATACTAGTGGATCTAGTGTAAACATTACCTGATGAGAGAACTGTGAAAATGCAGCTCTTTTTGCAACCAAACTGACCACCAGCCCTGCTGGCTCAGATGCAGACAACAGCTTTATTCAAAGCTTAAAAAGCAATTTTAAATGTGCTTTTGAGATAACACAGTAAACTTTTTTAAAAAATGTATTTATAAAAGCCTCAATGCCTTATCTCAAGAAATTTAACTGAATTATTTAAAGCAGGATTATAATGTAGGTAAGTAAAATTCTTCTGCATTTAATCCTGAACAAATGTTATAGGAAATACACACAATGAAAATCACGTTGATAATAACAATAATAAAATACAGAAACAGTCTAATAGTAAGATATGAAAATAAAGTTCTCCATTAGTATTTGAACTTAGCATATCAGACCAACACATTTTCAAAGGAAATAATATTAATTGCTAACATTTAGTGTGTAGTTCCTACATCTCAGGCACTGTGCTGTATTCTACAGATTTTATTTAGTTAGTCACAAAAATCTTATGGATCTAATAAATAGCACAGCTACAATACATGGAAGGCTACAGCTCTTACATAGCTAATGTTCTTTGAGAAAATAGCTTAGTATATACAAACTAATGCTTTCTTTAAAAAATCTGTTAAAAGCAATTACCTCTGAAATAAAGAATTCTTTATGCTTTTCTTCAGCTGCTCTCTGGACCAACTTGTCAAAAGGTAAAGTTCTGAAATAAACGCAAAAGAATCCGGACTTAGTAATAATAAATCAACTAGTAACACTCTAGTTACTCTTTCTCTCTCTCTATATGCTTGTTGGAGTTGGATATGATCTTCTGTTTTATGATATCCATAATTTTTATTATAACCCATTATGTGGAATTCTAAATTTTCAAAATTCATTTAGTGGTAAGCTTACTTGACTTAGGTGGTCTGAAGTTTTGATTTCAAAAATTAAAGATTTTTAAATATGGTACAGAAGGATTCGTCTCATGTTAATATACTCCTATTCCAAGCTGCTGTTGGAAATACACAAAATTTCAAGCTGTTATTGTTACCAATTTTCAAGTATCATGGCAAAAAAAAAAAAAGACACAAGAAGTCTTGTGATGAATGGGACAAACTGCTAGTGCTCCTTTGGAAGAGATAACAGGCAAACGGTCCAATGAATACAAAGTCTCTCCCCCTCTCACCAATCTTCCTGCCTTCTGGCACTACCACACAAAACTTCTCTCATCCTCTTGCACCATCGTCTATCATTTCAGGGCTCCTGAGGAATAGCTCAAGAAGAAACCCAGTAGTGACCAAGTTTTATTCTTCTTCAATATTTCTGCCCAAATACCCATCTCCTGTCATCCTGGTGAACAGGGCTAAACATCATAGAAGGAAAGTTTGTTTCCTTATCTCACACTCTTGAGCCCTGAGGGCTATCTTTTCTCTAGGTCATTCTATCCCTTCAACCTTCTAAAATCAAAACTGTTCACTGCCAGAAGAGGAAACCTTATCAGGAACATCGAGACAGTGAAGTCTTCAAAAGCATCTGAGGCAAAACACTCCCCTCTCCTCCTGCACTGCACTCCAGCCTCCACACCTCTGATTAAGAGTTGTAATCTTTCACTGTTACTACCAAATGTCTTTCCACTTGAAATCTGTACTGAAGAGGTGAAGAGAAAGGGTTAGCCCTTTCTCCTCTGTAAGATGACCTTGCAATGGTTTCCTAGAAACATACTGGGTTAAGATAAATGTGAAATATCAGCTGTTAGATCATGTAATGTTGTTTATTATAAAAATCACCCTTGATTGGTGAATTATATCTGGACTAGAAGGACTGTTAATCGACTACAAACACTTGTTAGGAAGCAGAGGATTTGGTGTCCCTGTGTGCAATATAATTTAGTAACTGAGTATGTACCTAGAAGCTAAGTTCATGAGCCATTTCACGTTAGTGGTTTTTGTGGACTATGTGGCTTAACAAAGCTAGTCTTGCGCCCTTCTAAGTAAGCTGTCACTCGGTGAGCCAAAAAGCAGAACCTGGATTGGTGTAAGCACTCTCACTGATACTATCCTGCCAGAATGCTGTTTCCTGCCTTGTATCCTTTTGCAAAGCTAAGTGGATCTGATGCCAGATTATGAACTAGTGGGTGTCAATGTGAATGAGGACACTGCTGATAATTCTGTAGAGTGAGCACAGCAACAGAGAAGAAAGGAGTCTGTCATCTACTCAGACCAATCTCCTACTATAGTTTCTGCCTAATAATATCAACAAATGTATTGTTCGGTGTTTTACATCTCTGACCTCACCATTTACCCTTCACTCTTAGCAAAGCATCTTTGAAGAGTTTGGGAACAATGTGGAAGCCTCTCTGGCCCAGAGCTACCTCTGTAATTGGTGTAGTTTCCAGGGTTTGCTTTTTAACTAGAGAACTTCAGACCTTTACAAGAACAGGCAGATAGAGTAGCTCAGTCCAGAGAATCAGAATGTGGTTGCCTCCAGCAACCTTCTCCCTTAGGTAGTGTCAGAGCTTCTGCAAAAGCAAAGCTGAGAGGTGGGGAAATGAGGTTATATGAATTGGGAAATTCCTTGGCCTTGAGGTCTTATCTATGCATAGGATAGATGCAAAAAGAAGGGCATCTGATACAGAAGTTCCACCCGTCTGGACTGACACACAGACTGGTAAGGGCGGTAGTATCAAAGAAGGGTTAGAATCATTAGGACTCTATGGAGTCAGGGAAATTTGAGTACAAGTTCTGGTTCCATCATTTCAAGCTATACAACCTTGGGTCAGTTATTTAACACTTTCAAGCTTCCATTTTCTTATCTGTGTAATTAGTATTTAAAAAATCTACTTCACAGATTGTTCTGGAGTTTAAATGAGTAATCTAGGATGCCTGATAAAGGACAGATGGTGGGGTTAATAACAGTAATATGGCAGCATGCAAGTAGTTACCAACATTTAGAAAAAGAAGAAGAAAAATTAGGTACTGTCCTGCTCCCCATTTTGGAAAGGCTGCTTTGCAAAATCAAGATTAGGAATGACGAAAGTACAATACACAATGAAAACAGGATGATGACAGGAACTAGATGATGTGATAAGTAGAAGCAGCAAAGCAAAGTTTATATAAGATTCAGACTTAAAAAAAAATCTACGACCATGAGAATGCCAACACTACACAAGGCTCTTTTTTTTCATAGTATACTGACTCTGGAAGACTAGTGAGAGGTAATAAGAGGCAAGAAATCAAAGCTAAGACTTGGAAACATATTTATCTTCAAATGTTCAATAAGCAAAAATGCAACCTTAAACTGAAGTGATAATAATGATACACGTGTGTAGGATTTCTCAACTTTCTAGCCTTTGGCCTAGATGCCTCCCCTCTTTCCTACTCCCTGACAACTGCCAAAAATGACCAAATCTATTTTCTTTCTTACTTTAAGAAAATAATCTTACAATTCTTTAGTAGCTGTAGTGAAAGGCTTGGAGGAAGCTGGGTTAGGAACTATTACATAATATATGCGCTTCAAAAACATGTTTTGAAAAGTTTATAGGACATGACACAATATCAAGGCAATTCAAGAGGAAGTTTCAATACCCACTTGTTATGGCACTGGGCTCCCCGAAAAATAAACATCATTAACTGCAGGCTGAAAAATGCTCATCATTCCACCACTTTCTTCCACTTTTGTGATTTAATAAAAAATGAAAAGTTCTTACACTTGGAAAAACTTATGGCAATTAAATTCAATTAATGGCCTATTAAAAACTGAAACTATAATGGTGAATATTCAAAGGATCAAAAACCGAGAAATGCTTTGGCAGGCTGCTATATGAGCTTGGAAAAGTCTAATGAGAAAGGAATGGCCCTGGACATTAGAAGCTCTGTTTAACTCATCTCCAAACTCTGGAAGGAACATTAAGAGTTTCTTTAAAACTCTTACCTTTCTTTAAAAATCAGTCTTTTGTGAACGACATGGTTTTTCAATAGACTGAATTTGCTGGGAACTGCACGTGCTCAGAATTTGAAAGTTGTTTGTTTTTAAATTTAACATTTTTAATGAAATTCAAGGGATTAACTCATGGGAATAAATAGTGTATTAAATCTGTAAGATTTAAGATTACAGTCTTTAAGCTTTCAAGTTTAAACATTCAGCAGCTTTTAAGTATTTCTTACTTTTAAAGATTCCAAGGCATGAAACGGTAACCATGAAAGTTATTTTGTCAAAGGAGAACTTTTTTTAAAGTTATCCAAGTTGATGAAAGATTATACCAAACTTAGCAACTACCTGTCCTATATTTCTGGAAAGGGCAGAAAAAAAACAGCTTACACTTATCTAAAAACAATTTGGAATTAGAAAATGTTCCAAAATTAAGAGCATTTAAATTCAAAATAGGTTATGAAGAAAAACTTGAGAATTTACTACTCTAGATAACAATTACTATTGTGGGAGGATCAACGAATTAATTAAGCACTGAACGAATACTGCACACCAAACTTTAGATGTAATCTAACTCGAGTTACAAAAATGCCCTGTTCCCTCCATGACTCCAGGAGGTATTGGGCATACACTCTATTTTAAAAATGGTCTTTGTCTTTGTATAATTATGTAAGCTCAGAATTCTCGTCTTTCAAAATCCATTCTTTAAAGATCAGTAAGCTATGCCATGATTATATCAAACTAGACAAATGAGGAAATGCCATTTGGTCTTTGTACAATGCAAAAATACCTTAAATGTTTAAAAAAAAGTTATCTGTATCCCCAGAGTAAACCTCAGAAGAAAATACCTATATACAAAGTTCTTACTAATGAAGTCCATCTGGGCAACTGCAGCAACATGAATCTTCACCTCTTTCCTCCCTCCAACTTGGCTTAGGTAATCCACTGTCCATCTGCTTGTACATGCCCCCAAATCAATTCCTTCCAACACTAGAGGCTTTCTCTGTAAGTGTGAAAAAACACAATAAAAAATTAAGGAAAACCAAGAATATAGCAGGAGTTGCATTTGGTAATAAAAGGACAAAAACAAGTAAGAAATGATTCTTGAGCCCAAGATGCTCAAACGTAAACCTTTTGGTAATTTATGCTGTAACTGAAACAGGAGGAGCACCCATGTAATATAATTAGAACAAAATTTCAGCAACAAAACCAAACAAAACAGCAGTAGCATCGTAAGCTTAGGAACAAGAGAAATCTCAACATTATTTAAAACATCTTCATGAGTGTTAAGTATGACAAAAAATACAAATGATTAAAATTTGTACTTAATATCAAATATTGTTTGTAATTATTCAATACCATTCTAAACTTACGGAAAAGTTGCAAGAACATTACAAAGAATTCCCATATACTATTTACTCTGATTCACCAGCTGTTAATTTAACATTCTGCCCCACTTACTTTACCATTTGCTCTCACTCTCACCATGTGTGTATAGAGAGAGACATATTAAAGATAATTTAATTTTTTCTGAATTATTTCAGGGTAAATTGCTGATATCATGATCCTTTATCTCTAAAATTCGAGTATATTTTCTGAAAACAAAGACACTCTTTTACATAACCACAGAATACGTATCAAAACTATATTTAACACTGATATAATACTTAAGTCTGTACCTAAATTTTGCTTATTGTCTTTATAACAGCCTTTATATTTTTCCTATTTCTGAGATGTCACAATGCATTTAATTGCTGTATCTTTTAATCTGAAACAGTTCCTCAGACTTTTTCTTCTAAGACCTTGACATTTTTGACTAGCACAGGCCAGTTGTTTTGCAGACTGCCCTTCAATTTGGGAGTATCTGATGTTTCCTCATGATGAGATTCAAGTTATACACTTCTGGAAGGAATGTTGTGCCCCTCTCAGTGCAACATGGGAGGTGGCACACGATATTTTCCCTATTATTGTGATGTTAATTTTTATCAACTGCCTACATTAAGGATTGCTATGATGAGTGTAAAAACTGTGATTTTAAAAAACCACTCTATCATCTTCTACGTGTGCTAGGCGATATTCTAAAGTCAAAATCAGTTCTAATTTCTCCATTCATTTTATTCACTGAGCTATAATCTACAGGATATAATTTTGATGCTCAAATTATCCCAGATTTGTCCAGTAAGAGCCCCTTCAAGCTGGCTCTTACGACTTTTTACCTGAGCACTTCAACACTTTATGGCAAAGTAACACAACCCGGGATCCTTTCACATCTCTGTCCCAGCCCTATAATCATTTCTTCTAGTGGGGAATGCTAGTTAGAAACCATGATCTGGGTGCTAGTACCACACTGCACTGATTTCTTTAGCTTTACAGTAAATCTTAAAGCCAAGTAGTGTAAGTCTTCCAACTTTGTTCTTCTTCAAGTTTGCTTTGGATATTCTGGGGCCTTTGCTTTTCTCCCAGCAGAGTTTTTAAAGTGAAAAGTTTTTCTTTACTTTGGATCATATCCAAAGCACCCTTCTTTACTGACCTCTAAGCAGAAAGGAGCAATGTGTTCATTGCTATTGGTGTGTCATTACTTCTAGTTCTTCTCAGGGGAGAGTTAGGAAGTACATGAAGGTGTGTATATTCTCACTCCCTCCTCCCCAAATATACACACCCCACATATGCATATAATTATGTCTATTACTCTCTCTCCATATATACTACAAACACAAGTGCAATTAATGGATGTATGACGAACTGATACCTCTGAATTCTGATCTTATATCACAAAATTTATTCTAACCTATACTATTAACATATACATAAACTTCCTTCTCTTAGTGAGAAACCTGGTTCCTATCATCCTCAATGTTTAATCAATCGTACAGTCTTAGGAGTCACAATAAATACTTTTACAATTCTGAAGTCATACCACTATTAAAAAAGCCTACAAACTCGAATTCAGTATTGTTTACAGTTCTTTTTGTCTTTAGACTGAGGCTATATAATCAAAGTACTGTGTTCAAAAGTGGATGGGGGAATGGGAGAGAAGCTCAGTGGCAGAGCACATGCTTAGTATGCAGGAAGTCCTGGATTCAATCCCCAGTACCTCCACTGAAAAAAAAAGTGACTTGGGGTTACTTCTCTTCTTCCCCCTTACTTAGGTTTATTTGCTACTTTTATATTCTATATTAGAGTTTGATTTTTTAAGAACTATTCCTCATGCTTGTTAGTTTTATTATGACTGTTACTTTAGAATGGAAAACATTAATGGGATCTCCAAAGTCAAAATTAAATAAAAAGGTCCCCATATCTACATTCACCCACCTCGTAACCTCTCATCCCCTATAGATAACCAGTCTCACTGTCTAGCTTACAGTTACTCTATTTCTTTCTTGCAAAGTGATTTAAAAAAAAGTATATACCTCCTTATTTCTCCTTTTTTACACAAAAAGAGTCTTATTATGAATTTTCACTTTTTTTTGCTTTTTTTTTAATCTAAAAATATATCCTGGAAATCACTGCTATCAGCTCAGATTATGTCCCTCATTCTTTTCTATGGCTTAGTATACCACAGTGCAAACAATTTAATCAATCAGTATCCTATGCATAGGTTTTTAGGTTATTTGCAATAATGTGCAAATATAATAAACACCAGATATTTTCATACTGTTGGAGGTGTACCCCCAGATTAACCTCCTAAAGAGGACTTCCTATATTATAAACACATCTGCAGTTTTGTTAGACATGCCAAATTCCCCTCCATGAGAGTTGAACCACTTGACATTAAATGTGAGCATACCAGTTTCTTCACAGACTCACCAAGAGTGTATTATTAAAGCCTTTTGATTTTTGTCTACATGATAGATAAATGGTATTTCAGTGTAGTTTTAATTTCTCTCATAAGTAAAGTTGAACATCTTTTCATGTGTTGCAGAGGCCATTTTTATCTTTTCGTCAATTGTTCACTTTTTAATCAGATTTTTGACACCTCCTCCCTTAATTTTTAAAAATTCTTTACACACATGGGCTTTTACTGCCCTTTAATGAAATAAATGTTGCAAATATTTTTCCCAGTTTGTATTTTACACATTCAAATTTTAATCTTTTCTTTTATTATACCTGAGTCATAGTTAGAAAACCTTTCCACAGAACTGGATTACAGAGACATTTACCCATGTTTTCTTCTAGTACTTAGGAAGTCTGCTTCTACATTTATGTCTGATCCATCTGGAGATTATTCTTATGTATGGTGTCAGATATAAATCTAACTTTATCATTTTCTAAATGACTATTCAGTTGTCCAAGCACCATCTATTTAGAAGTTCATCTTTGCCCCAGTGATTTTTAAAATGTCATGTCCATCACATACTAAATTTCCATATGAATGGTAATTTATCCAGAGTCTGGATAAATATGTGTGAGTGTATACATAAGTATATATATGTATATATACTTATGTAACACACATATACATACACACACACACACACACACATATATGTGACATTTATCTCCATCCAGACTTTCTATTCTACCCCTCTGGTCTGTCTATTCATGCACCTGTACCACACTGTTGCTTATTAAAACATGTTTAAAAATCTGATAGGACTATACCCCCTCACAGCTTTTCTTCAGTATATCCAAGTAGTAAAGTCTTGTTCTACAATTTAGTTGTTAATTTCTAGTTTTATTACACTGTGACAAGAGTGATGTTTGTATTTTATGAAACTCGGTGATGCTCTTTGTGACATATTATATGTCTTGTTTGGAAAGATTAAATCGCAAAACACTTTTTGCTATGCATGTTACAAAACACTTCCACATACATCCATCATTTAATCTTCACAATACTGCCCTGAAGGCATCTTAGACTAACTTGCCCTGCTGTGGGGGTGGGGAGGACAAAAACCCGCTTAGCACTAGTTCCCCAAATAAATGAAGACTTGAATACTCCCTGTAGGTTGCTAATTTCTAAAGGAAAAAAACCTCATTCCTGACTCTTGTAATACTCAAACTGTAGCTCTATAACCACCCTTACAGATGTAAATATCAAGTAAAGTAGCTGGGGAGCAGGAGGCTGTCTACCTTGAACAAACTAACTGTAATCTTGTGGGGTTTTTTTCTCTAAACATCTTCTGGACTCTTTATTCTCAGTTTTTCTGAAGCCTGGATTCCTCTGCAAAGCACTGCTAGTAAAAACAGTTTTTCCCCCTTAATATTTTTCTCTGAGTTTTCGGTTAAAGAACTAACATTCAAATGACACATATAAGGGAGTCGAAAGTGGGAACTAGAACCTACGTTAGTTAGAATCCAAGACCAGTGGAAGTTTTTCAGGCGATTCGGCTCAGTGCAGTGAAAAATTGCTCCTTTGAATTCAGTAACTCGAGTAAACCGACAGGCGCTCATTGCGCCACCAGGGGGGATCCGCGAAACCTCCACTAGAATTTAGGAAGTCGGACTGGAAGATGGGAAGAGTCGGGGGAGGCGGATATCTCCCTTAGTCGCCATGGAAACGGCAGAAGATATCGCGATAGGGCTTCTGCAAGGCCGCCCTAAGCAGCGAGCGGTGCTTATTAGGCAAAATATTTCCCGTATTCAGCTCTCCGCCGTCATCCTGCTTCCCTAAAATGTGAAGCAGTTCTCTCTGTAAAATTTAATAGCTGAGCCAGTCAACATCCCCCATGAGCCCTTTCCCTTGGCCGCAGAGTCAACCAGCCGTCTTCAGCCGACAGTAGCCTCGTCCCCACACGCTGGGTAGCAAGAAACCCGTTTGGACCCGCTCGGGTATCCTCTGGCTTCCGGCGGTTCTGTCTCGCGGGAGGGGCTCACCTGAGGGTATAGCTGCTCCATGAATTGCTCCTGCGAAACTCCCTCCAGCCTGGGTACCGGGATGCGAGGCCCAGCCATGGTTGCTCGTGCCCGTCCTCTTCAAAGTCCTGGGAACCCCGGCCCCAACGCGTTCCTCCTCGCGCGATCCGCCCGGAAACACGATCCGGAGAGAAAAGGTCCGTGAGCACGGCGGAGTCGGCGAGAGCAGCCAGTTCCCAGCGCGGGGCTGGGGCCGGCGGGCCTGTGCCGGAGAGCGGGGATGGGGCGGACTCACCAGAGGTGGCAGCAACAAGCTAGCTTGCCTCTCCAGCCTCTTTCTCCGAATCCCGCTGAAGCGGTTTCCCACCGACTTTCTTTTCCTACTGCGCAGGTAAGCACAGGGGTGAAAGGTCACAAAAATGGCGCAGGCCGTCTGTATTTTACCCCGGTTTCTACTCTCTCGGCCTCTGTTTGGCTTGGCCGCACGCCTCCGGACTCCCGGTTCGGCTGAGCTGAGGCCGCCGTTGCCTGGCCTTTGCTGCTTCTGCTGCCGCCGCCTCGGCTCCAGAGCGGCCCTATTTCCTCGAGTCTCTTGGGCCTCGGCGGCCTTGACGCTGCCTGTTCGCGGTCCCGGGCGTCCCCTGCTCAACCCTCCGGGACTCATCGCAGCCCTCCCTGCTTTCCCTTCCTGCCTTCGGCGAACCTATAGCACTGAGGAGCAACCCCAGCAGCGCCAGAAAACAAAGATGATCATTCTGGGGTTCTCCAACCCCATCAACTGGGTTCGGACTCGAATTTACGCCTTCCTTATCTGGGCCTATTTCGACCAAGAGTTCAGCATCGCAGAATTCTCCGAGGGAGCGAAGCAGGTTTGTTTATTTCCTTGTGGATAATCAGTCAGCCTCTTGTGCATTCAACTTACACGCAACAATGTTTAGCGGTGAGGTTTCCACTGGGTCTCAAGTTATAAATTTGGGTAGTGACCCAGACACAGAGCCCTCCGACCACTTCCTCACTTAAATTGAGCTTTTGCTTATGTTTGCACTGGCGGCAAGGAATAGGGATTTGAGTTTCCAGGGTGAAGTCCCTTAATTATGCTTTATGCTCTCTACAGGTTTTGAATCAGATAGAAGTGGATTCAAAGC
Organism: Vicugna pacos; assembly: GCF_048564905.1. Lineage (NCBI taxonomy): Eukaryota > Metazoa > Chordata > Mammalia > Artiodactyla > Camelidae > Vicugna > Vicugna pacos. The sequence continues at coordinate 70,732,068 of NC_132991.1, read as the reverse complement.
CTGTTTCTGACACTTAAAAGCTGTACGGCTTTATTTTTTCTGAATGTGATTTTCTGCAAAATGAAGAGGATAGTATTGTTTGAATGCTGATATTGATATGTTTACTCCTGTTTTTTCCCCCAGATTATTTCTATAAACACAGCCATTTATATTTATTATGTGATCTCTCAGTTATAAATTAACTGTTTCAGCTTTGTATACTCAGTGTCAATATTAACTCCTGCTTTCTGCTTCCCCGAGTCAACTCTTGACTGATTTACGTTTTTATTAAAAAAAAAATTAAAAAGCAAAGGGCAAGCTTGATCAATAGCATCATAAGGGATAAACCTCTGCTCATATCAATTCTCAAAATCTTTTGTCCATGGAGAGTGAATGGGCAGGATGCTACTGTTCTCCACAATTCCTCCTGATGACCTGTGATCTTGTTTACCTTGTGCTCATTTATGTGTCAATAAGGAATGGAAACCATCTCCCACCAAGGACAGGGATCAGGCCTAAGTCCCTACTTCCTCTAAACACAGAGAAGCATGGGGACACTTTTAGTCACTCTCTGATCCAAGTGGTCTTGGCTGTTGGCTATTTTAGCACCTTTCCTTGCTATTAAGTAATCTCTTCACCCCTTCATCAGCCAGTCTGTATGCAGTTTTGCTTCATTTAAGTCAATTTTTGTGCATTTAACCATTCTGATTTCCATAAGGAATGTTGGATCATCCATGACAAATATTTAGTAATTCCATTAAGCCAGTGGTTACTTAAAGGACCTTTCAGATCAAGCAAGTCAGTTTTTCAGCAACTAAGATTTGAAAAGACATGGCCCAAAAACCTTCTCCCTACTCAATCTCATAAGGCAACTATACCTTCCTTTACGTAGGTATAAATTCTAGGGCTTGGGAATAATCTGGTGCAAAAACATTGGCTAGCTTATCTACTTTCATGGGCTCAACTTGCCCTTTCTCTATAGGTTAACCTCCCAGCAATAAGTTGTTATCTTGGGTTGTGAATATCAAATTATCGATGAGATCATGCGCATTAAGATTTTTCTTTTTTTAATCATAGAATATGAAAATAAAAAGGCACCTAGGGTTCATCATTCTAGTCTAATTCTCCTTCACAGATGATAAAATCGAGTTCCAAAAAGGTGAATCAATTGGCCCAAGGAAGCATAGCTAGCACGTGCTGGGTGCATTATCCTGTGACCCTCTCTACAAGCAGTCTTGTTCCTCCAGAGTCACTAGAAATTAAAATGGTTAAGTACACTCTAGGCAAGCTTTTTTTAAAAATTATTTTTAAATTGAAGTATAGTTGATGTACAATATTATATATATATGTTACAGATACACTATATAGTGGTTCATAATTTTTAAAGATTATACTCCATTTATAGTTATTACAAAATATTGGCTATATTCCCTGTGTTATACAGTGTATCCTTGAAGAGTATTTTATACCAATCTAGGCAAGCTTTTATTCATCAAGTGAGACAGAGAAATAGGTAGTCCAATGATATACAATCCTTAAACAGCTTTATTTTCTCTACAGGCTCTCCTTTCCATTGTTACGTACATATGATATTTTCTGTATTACTGCCATCAAACCACACTAAACATACACTGTTTGTTTTCCTATGTCTTGCCAGCACATTTTGGCCTTTTCTATGAAAGCGAGGGCTATTTCCTAGAAGCCTGTTTAGGTTAGACAATCTTACATCATCAAAGCCTTATCAGAGCAGCCTCCTAAGTGTTCATTACTACCTTATAGGATAGTTTGCTTGGGTGTGATCTTCTTTGGCCACACAAACTACAGTCTCATGGTTGGGTTTCAACATGATAGTTATGGTCTTTGTTTCTTTTTATCAGATATCACCCATCATCCACATACAAAAGCTTACTAAAATATCTAGTGTCTCTGAACCCTGAGGGCCTCTGAAGTGTTTGCAAAGAATTGAATCCTTGAATCCATTCAGAATTGCACTTTTTCTCAAAATGCAGCGCCATTATTATATTAGTTTGCTAGGGCTGCCACAACAAAGTACCTCAGTCTGGGTGGCTTACACCACAGAACTTTATTTTCTCACAGTTCTGGAGGCTAGAAGTCCAAGAACAAGGTGTTGGCAGGTTGTTTCTCTGAGACCTCTCTTTGTAAATGACTGCCTTCTTGCTGTGTCCTCATGTGTGTTTTCTCTCTCTGCATGTGTGCCCCTGGTGTCTCTTTGTGTGTCCAAATTCCCCCTTTTAAGGACACTCGTCAGACTGGATTAGGGCCCACACTTATTTGATTTAATCACTTCTTTAAAGGCCGTGTCTCCAAATTTAGTTACATTTTCAGGTGCTGGAAGATAGGGCTTCAACATATAAATTTGGAGAAACATAATTCAGCTCGTAACAGTTGTACAGTATTATCTGTCTGACACACCTGTGCATTCTCTTTCTCTCGCCAGTTCTTCAGATTTCATCTTGGATGTTACTTCCTTGAGAAAGCCCACTCTGGTCCTCCCTGATGGCATAAGTGCTCACTTATATGCTCCCAAATCATCCTATTCTTATCCCTGTCATAATTCTTGAACTTGTCATTTTACTCCCCTCTCCCATCCCCTGGAACACAGGTAGAGTTTTATGCACAGTTCCATTCCTCATTGCTAGGAATGTGGAGCGTTGCAGCTGCTTCCCTCTGCTTTAAATGGGATCTCATACTTCAAAGTTGGGATCTACAGTCTTAGACTGTGCAAACTTGTTATCTTTTCTCCCCCTTTCCCATACCTGCCTTACTCATCTTAATGAGGCTCAGCTGCAACCCAGATCTCCAGACTCCCAGCACCATCTAGGTTGTGCTACTTCCCAGCTACTGTGTGTTCATGATCAAGAGGGGGTCATATAACAGTCACGATGGCCATTACTTCATCATTATTTTAAGAGGAAATATATAGAAGATTTTTTATTGAGGACCTAGTATGTATACCACACATTATCTTTTCCCAGGTCCTTACAGTGGATACATTGTTAGCAACCTGTTCATTTACTGTGGTACATGTGGGAAGGCCATATGAGAAAAGAAAAGTCAGTCAACTTAGGAGTCGTGCCTAACATCCATATCTTAGTGTTTGACATTATTTATTGCCTTTATCATAAAATAGTCTTTGTTACACTTAGCCATTAAGTATGAGTATTGTATGTTGTATGGTATTTTGAAATAATAATCACTACCCTCCCCCCACTGTTTTCTTAGGCTTTTGCTTATGTGTCCAGGTTGCTGTCACAGTGTAAATTTGATCTGTTGGAAGAACTTGTGGCCAAAGAGGTAAAGTATACTTTTAATTTTCCTTTAAAAATAAATGTAGTATTCTCTTGAAGTAGAATGATATACATTGTCTTTATTTATGCTTAAAAATAGTATGTGTGCCATCAGCCAAAGTAGAGTCCCGGTATCTTGCCTTTTGGGTACTCGGGGTCATATAAAAGTATAGAATGACTTGCTCCTTAAGGCATAAGTGAGTAAATGTGACGTCTCTCCGTTCTTACAAAGAATGTTCTGTTAGGAATTGTCTAGTTGAATAATTAGATGCTTTTCAGCTTTGCTTTCAAAGATGAATAAATATGGTACTAAATTTAAAAATAGTTTTAGAAAAATTCATTCAGTGAAGAATTCATTTCACTTTTTAAAAAGTTTTTTGAAAATTCAGCAGGTGAACTATGGTTTGCTCTTTCCATACTTAGGCGCTACAGGTATTGAAAGAAAAGGTTACTTCATTACCTGACAACCATAAAAATGCCCTTGCTGCTGACATAGATGAAATTGTATACACATCAACAGGAGACATCTCTATTTACTACGATGAGAAAGGTAATGCTGGAGCTGAGTCAGCTTTAAATGATCCACGATTGTCCAGACAAGCTAAACTAGTGAATAATCATGCAATAGTGGGGTTTTGTTGGTACACGTGGATATTTATAGAACTTCAGAGAAAATAACATATTCATCCTTTAAAGTTCTAGCTCTGGAAGATTTGAGATAGGGTAATAGTTTCTTATGCCTCTCTGTCTAGAACTTTTCCTTAATAATGTTTAATTCACAGAAGAAAATGCTGTCACTAGTTAATGAAAATTGTCTAGAACAAGCTACTCCCATGTCTCAAACTGAAAATACTTGTTTCAGATTTCCTATCTTAAAGGAAACAATTGAGCACTTTGAGTGTCCAGCTGTGTGTTAAATAGGAATAAAGAGTAAAAGAAAAAGTAAATAATGTTAGCTAAAGACTGTTTTGACAGTAACATTAATTCAGAACTCCCAAGTTGGATTTATGTGGAGACAATGCAAATAGTTGAAAGGAACTTTAGCATTTACCTGTTCTTCTCCTTGTCCTGTTTTCCCAATAGCATTCCTGAAAACGTACTGACTTACTTATTCCTTCTACAAATATTTACCAGACGCACAGGAAATCTAGCCTTTGCTTACACACTTGCCAAGGCAGTTCTGCTAGAGGACTCTTAATAGTGAAAAAAAATTTCACACACTTGTTAATTTGAAACATTGATAAAGGTACTTTGAATGATAAACATTTTCTTCTTTCCTAATATTTCAAATTGCATCTCAGCACCACAGGTATTACCTGATTTTTGCACAGGGCACGGTCATAACCGCCAGGTGCAGCAGAGTGAATCAGAGTAGAAGTCTTTCTTTTATCGGCAATTGGGGTTAAGTTAATTACTTAGCAAAAAATGTGTTCCTCCCCACCATCTTGTTTTTGCTTTGACAATAGATACCTGTTACCATAATTTTAGAAAAATGCCACAAATTAAAAATAATCCATGTAGTACCCTCGGTAAATAGTACATGCTCAGTGAAAAGTAGCTGGTATTACTGCAGTGCAGAGAGGAGGGCAAATATGTCATAAACCCCAAGAGAAATTTCTAAAAAAAGAACAAAAAATGTGTCAATACAGGTGTCTTAAGTTAGACTAGAATAAGCACAACATTTGATCTGTAACAACTGTATACCTACTGCCAATTGCTGGTTTCGTTTTGCATATATGGATGATAGATGATTGTGATTTGTGTTTGTATGTGTGTATGTTTTTTCTCTAAGGAAGGAAGTTTGTTAACATCCTGATGTGCTTTTGGTATCTAACCAGTGCCAACATCCCCAGTGAAACTATAAGCGGAGCCAGTGTTTTCCAGGTTAAGTTGGGGAATCAGAACGTGGAAACTAAACAGCTTCTTAGTGCAAGCTATGAGTAAGTCTAATCACGTTTTGTTGTCTCCTTTCTCTAGAAAATAGAAAGTAGTATGAAGGTATGAAAACTAAAGGGAGCTTTAGGAAGAAAAGGATTGAAATTTGACAAGTTATTTATGAAGAGAGAAAGTCTTAAAGACATACTGGCCACGAAACAGGAGTGTTCAGAAATTAGGAAGAGGTAATACTGCTGAATTTAATTAAACGGTTTTTCAGCTGTCTTTGCTACATTATAAACCCTCTGCAAAACTTGGTAGCTTCAAACAGCCTGCTGTTCCACTGCTCAGGAATTTTGGAAAGATTCACCTGTGGGATTTTCTCTGTTCTTCCTGGTATCAATTGGGGTGGCAGGAGCCAGGGGATTCTTTTCCACAGTGGATTCTTTTTCACTCACTCAGGCAGCTCCATGGTTCTCCTTGGCTTCTCCATACAAAACATCTCATTCTCCAAGGGCCTCTCTTCGTCGCTTGGGCTTGTGATAGTCTCAGGCTAGTCACATGTTTAGATGGTGGTTGGCTTCCAAGAGGCAGAAGACAGAAGGTGCTATACTGATAAAAGGCTATGCGCAGGGTTGGAACATCATTTCTGCCATGGTTTGCTGGTCCAAGCAGACACAGGCACAGGATCTGCACATTGAAAGGGTGTGGAGAGACGCCACCTCTTCATGGGGCAACAGCAAGGTCACATTGCAGAGGAGCACGTAGGATGGGAGATGTAGTCATGGCCACCTTTGGGATATAAAATCTGCCATAATTGGTACATAGACCATCCACTTGCTAGACCTGTATTGGCTATCTCCTGTTTACCAAGTACTCTGGTAGGGGTTCAGATACAGAATTAAAGAGTTCCTGCCTTTGAAGTTAGCTAATTATTTAAAAGAGGCACTATAGTGTATTATTATGTGAATAAAATTTGGAACAGTGAACAAGTCAAACAAGTCAGTGGAGACATAATTTAATATTTTTTTAAAAGGGAGTACTATTATGTCACCAAAGTTATACAAGTTTGCTTTAAAATAATGAACAAATCCCAAAAATGACCTAAAAAGAAAATATATTCTGTTCACTAAGATAAAGGGAATTATATCTTCATTTTTTCATTTTCTTGAAGTAAAGGCTCTTTCTTTTTTTTTTTTTGTTTTAAATTTTGCTTTATTTGTAATTACCCAAAATATTCTATATGTTTAAATACTTATTTGATTTTAATCTACTGAATTGTCTCTTTTTTAAGACATCATCTAGAACACTAATCAACACTAACCTTTGGTTCTTCTGACGTTCCCTGCTAAGATCATGGGCAGCTTATGAACACTGTTTTCAAGGTTGATCTTAGTGCAAGCTCTGCGCCTAATCACATAAACCAACTTCCATGGAAGTGCTGTTTTTGTCACCATAGTCCAGTTTATCTCTCCTCAAATTAGACGTATGTTATAGCTAGTATTTAACAACAGAATAACATCCAGGTTTCTCTCAAGGACTGGCAGATGTTGAAGTGTACATCAGTCCATTAGAAATACTTATCTTAGTTGAGAATGCACATGTAATTTTGTGGGGATATTTTTTGTGATCAAGTTGTTAGATTAAACTTTTGTTTTGATATTTATTTACTATTTACCATTAGCCTTTTGCTAAAAACTGCCTCTAATATATACTTGCAAATTATATAATTATCCAGGAAGTGCTTGGACTGATAAAAGATTCACATTATTTGTAACCTTTTCCCTAGATTTCAGAGGGAGTTTACACAAGGAGTAAAGCCTGACTGGACCATTGCACGGATTGAACACCCAAAGTTAATAGAATAAACTTTCTTGGAAAAATCAGCTTATTGGATTTTCAGCAGTTACTATGAAAAACTGAGGAAGAAAAATGTTTGGATCAGTTGCTCTTCCCTTAATCAAGTCTGTGGATTACTTTTGTATTATTTTGAAATACTCCTTATAGTAAGTTGGCATGATACAATAAAGCATTTTCCACAGATCATTATCACCTTTTATAGAAGAGGTCAAAGTTAAAAAATGACAACAGCTTATCATTGGTGTCATTCAGTATCATTTCTAATGTTACATGATATGTATATACACACAAACTAATTTTATAGACAGTAAAGAAGGTATTGGAAAAGACTATACATTTCTAAATTAATAATCCTTAAACATTTTATTTGTGGTTAATACATTTATACCAATAATCACGTATGTATAAGGTTTATTTTTAAAAATCACTGCTGCTATTTGATTACCTCTTTGGTCACTAGCTGGATGAGAAGGAATGGATGGAATTTAGCAGATAGGTCACTGCAAAACTAAGGATCAGTGAACTTGAAGCTTATTAAAGCACGAAGAGAAAAAAGTAGAGCAGTGTCTCAGCCCCCTGTGGAGTAACTTCAAGTCTTCTAACATACTTGTATTTGAACTCCTAGAAGCTGGGATGGGAGACAAAAACAAATGTAAGAAATAATGTCTGAAAATTTTCCTAATTGATGAAAACTATAAACCCACAGATTTTTAAGAAATTTCAAGAAATTCAACAGGCAAGCAAGGTAACACACAAAGGTAACTTCTCCAAGGTACATCATAATCAAATTGATGAAAACTAGAGAAAATGAGAAAAGCAGCTGGAGGTAAAAAAGACACATTCCAAACAGAGAGTGACTGTATTTCTTTTCTCAAACTGCAAGTGAGAGGCCTTGGCATGACATTTTTAAAGTGCTGAAAGAAATAACCCTGCTGACCTAGAATTCTATATTCAGCAAAAATATCCTTCAGAAAAGGTGAGAAAGACTTTTTCAGACAAGGAAAAGATAAGAGGATTTGTTGCCAGTAGACATATTTTGTAAGAAATGTTAGGGTCAGTGGGAATAGAGTTCAACAATTAACCCATGCATATTGGACAGTGGATTTTTCACAACGGTGCCATAGTTATTCAACGAGGAAAGAAAGTGTTTTTAACAAATGGATAATTATATATTCAAAAAGGAAATAACCTCAGCTCTTGCCTCACACCACGCATAATTGTACTGCAAAATTATTAGGTTACAAAGTGGATCACAGACTTAATAGAAACTAATACTCTAGAAATTCTAGAAGGAAGCATAGAAGTTGTATCTTGGACTAGAGAAAGATTTCTTAGGAAACAGCATGAATTGTGAAAAAAAGATTTATAAATTGGAATTTATTAAAATTAGTACTTTTGCACTTTGAAAGGCAGCAACAAGAAAATGAAGAGCTAAATCACAGATTGAGAGAAAATACTTGTAATACATATATTTGACAAAGGACCTATATCTAGAAATGCTTATAGCTCAACAATGAAGTTAATGCAATAAATACTAGGGAAGTGATTTGAATAGATTCTTCATAAAAATGTTCAAATTGTTAATACATGAATAGATGCTCAACACCCTTAGTCAATAGAAAAATATAAACGACGGAGATCCCACTGCAACCCCACTCGAATGCCTTAAATAATAACTGCCAGTCCCAAACGATATTGAAGGTACAGAGCAACTGGAACCCTTATACGTTGTTAGTAATAATGCAAAATAGTGCAGAGATTCAGAAGATACTCTGACAGATTCTTACAAACATACACTTAACATAGGACCTAGCAGTCCTCTTACTAGATACTTACCCAAGAGAAGGGAAAACACATCTCTACAAAGTGTATGAGAATGTTTGTAGCAGCTTTTTCCTTAATGACTACAAACTGGAAGAACCCTAAATGTTCATCAGTGGATGAATGGATAGAGATGTGATATACATATGTGTGTGTATACACATAGAACCTTGAGGGCACTATGCTAAGTGAAGTAAGTCAGAGAAAGAAATACTGTATCATCTCACTTACGTGGAATCTAAAAAACAAAAACGGCTCATAGAGCTCATAGGTAGAATAGACTGGTGGTTGCTGGGCATGAGGAAGGGATGGGTAAGTGGGTCAAAAGGTACAAACTTCCAGTTATAAAATAATTAAGTCCTGGGAGAGTAATGTACAGCATGGTGAATAGTTAGTAATACTGTATTGCATATTTGGAAGTTGCTAAGATCTTAAAAGTCCTTGTCACAAGAAAAAAAGTTGTTTTTAACTATAGTGATGGATGTTTAGTAGACTTACTGTGGTGATCGTTCCACGATGTATGCAAGTATTGAATCATGAATAATAGGTTATATATGTCAATTATACCTCAAAAAAAAAAAGTTAGAACTTTTCTATAGTGACAGTAAATCAGTAGTTTCCTGGGGGTAATAGTAGAGGAGAGGGGTTTGACTGCAAAGATGTATGAAGATTTTGGGGGTGATGAAAATTGTATACTATACCTTGACTGCGGTGACATTACTTTATACAGCTATCACAACTCATCAAACTGTGTACTTAAAATGGGTGCATTTTATTATATGTGAATTAGTGTATTTATGCAAACTATACCTAAATAAAGTTTGCTAAAATGGTCAGCAAGAAAAGTAAGTTGCGGAAAAATAAGCTCAGATGATTAAATTTTTACAAAGTCTAAAAAAGTTAATTTGTGTTTCATCTAATCTTAGATGAAATAGTTAATGGAGCAATAAGGCACTTACTACTAGAAAGAAAAACATACAGCCAGGTAAACTCACTTGCTATCAGGTGTTAAGATGCATCTCCAATTCAATGATTTTGAAATGGGTGGGAAATGTGTGACTTAGAAACAATAAAATACAGTATGATTGTATGTCTATCTTTAAAGTCTTTTATTAATTTATCTTTACTTCCTTTACAATTTTGAATCTTTGTTCAGTTATCCTTAAGGGAAAAACTGTATGTTCCTATGTAGTGTGTTTCTTGTGTGTGTGTGTATGTTTTTTCTTTTTCAAAGCCATTTTGTTTATTTGTGCACAATCGGGTTATTTAAATTTCTTCCCGCTGTTTGCCATCCTGCTACTTTTAACCATTCTTTCCTTTTGAGAGGCTAGCAGTTAAGCAAGCTAACTGTATAAATTAGCCCAGGACAACACAAATCTAACAAAATCTCAAATTCTATACCCAAATGTATATATATATAATATATAATAGTATATAATGTGTAAAATATATCTTATGTATGTGCTATATATAGCACACATATATGTATATATTAAAGATATGTGCTCTATATATGTTCTATATATTATATGTAATAAAATATATCCTATTATATATGTGCTATATATAACATTTTGTGTATATACATATATGTATACACACATGTATATACATATATATGTGGGGAGAGAGATTGAGAAAGAGATTTTAAGGAACTGGATCATGCGATTGTGGAGGCTGGCAAGTCCCAAGTCTTCAGGATAGGCTGGCAAGCTAGAGGCCCAGGGAAGAGTTGATGTTGTGGTTCAAGTCGGAAGGTGGTCTGCTAGTGGAATTCTTTTTTCTTGCAGGTGAGGGATGTCAGTCTTTTTCTATTAAGACCCTCAACTGTTTAGGTGAGGCCTACCCACAGTATGGAGGCTAATCTACTTAAAGTATTCTGATTTAAATGTTAATCTCATCTAAAAATACCTTCACAGAAACATCTAGAATAGTGTTGGGCAAAATATCTTAATACTGTGACATAGCTGAGTTGACTCATAAAACTAACCATCACAGCTATGATACACAACTATATACCCTTCCCTTAGATCCATCGAACTTCAATATTTTGCCATATTGCTTCATATCTTTCTTTTTCCTTCTCTTTCTCCACACATACACACACAGACACAGACACACAGTTTTTATCTAAGTCATTTGAAAGTAAGTTGCAGACATTGTATACTTTATTCTGAAATTTTTCTGCATGTGTTTTCAGAAAAAGGGACATTTATGCTATATAAACATCCATAAGAACATTAGCAATAATTTCATATCATCTAATATTTAAGTCAAATGTAAAATTCCACTAATTGTCTTCAAAATACCTTTTTGAACTGAGATTCAACCAAAGTTCACACAATGTATTTGGTTATGATGTCTCTTAAATCTTTTTAAAATTTCTAGGATATCCGCCATCCTTTTTATGACATTTCAATTTTGAGGAGTCTAGGGTAGTAGGCATATGAATGCTTGGATTATCTTGTTATGGTGTCATTTCTGTAAGCTGGAAGTTAGGGCTAAAGCCTTGATTAGATTCAAAAATATCTTTTGATTTGTGTATACATCATAACATATAACACACATTTTATTTATTTATGTATATATATATAAAGTTGCAGTAGCTGGATCATGGCTCCCAGAGATGTCTACACCCTTAGCCCTGGAACTTGTGAATATATTACTTTACATGGCAAAATGTAGATGTGATTAAGGATCTTGTGATGGGAAGAATGCCCTGGATTATCTGGGTTGGGCCAATTGTTATTCCAAGGGTCCTTGTAAAAGGGAGGTCAAAGGGTCAGAGTCAGAGAGAAGGAGGTCCTATAACAGAGGCAGAGGTTGTAGTGATGTGGGACCCTGAGTGCCAAGAAAGGCAGACAGCATTTAGAAACTAGAAAAGGAAAAAATAAATTCCCCTGGAGCCTGCAGGAGGAACACAGCCATGCTGACCCATTTTAGACTTCTGACCTCCGGAGCTGTAAAATGATAAATCTGTGTTGTTTTAAGCTGTGGAGTTTCCAGTACTTTGTTAATCAGCAACAGGAAATTAATATACAAGATGATGCTTGCTTGAATCAGTATTCCATTATAATCTGCAAGACGATTCTCTAATTCTCTGTCTTCTTTTGGCATTCTATGAAACAGAGCCCCCTTCCCTATTAAAAAAATAAAACCACATCCTCATGAATTTTAATCGCCCAGTGCAATATCAGTCATGGTTATCTTCTTGATGCTTAAATTGCCCCGTTTGCCAATGGGAGCCCCTATAATCTGCTGTTTGGGGTCAAAGGCCGTTGTGACCATGTTGTTAGTCTCTGAATGCGTCTACATTTTCTGTCACAACAATATGCCCCAGGATCTTCTTGTCTATGTCCTGCCTCAGACTTGAAAAATCAGTGATTTCTCCCAGGAGTCATGGTTTCCTTTCAGGGCAGCTGTTACAGACTGACTGTTGATGTCCCTCCCAAATTCATAGGCTGAAATCCTCAACTGGATGTTATTAGGAGGTGAGGCCTTTGAGAGGGATTAAGTCATGAGGGCAGGGGCCTCGTGAGGGGGATCTGTGCCCTCGTAAAAGAGACCCCGGAGAGCTCCCTCCTCCTGTCCGTGAGGATACAGTGAGAGGATGGCCACCTTCAAACCAGAAAGCAGCTCTCAGCAGACACTAGTCTGCCGACACTGTGATCTTAGACTCTGCAGCCTCCATCCAGAACTGTGAGAAGTAAATGTTTGTTGTTTAAACCACAAAGTCTATGGCATTTTTGTCACAGCAGCCTGAACGGACCAAGACAGGATAATGTTTAGAAACCAAGATTTGGGCATCTTGAAGCATTTTAACCTTTTGTGTTGGCAACAGAATGTTCATATTTACATGTATTTGATATTTTGGATCATTTATCTAGAGGAACTTTGGGATAACTAAATGTGAACTGTCTGCCTTTATTTAGTCAACCTGATTTAAAAGGACCCCTCCCATCACCCTCTCTGCCCTAACTCAAATTTCTTTTGGTTTATAGCACTTATCACACCCGACATAGCAGTAAGTATTACTTTGTTGATTTGTTCCATTGTCTGTCCTTCCAACTAAGGCAGGAACTTTGTCGTGTTCACTGCTCCATCCCCAGGGCCTGGGGTGATATATGGTGCATAGTAGAGTTCAGTAAATATCCGATGAGTAAACAAGGAAATGACTGAGCCTTACTGCTGTTGTGTTTCCTGGCTCACGTGACAGAAGCATTTTCCCTCCTGCTTTTGATTTAATGCCCTAGCAAGATGGATGTGATTTCTTTTATCATGTACAGACTCCCCTCCAGGCATACAGGGTATTATTGGATACGTGACCTTGCTTTTAGAGTCCTACAATAAATGTTATTTATTCTGAACACCACACGGTGGAGCCAGTCGTGTATGGAATGTAAAGGCAGGAGCAGCAGTGGGTTTGATAGGCTCTGAAGTCACTGAGAAACAGGACGATTGCTTTGCTTACTGATAGATTTTTGTAGCTAGGGACACCATAGGCAACTTCTCAACGAAAAAGTTTTTTGAACAGAATTTGTTGAATGTTAAAAGGATTAAACGCATGAGTCCAATCAGAGAGAACTTTTACCCACATGTCTTCAGATTACTGGTACCAGTTCCTCTGTGATTACAACCGTCCCCCGAAGGCTTTTTCTGGATGATGTGGTGTATCAGTCTGGATAATATAGATTATGCCACAGTAACCATCTCCAAATCTCAGTGGATTGAAGCAGAAAGGTATACTTCTTGTTCAAACCACATATCCAGTAAGAGACACTTGGGGACACTGCTCAGTGGTGGCATCTACTGCCTTCCTGAACACAGCTGACAGGCAGCCACAAGATGACACTATGGCAAATGAAAAATATAACCCTGAAGGGTCTCACACGAGCAATAAATGCCAAACTTGGAAGTGATACAATTCACTGGCCAGAACACAGCCCTAATTAACCACAGAGACCCAGGAAGTACAATTTTATCGTGTGGCTGAAGGGCAGAGAATGAGAAGCCTTTGGTGAGCAGCAGTAATAATTATCACATGCTGCAAGTAGCTGTTTCTCTTGTTTTGACCCTGGGAAGGGTGACTGTGGAGCCAGATAGCACACACTATTGCATCAGGAAGATCAGGCGTCTCAAGAGAAGGAGACCTTTCCCAGTACTTTGATGACATACTGTTAGCTGAGAATTATTGATACGCTGCTGTAGAAGCCTGAAGATGAGAGTCTCTGTTTCTGTATACCAATGATTGCACGTGTCTTAAGCCAGCTGTAAATGAAAAAGGCCATAGAACATCTGAATTCCATTCTCTTCATTTGATAAGTTCTGCCAAGGTACATGATAACACTTCTTAGATTAATGGGGGCCCCAAATGAAATCAAAATTGGCCAGCTAAGACCTTGTATGGTATCAATCTTATTATAAAGATAAAGAGACAGATAAAATTAAACTTTATGTCCATGTCTGTCCATGAGTCTATTTCTGTCCTGTATTTATGCTTTGTTTTTGTTTGTTTGTTTGTTTTTGTTTTTTAGATTCCACATATGAGGGATCTCATATGGTATTTTTCTTTCTCTTTCTGGCTTACTTCACTTAGAATGACATTCTCCAGGAGCATCCATGTTGCTGCAAATGGCATTATGTTGTCAGTTTTTATGGCTGACTAGTATTCCATTGTATAAATATACCACATCTTCTTTATCCAGTCACCTGTTGATGGACATTTAGGCTGTTTCCATGTTTTGGCTATTGTAAATAGTGCTGCTATGAACATTGGAGTGCAGGTGTCATCCTGAAGTAGATTTCCTTCTGGGTACAAGCCCAGGAATGGGATTCATGGACAGAGAATACAGACTTGTGGTTACCAGGGGGTAGAGGGTGGGAAGGGATAGACTGGGATTTCAAAATTGTAGAATAGATAAACAAGATTACATGGTATAGCACAGGGAAATATACACAAAATGTTATGATAAATCACAGAGAAAAAAATGTGACAATGAGTGTGTATATGTCCATGAATGACTGAAAAATTGTGCTGAACACTGGAATTTGACACAACATTGTAAAATGATTATAAATCAATAAAAAATGTTAAAAAAATAACAATGGCAAAAAAAACTTTATGAGAATACTTAATCCTGGTCAATCAATCTCACAATGTGGGCAGATTATGCAAATATTGGTATATCATTTAGAATTAGTTTTGACTGCAATAAACAAAAACTTTAAAATTATGATTTAAATAATATAGAAGCAGTTGATTTCTCTTACACATAACAGAAGTCCAGAGAGAGGATACTTTGGGCTGTATAC
Source organism: Vicugna pacos (assembly GCF_048564905.1). Taxonomy (NCBI): domain Eukaryota; kingdom Metazoa; phylum Chordata; class Mammalia; order Artiodactyla; family Camelidae; genus Vicugna; species Vicugna pacos. Next base: position 70,716,913 of record NC_132991.1, on the reverse strand, counting down.
CAACTCTACAAAGTCCTTGGGGGTCCAGGCTCTTTCTAGTCACCACGGCCTTCCTTAGTGTATGAACATGTCCTCATAGCACAAAATGGCTGGTAGGGCTCCAGCCATCATATCCATATACGAGGCAGCAGAATATGGGTAAGGAAATAATGAGCAAAGTATATATAGCAATGGTCTTTTAAGATGCTTTCCAAGAAGTCACACAAAACACTTCCACTTAATTTCATTGGCTAGGAATTAGTCACGTAGCCACATACAATTTTGGTGGTGCTGGGAAATACACACACAGTCTTCAGCTAGTACAATTTATTGCCCTGAATAAAATTAGGGGGTCCTAAGATTAAGGAAGAAGAGAAGATAATTAGCAATTTGCCCTAGTTGGGTCATGAATCAGTGCTGACTCTGGTAAATAGCTGACAGGCTTGCTTTGCCAATTTCATTAACTAAAAGCTAGCTTTATAGAGCCCATATGCTTTATAACTGGGGTCTGGAAATAGTCCTAAACATAGCCCAGGTAATTTTTAAAACTAAATGTAATACAGCACCCAGAGAAGACTTTTTGATTCCAGAGCTGTTTAAGGATGCTCCGAACAGTATGTCCAGACCTCTGAGGGCTCACTCCCTGTTATTTATACCACACACACATTCCTGCTTATAGGACCCCGGATATGGTTTATCCCATCTTCAAAAATAGAAACCTCCTCCTGTTTGCACTCCACCTTAATTTTATAGACCAATCAGCCTATCAGACATTCTATCAAAATTTACTTCATCTACTTGCTTAGTAAATTACAACCCTGGCCCAGCTTTATGTGAGAAATCCACCAGAAACAGAGGAAGAAATAGATAATTGATTCCTTGTATAGGACTTTCCTCAACCTCTGATGTTGTGAGTGCAGAGTAGCTATTGGCAAGGCTGGTATGCTGCCTGCCCTCCTCCCCACCCCCTCTCCTGGCTTTATTGATTCCTGAAGTGTGCACTGCAATATTGCCTTCTACGCAGGGCAGCTGAAAGGCTCCAATGGAGCAAAACAGAAGTATGTTCTGCAATCCCTCCTTTTAAACTTCCGTCTTATGTTACTGCATTTGAATGAGCCCCACGCTACTGAGAATGGGAAGACATAGGTGGTTTATTTCAAACTGGAAGTAATCAAATACAATAACTGACCTTGTTAATTGACCTTGTTAATTCATTGCTAGGGAAGAGACTCCCTATTATTGCTTCCTAAAGGAAACAACAACCTTAAAACCAACTTAAAATTTATACCACATGACCAATCACATATTTTAGTTACCATTGAGTACTTTGAGGCAATCTTTTTCCTATTAGATGTCCCCTGGTTGTGACAATCAAAAATGTCTCCAGACATGGCCAAATGTCCCCAAGGGAACAAAACAGCCTGCAGTTGAGGACCCTGGTTTAGAATGTTGGCCACTGTGTTGCTGCTGTGGTATTCAGGAGGCAGAATTGTCTCTGAGTAATCATAGCTGTCCTTCATTGACTGTCTACAGATAGTGGGCACTGTTTTATAAGTTTTACACTTAATTTCTATAACAATCCTTACAACAGGTGCTATTATTATCCTTATTTTCCAGATAAGGAAACTGAGGCACAGGATGATTGATAAACTAAGTTCACACCGTTGATAAGTGTGAAGCCCAGGATTCAAACCAGACAGCAGGCTCCAGAACTCTGTGCTAACAGCAGTGGGCATGGGTGTGGGAGTCTCACAGCCTCTGGTGGCAGAAACTGGGCATCCGATGTGATACCCATCCTCCCAACCCACACAGCCATTCATTGAACGACCATGTGCAAGTGACAACTTTCCTCTCCAAGCCTCAGTTACCTCTGTAAAGAATAACAATAATAAGAATAATGCACCATTGCTTTAGGGACTGATTGCAATAGCATACATGAAAATACTTAGCCAGGTTTCTGCAACACACTAAGTCCTGAATTCCTCCTATCTCCTCTCCTTCTTCTGTCCTTGGCTCCAGGCTGCAAGCACTGAAAACAGGTTTTAAAGACCTGAGTCATACCAGTCCATGGGGAAATCTAACCTGTAAGCAGTCTTCAGGGTTTGTTGTTGCCGACCGGGCGAGGGGAAAGCGGCCCTGTACAACCACCGTCCAGGCTGGCACCTCCTCCTCTGCTAATGACCAACAGCACAAACCATCAGCGCTTTCCCATTAAGCCAAATGGGCCTTTTAAATCTGTGCTGATTAGCTATCCCAGGGCCTGGCTGACAAGTAGCCTTCTGAGCTCCATTTCTTGATGTGAGTCGGTGAATTAATTGCCTGACCTATTGTTTCCTAACACGGCCAATTAAGTGAATTTTCGGATGACTGGCATAGACCTTTTGGCCAGCAGGGGGCGCCCTTTGCCAACATAACTGCCTTACCCACAGAGCACCACCAAAAATTGGGGCTACGTTTGAAACGTTTGCTCAGAATAGGGGTTCTGAAGTTGGCGGCCACCGATCTCTATAAATAGGGTTCCGTGAATTCGGATGGGAAAAAATATGTGTTTATTCTCACTAACACACCAACTGAAATTTAGCATTTTCTTCGATTATGAGTGTAGGCAACAAATCATGGATATTTGCAGAGCCCACTACAGCTGCTGCAGAGATCTTGAAATATCGTTTATACCCCTCACTCCTTCAAAATTACAGTAGCTGTAGGACCTGCTGCTAGGGCTTGTGATTTAATACATTAAGAAAGAAGTGCCTGTGTCTAAATAGTAAGGGTGCAAATACATCAGAAATACACATACATGGCATTAGAAGATTTGCACCAATTAACAAAAAAAGAAAGAAAGAACAACAAATTTGTTGTTTTGTTGATGGTATTTTAGTAACTGTTTTTTGATATCATTAGTTTGCTTTGTGATCTTATGTATTTTATTTTAGTTTATTTAGTTTAAAACATTATTCTGAGGCGTGGCCCATGGACTTCACCAGACTGTCAGAGTGTTTATGGTACAAAAAAAGGGTTAAGAACACCTGGCTGACAGGCTACTAGGCTGGTCTCTGGAGAAAAGAAATTAGTCTTCGAGGGCATATTTATTCTTACTAGTTTTAGTCATGACTCACCTCTCGCCCTTGGATCTCTTCCGGGGACATAAACATGTGCCACACATGTCGAAACTAGTAGCGACAATGCTTGGTAGCGTACAGTTTACATCAGGATGAAATTTTGGTGTCTTTAGAATTGTGTTGACTGGAGTTTAGAGCATCTGTCATCCTGGCCTTGGGGAGGAAGGGGCCTAGCTTTTCCGGCTGCCTTTGACTTCATACTTTTATTATGCTTGGTTCATTTCCAGGGCTCAGGAATCTTCTGAAATAACAGGAGTTTCTCTCCGCACTCAGCACTGAGACTCACTTATTTTTCAGGGAGGAGGCCTCCGCGCTCTGTGAGTGTTGTTCCCCAACTCGCATAGGGACAACTCTGAAAGACCCGCACCAGAAGGAGAGGAAGAAGGGGGCACATGGAGCATTTCTTTCCCCGATGCTTCTGTTTCTTTTCCCTCAGGGAAGTAAGGCCACATGGGGAGCCGGCAGGGCTGTGGTGTCCGTTTTCCTGCCTGACGCCGCAGAGCGTATCCCAGAGCTTGGCCCCTGAGGGCACAGGAACCAGGCAAGCTCAGGCGATGACTGTCCCCCCAGCACTTTCTCCTCCCTCTTTCCAAGCCTCCTACTTTTCATTCACCGCTGCCCCTCCCCTGGCTGCTCCTCAGGCCCAAATCAAACCTTTTTATTTATTCTCTAGAAGAGCAACGATGAACCCCACTGTAGCAATAATAACAAAAGGCAATAACCACCCCTGTATTTCTTAAAGTCCCATAATGCGCAGGTATTCTATGAGGCACTTTAACTGCAACCTTGTCAGTCAGCCCCCTAATCTGTTATCATGGATTGATTGTCCTGCCACCACCACCTCACACTGCATTCATGTCCACCTGGAACCTCAGAATTTGATCCTGTTTGGAAATAGGGTCTTTGCAGATGTAGTTAATTAAGGATTGAGATGAGAGCACCCTGGATTAGGTCTGGACCTGAATCTAATGACTGATGTCCTTATAAGAAAAGGGGAGAACAGAGACACAGAGAGGAAGGCGAAGACGGCAGAGATTGGAGTGATGCAGCCACAAGCCAAGGAACATCAGGGGCCACCAGATGCTGGACGAGGCCAGGAGGGTTCTTCCCTAGAGCCTTCGGAGAGAATATAGCCCCGTTGATACCTTGATTCCAGTCTTCCAGCCTCCGGAGCTATGAGAGAATAAGTTCTTGTTATTCTAAACCACCTGCTTTATGGTACTTTGTTACAAGAGCCAGAGGAAACTAATACACCAGCTGATGAAATGGGTAGTGTGACCCTCACTGGTCAAATGAAGAAACCCAGGCTCGAACTACCTGCATAGAATTGCAGTCGCTGGAGGGCCTGGGATTGGAACCAATGTGACAAACCCCCAGAGCCTTCCAACCTCCCTTCTGGAGTGTTGTATTCAATTGGCTGTTGACTTTGCTAGTTGATTTCAGTCATTCATTTTCAGGTTTGAGGAGGACATGGGGCACAAGCTGTGGGAGGCACTATGTAAAGGGAGCACAGGATTCCCAGAGGACTTCCAGCCTAGCTGGGGAGGAGAGGGGACAACAAGAGCAGCTTTCCATCATCTTTTCGCTTAACTCTTCCTGGAATTGATCACATGGAACCTGCATTCCAGAACCATTCCTTGGGGAGGTTTGCTCTCCTCTCTTCATTTGCATCCTTATCTCAACTACTTTAGGGGGTTCTTCAGATGTTCAAATGAGGAATTAAGATCTCTCTCTGTTATTACAGGAAACCTTCATTTCCCAGCAGATTAGAGTCCGAAAGACAATTAGGAAACTTCTTTATTAGTTAAAGCGGCACACCATAAAAGTGTTGGCTAAAGTCATCTGTTGGTGAACAGAGAGGGCTTGATTTTGCCCACATGAACAATTTTTTTTCATAGGAACATTTCTAAGAAAATGGGCATCTGTCTTTAAAAAATCACTGCATGCTGAGGTTCCTAAAGGTACCAGGCCCTGTATTATGGTGTGAACTTCTGGGGACATTAGACACCTGTGGACCCCAGATGGTGTCAGCATGGCACATGGTTGGCCTGTGACTTGCTATGATGACACTGCTAGGGATTCAATGGTGTCAGGTCACTTGGCTGAGGGGCTGGAAATTTATCAAGGTCCCTGTCCTGGGCTTGTCAAAAGTTACAATGTTATATACACTGACAGGAGAGTTTTTGTTGAAAACAAAATCATATTTCTAAGACAAGATCAATTTTAGTCCTAGCAGTCCTGATACTGTCACTTTAGGTAAAACTCATCACAAGTTCAAATCCCAGCTCAGTTCTTACTGGGTAGGTGTCCTCAGGCAAGTTCCTGAGCTTCCCTGTGCTCTGAACCTTTCTGCTGTGAAAATACTATCCTGTCTCAAAGGCTGTGATAGACTGAAAATATAAAAGTCAAACAAAATATAAAAAATGGGGAAAAGCAAAGTCATAAAAAGTGTGTGTTATCTCTGTCCCAATTTAATGCTGAGAGTGATGGTCAGATGTGGGTATGGCCACAGAGCTACTTGCCAAAAGCTAGAAACAGGTTATCCTAAATGACCACCCTAAATGAAGCTGTTGATCCCTTCCTTTTGCTTCCCATATAATTCCTAGCAAAAGAATAGATGATGTGGAAGAATAACCTGTGTTAAGTTGGCAAGTTTTGTACTTCTATGCATGATTGGGCTAGTGGAAAACTTGTGAGATCAGAGGGGTCTGCAAATATGTAAAAGGAGTCTTTCTAGCCAGGTTTTAGACAGAACCCTTGACCTCCTCTATATTAGAATCCTAGTGTCTTGCAGAAACAGTGTTCAACGTCAGCTGGTCCAATCGCCTCATGTGGCAGACAGGGCGATGGAGGCCAGAGAGTGTCATAGCGTTTTCTGGCTTCATTTTCCTCATTTGTAAAATGGGCGTGATGGGCTTTATCTCTGAGGAGTTTTTCTCTATTTTCAGGGTGCGAGAGGCAGTAACGCTTGGAATGAAGAGAAAATTTGTATATCAGATGCTGGGTTCATACCCTGGTCTTTTCCTCACTATTTTGTGACCTGGGGTGAATTAACTAAAGTCCCTTTCTTCATAGAACTGTTGCAAGGATTAAATTAGTTAATATACGTAAAACACTTAGTACCTGGCACATGATAAATGCCATACAAGAATGTATTTTTATTATTGTTACTTTAGAAGAGATTATGTGGTTTATATAAGACTGCCCATTCAGTAGCAGAGCCAAAAAAAAAAAGAATAAAAAATGTTGGCTCCTACTGTGTGGACTCTCTACCAAACTAATGTTCCTCTCCAAACAAACAAACAAACAAACAAAATCCAAAAAAACCCCAGACTGGTTATGCATAAGCATAGCATCTATTTATAACCTCTTTGAGGGCATTTCTGACTCCTAGGATTGTGACAGAGCTGAATGATTTATTTCATCCACCATAAAGTTTGCAGCACAGCTTAATCAATAAGCTGTAAATAAGGTTCATCAATAAGCTGAACACACGCCCTGAGACTGAGGAAGAAGATCAGCCATTTGTCTCCAGGAGGGGGCGCTAAAGGGGGACCAAAAGTGGAAGGAAGAGGAAGAACTAGCTGCTTCCTGTTTGCTTCCTGTTCCTGTGGGTGTTGCCCAGCGATGGCCCTTCACCCTAAGCCCTCCGCAGAGGCACTTGATTCTAGTGTGCAGTTTTCCCAACCTTTGTAGACACTCCCTTGTCAAAGATCTGAATCCGAGATCCTGAGGCGGTCGCACCAGCCGAGCTCCCGTCCAAACTCCTAAAATATAACAATCGCAACAGCCTCTCTTGCTTCCCGAGCCCTAGGTGGTGGCTGCTTCGCGTAGTTGTTACCCCTGGGATGCTCCAGTGTCCCCCTTTGCCGTTTCAATTCTTTCATGCCTAGTTAAAAATTCTCTATATTAAATTCTGTTGAAATAATTGGGGTGGTTTATTTCTTCTGACTTCTCTGGCTGATCCACACATGAATTTGCATTATAAAAATAAAAATAATCCACAAATAGAAGCAAATTGAAACTCCTCAGTCATCTCCTCTCTCCTTTCACACCCCATAAATTAAGCCTCTTTTGGGTTTACTCAGTCACTTTGTAACTTCATTTGCGAGAGGAAATCATAGTTATTAGCAGGCGTCTGTCCCTCCAGAACTTTAAAAACTACATTTACATACGTATATGTACACACTCATATATTGTAGAATATAATCACCTAATGAAAACGTAATGAAATAACGTAGTGTAAATATAACCATACATTAGCATTTAAAAGTTCTTTTTCCCTTTTCTAAGAAAATTGACCTCTTCCAATTTAAAATCTTAATTAGAATTAGATCCCAGTTCTCTAATTTTAATCTGTTCTTACTTCTTTTCACCATTCAAGATGCTGTACTCTCCCCTCAATTCTTTTATTTTTCCCTTTGCTCTTGACATCACTTACGCTAAGTACATAGGAAGGGCACAGTAAATGGTGGCTACCATTATTACCACGACAGAGCCTCAAAGCCTGGCTCTCCTCGGGTAATAAGATGCAATATACTCATGAGACGCTTGTGTGTACTTCGTCAATCAAACCCTAACTCACTTTTGAGTTAACTCCTTTACCAGAGGAATAACTCCTTTACCAAAAAGTGCAATGAGAGTTATTAAGGGGAAACACAAAAAGGCCAAGATATTATTCCTGCCTTTAAATTTCTTATAACTGTTTGAGTTCCTCTTCCTGACAGTTAAACATGAATGAGTGAATGAATGAATGTGAATATGCCAAATGAAATGAAAAGTAGGACATGATCTACATGGTTGAAGATTTCAGAACAGGAAGAGATCACTTTCAATGGAGAAGCCAGCAAAGACTTTCCAGAGGAGCTGGAATTCTGGCTGAATCGTGGCGGAGCACTTGGACTTGAAACAACACTAGAGAAAACACTAAGATGTCTGATCTAGATTCTCTGTCACAGTGAAACAAGCTGCTTTCTGCATCATAGAGCAGGATTACACAAGATCCACTTATGAGATGGACACATGCTTGGCCAACCCCCCCCCCAAATCTATGTATAAAACCAAGGGTTGGACCCAAAGCAAAAAGCATCTATTTTTCCAGTCTATACTGTCACGTCCAAGATGCTGTAACGTTCATACTCTTTTTTTCTGACCATTATTCTTTCCCATTCAATACCCCTCAATAGCCCTCTCCCCACCTTAAAAATCTCAAACCATTCCCCGACAAACAAACATGAAAAACATTTTAAATTTATTTATTTTTATTCCCCTGAATTTGTAGACCCTAGTCATACATTCAAAGTCAAGCAGCCCTGTTGCATGATCATTTGTAATCCCTTTAGATTTTCCCTTAGCATCTCAATGAAATTCTCTCATAAATCCCCTTCTTTGCTGACCAAGTGCTGCGCAGTTGCTGATTTTGCAAGATACGTGCTAATGTAAAGTATGTCTCCTTTGAGTCTCTTTATCATTTGGTTGCTCTCTGCTCCACCTTCTTCATATTTATGCCCTTATCAGAGCTGCACACAGTACTTCAAATGAGTCTCAGTGTTCTTCCTGCCACGCCAGAATATTGACTGTAATCCGATAGCCTATCTCCAAATTGGTTTGGAGGATTCTTTTTCTTGTTGTGGTTAAAATAGCTTGCCTTGTAAATGCTAGAATATATTTTTGCCGATTAGGGTTTTTACAAAGAATGGTGTCAAATGCTTTCCGGAAAGGTGTTTAAATTGTTAGGATGGGCTGCTTCAGCCATGAACATTTTCCTTTGCAGCTTAACCTCACAGGTTTGCAGGACAGTTTCCCCACTGAAAATTTCTGCTGAGTTCTTTGTAATTAAACATAACTTTCTTAGCGATTCTTACATTCAAGCGATGGCTCAAAGCTTCAAAACACGTTTTCCTTGCTGTTGAAATCATGATGTCTGTGGTCTCCCACATCTTTCTGAAAAGCCTCTCTTAACAGAGAAGAAGCCTTCGCAGCTTCTGTCCTATTCAGCTGTTGCCACTGATAATTTCAAAGACATATTCACAGACTCGGCTCTGTATCAGGCAGCTGTTATGTGGTTACTGAGTGTGTGAGCGTTTGTGGCTCCGTACCTTCTTTCAAGTTTCCACTTGCATGTAGGATTGTCTACTTGAGAAAGGCTTTGTGCTACCCTCCCCCCCAGCCCACCGCCTAATCTCAGTGCAGCGTGTTTCCTGTTTTCCTTGGGAGGGCTCTGTATTGTGATCATTTTTCCATTCCAAGTTCCCTCTAGGCTGATTTACTTAACAGTTTTGCTGCCCCTCTGTCTCTGAATATGCGTTTCTGCAGTACGGTTTGGGCGTTTATGTAAAGTGGGTAGCGCGGGTTTCACGACTGTCTCATGCCTGTCCTTTCTCTCTCCTCCTTTTATCTGTGCACATCCCAAGTCATCCTTCCAGACCTAAGACCTGAAACCTCAGTTTTGCTTTTCTAAGTGCTTGGATTGATGTCGAGATGATTTATAAACTGCTCTCATCCCAGTGCATGGCAATGATACCATCAGGTTAGCAGCTTCTGAACTGCTTACCTGGACTTGCCTGTTGACTAAGGTCACTCACTGCCAGGTGCAGCTCATTCCACATGTGCCATTCAGCAAGCTCTGGTTTATAAGCCAGTCATTTATGATGAACATCATTCCAGTCATCACTGCATGATGTGCCTTTGGCACATTTTGGATTCACATTCATAGACCGCAGTCACCCGTAATTAAATCCTGCCACTGTTGCATGAAGTATTTTATCTAGTCATATTTAATTCGCCTCTTTCTTCTTTTAGAAATCTCTGGTGAGCTTCAGGCTTCATCCTGTAGACCTTTTGTCTATTTCTGAGGCTAAAGCTAGATTGATCACACATTCCAGCCTTTGAATACTTTGTGTGAGTCCTCATGTCAGGAATAAAAAGCAACCTGCTACCAGTCTAGTTTCCTACCTTCTTTCTTTTGTGGCACTCAAGGGTTTTTAGATATATTGCAACCCACCTGAAGGTGGTTACGTGTTCCTCTAGACCAGTGGTTCTCAACTGGGATGGTTTTGTTTCCTGGGGACACTTGGCAATTTCTGGAGACATTTTTGGTTGTTTACAACTGACCATGGAGTGAGACTGACATCTAGTGCATAGAGACCACAGATGCTACTAAACATCCTTCAATGCATGTGCCACCTCCTCACAACAAAGACTTACCCTAAATTTCAATAGTATCAAGGCTAAGAAACCCTGCACTAGACCATATGATTTCAGATGTACTTACAATGTGGTGGTGATATATCTCTACATGTACCTTCCCAAATTCCTGATACCTGTTCTCGGGGTTCAGGCACCATCAGGCTGTCCTTTGATAATGTACTGATGTTTTCAACTTCAGTTTTTAGGATTATGCATCTCAACGATTGGAGTTACACATGCAGAGCCCAAATTTGCTATTAACCCTTGCTATCTTCTTAATTTAGCTACACATGATTCTTTTGACCGGAAAGGAAATTATACAGCCAGCCAGTGTAAATTTCATTCATTAATTCATTCTTTCACAAATTTTTCTGAGTGCCTATGATGGCAGGCACTGTGCTAGGTGCTGGGGAACAGCAATGAACAAAACTGATATGCGTTTTGCAATCTTGGAACTTACAGTCTAGTCAGGAAGACTGACAAAACTGAGAAAAGTATTACGAAGAAAACAGAGTGTGGCAATACAGAATAATGAGAGGGAGAGAGATGGGGGAATGGGAACTGCTTCTTAATTTAGGCAGGGAGGGCAGAGAAGACCTCTCAGAAGAGGTGACATTCTGGCCAAGGTGGATCTAGCCATGCAGAAGCAGAGGTGGAGGGGAGGGCATGTGGGGAGAACCCTACATCAGAACAAGCTCGGTCTGTGGGAGGGACGGGAGTAGCCCAAAGAGAAGACTTACCCAACACAGGCACTTAGAGCCATGGCGTACAGCGGGTTTTATTCAACGTGGTTTGGCCCTCCCCCGGCCCAATAATCCCCGTCAGTCCTTCTCCCCTCATTCTTTAGTTGCTGTGTCCACAATATTAGGTAGGTGATGACAGCAGTCCCTCGTCCAACCTGGAGAGAAATTCTGAAGCTGCTTTCACATTGAGACTTTAGAAGGGCAGTGATATTATCTGATTAACATTTGAAAAGATCTTTCCAGTTGGTGTGAGGGAAAATGGGCTTGGGGGGTGGGCGGTACAGTAGAGGCTGGAATTGGCTGATGCAGGAGTCTAGGTCTGGGCGAGGCTGGTGGCAGTAGGGTTGGAGGGAAGGACACAGATTTAGAGACGGATCTGCACATCTTGCCTGAGGAGTGACTTTGGAGAGAGATGAGGAGAGGAGCCGTGTCAATGCCCGGGCTCCAAAACTGCCGAATGAGGGGGATCCAAGCACTTTGGGTCACTTCTTGGCCACAGACGAGTCCAGAAGCCCCTTCATTCCTCATTTCTGGATCTCCCAAGTGAGTTATGCCTGAAGGCGAGGAGCACAGGATCAGGAGTTCATTCAGTCATTAACTCTGACCAGCTGACCTCCACTGGCCTGAGCTAGGGAGTCGGTACTCAAGAAGGCGGGAGGCGAAGAAGGTGTGGAAGAACAGTGGGCGGGTCCAGCCCTTCAGAGACGAGAATGTCGTTCTTGTTGGACTCACTGTGGCTGGTCCCCAGCACATAGGCCAGGGCTTCCTTCAGAGGCAAAGACTCCATCTCTGTTTCTCTTGCTTTTTCTGACTTGGTTTACAAAGGAGACACCTTGGGAAAGACTGTGAGCTGGGGCTGAGAACTGGCCCCATCTGCCCTCACTGGGGAAGGAGAGAACAGAACAGCAACAACCTCTCCTTTCTCCACCTTGCCGTGGATGGTGGGACAGTCCCACCTGCATCCTTCCTAGAGTACTTGGCATGCATTTCATCCAGGAACAAAAACAAATGCAGATCATTCCGTTTATGGCCCCACTCCCCATAATTTAAGCAAGCCAGCAATGGGTCAGTGTTCTCTGTAAAAGTATAAATTCTTCTGTAATCAGAGTCCATATTTTAGGGGCCCAAATGATCTAGAATATATCAGTTTGTACTTAGAACAAAAGAGAACCAACTTCCATCACAGACTGAAGTCTGAAAATATACTTGAGCTCTGGGGCGTCAGCTATTATGTTTCTTGGGTAATCTAAACATGACCTTTTCAATTGTTTTCATCTTGAGAAAATGGTTTCAATCTCTTTCACCAGAGGAACACAGTCCTTTTATTATTTCCTTTATTGTTTCTGAGATGTGTAAGGTTTCCTATGTGCTCAAAGTGGTTCTTTGGAGACCAAGTCAGACCATTTCCGCTGATGTCCCATACTTGGCATCCAAATGAGGATTCTTATTCTTCCTTGGCTTGGATCTTAACTGGAACCTGTGAAAATGTCTTTAAACCCTTTCCCCATATCACTCAACCACCTTGGTTACTCGGTCAGCCTGAGCCAACGTGTAACAGGTAACAGCATGAAAGGGTGGGGGTGAGGTGGCTGCAGACCCAATCAAAGGGAACCTTTGCTCAGACTCCCAAGTCGTGACTCATTGAGAATCGAGTTCACTGAATTCTGGTCTGTCCTCAGTTCTTTGGAAAATAACCAAAACAATTGCCCCAAATCTCTCTCTCTATTTCTATCTCTGTATCAATCTGTCTATCTCTCTCTCTGTATATATATCACCATTAATGTAGGCGTATATAGCAATACATATGCTTCTTTTAATTGGTGCACAGAATGCAGAGGTAAAGTAGAGTTTTCAAGAAAGTGCTTTTTAAAACCACAACAACCTGAAGCCACTCTGGATCTAAGAGACTGGACTATTTCTCTGAAGTAGACTGTCCTCTGTTTATTTGAAAGGCAAGTGTCCCCTTTCTCCTCTCATCCTGCCAGCTCCCACCACTCCTCTGGTTTGAAAGAACAGGAAGAGAGCATAACGCTGCTTTTGGAAAGAAAAGAGGTGAAGAGCTAAGGAAAAGGAGACAAGGGGCTGAGAAATGTCACCAGTGAAAAATCACAGATGGCAGGGTGGGGGTGGGGTGGTGACTAAAGGACACCTCAGGACAGGAAAATTTAATATTGACATTTAACGCTGTTTGTTTTCTAGTGCTGTAGTGTAAACACTCTGTTGTTTCCCTGGCTGCCTCTTCTCCATCCTGACCAGTGCGCCAACGCTTCAATAAAGTCTGCTCTTCCCTCAAATGCCTGGTCGGGTGGTGTTTGGGCCCAGTGAGAAAGAGAAAACTGAGTTTTTCATATGGGTCAAGTTGGAGCAGAAAGCTAAGAACAGCTGCATGAGAAGAGAGATTGAGAATTTACAGGACCAGGAAATTAAAACCAGAAGTGCTCTTAAGAACTTAAGACATCAGGAATTAGCAAACATCATGAGGAAAGCACTGAACTTTTGCAGGAAAGGGAGTTCCTCTCAATAATATGTAAATCTGAAGAATGGGTACCTCTGCTGATATCTGAGTTACTTAATGTTCAAATGACTGTACAGGTAGGACTAGATATCTCAGGGATGCACATGTAACTTGACAGGTGAAGCACATCTGAGTCATTCACTCATTATTCAATAAATGTAGAGCAAATGCTATGGACCAGACCCAGTGGTGTCTGATGGTGAACAAGACAGACACAGTCCCTAACTTTATGGAACTTACATTAGTGTGAGAAGAGTAGGAGAAAAGATGGGGAGAGATGATAAACATTTTTTAAAAAATGAATAGTTAAAATAATAATAGATTCTATTCAATGTTAATAATGGAAGTACTGTAATAGAAAATACTGAGGTGGGCTATTTTAAGTAGGGTAGTCAATGAGGTCTCCTGAGAAAGTGATACTTAAGCTGAAACTTAAACACTGAGAAAAAACCCTCCATAAGAGAGCAATGGGAAGAACACTCTAGGGAAAGGAGCAGTAAGTGCAAAGGCCCTGAGGTGGAAAGAGATTGGAGATTTCCAGGAATTCATGGAACACCAATGACCAAAACTTAATGAAAAAATTTGAAGGGGTTATGAAATGAGATTGAAGAGTTAGACAATGGTTGCTCCAAATTTTGTAGGCCAAATAATGGTGTTCATATTTCCTTTTAAGCCCAACGGGAAGAATTTTTTTGAGCTGCCTTTTTAATTGAAGTATAGTCAGTTTACAATGTTGTATCAATTTCATGTGTACAGCATAATGTTTCAGTCATACATGTACATATATATATTCCTTTTCAGATTCTTTTTCATTACAGGTTACTGCAAGACATTGACTATAGTTCCCTGTGCTATACAATAGAAACTTGTTGTTTACCTACTTTATATATAATAGTGAGTATCTGTGAATCTCAAACTCCCAATTTATCCCTTCCCACCCATTTTCCCCCTGGTGACCATAAGTTTGTTTTCTGTATCTTTGAGTCTGTTCCTGTTTTGTAAATAAGTTCATTTGTGTTATTTTTAAATATTCCCCATATAAGTGATATGATATGATATTTTTCTTTCTCTTTCTGGCTTTCTTCACTTAGAATGACAATCTCCAGTTCCATTCATGTTGCTGCAAATGGCATTTTTCTATTCTTTTTTATGGCTGAGTAGTATTCCTGTGTGTGTGTGTGTGTGTGTGTGTGTGTGTGTATGTGTGTGTTTGTGTGTACATATACACCACACCTTCTTTATCCAGTCATCTGTCAATGGACATTTAGATTGTTTCTATATCTTGATTGTTATAACTTGTGCTGCTATGAACATTGGGGTGCATATATCGTTTCAAATTGGACCTTCCAATGGGAAGAATTTTAAGCCAAGGAGTGACATCATCTGATGTTGTAAAGACAACAGATTGGCATGGAGAAAAAATGGAAGCAGCAAGGCAAAAAGAAAGGCTATTTTATATATTGAGGTGAGAGTTGAACAGAATGGCAAGCATGAGATGAAGACGGGTGGGTGGTGGGGGGATATGGTTTGGCGATACAAGTAATCGGACTTGATGGACTTGATGCGGGGCATGAAAAAAATTAAGGAAATCATTCATTCAACAATAGATATGGAGTCAGTATGTGTCAGTCACTGCTCTAGTTGTCTGGGACACGTCAACAATGAAAATAGACAAAGAGCCCTGTCCTTGTGGAACTTCATTTAACAGGAATCACTGGCTTGAGCAACTAACTGGATAGAATTGCTATGTCTTTTTCTTGGTTCAGGAAGGCTGAGGAAGAAAGAGGCGTTTAAGGGAAGCAAAAGTTCCATTCTGGCCTTTTGAAAATACCTCTGAGATATCCAATGGAGAATTCTAGTAGTGAGCTAAATCTGGATTTCAGAAGGGAAGTCTGAGGAATATTTATGAATTGAGGAGTAATCAGCATATAAATGGCATTTAAAGAGATCTAAACCCATGAGAATGGATGAGACATATGTTGCCCTTGAAGATAGGCTGTAAAAAAGAAGAAAATGAGGCTGTGGGCTGAGAAGTGAGCAACACCAGTATTTTGTACTTGGATAGAAGAGGGTATGCTAGCAACTGAGCCGGAAAGACAGTGATCAGTGAGCAGGGGGAGAAAACTGGGAGACAGTTGGGACTGGGGGTGCCAAGGGAGGAAAAGGTGAAGAGAAGGTCAGCAGTCCACTTCACTGAAAGCTGATGCTAAGTCAGACGAGATGAAGACAAATCATCCCTTTAGGTTTGTCAACATGGAGATTGTTGGAGGTCTTGATAACAGCAGTGTCAGCAGAGAGAACACAGCTAGGACTGTGTTGCGGAGGGAATGGGAGTGAGGAAGTGGAGACAGAGGGCTGGCAATCCTTCTAAGAGGGTCTGAGAAATGCGATGGTACTTGGCAGGTGACGGAGGGTGAGGAGAGGGTCTCTGTTTTGTTTTGTTTGTCTGTGAGATGGAAGATGATTAAGGATGTTTGTGTGGTGTTGGGAGTGATCTGGTCTGGAGGGCAGCTTTGATGGCGAAGAGGAGAAGGGTGGCTGAGGGAGAAGCAGGAAGGACGGGTCCCGAGCCCAAGCATGGGGCTGGCATCCGTGGCTCCTGGCCTGGAGGAGGGGGAAGCAGAGAAGGCAGATGCAGGTCTCACCAGGTCCGTCTTTGAGGAAGCAAGTCGGGATCAGGAGCAAGCTCTTCAATTCCTACCACTCGATGGTCTCTACTTCGAACTGAACCCAGTTGTGGCCAGGCTCCTCTGGCCTTGGCTGAAGTCACTGGCCATGAGGCAGATAAGGAGGGAAGAAGGTGTTGACCTGCAAACAGCGCATCAGCCAAGAAGGAAGATTCTGTGGCTCCAGTGTCTCCTTTTAGACACGCATCCTGCCCTGATCCAAGAGAAGAATTCAGTCACTGTGGGCTGTTCTGGAGGGCCCTCGGAATCCTGGGACTCTCAGCCGCTGGAACGGCATGTTTTCACAGCTGCGGATTTACTGACACGCTGGACTGGCTGGGGCCCCGGTCATCTGGGCTGAGGACTCGCTTAGCTAACAAGCAGTTTTTGTGGTAGGAGAAATGAAAGATTTCCTCCGTAAGCCTCTGGGGCAGGGAGAGCTCGATGAAGGCCAGGCAGCTGTTGAGGAAGGACATTCTGCGATGGGTGAGAAAAGAGCTGGCGAAGAGGAGGTCCCTGTCAGAGTCAGGAACAGCAGGAGAGGGGACTTGTTGCTGTGGACGGTGGGGGTGGGCAAGGAGTATGAGACTCAGCGGGTTTTCTGGCAGTCCTCACATATGCCTCAGTGTTACAAGTAGGGGAGGAGAAACAGTGGGAGAAAATGATAGCTTGTGTACCTGAATGGGCCAGAACTGATCTAGGATTTAAGGGAGTTACCTTACCTCAGCCTCATAGCAATCCTGTGAGGTCATTTTACAGGTAGGCAAATTGAGGCTCAGAAGCTTACAATGTTTAAGAGTTCGTAACTAGTAAACAGCAGATCTGGAATTTTAACGTGGATCTACCTCTAAGTCCCATGTATTTGCCAGAATGGTGCTGGACCATCTGGGCCATCAGTGAGTGGCTACTGGCGGAAAGGACAGACCAATGAGAGCTGTGCTGGGGCTCAGCCTGAGTGGCAGCTTTTCTCACGCTCCGAGGGGTTGGTCATGTCGCCTTTCCTCTCCTAGACCGCTGAGTGACAACGTTCACAAGTCTTTCCTCAATGGGTTCCCAGGAGGTCCTTGACTTTGAGGGGCTACTCAGAAAGAAAGACTCTCATAGGGGAGACTCACCTATGGAAAATAAATCCCTTGCTCCTTATTTTCCCCTCTTCCGCCCACTTCAGCGCCCTCTCCCTTCTGAACCGCCCCTGACACTTTAATCCACAGACTGGTTTAAGGCCCTCCGAGGGTGCATTTAGCCAAATCAAACTTCGTGGGAGTTGCCCATGCAGAGCACATCCTCAGTGTTTACATGTTGAATAGTTTATGATTTGCTCTACATCTGATCAGGCAGAGTCAACTACCAAAACTGCTGATCCGTGGAAACTTCACAGCCTTTCTGGGCATAATAACAGCTACAGCTACAGCTCATTCAGAGAGAAACAGCCTTTGATGAGCAGTGCAAGGACAAATTAAGACGTGACTCTCACCCTGTATCTAGATGGGAGCCCGCTGCTGCCGGCTTTACTTGAAACAAAATGGGACAGGGGAGCTGGGGTGACTTCTGCCACACCCACCTTAACAGCAGCAGGGGGACGAGGATGTAAAGGTGGGCATATTGCTGGCCATTTCTCTGTATCAGAAACAGAGAGAGGCTGTTGCTAAGGCAACTCTTTCTGCTATCTCTTCTCTTCCAACCTGTGGCAGAGTCTGCTAATTGTCCCTGAGTTTCCGTTATCTACTTCTTCTTTAGTAATAGAATCCTTAATTTTTAGGAGGGAGGGATTCTGATTGACTGGAATAAGTTATTTATTTCCCAGTCTCTTGTAGTTGGATGTGATTGTGCGTCTAAGTTCTGGACCAGAAAATGTAAGTAGAACTGCCATGTACAGCTTCTGAGAGACATCATTAAAGGAAGAAGTATATCTTCTATTCTTCTTTCCTGCTGGCTGGAATGTGGACATGATGGCTGGAGCTTGAGCAACTATCTGAAACCATGAGGTGGAAACTATTATTCAGAATGACAAACAAAAGGAATCTGGGCCTCAAAAGACTGAGGCACCAAGACTGCAGCCTAGAGAGCCACTATAAAAGCAAGAGGGTTTTTTTTTTTGGCACTTGTAGTCAAACCTAACTTATCTCAGGATACCTTTAAATGCCCCTAGTAGTTACTGGAAAGTCACATATCTTGCTTAAAAGAGCCTTTCCAAGAGAGGGAGAGGCAACCACATTTGTGCTGTACAGAGCAGCGCTTTCAGGGGCACGTTGAGGCTCTGCTGTCTCTGACAACTTTCTGCCATCTGTCAGCTAATGTGGGAAATCCCACTTCCTTTCATTTCTTTAGCTTAGTGATGTTCGTTTCTTTGGCTTGTGGTTCTTTGATCCACATTTCCAAAGGTCTGCCAAACATCTCCATGTGGATTTCTCACCAGCTCCTTAAACCTGATTCATCTAAAACCAAACCTCCTCATGCTTTCTTTCTCTAAACAGCCCTTAGATCTGGGAAGGAGAAGCTTCTGCCCTGGGCCTCAGGCTTTAGGGGGACTTATTTCCACCCTTCCCTAGCTGTGCCAGTCCCCACAAGGCAAGAAATCCACAGTCAGAGGGATGTCCCCACTTAAAGCCCGCATCCCCCCTGGATACCCCCATTGGGTACCCAGGACCCCAGAATTCCACTGTTCAGAGAGCTGGAGCCTGCTTCCTGCTTCCAGGGCCTGTGCAGGCACCTTCCCTCAGTGGGCATCCTGAGGACGGAGTGGGCAAAGGGACGATGTTCTCAGGGAGTGTGGATGGAATTTGGGCATAAGGACTGGGATGTCCACACATGTCCTTGCAAGACCCCTCACCCTGTGGAGCAAAGTCAGATCAGAAAGAAAAGGGGGTCGTGTGTCAGGTCCCAGCCAAGGACTGGGGCCTGGTTCTCACCTTCTTTTACATTCTGGCATAAAATTCTGAGGAGTTCAACAAATTAAATTTTCCATCTGGACTTCAAGGACACTCCGAAGGTGAATTTGTCAAGATAAGAGAATAGGATGTTTTATTTAGCAGTTGATTGGCTTAGTGTATATCTTTAAAGTCTGCAGGTGTCCTATGTATGGACCTCCATTTGTACTTCCGTGTGGGGCCCGGATACCCTATGAACGCTGCCTGAGACAGAAGGGCCTGACACCCTAGAGAGGTCATCAGGAATCCCACTGAGCTGGGGGTGGGGGGATGACTATCAGATGCTCCAACTGGATGAACAAGAAGAAGTGCTAGAGCACAGGTCAAAACAGAGTCTGAGGACAGCTTCTGCTAGAAGCATGAGCAGAAAGAGCAAGCCAGGTGACACGGCCAGGGGAGAAAGACGTGGAACAGGAGATGCTGGGCTGGAGGGACGGAATAGAAAGGAGGTTCTGGTCACCAAAGCTGAACCCAGGGATATCAAGGCCAGAAACAGGGAGGGCAGAGGCCAGATGCACAGAACCCTGTCTGAACAAAAGCGTCGCTTCTGTTTCTCGTGTCTGCATCATAGCTGGCTTGACGGCTGTCTAGTGCCCAGGACATGAAGGGAAGAGTTACTCCAGGCAAGCACCATGGGACCCATGCTAGCAGTGGGGATAAAGGCAGCAGGTCCCACCATAGTCAGGCAGGTAGTGGTGCTATGATGTATGTAATTTGATTGCCTGAGGCATCTGGCCCCTGGGAAGAGGGGCTGAGAAGGACTTGGAAGGGTGTCAGGGCTTTACTCGAGGACGCTGGGAGTCAGAGAAGGGTTCCAGTCCCAGCAAGTCAACTGAGAACTTCAATCATATGGACTTTGCCAGTGTAGCAGGGACAGGGACGAGCGAAGGAGAAATGTCAGATTGAGAGCAATGCCAATTCCAGGCAGAACTAAGACCATAGCAATGGCTCATAGTCTGTGTCTGTTTTTACCAGTAGAAGGTTAGATGATTGGATGGTACACATGCCATGTTCATTTTGTAACACCTTTTTAATCTCACCACTGGCTGCTAATACAATCTCTTTTCAGGTCATGGCTTGCTTTTGAGGCTGGAGGGATGGAGGTGGGAAACCTGAGAGTTGACAGCCTCAGGGATTCTAGTAAGGGCTGAGGAGTCGGCAGGACCAAGGGAATGTGGCCACTGGAGCCCATGCATCCCCTTCCAGACCACGCTCCAGGTGTCCAGGACCCTGGACATCTTTGCCCAGATGGCTCCAAGCCCATTTCCAGGGCTTGTGCAAAACTCTACCTGGGTCTGCCCTTCTGAGTGTGGACTGTGTTTCCCCCGTGTACTCCTAGGCCTGACCAGTGGATGGAGTGTGGATGGAGCTTGAACACGGGGACTGGTGTGATCTTGAGGCCTCACAGTGCAGGATAGAAGAGAAAGGGTGGGTCAGGGGTCACCACGTACTGGAAAGGAACTTCGAGTAGTCTAAATTTGAAATTGGAGGAATTCTAAATTTGAAACTAGACTTCAAGGTCAGTGTGAGGGTATACGTGTCAAGATATGAGAATATATTTTACCTAACACCTTTATTAGCTTCCTTGATATTTGAAACCTATTCATACACGGGATGTGGATTTTCACTTGTCTTCTTGCCCCAGCCCCACAGATGTTTGGGGGTGTGTATAAAAAGAGTGTGGAAATCTTTGTGTCAAAGTGCATCCTGCAGGTCTAAAAATGATCTAATGATCTTATCTAATCAATAAATGCAATACAGACTAGATGAGACCTTCCACAGCGTGGTGGGGAGCAGTTCTGAATAGAAGGTGGAGCCTAGTCCCCAGGGAGGGGGCGAGCCGCTTCTTCCCAGCAGTCAGTGCAGCAAGGCTTCGGGGGCTTTGCATTGATGTGTTTCAGATTGCTTGCTCTGTCTGGTAAGCATCGCAGTTACTACTTCTCTAACATGTTCCTGTCATGGGTGAAACTTTATCATGAGAGGAAGCATTGCAAAACAAGGGTTCTCTGGGCCAGAAAGCACCTGATTCTGCTGACCTATGTAGACCATCTTGCAGTTTTCAAAACCCCTTCAAAATCATCCCCTTGTTGGTTCCTCAAACCTAGGCAGTCAAGGCAGGTTTTATTGTTCCCATCAGCAGATGGGAAAACTGAAGCTTAGTGAGGTTAAATAACTCCAAGATCTTACTTCTAATAGAGGGAAGAGTCCAGACAGAAAGCCAAGCTTCTTAACTACTAGTTTAGTACCATTTTCATCTCTCACACTCCCAACTGAATTCAGAAACAGAAACGCCAAAAGAAAACTCCAGCATTTCTTTTCTGAAAGAGCCTGTGAACTGCATTTGGGGAAAGGCTGGTGTGTCTACTTATGAGACATCTTTAGTTCTGTTTGGTTAATGGTGTTTAATCACACGCACCTTGTGGTAAGCCGGGATAATGGAGAGAGATGCATGGGGTCAGCTAACAACATGTAATTTCATAAAATCCCAAAGCTTTTAAGGCACAAATGATCCATTATACAAGGTTTCATAAGCCAAAGGTAAAATTAAAGTTAGAAAAACTGCCTCAAAATATCAGATAGGTGTACTGGACCACGAGGTCTCTTTTTCTCAGGCAGTTTCAGGATCTGATAACTTAGCAAGATTGAAAACTTTATGTGTTAAAGTTGCATATATAAACCAAGTCAGTAATCAGAGTGGTCAGTTTTCCTTTTGATAAGCCGGTATCTTGAATGTCTCCAGTGGACCAGATAATGAAGTCTTTGGCAGTACTAATCAGGGAACATCGAAGCAGTTATTCATGGTGCTGAGGTTCCCATCACTAGGTGCTGTAGAGTTACCATATCAGTTAATCTGTGCTGTGTAACAACCATCCCCACAATGTAGTGGATTGAGACAACAATCATTGATTAGCTCAAGTTTCTATAAGTTTGCCATTTGGGTTGGACTCAGACAGCTCTGCTGGTCTGACCCAGGCTTATTCATGTGGTTGCAGTCAGCTCATGGATGGGCTGGATGGCTGAGGCCTATTTCTACATCTTCCATCCTTTAGGAGTTTAGTTCAAATTTGCTTACATAGTTTCCAAGAAACAATTCCAAATCCCAACGTGCAAACACATTTCAAGCTTCTCTTTGCATCACTCTTTGCTAATGTCCCCACTGGCAAAAGCAACTTACAGGACCAAGTGCTAATGGGAGGAAATTCAAAGAAATTGTGACTTTTTTTTCTTTTTTGCAAATCTACTACCATCTTCACAGATCCCTCCGAAGTCTCATGTTGTTATGGCATTAGACTTGAAGTCGAGAATTTTGTTATTAAAGTCAGGTGTGGTTTTGTCATCTGCAGATGTACTCCTCCAGTACAGCTCTCCTAAATCTGGAGACTCAGGAACTAAAAACACGAGTTATCTCCACCCCTCAACCCACTCACACACCCCCTAAATCAATGGTGAGACAGGGAAAGGATATCCCAAACATTCTCATTTATAAAGGGGGAGGATGGAAGTTACAGAGCAGTCACTGGCCACAGAAATTCTGAAATTGCTATGAAATCCAGCTGGGCACATACTGCCAGGTCCCCTTTCTCTGAAGACAGCAAATGTTCTTGATTAGGGCCTCCCTGGGAGTAGTTCTTCCAGTCCATTGCTCCCTGGACGTGTTCACCAACCCATCTTGTACCAGGTCCCATGAGGAAATGCAAGAAACATTAGAAAAGATCCCTGAACTCAAAGGGCTTTACACTTCGATTATACAAAAGTCACAGATGGTTAATGTTAAATGTTTAACCTGCAGATGCAAAGTATTCTAGAAGGTCATAAGCACAAGACAGATTAGAATCTCATGCCACATCAGTAATCTCACTGGCAGATGAGGGCCCTAAAATGGGTGAAGACTCTAGACTCTCCAATCTGGCCTTTTGATTAAAACCTGGCAGATTTGGCCTGTGTAGGTTGGTACATGACTGTGTTTTTCAACAGTAATGTTATTAGTTCTCTTGATCAAATGTCTAATTTTTAAAATATTCTTATTTGCTCTCTAGTTAAATTATTTGAGAGACCCTCCAGTTGTCCTCTCTCTCCCTGCCCTTAGATTCCAGCCTTGCATGCTCAAAATTTTTACTCATTAAAAGTATGAAGATTAATTAATGGATCCTTATATTTTAAACTGTATTTCATACCGAGATGCCCTAATGCAGTGGCTCTTGGGGATACCTTCCCCTGAGGGCCATTTGGAAACATGGAGGAGAATTTTCTATTGTTGCAGTGTTTGAGGGGTGCAATTGCCATTCACTGGGTAAGTGTCAGGGATTCTGGGCATTCTGCAAGATACAGGACAGTCTTGCATAAGACTGGATGCAGGATCTGTATGGCTTGAACATCCCAGAAGACATCAGTGTAGGGGAAGAATCTGTTCATAATGATCGAGACCTAAAGCTTGACTCTATTTTTATATAAACACAAACTATTTTGGATAAGGTTTAAATATACACTGAATTTTCCATGAGTACAACCAACATTCAAATGGAGGGGAAGGTTACACTTTGCTTGGTTGGGAATTTAACAAGACCTGTTGGCTACTTCAGAAAATTGGGGCACTTCTGTTGCTAACATGGCACCTGTATCAGTTGGCAATTGGCATTTTCAGCTGTTGCAATCGTGGTAATTCTACACAGAGGTGCAAACGTCTGACATTTTCGTTCCATCTTCTAATGCAGTCATCTCTGAACTTTTTACATATTGAAATAAGTATCATTTTATGATAAATTACTTTCCTTTTATTTCTTTTTAAAATTACAGCCATGGCTTTATATAGATTTTTAAAAATTACATGTGAAAGTAAGATATATTATCTGTGATTATAATCTCAAGATAGGAAAGAAGATGTTATAAAATATTTGCTTTGAAAGGAGACTTGGGTCTGATAGGGTTTAGAAGCACTATCTTAATATAAACCCGTCAGGATAGAGTATCTCTCAGAGGCCTAGGTGGCACAGTTTAAATGTGAGAGAGGCTATCCATTCCACGAAGTCATACTCAGGATCATGAGAAAAGAGAAAGACAAATTTTGCATGGGAAGTGCTTAGAAACTAGATGAGATTCTGACAGGTTTTCTTAGCACACTGGTAAAGAAGGCAATTTTCTTTTTTACAGGTTTAGAAGGATATTTTCTTATCAATTTTCATTTCAGTATGTTCCAGAATTTAGCCATGTCTTTATGACCTCCATAGATACTTTTAGACAATGCCTTTGAGTTCCACACGTACAGAAGCAACCGTCCTGCACTCAGTTCCTCGTCCTCCTCCTCCAGACACAGGTTTGGTTGTGAGGGTTGGTGCAGCTCTTGCCCCAGGCTGGAAGGAACTGCCATTCCCAGCCAGGCACTTGCCTCTCACAGTGTTCAGAGAGAGGGTGAGCCAATCTGATGCCTGGATAAGGCAACTCCGGCTTTGAAACTGGCTTGCCTTCAATGCTGGCTGACATCTTGTTTCCTGGGTTGGATTCATATTTCAGTTCTCTCCACTCTGTTGATGCTAACCTCCACCAAGTGACAGCCTCCTTCTGGGCCTTTTGGTATCTCTTACTCCAAAAAGGGGGACCTGAATAAATCCTCAGAGGAGACTGATGGTCTTTGAGATCTCTAATTTATATAAGAATTGGAAATCTGATTATTTTTTTTTAGTCCCAGGATCCTTTGTTTGTCTGAGTTTGTGAAAATAAACCTTAAGCCGTCTGGATCCCCAAACACCGGCTTAGACTGACCAGATGTGATCGTGATGAATGGCATTTTTCCCCCACAGGAGAAAGAAGTTGGTCACAATGTTCACCCAACCCCTTTTCATCAGGGAAGGTCCAACAGGAACATCTCACTCTGCCCTACTTCTAGACGCACCGAGGCCTAGCAAAGCTGTTAATCTTTGGTAGATAGTAAATCAGCTATTTTACTTTTTTTGACACCTTCCTTTTCCATCTCGGCAGCACTGACAGAGGCCATAAACTAACTGGATGGCATTTTAAAAGAGCCCTTCTTTCTTCTGTCTTAAATTACGTCTTTTGGGAGGTGGGTGTATCTTACTTGGCCAGAGAAGTTTCCTCTTTTAAAAGGTGGTCTGTTACACTCGGTCGGTATGTTAGAATCTGTTGCTGGTTTTGCGCTCCCTATACCATAAGAGGAGCCAAATAATGTTTTCAAAGTCATGGGACCATTTGAACCTAAGCATGTGGCATTCTTTGGGGAGGGGGAGACAATACTCCCAGCCATGGTTGGAAGTATCATGCGAAGTATTGACGAAATGCTTACCAGACCTGGTTCTATTCAAAGCAATAGACAGAGGGTTCCTGAGCTTCATATGCTTCCTGGTCTCATCTTTCAGTTCCTGGCTGGTTTCCCTTACCTGAAGGGGAACCATCCTGAATAGACACAGGAGGGATCCTGGGCAGTCATGTTATATGAAGTCACCTTCCTCTCTGGCCCTAGCTGATTGATACAGCAGCAGACCACCAACCTAAGCCAAGCAAATCAGATTGTCTCTGGAATCTCCAACTTTGTATGGAGACACTCAGAGATGAGGTGGCTGGAAGGTGACTCCTGTCACCGGCAGCACTCTAGAGGAGAGGTCCAGAGACCTCCACTACAGAGGTTTCAGCCAGCCGGCTGGACTGTCTTCATCCTCGCATTTGGAGAGCTGTCTCAACATCCTTTCAATAAATTCCACCTTTTTTTTTTCTACCTAACTTTGACAGAGACTACTTCTCTCACTCACAACCAAAAGAATATTAACTAACATAACAGACAGTGGCGGAGAATCCCAAAGTAGCTAGCTGTCTGTCCCACTGAATGACAGAGGAATGGAGACAAACAGCCTGTACAAAATGGGACCATGTTTTCATCGTGGACATACTGGTGATCTCAGTTTCCAAATTAAAAAGTAGGAAACATGAACTGACTGGTAGGATTATGCTTTTGGGAAAAGAGCATAATCTATCTGAAAGCTGAATTATCTAGAAATACATAAGATGTGTGGTTACTTGATGTCTAAGTGTACGTACAGGACAAAGAAAAACATAACAGGACGTAGGAGGAGAATAATACAGGATGTAACAAAACACTCTCAATTTAAAACAAAAAATCCCACTTTGCTTCACCCTGGGATGGCCCCGCTTTCTCCAGTTAACCCCAAATTCAACACTCTCTCAGGAGGAAAGCAGGAACGGCATATTAATGACAGTTCAACTTTACATTCTTCTGATCAGTGAAAACAGCCTAATAGTCTCCTGATCACATTGGGTCACCTTCCTGTGCTGTTTGTTTGTTTTAAATGCAGCAGAAAAGCTGCTTTGTCTACAGCTCTGGAGGTCACTGGCTCCAGCAGAGGAAGGACAGGGCGACTAAGGAGACTCTTTGTCATGTATTGCTTGGAAGGGTGCCTTTTCAGATGTGAAGGGCAGTTGGTTTCCTAAACCTGATTATGAGGAGTTGTCCCTACGAGAGCACAGCTGCCCTCCTCCTGGACTCCCGAAAGAGTTAACATTTCTCCCAAGTCCTGACTCAAGACAACAGAGTCCTGATATGTAGATGCCACGGCAATATTTATGATTTGCCAGGTGCTCCATTTGGCTTTGTAAGTTTAATGTTTTCAGTTCGATAGGTGATAACTCTGATTGGATTTATGCATCCAATAATCAACTGGAAAATATTTCTGATTCAATAAAATACATTATATGGCTGTATCCATTTCAGTAAGTAATGTCTCTGGATTCCTGTACCTACCAGGGAATTCATCAAATTTTTTTTTCAAGAGGGCTGTAACAGGTTTTCAGAACAGTATATTTAGCTCAGAACAAAGACAAACTATTGCTGGTAATCCAAGCCTGCTAAGTTAATCTAGTTTGTAGTAACAGTAACATAATCGTTTTGACGTCCAGTTCATAGATACCATTGGTACATCTGAAGCAAAATGAAGGTATTCATAGATTTTAATCACATGAAAGATGAACCAGTAAGAGCAAATGGACTATTCAACATTCCACCACTATTCTGACTGGTTATAGTTTACGTAATTTGGAGAAAACAAGCAGACAGTAACAGCCTCAGGTAGTGGGGCGTTTACTTTACGATTGTTGGTGTGGAAAAGAATGCTTTAACCCCAAAGCTCCTTTACCCACTGCCTTGGTAGGCAACATGGTGATACCCTGACTAGAATTCACATCCTCTGCATTCCCTGCAAACAGCTGCATCAAGTCCAGAACTGCCTCTTCTCTAACTGGAAACCATTACTGCTGGATCCTCATAAAAGTGTCCATGACATTTTCAGAGAACTCTACACGCAGATTGAAGTTTTCAAAGGTCTATATATCTTTTTCTACTTGGATATGTTAAAACTTGCCCAATAGTGAGTCCATTCATGAGGATCCACTTTAGAGCTCTTTTTTTTTACTTCTAAAGAAAGACTCGTAAGATTCTAATATTTATCAAGCACTTCTCACGTGCCAATTTTTAAGAGCTTTGCATATGTTAGTCATTTATCCTCATAGTGGTCCCACAAATCTTCTGTTATTTTCATCCCCATTTTACAGCTGAGAGGTTAACTAACTCATCTAGGGTGTCATAAATAGCGACAGAGCTGGGATCTGAATGCTGCCTTTTGGGGCTGGGGCCTGCACGCCTAAGTGGAGCACAACATTTTACTGCACGTTCTGCCCTCAAAACTATTCCTGTCAATACACATGAAAATGTTCTGAATTTACACATGTGCTTGAATT
Organism: Vicugna pacos; assembly: GCF_048564905.1. Taxonomy (NCBI): domain Eukaryota; kingdom Metazoa; phylum Chordata; class Mammalia; order Artiodactyla; family Camelidae; genus Vicugna; species Vicugna pacos. The sequence goes on along the minus strand of NC_132991.1, from coordinate 70,689,019 downwards.
TTACAGTAAGTATCCATTACCAGGGCCTCCTGACATGCCAGGTATCTTGAAGATGAACAAGAAGCCAGAGCCTGTTTCCTCTGAATGCACCCCACAGCTGTGCTCCTGTCTCACTGACTCTGTCTTAGAGATGGGTTTTTGCCCTCCTATTTTTCTTTGGGTCAAATGATATTTTTACTTTCCCTTCATAGAAAAGCACATAGATCTCAAGGGTTCAGTCTGATGAATTTTGACAAATGTATGCATCTGTAAACCCAATCAAGTCATAGAATATTGCCATCACCCTAGATAATTCTTACCCTAGAAAATTGTCTTCAAAACCTATAACCACGCCCCTCAGATAACCACTTCTCTGATTTCTATCTCTATATGTTACCTTTGCCCGTTATTGAACACACAATATGCAGTTCAGGGGTCTAGCATATTTCACTCAATGAGGTCTTTTAAATGGTTTCGTTTTGCTTTTAATGAAGGTGTTAGGCATTGAACCCACGGCCTCGTGCACAATAAGCGTGCCCTCTGCCGCTGAGCTATCCCCACCCCAGCAAGGTTGTTTAAAGATTCTCTCATTTTGTTGTCTGCATCAGCGGCTTCCTCCTTTTCTTGCTAAGCAGCATTCCATTGTGTGATTATGCTATAACTGGTTCGTCCATCTTTTTCTTGACGGACAATTTGATTGTTTCTAATTTTATGCTATAATAAATGACACCATAATGCATATTCTTGTTTAAATCTTTTTTGTGGACCTACATTTTCATTTCTTTGGGGTAAGTATCTAGCAGTGGAATTGCTGGATCATAGGTAGCTCTATTGTAAACTTCATAAAAAACTGTCAAAGAGTTTTCCAAAGTGATCATATCATTTAACAATTTCAGGAGTCATGTAAGAAAGATCCAGTTGCTCCACTTAATCCCCACACTTGGTATTACTACCACTTAAAGGAAAATAATTTAAAAATTCTTGGCCACTTCTTACAATAGCTGTAGTGTTTTGGTCATACTTGTAAGTTGGCTATGGGCCATATAAAAATAAGGTTCACTGACTGCTTCTTCGAACTGGTTTGAGATCTAAACCAGTAGTGAGGCAACTGCATTTCTAATGTCAGATCTGCTTGCTCCTTTCTGAAATTCTGGCAGGGAAATGTAAGTTATTGTCATTTTTAGAGATTTGAAAATTGACATAGTCATTGAACAGTTTCTTATGTGCGGTTGCCAGAAGAAAATTACTTAACCTGAGCTAATTAAAGAGAAGTCTATTGTAAGGATACAAACACATCTCAAGGAGCCCAATTTTAGCAAGTATAGCCAAATTTTACAGAACCAGAGAGTTATCAGTAAAATTCTCTCTTTTGTTCCCACTTTCTTTCTCTCCCTGTCCTTCTGGCTGCATGGCTCGTATCTCTGCTGCACCTGCTTCTTGCTTTTGTCTTTGGATAAATATCCCATTACAGATGTCCCTAAAACAGCAGCTTTCATCTCTGATTAAAATGACATTCTAGTCTGAACTTCCAAAACCAGGAGAGAGGATGTGGTAGCCTCAGCTTCGGTGAGATTTCAACCTTGGTCCAATCAGCTCACACTGTCCAACAGGCAAGGACACAGTGTTCTAATGCCCCTTCCCATCACAACCAAGCGTCCTCTCTAAGAAATGGAAGTGAACAGCAAGAAAATAATAGGTGGGTAGAATGACAGTCATCTCCAATGGGAGGTTTTACAACTGGTATTTATTTAATTTCTCAATTGCTATTACCAAGTATCAATAGCCATCTTATCTTTAGCCTTCTAATTTGGGACAGATTCAGCAAAGAATAACCCACCTATTCCCACCTGTCAAGAAAATGGTGTTGTGTATACACTTTGATTATAGTAATTCCTTACAAATTATTATATTTATAGATGTTATGGAAAAATGTATAAATAGCTCAAATCCTTGAATAAAAATTATATATATCCATCATAATAAGTGCCCTCAGTTTCTCACAAAGGTGCTTGGTGAAGCCACAAGTTCACTAAACTATGCTTATTTTTGTTGCCAGTACTAATGTGTGAGGCTTTGATAAAGACTCTGAAAATGATCATTCTTGATGAAACCAGTTAAGAAATGATGCCTCATATTTAATAAATATCTTCTCTTTCTGGCATATGACATTAACTCATTTACTTAAAGACTATCATTGAACTTTTTCCTTTAAAAGTAAAAGCCCTCACATTTTCAAAGTTAGAAAGTGGCCAAAGAGAGTTGCTTCAATTCCTAAAACCAAATCCTCACTAGTTCCCTTTTAGTGTTAAAGGATTACCATAAAGTTATCATAAAATCCTTCTTAATTTTTCTCTCTCTCCCTCTTCTTCCCCTCCTCATACACACACACACACACACACACACACCCTCCACACACACAGAATCACAGATATCACAGAAATTTTACAGTTGGTTCCTAACATAAATATATTTAAGAATTCTCAATTTTCTGTCTGTGTATTACCCCGTTGTAATTATCTGTGGCACCCGGCTAATCCCAGGCTGATGTGCCACTGCCGACCATCATACCTGGACCATTCTTCCCATTATAAGTTAGTGTGTGATCAGGGATAGCAAATGGCTTTGAACATTAACCTAGGGAATATGCAACTAGAAAGAATTAGCTGCAAGAAAAGAAAGTAATTGTTGTGCTCCCGAACTAAAGAGCAGAGAGTTTTTGAATGATCTACTGTTGGGATTACCTCCATCTTGGTTCCTCTCCACTGATGCAGGTGACTGGGGATGGGTGGAGACATGATGCGCCTCTGACAACAGTTCCCAAAACCAGGCAAATCCATCTTCCACAGCCTGCTTCTGTGCATATCCTAAGCACTTATAGAATCAAGAATGAAATTTTCTTAAAATGTAGATATCAAAGTTTTCTTAAATTCACTAAACAGATTTAATATTCTAAAAGAAGAAAGCTTCTCCCACAGAAGAAAATGTCCTCCTAGTTAGCAGAACCCTTCCCAAGTTCCCATATTTTAACTCTGCCTCATGCAGAGTGGGATACTATGCACAGAAGGAAAGGAGACGGAAAGAAGATACGCTTGGACAGCCTCTGTAATTGCTCGTACTCTGGCTTTTCTTGGATTCTTAGTGAAAGAATTCACTTTGATCAAGCTCTTCAAAGCTTCTAATCACCTATCGGACAAGGATCATGGAGACCAATTTAAATTGATCATAATTTAGAGACTCTAAGTATTTAAACATAGCACTATAGAGTGAATGAGAATAATTAATATTAATATCACATATTTATAGCACCTTAGCTTTCAGTGTGCTTTCCCACTCCTTGTTGAATTCAGTCTCCAAACACTTTGTGATAGTCTAGGAACATAAGGATGGCATGAAAATGTACTACTGATTTACTAATAGCAAGAAGGCACTTGGACCTGTTTTGCTAATGTTCCATTTTTTTTTTCCAGCCAGTCTTACACACTGCTGCTTGCTTAACCTTCCTAAAGATCACCTTTTATTACTTCTGTCTTCTGCTCCTTTTCATCTTCCTGGAGAGTAAAATCTAAACTTTTTTACTTGATATTTAACCTGCTCCATCTTTCTAATCTTATTTCTCCTTCAGCCTGCTTCTCCACTGACCTGTGGTTTCAGTGGAGGTGGCCTTGCTGTTGCTCAGTTATGAGCACTGATTGGCTTTTTTTACCAAAAATCTCTCCCTCCCTTTTCAACCTCCTGATTCAATTCAAATCTTGGTATTCCTAATAGTTTTGGATTGATCTGTTTTGATATTATTCTGAGACTCATAAGTGGGTATTCCCAAGGCTTTTAATAGTTCATAGCTCTTATCATCATAAAATGATTCTTTTTCTTTCATTTAACACTTTTCAATTTGAATTTTAGTCTGTTCAATAATAATATTGCCATTTCTGCGTTTTTTTGTTTATTTGTCTTGTTTTGGTGTAATTTTCCTACCTTTTGGTCTTCAAAAATTTAGTAATTTTGCTTTAAGTTATTCTTTCCTCTCTCACTTTCACTCTTGCATGCTCTCTCTGCTATTGCCTTAACACAACTTAAGGCAATCTTAATCTCTTTCAATTGAGGAATTTAATTCATTTACATTTATTGAAAAAAAATTGTCTGATTGATTAAATCAGTTAATTCTTGGAAAGCACTTAGAACAGTCCCTAGTGTAAGATGGAAGAACACATCTGACTCCATATTGCATCTATTCCTCTGGCTCTAACCCTGTGCGCTGTTTCCTGTGCTTAGCCATGCTGGCTCTGCACCTTTTGTAAAATAATGTTGCATATAGTCTGAAAAATAAGGGTAGTCTCTTCTCAAAGTTCTGACCTTTAAAGGTATTAACACTTTCTCATTCATGTAAAGATAAAAAGTTGCCAAATAGAAAATGACACTTGTCTTGTTGGAGGTTTACAGGGACACCATGACCTGACCTACATGAACAGCAGCAAGAACAAAGAATTCCAACACCAAAAAGCAACAACCAACCACACTTCCCCCACTTCTTAGTATAAAAAGAGCCTAAATTCTGACTTGGGGAAGAGGCTTCTCCAGGACATTAGTCTGCAATCTTCTTGGTCTGCAGGATTTCTGAATAAAGTCATTATTCCTTGCCCCAGCACCTCATCTCCCAATTTATTGGTCTGTCCTGCAGCAAGTAGAATGAGTTTAGACTATTTACTTCTAGGACAAGGCAAGTGCTTCATGGGCTTATTCAATCAATCAGTCAATCCTGCTTTCTTGGATTTTATTTTCTATTTGTCAGGTTTTCTTATCTTTGGTTTTACTTGGGTTTTTGTTTTTGTTTTTTATTTGTTTGTTTTGCATGTGTTATTTGGGGCCTACTTTTTCACTTTCACTGATAAGGCTTTCTTTTCTTTCCTCCCCCCATGGTATTTGAAACTTCTAAGCCTTACTTTTATTGCATCAGCTTTTTAGATTTTTAATAACTATATTTAAACTTCCATTCCCTCTTGAAATTGATATTTAATCTATATCTAAAATCTTACTCTCCTCAAAACAAGGCAAATCTTTTCATTTAATTTCTATATTACTTTCCCTTTCTGTTTCTCAGATTTTGTTCAAACTACTCTGAATTTTAAATTCAAATTATTATGACTTATTTTATATTATGCTTATCTTTTCTTAAAAACTGCAATGTGATTTATAGCCGTATTATCAACAATTATTTATTTCTTAATTAAAACTCCTATTTTTTCTTTGAGTTGTACTTCTTTTTTAAAATCAATTTTTCAGTTTTCTCTATCTTACAATAATTGTTCTAGGAAGGATTCTTAAGTGCTAAACTGAGAACTTGCATGACTAAATTTGTCCTCCCCCCATGTATATGTGAATGATAGTTTTGCTGAAGAAAGAATTCTAGACTCAAAATAATTCCCTTAAAACTTGGAAGGCATCATTCCATTGTTTTCTAGCATCTTGTACTGTAGAGAATATGCCAATATGATTCCTGTTCTTTGGTAGGTAATCTGCTTTTTCTCTTTTGTGGTTTTTAAGATTCTCTTCAGAGTTCCGAAAATTCATCATGATGTGTCTGGATTTGTTTCTCTTAAAATTATTTCTGCTCAACAATCAATGAATTATTTCAATCTGAAGACTCTTCAGTGAAATTTTACATTTTTTTCTTTTTACAAATGTCTTATTTAAATGCAAACACAATATTTGTATTTGTTTTGCTGTAAGATTTTTATTGTGTTAGAATATACATAACATAAAATTTACCATTTTAACTATTTTTAAGTGCACAGTCCAGTGGCCTTAAGTACTTTCTCACTGTGTTGTGCCTATCACCACTATCCATCTCCAGAACTTTCTCATCATCCCAAACTGAAACCATGTCAGCATTCAGCAATAACTTCCCATTTCCAGCTTCCTCCAGCTCCTGGTAGTCATTATTTTACTTTCTAGCCCTACAAATTTTACTACTCTAAGCACTTCATATAAGTGGAATCATACCATATTTTTCCTTTTGTTTCTGAATTATTTCACTTAAGCATGATTTCAAAGTTTTTCAATGATGTAGCATGTATCAGGATTTCATTCCTTTTTAAGGCTAAGTAATAGTCCATTATGTGGATATGTCACATTTTGTCTATCCATTCATCCATTCATGGACATTTGGGTTGTTTCCACCTTTTGCCTATTACAAATATTGCTGCTGTGAATATTGATGCACAAATATCTGTTGGAGTCCTTGCCCTCAATTTTTTAAAATGTATACCTAAAAGTGGAAATCTTGGATCATATGATAATTCTATATTTAATTTCTGGGGGGAACCACATACTGTTTTCCACAGCAGCTGTACTATTTACATTCCCACGAGCTGTGCATGAGGGTTCCAATTTCTCTACGTTCTTGCCAACATTTGCTATTTTCTTTTTTTTTTAATAATAACCATCCTAATTGGTGTGAAGTGGTAGGTTATTGTGGTTTTGATTTGTATTTCCCTAATGACTAGTGAAATTGAGGATTTTTTCATGTGCTTACAAAATTATTTATTTGGCTATTTTCTCTTGGTGTTTCTCCCCTTCTCGAACTCCAATTAGATGAATGTTGGATCTCCTGTAACTGTCTTTCCTGCCTCTTAATTTTGTACCTATTTTCATCTCATTATTTTTTTACTGCACCCTTGGAGATTTCCTTGGCCAGATATTTTAATTTACTAACTTTATCTTCTGCTATGTAAATTTTGTTATTTGGGCCATCTGTTGTTTATTCTGGTGATCATATTTTTAATTTTCAAGGATTCTGATAGATTCTTTTTCCCAGCCATCTGTTCTTTTGGATGAGACATGCTCTTGACTCTCTTTTGCTTCTTGTATTAACTCTGTTTCTTCGGGAATTAGTTCTTCCACTATGAGTTTGCTTTTTCTCTTTCATGTTATTCATTTCCATCAATTGATTGTTGATTGTTGGCTGTATATTCATATTTACTAAAGGTCTATATTGACCTGGATTGGTAGCTGAAGTGTATTTTCCCAGCCCAAATGAAAATCCCTGCTTCTTTGGCAGTAACACGTTCTGAATAGAACAACCTTTCTTTTGATAATTGATAAGTGAAGCAGAGGGAAAGATGTACAAGTTATTTGTTTTTCCATTGGAGACTGCACAGTGATCATATATGACCTAGGGAGCTTCCTGCTTTTCTTGTCCCAAAACAAACCTAGGAGTATTCTGGTCACAGTTTTTATTTATTTGGCCAGTGGAAGACTGTATCCTGGGGCAAACACCAGAGCCAGGAATCCTGAGAGCGGGAGACTGGTATAGCTGTTCTGCAAGCCTTTAATTATTCACCCAGCCTACCACCCCATAGTCAGCTCCTTCTTTTAATTCCTATTGTTCTTGAACTAAATTTCTTCTCTCCTTACTTCCTTCTTTCCATCCCTCTTTCTTCTTTAAAATTGATTTTTCTCTTGTTTTCTTTATTTTCTCTCTCCTTTTTTCTGAGGGAGGGCACTCCTCTCTTTCAAATACCCGAAGTTGCAGGTTCTTCAGCTTTGGGGGATTTCTATTTGCTTTGCCTCATATCTTGCAGAAATCCTCGACTTGTCTGAAGTTACCCCTCTTGGTTTTTCACTACTGCAATGAGTTTGTCCCTCTTTTGATATTACTTTTGACATTCCTACATTTTAAAGTCATAGACATGAGTTCAATTCATAGTCTTTTCCCCAAAACCCTTCCTTACCACTTGGGCCCACAATCCTTGTGGACCTGCACAGGGCAGTTGTAACAGAGAGAAAAATGTTATTTAAAGTCCAAGCTAATCATAGTCATTTATGTTTCCACTCCCAGCTCTCAAGGATGTGTGGCAAGATTAATATCCCTGGGACAAGATATTTATTCTGGTCCAGCTCTCTTATAGATTCCAGTGAGGAAGTAGATGAGCCATTGTCTAACAGCTAGAGAGTCTTTGGATGTGCCAAGGGAGGACTGGGGCTGAATTAAGGAGAGATGAATTGCTTTGTATAAGAAGACTAGAAAAATTACCGGCAAGGAATGAGAGAAGGAGAGGGCTAAAATATGTAGCAAGATGCAGGGTCCTAACTTGTTGGACATAGCCAAAGAACTTTTAAAAATATAGCAATTAATACTTTATAAAAAAAAAACCTATTAGCTCTTCTGTGATGGAAGTCTTCTACTTTTTTTCAAAGTTTGAGTAAAGTTTGCCATACTCAAATATGCCTTCTAAAAAAAAGTATAAGTATTGCTGGTTTGGTACAAAGCAGAGAAAGGAAGCATTTATAGGGTAGAAGTAAAAGTGAAAATAAGATTCTAAGGGTAGCAGATACTAACATTCAAAAGTGATCTTGAGCGTGGAAGCCACTGGGATTCTTCAGGAAACTTTGGGAGGGAAAGGAATGTGGCGTTTCCGCTGACATCTGGGCTACATATTTGTTATTTGAACTTTCACTTAATTGTGTGTGCATCTGTTCATTGCAAGTTCCTTAGGTATAGGCAGTTGTGCTTTTTGTTGTATGCATTACTCTTTTTAGTGTCTAGCACTACAATGTGCACGTAATATGCTTTCATTAAATAGTTTCAATCACTCAACATGTTGAGTTTTCACTGATTCATCCCTACCCCTACTTCTTTGTGAAAAGAGAAAAAAAGACCCATTCTTGTGATTGGGGTAAGAGGCAAGGCTTAAATGCAGATTGTCCCATTTGAAGATCAAATTCATAACAAATCTACAGCCAGCTATCAAGGCATTGAAAATGCTTCATTTTGGTGAAATGAGAAAGTATATATACAAACAGAAATACATACACTAGAAAGCACAACCAAATGAGTAGGTTAAAATATGATTTACCTCTTTCATTTGATAATCACTGATGTTTCCAATTCACATAAAATAATAAAATATCTCTAGAAGTGAATACCTCTTTTTGTTTCATTTTGCTTTGCTTGCTCAGAATCCCTTTCCCTTTTTCTGGGTAAATAGCCATTTGATTTTCCTTTGAGAAAACATCCCCAACTTGTTACACATTAGGTGGGATGTTCAGCCAATGTTTTCCTCTGCCCTTGGCCAAGACTCATGTTGTACCAGTCAGACTCTTCCTGGAATTTGAATGTTAAGCCAGTGATTAAGTTTTAGAGCTAATTCATTTCTACTGTGTTGTCCTCAATAGAGTGTCTACTCTTTCCTGCTAACAAGTCCAGCAGAGCTGCCTGACCTATAGTTCTTTCTGAACCTGAGTTCTTTAAGCTTTTGGGGCAGTGAGGAGGCAGGGTTCTGAGCTACTGAAATCCAATCAAATAAATTCCTTTTCACCAAAGTCAACCAGCTTCTGTTTCTTTTGCCTTAAAGAATTCTGACTGATACAGCTCCTATAAAATGGTCTGTATTTAGAGTTTCTATAACTATTTGTTAAGTTAATAAAAAAATTTGGATGGCAACATCTGCTCAAATAAAAATTAGCTTCCTCAACCAATAATATTAAGTGTCTGGTTACTGAGGTGTTCCATCAAGAAGGGCAAAGTATTTTCCAAGGCTTCATGGAAGGGAACAAAAGAGGAGGGAGAGGTATGTTTCTTTACTTCTAGGGGATGTGAATTGAAGAAGGAAAGACATATACAAATCAAAACTTGTACAGTTCCTTCTCTATTTTTGTTTTTCGTTAATGACATGTCCTACTGTGGTATAAAACCCAACTTTGTGTGTGCATTGACACCTGAGGAAAACCAAGCGGGCCTCAAACGGCCTAGCCACAAGTTCCCCTCCCTACTCTGCTCCCATGGGTGAGATCTTCTAGCCTGACAACACTTCCTTTCAAAGGAGATTGGCAATTAATAAGGGACTATGTCTTATGCTCTCTCCCCCAAGTGGCTTTCTAATGATACATGATGATAAAATTTTAAGAGTAAAGAGCTGAGCATATGGTTTAGAACTTGAACTCTGCCAATGAGACCTGCCTCCTGGATCCATTGCTTAATAGCTATGAGATCTTCAGCACGTCACTTATCCTGTCTAAGTCTCAGTTTCCTTAATGGTAAAAGAGGGATCATAATACCTACCTCATAAGATGACGATTCAAGGAAATAATCCCTGTGAAGCATTGAACCCTATGCTGGCACTTGATAAATGTGAGTTGTTATTGTCACTATTGTTTTTATTACTTATGTGAAATCCCATTTCACTGACAGGGATCAATTGTATTCATATGTAAGTCCAACCCAGTATCCAGGAAACGTGGATATTGATTTAATTCACTTAATCTGAACTAAGTGGCATATTCAGGTCACTTGGATCCCTGCCCCCCTCAGCTGAGTTCATGGCTCTCACAACAGAGCCAGAGCATTTCTTGTCTTTTCCAGGCAAAGTGTGGAAGCTTCATGTTTCACTGCTGATGAATTTAATTCTAAAATAAAATATTTTACCTGTTTAGCATATTGTTAAATTAGATTGGCTCCCTGTCTTCTGAAATGCACATTTTGGGATGGATGGATATAGAAGTGTTTTTTTTTAGGTTTTGCTGACCACAGGTTTAAGTCATTAGGGCTTTTCATCTCCTCTTACATAGAAAAACATTGACAAAAATGTAATCAGTGAGTGGCCCATTTGAGTAAAACGAAATGGTCAAAGGAAGATATAATGAAGCTTAGGGTTTGGTGGCTCTTAGCTTCCAGTTTTGCTTTTTCAAGCTGTAGCCAGTTGAAAGTTGGGGTTGCTAAATCTGCCCTTTGTGAATGAAGGGACAATTGACTCTGCCTTCCATTCGGGCAGGCGTGATTTTTTTGAGCTAAAGAAAAGCGTGTAAGTAATTCCTTCTTTGGAGCAACAGTTTTCAGGGACAGCTGTTTTCCAGCTTACAGGGAGGAGGAATTTCAGGCTGCTAGTTAGCTTCAGCTGAAGGGCTTGCAGACTTCCTGCTCTTCCCCAGTTGGCGTTAATGCATTCCTCCTGGTTTGTGGTGGTTGGACTGTTCTCTTCATTAAGAGAAAAGGAATGGGGATCAATTTTCAAAATCACAGACATCTGAACGTGTGCAGAATTTGGCTAGTTTAGACATAAGTATTTAAAGTAGGTTGAAAAATCTCAGAGGTAGCAGATAATATCCTGTTTCAAGGTACAGAGGAAACGTCCCTTCTACAAGGGCTGCCTTAAACAATAAACAAAGCCTTAACTGAGAAAGAATTCCAGCTTCGAAATTTACATTCAGAGGAACCTGGTGAATCATTTTGATAATTCCAGTTTCTCCATCTCTTAACGTGTGTACAATTGTCCAGACCAGACTCACAGACTAGTTGTGACAACTGTATGAGATTCATGATTTCATCCTATTACGTTTTCAGTTTTGGAAATTAAAAGAAAAATCTGGGCATATATCCCAGAGAGATTAAAACTTCACATTCACACAAAATATATACACAAGTCATCACAGCTTTACTTGTAATAGCCAAACACTAAAAATAAGCCAAAGATCCTCCAATGGGTGGATGGATAGGCAAATTGTGGCACATCCATACCATGTAATACTATTCAGTAATAGAAAGGAATTGATACATGCAATGGTTTGGATGGATTTCAAATGAATTATGCCAAGTTTGAAAAGCCAATCTGGAAAGGTCACATATTCTATGATTCTTCCATTTATATGACAGCCTTGAAATGACAAAAGTTTAGAGATGGAGAACAGATTAGTGGTTGCCAGGAGATAGTGACTGGGGGAGGATGGTGTCTGTGGTTGTAAAAGGGCAGTAGAAGGGATCCTTATGGTGGGGAATCTCTTCTCCATTTGGACAGTGGAAGTGATTACATGAATCTATACATACAATATAAAGTTGCGTAGAATTAAATGCCCATGCAAATAAGTGTATGTAGAACTTATGAAATATGGATAAAATTAGTGTCCATGGTCTGATTGTGATATTGCACTAGAGTTATGCCAGGTGTTATTTTGGGGGGAAGCTTCATAAAGGGTATAGAAGATCTCACTCTATTAGCTATGGTATTTCTTTTAATTGCATGTGAATCTACAATTATCTCAAATTTTAAAACTTTTTTTTTTTCAGTTTGTACATTTTTACTGCCTTCATCTAATTCCCCCTCCCTGACCCTCTGCTCTGGTAACCACAAATCCAATTTCTTTTTCAGTGAGTTTGTTTGTTTTTGAAGTATAATTGACCTACAACACTATGTTAGTTCCTGTTACACAACACAGTGAACCGATATTTCTATACACTCCAAAATGATCACAACAATAAGTGTAGTTACAATATGTCACCATACAAAGATATCACATAGTTACGGACTATATGTCATACACCGTACATTTCATATCTGTCCTGACATTTCTTTTGCACCTGGAAGTTTGTATCTCTTAATCTCCATCACCTATTTCTCTGTGCCTTGCCCCCATTATTATTATTGTTTTTAATACAGAGTGTTAAAAAAGTCTCTCTTCCATGACTGGCCTAGTAAGATATTAATCTCACCTCTTAGGTCAGTTGAATTTCTTGGTACTCTTTTTCTGTACTCTGTATTTTATCCTTGTGTTTATCCATGTACGTGTTTGGAACAGGATGAGCAAAGCTGAATTCACGCTGTCATATGAGCCTGGCAGACCTCACATTAATGAACTATAGAAGCATCAAAAGGTTGTGTTCAGTCAGCACTGGGCATCAGTTCCATCCAGACAACCCTCCTATGGGGTTAGCATCTTCATGGTAATTTGAAGGTTCATAATATTACTAACTTCTTTACAGAAGTTTTATTAAGTTATACAAGTAATTCATCTTCTCTCCAGAAAAACTAAAAATTCAAAGAAGCAAAAGAAAAACTAAAAAATCAAAGAACCCTACTAATCTCTAATCTGATTTTGGAAAGTCAGGTTGTCACCTGAGGATAAACCCCAGAAACATTTTGCTGTGACTTGAGACCTTTAGCAGAAAGATTATTAAGCCGGAATATGGAATTCATTAAACAGGACTCAATCATTGAGCTCCTCCTCTTTCTTTCTGCTCCCCACCTCTGAAAAGAAGTGACTCCTAGTCAGAATGTCCTACATCCAAAGGAAACCAGATGAGATAACCAGAGGGACAGTGGGGTTCAATGTGTGCAATAGGACAAAACTTCGTTACTTGAGGCTTCATCTTTTGAAAAGTGTAAAAGTAAATCAGATAATGTAACTGATGAGATATTCAGAAAAGTCATGCTTAAATGTTCTGGGCCTCGTGGTAAAGGACAGCTGTTGGACTTAATGAACATACTCATAGGATGATAGTTCTATGAGAGAGTCGCATGTTTCTATCTATAAAAAGAGGTGGAAGATAATTAAAGATTCAAATGAGGTAATCATTCCTTAGTAAGTTCTTCTCAGGCTGTAGCATTAGGCCATTAGAAAAGAATTTGATGAGCAACTGTCAGGTTTCCAAAATAGCTACTAGTGTTTGTATTAGAAGCAATGGAGCGTGTGTCCAAAGCCCGCCGTGGTTCTGTGAGTGTGAGGGATGGAAATGGCACACGGACTTGGCTGAAGGACAATCATCCCATGGTAATGAAGTTGGGGTTAATGCTAATGCTGGATTTATTTGGAAACTTAAGCAGGTGCTTTGGGAAAGGCTTATCTGTGGTAGAAGGCTGGTCTCCAAGGAAAGCAAAGAGATGACTGGCTTCCCTGCTATCTGAATGGTTGGTGGGGATGCTTCACCTGGTCCTAAAAGCACAAATGCCTAAGAGTTCTTACTGACTTTTTAATATCCACCTAGATCTTTAAGTCCAAATGCTGGGGCAGTGGGCAGATATATGGGACAGTTATGGGCTCTATTTATCCCCATTAACCTAAGGTAGAGCGAGACAGCCCTGATAGCTGTCTCCAGGCCGAGGCTCCCTCCCCCCATTGTCTGTGAGTGTCTCAAAAAGGAGAAGTGCATCCCAAGCAGGGGCCTGCCATCCACTCCCATTCTATCCCCCAGGCTCCGAGAAGGAAAGGAAGCTGGAGAGAACCAAAAAGAGGGAATTTAACTCCGGTTTGCTCTGCCTCTGAAATGTCTGTTTCCTTAGCACAGAAGACCCCTTATGTCTTCTTGAAAAGTAAATCTAGGGGGAAGGGAAGTCATGAATGCACCCTAGAGGTCAAAGTATCTGATCAGGAGGATTCGGGGAGGGGCCCTTCTCACCCTGTTCCCTTGCTTGTATCTCAGCACCCTGGGACAGGACACAGGTGAGAGTCCTGCGCCCTCTGGGTCTTTCTTCAATGTCTCTAAGGTGCCAACGGCTCGCGCTAATCCTTGGCTCACTTTTTTCCTCTTTTGGATTTGCCTGACTTCGGATGGAATTGCTTTCTGTAGCCTGATCTTCTACAGCTGCTTTACACCTTCATCTGCAGGGAAGGTCTGCTTTTCTCCAGCTTTTTAGTCTCATTAGTGGATAAGTTCAAAGTGGAGTAAGGGGCTGAGTGTCTCTGCACATTACTCAAATCAACTTTGCCAGCACCATACTGTTTTCCTCATCGACCCCTTGAGTCTATTTATAAATAGGTTAGAACTGATAAATGATGAGAAGTGAGAGATGGGTCTCTTCTGTTTCTAATAGCAAAGTAAAACAGGGGTGTCACTGAACCTTACATGCAATAAACAATTCTTGAAAGAGAAAGCAGGAGCCAGCTTAATTATTGAGAGGAAAGAAATCTGACTGGAAAAAAGAGAAAAGAGCATAAATAGTGTAGTAGCAAAATTTTAAGAGCTACATGTAGTTTGGGTACATTTGGGGAAATATTGGATGGGCGACCCAGTCTATTTATGAGTCTGAGCAACTTCCTGAGAGAAAATGAACTCATTCTAGAAAAAAGAATCAGGCTCCCTACTGTGGATTCGAATGTTACTAATTCTTCAGTCTGGACGAGAAGGGCAGCTCTGCAGATAGCAGAGTGTTTGTGTCCTGGATTTGTCTCCTGATGCGGACCCCCACGAGAAGTGTGTCTGAGCCTGCTGTATTGCCTGGGTGGTATTTTATTTTGAAACAGTTCAGTATGAACAACATGAGATATGTGTGTAAATTAATTTTAACCTACATCTAAATGTTGGTATAATCTTTGGTTAGCATTTGGAATTCCTTAATCTTCAATCCACACTCCAAAACCAACTAAGTATTTCAAACATTGTTAAATACAGCCAAGGACACATCTTGAATACCGCTAATTTCATCATGGAAAGTGATTTCTAACATCTTTTATGCTGATGAATCGAGTCATATTGATCAGATGTTCCTCAAAGAGAGTCTCACACTAAAAGGAGAAAAAGACATTTCCTTCCATTTCCCAACAGCAGGCTGGGGGTTCAGGTTCCCCTCAAGTCAATACTGGAAGCCTGTGATTTGGTGGAGAAGGCAGCAAAGCCTGTTGGATGGGTGGTCTGGCAAAAGCGGTGGTGGTGTCCAGCCAAGGTGGTGGCATCCAGAAGAGGGGATTGAAACAGTAGAGTCCTGGGGGCAGCCTTGGCAGGTCCAACAGGTTCAGGAGAGACCGACAAACATGGCAGCACCCAGGGGGGGTGAGGATGGAGCAAGAAGAGAGAACAAAAATACCAGAAATTACTAATGAGTCACCTCTGAGAACTTCCAGAAATACTTGGTGGAGATTTTGTTGGGATTTGAGGATCAGAGCCTGCATACACTGATTGCATGTGTATAATTGCATCAAAGTGGGAAGTTAGCCATGAAAATTCTTAATTGGCATAGAAATATGAAAAGAATCTCCCAAAGTGTACTCTGAGTTCTGTACTTGGCCCAGCCAAAAACAGCTGGCTTGACTCCTCAGGAAGGATAGAAGCCGCCTGTAGAGCCAGGTTGTCACGGAGGCGCCCAGTTCCCAGGAAGGCACGGAGCTAATACAACTGAAAAGGGGAGCAGCTGTGACTCCAGGCCTGGCTGGGGCACCTGCCTATGTTCAACGCGGTGACTTTCATTTGGGAGACAGGTTGAGGTGGAAGGAAATATTCAAATGATCTGGAGAATCTTTTCAAAATACAAATTCTTCAGGCTCCACTCTGAATCTGTGGAACCAGAACTTCTGGTAATGGGATTGAGAATGAATGCGGGAGCCCAGTGAATCACCTAAATTAGGAGGTAACTGGAAGATCAAGGGGTTTAAGGGGAGAGGTGAGGAACATTAGCTCATGTTACAAGGGGGTGGGTAGGGAGGAACAGACCAGAGATATAGAGACTGGGGTCCCAGGGGAGGTAGGAGGGAAGAAGGGCAGGGACACAGGTGGCCTTAAAGGGAACCGGAGGAGAGGCATGCCATTCTCTGGAAGAAAAAAGGCTTGAAAAGGTGTGGATATAGATGACCCTGAGGCTGGAGGGAACGCAGACACACCCAGGTCGTGACTGAGGGTCACCATTTTGTCTATGGAGAGACTGTAAGGCCTGGTTGACTGCAGAGGGGAGGGGAGGTTCTGAGAGGCCAAATAATTTCTTGAGCTTCTACAAGGGCGTGTGGCTGATCTGGGCTGCAAACTGAGGTCTGTCTCAGTCCCAAGTCCTTGTTCTTTCTCTGACTCCAGCAGTAGGATTCTCTGTCTTTGTGCAGTGCTGTCTAACCAAACCCTGATATTATGCCTTTCTATTAACTACTCTCATTGAAAAGTAATGTTTGTCACAATTAATTTGATGGATGCTCGAGACACAACAGCTTTTTACATTAAACTAAATTGTTTCCACCTCTCAACAGTCGTCTCTTTGCCTCCAAACCACACTCCCCCAAGTCCCTGGTTCATTAGGGTCTGTGATCTTTGTCACTCAATGTGAAGTTTAATTTGGGAGGAATCCCTCACTTTCTTGGTAACTATGTACTATTGCCATACATTTTGGGTCTGCCCTCCTCCCCCTCAATTATCTTTCTAAAAAGAGCTCTCATGTTTTCCTTCTGGGATTTTTGGCTGCCGTTCGATTCTGAAGGAGCACAATAGGAAAAACAGATTTTCCATTCCTACCAGCCTAAGCCTTCTCTAAACAAAGCACAGAGCACAGCCTCCCTTCCTCAGGGAAGCATGTATTCCTCTTTCCAGAAAGGCCACTGGACTCTGAATGCTGGGTCTCCCTTGCTGGTCTGAAGTCTCTAGGCACATGCCATCTGTATGACAGTAACAGTGCTTTCCCTGCTGCAATCTCATAACAGAAACTCCGTCCAAACACCCTAAAGAAAGAGCCCACAGATGTTCAGAAAAATACACAACAATCCTCGGCTGATTAATTTAATATCCTTTGGAGACATCCTATAGATCACTAGGCTGCTGTTTTATTCTGGAAGCCATAACCTCCACCATTCTCACTCCTATAGTGTTTCATTTTGATTCATCTCAGGGCAAGGCAGATGATACCCAAACGCATGAACCAAGGGGCTGAAACATAGATCATTGCCTCCCTGATAAGAATGTCAGGGCCCAGGAAGGAAGCCTTCAGCAGCAACGTGGAAATGACACGTGAAAGGACAAATGATGTGGGGAATTTGTGAACCATTTCGTATCCTGCCAAATGAATTTGTGTATTTGCGAATTTTTAAATTTTTGTTATGTGTTTTCTATGTTACTTGTCTAGAAAATAAGCCTTACTTTAGCTTTCCATAAAATAAACAAAACAGAAATACAGATCTAAAATCTGACCAAGATATCCTGATTGTGTATATTTGTTTTGTTACCCAACCTAGTCAGTGTGTCTGTAGAGAGGGTTGGCAAATTTCTGAGGAAGGGCCAAAGGATAAATATTTTAAGCTTTTTAAGTCATGTAGTCTCTGTTGCAACTAGTCAGCTCCACTATTGTAACATGAAAGCAAACGTTAGACAATATGTAAATAAATGAGCATGGCTGTGTTCCAATAAAACTTTATTTACAAGATAAGTAGTGGGCCAGATTTAATTCATAGGCTACAGATTGCTGACCCCTAGAAGGTAAATTACATAAGCACAAGTGAGTCTTTAACATACAAAGTTTGCTGATGATTGATGGGGGAAAACAGCTAACGTAATTGGGAAATAACTAAATGCTAGGCATTATGCTGAGGATTTATAAACATTGTCTAATGAGCTGGGAATTACTACCCCATGTTGCAGATTGAAAATGAAGATCAGAAAGCTTAAGTAACTTGGTTTACTTATCATGTGGCTAAGTAGTGGAGTTCTATGGCTGCCTTTCTTTTGGTGAGTGTGTGGTGTGGCAGATGGGTGCAGTGAGCCTCTAGGGCAGTAGGCTAGGATTTGTGTCACACCACATATGAGATACTTAGGCTCAGGACACCAGGAATTGTACCCTCAATTTCAAATAAAAGTCAAGATCCTAAAGTCTTGGGTAAGAATTGTAACAGCAGTCCTTTATATTTCCTCCAAACTGTCCAGTGAAGTGGCTAGGCATGTGTGTGTGCTCCGGAACCTGAGTGTCTGGGGTTCAGATCTCAGCCCTACTCTTTACTAGTGTGACTGGGCATGTTAGTTTATGTCTCTGCTCTTCCGGGTCCTGGTCCGCTAAATAAGGACAGTGGTACTACGACCCGGAGGGTTCTTTTGTGGATTAAAGGGGGCAATACACGTGAGATGCTTAGACCAGTCCATGACGAGCATGGCTATTTTAACACCAAAATATAGGTCACGACAAAAACAGTCTGCTTATACATGTGACTAGCTGACAAGTCTTGTGATCAGTGGGCAGGCAAAGGAGGGAAGGAAGAAGAAGAAGAACAATGTGAAAGATGAAGAAGGAAGATAAAGAGTAGTAGGAATACACACAAATGATACGAGTGAGGTAAGGACGAAGGTTTTAAAAATTACATTTTATTCATGTAATGATAATATATGTGGATTGAAACCAAAAATGGATATACCCACAACCCCACTTACCCCTAGGTATATGGAGTATATTCCCTTCTAGTATTTTATATCTGTCTCTGGTGTGTTCTAGAGATGCTTCCTATGTTCGCCAGCCTGCGCTTTCCACCAGCCCATCCTGACTGCTCCCCTTGCCTCTTGCTCTGGACTGGCAGCTGCTCTGTGCTGCTCTCTCAGCATCTCTTGTGAGTGCGTTGATAGGCTTCTTCTGCTCACTCATGCCTGCTAGGCTGCACAGTGTGGGGACCAGCCCCTCCTGTTGTTCCCCGTAGCCCAGCTGGCACAAGGCAGTCGTGTTTAACAGACTTTAAATGTCTTGATGATTCCACAAGGAAGTTTCAGTGCAGGGAAGGAAACGTACAACTGAGTATCTGACATTGTTGTGTCCAACATCCATTAGCCACACATATCCCACTGGACATCTCTTTCCCAAGTCCCTGACTTGTTGCTACTACTGAGAAAAAAAAATCAGTAGACAGCATAACGATGACTGATCAGACTGTAAGCTCCATGAAGGCAGGGACTGAGGCTCTGTTGCTTAATACTGTCTCCCCTTCACCTGGCACATAGTGGAGGCTCCAGTAATACTTGTTATTTGAATGCATGGAGAAGCTCCATAGAGTTTCCCACTGCCCACAATGAAGGCAGACTTTGGTAATTTTAAACAGAATTATTTTTGCAAATGGATTTGGATTATTCTGCTGATTCAGAGCTTCCCCAAGGACGACAGCTTAGACATTTTCCCTTCCCCCTTACCAATCCCTAATTAACACACATTTCAGCTTTTATCCTGGAATTCAGTTACTTCTGAAGTTCTAAAAATAACATAATTTCATCTACAGTATGTGCTGGGTGTATTATTTTACATAGTTAAAATCTTGGTCTATCCATTGTTCTGTAACCTACTTTCAGTCCCTCTCTGCCTTTGAACATGATTGGGTCCACATGATTTTTCATGACTGCCTAACATTTCACAGAATGTAGTAGATTTACATAGTTTACTTAATCATTCTATTTTCATTGTACACTAGGCTATTATAATGTTGCAGTGAACATTCTTATATTTAAATCTCTGTCCATGGTTTATACTATTTCCTTAAGATAGATGTCTGGGAATGAGATGCTGGTATCTAAATATATATATATATTTTTACAGCCCTTATACCAAATGGCTGTCCAGAAAGATTGTCCCAATTTATATTCTCACCGTAAGGTATGAAAGTGCCTATTTCATCAAATCCTTCTCAGTATTATCATCATTTAAGAATCTCTATTTATCTGATAGATGAAAAATAGATTGTTAGTGTTATTTTATGTTATGCTTCTTTGATTATTAGTGGGTTGAAAGAAATGTTTAGAAGCCAGTTTAGCATTTATAGTTTCCAGCAATAGTACATACCACAACTCCTAATATGCGCAAGCTTTCTGTACATAGTTTCCTGTCAGACCAGCACTCCTGCCTCTGAACAGACGGCTGTAACGGGTCATGCAGCACAATCTCTGCCATATGTCTGGTGCTTATTATTAAGCCCAACTACTGAGCAAAGAAAGACATAATTAGCCTTTTTGGGAATTATTTTAAGCCTTCAGCAGCGAAAGGCCTAAAGTTGATTTATTTCCCAGAATCTATTTGTATCTGATGCCTTTTTAAGTCGAGTCAGACTAAATGACCAGGCACAGTTTCAACCTTCTGTGAGGGAGTTCCTCGAGTCTGAAAAGATGGTCCAATATAATCGCCTTCATGCCTCTGCACGCCTCCCAGATACAATTTGGAGTCAAAAGATTGACTCATTCGAAAGGCGAGAGAACCGTTGGAGCACCAACAGAGACAGCACGAGTTGAATGTGTCTCACATTACCAGCGGTTGAGATGGAAGCACTGTGCTCTGGGTCGAGAGGACCGAGGGCTCAGCTGAGGGGACCTTGGCCTTTGCTTCTAAGGTGGGGACTAGGAGAAGGCGCTCACTGTAATAAAGACACATGTTCTTTCAGGGGACCAACTTAATCAAGGAAGCTGCTGCTGCCAGTGATTGTCCTAAGCCAGACTCAAATCTGTGCTTCCAAAACAAAAGCAAGTTGTCTGATTCTAAAGCCATCCCATGCATTATTGTGCTTCCAAAGACTGTATTGTCTTGTAATGATAGCAACGGATTTCTACCCCCAGAGCACTTGGAAACACATTGTAATTCCCAACCTCACTCTCCACCCAAATTGTCATCTAGCTGATTTTGCTCATTTGGGCCATTATTCATCAAGGGCACATTTGGATACAAAACCTTGAGGTTGTCATGGGTCTGCATGTATTGACATAGTTCTCAAATGCCAAAATGATAAACACCATGCAGATGTTCCATGGGACAGTAACCCAGCCTGCCTTTGGCAGTTTCACATGCAAATAACTAAACACATCAACTCTAGAAATAGATACTGTGGCACAAGTTCACTGACTTTTATTCTCATGAAAAAGTTAGAGGCCAAGATGAATTAAAACCAGGAGCTGGTTACTTTTAAAGAGATCATAATGATAACCATTCCAAAATGTTTCTTGCAATTGCAGCAAGTTGGGGGAAGCCAGAAAGGGAGACTATGAGCGCGCTTGGATGGAATTCTGTAGCCAGAGGCCATGCCTACTGGCACAGCCATGCAAATATTTATTGGGCAGATGTAGAATTTTTTGAATGAACAATTTAATGAGCTTAAAAACGAATGATTGGAATAACTTCTCTGGTTCTGCATTGGCCCAGTCGATGATGTACCTATAATGAACAGAAGTGCTAGCCTGGATGTATCGGGGATTTATATAGGGTCTTAGCCCCCCGTAGAATGCCTCCTACACCTCTTCTTCTCATGAATTCCTCCCAATGGCCCTACAGAGCAGACATTTCTATTTCTGGCTCATAAATGTGGAGACTGAGGCTTAGGGAGGAAGATACGATGTGTCAGGACCAGAATTCAAACCCGAATCTGCTGGATTTCAAAGCCCACGTTTTTAACCCATATCTGAGAGTGCTGCTTACTTAACAAGAGGTCACGTTCAGCAAAAAGCCATCTTCTCACGGTCTCAGTTATAATCTCCTCAGCTCCTGAATCTGATGTTACTGGGTTTGGAAAGCTGCTGAGAGAGATCACTTGGCCCAAGCTCCCTCCTTCTGCAGGTGGAGAATCTGAGGTTCTGCCCACATCTCTGATGGCGTGGCAGACCTGTGCAAGTGACAGGCAAGTCTGGAACAGATCAGCTAACACTTGATCTGACACTTTCCCACCTCATCACGTTGGAGGTAAGGTCAAAAGGGGAATCATGTAGAAGAAAATAATGAATCTGGATAATGCATATTTTTAAAAAATCTCTTAAACCGATACCACGGTAGAATCATCCTTGTGCACACAACGCCGTCAGTAAAAATAAACATTAAGAGGACAGATATATGAGAAGTACTTTCATTTGAGAACATCATTAAAATGGTGAGAACACAGCAGACTTGCTAATTGTGCTCTATCTTCAGTGAATAATTGAAGATGGTCTTTTACAAAATCGATGTGTGTGCCCCTTGCAGGTTCTTGACAGTGGGTGATAGTGGGAGAAACTAATGGTATGTCATTGATTAAAGCTAAAAGCAGGAATGAATTTAAACTCGGAAAATATCAGCCACTAATTCCTGCTGATTTTTCACTCTGAGCTGCATAGACAGGTCTCCTCTACCCTCCCTTCTTTCTGGGTCGACCTCCACTACGCTAACCAAACGCGTCAACATCCTTCAATGGGACCAATGCAACTGCTCCCCATCAGGTCACCCTTGGTCCTTACACTCACGGTTTCAAAACCGTGTATTTGTCTAAAACACAGCCTGACTGTGTCTACTTCTCTATGGGAGATGCTCACTGGTTCCCCACTGATCAAAGCTCCTTTGAACTGCTTCCCAACTCATCTCCTGCCTCTCCTGCATCTCCTTTATGCTCCAGAAACATCTACAGCTGGGAAGGACTCCTCATCTAGAAATCGACCATGCATGAAATTCTTGGGTAGTTTACAAAGTTACCCAAAATTACAAATCACATGAGTGGATCAGCCGGGACCTCCAGACCTCCCTCCAGCTCTGTGCCTCTGTGCCTTTGTGCCTCTGTGACTCAGATAGGACACACAGCTCACAGCTACCAAGGTATTTACAGAAGAGGCATTTTAGCTTTAAGAAAAGCTGAGAAAGAATTTTTCCAGGAGGATTAAAAAGTATGGCACATGCCCTCCACACTTCATGCTGAGCCAAATTCCTGAGACGACAGCCGTTGTCTGTCTGCTCACAAAACTGCCCACTGGTATGAGCAAAATGGCAAAGGACACAAGGACAGGTTCTGGAGGAAACAGTGGAGTAAACTGTGAAGCTTATTAATCTTGCCTGTTTCGAAAGCTCTCCCACTGAGGGTTGCCAGATTAAATACAGGATGTCTTTTTATTTGCTAAGTCTGGCCGCCCTACTCCCCATCCACCCCATTTTTTGGTTAATAGTTGCCATCTCCCTGGCCACAGGAGTAAATATGTGCCCAGTTCCCATTCCAGCAGAGGTTGGCCCAAGTTGTGTACACATAACCCAGTTAGAGCCAGCGTCATTTCCTGGGGTGGAGACATGCCCTCTGGCTATGGCTGCTAACCTGAGCTTTCCGTCAGCCATGCCCTCTGTTACAGAATAATGAGACTAAAAGGGCGAAGATTAGCAGAGATAAGCAGTGAACAAAACAGACACAGAACACTGGTAGCTTTGGGTCCCAGTTTCTTTTTTCTTTTCTTTTTTTTTCAATTGAAGGATAGTGGGTTTACAATGTTGTGTTAATTTTTGGTGTACAACATAGCAATTCAGTTATACATATACATTATATTCCTTTTCATATTCTTTTTCATTATAAGCTATTACAAAGTCTTGAGTATAGTTCCCTGTGTAGGACCTTGCTGTTTATCTCTCTTATATTCAGTAGTTAGTATCTGCAAATCCCTGAACTCCCAACCTGTCCCTTCAGTTTCTGAGACCCTGGTTGCTGCAGCTTTTCCTTTTGCGCCTTGTGCTCCCTGCTGCAGTGGTAGGAACTGGTAGATCCCTTTTTTACTGCATTAACCTAATTCGAGTTGGGTTTCTACTACTTGTTCCTAAAAGAGCTCCTGACTCACATGTAGAGAATTCTGGTTCTGGGCTTTATCTTTCCTTTAAGTAACACATACAGCACAGAGAAGGGTACAAGATAGAGGTGTGCGATGCCATGCACCCCGTTCCCCTCTTATTAAGCACTTGTAGATTTGGGAATCATTTGTGGCCAATAGCGAATCCCAGACTCCTTTTCCTCTGTTCCTGGATTGTCTTCTTTCCATTTTCCTACATCATAAAACCAAAGATCTCATTTTAGAGATGACAAAAATCTTATACCAGGTAAAGTTAAACAACTTGTTTTAGATCCAATGGTGAAAGCCCAGGTTTCAAATCAATTATTGGGTATTGAGGTTATGGAAATTGATTTTAATATGAGCCTAAAATAATCAGAAAAGAGAAAGACAACTTGTATGTTTAAAAATCTAAGGTAGTCAATAGGGGAATGTAAATGATTGTATTGCTTTTATGATTGTTGATTGTAGCAAATCACAAATTGGAGGGATTAATTGTTAGTGAATCTCTTGGCAGTCATGTCTGTGACCACCCTCTTTCTTCTACTGTCAGATCCTGATCTTTTGGCAACTGGGCTGGGAATGTGACCCAGGTCTACTCAGTCAGCACAGGATTCAATGCTCCTAGCCACAGGGATTGGTCTGAAGATGGGTCATTGCCTGAGAAATAACCAGTGACTAAAGGGTAGTATAGTCAGACTCCCATCCTGAGATTTTTTCCTATTAGATCTGATGGGGAACACATTTCCTTCCCTGGTTGTTGATCTGGGGGAAATGTGTGTCTGGAATGCTTTACACCCATTTCTCCTACCATATGGGAAAAATCTGTCTACAGTTGGGGGAAAAAAAGTGAAAAAAATATCACAAAGAGAGAAGCAGAAGCAACTGGCAGACAGTCTTTATGACTTACAAATCCCCAGATCCATCATTCTTGAAGATAGATCCATCCCTGCCCTTTCTTGCTTTATGGGAGCCAAAAAAAATTGTCTGTTTTACCAAAGTTAATTCAATGGAAATTTCTGACACTTGAAACTAAAAGACTACTTTTATTTCATTTGTGACACTACTTTTCTTTGTTGGCAGGGATTATTGAAAGTTGCCTGCTTGTAATTTTCTGAGTTAATGACAATTTGGTAAGAGCTAACAGAAGTCTAAGGGTATGTTTAAATTCAACATATGTTTAGGGCAAAAAGTTATACCAACCACATGCAGTACTGAAAAATAACTTTATCTTTAAACTTTATTGTAAATGAGAACCCTTTAAGACAGAAGAAAATATATGAGGAACTTTAGAATATGTCTTAGGGTAGAGGAGGGATTCACAAGAAAAGTCTAAAACCCAGAAACCATAAAAGTAAGTATTGACAGATTTGACAGAGCAAATATTTAAACTGTTGGAATATAAAAGTTGCTATTAACAACATTAAAAGACAAATGACAGAATGGAAGGATATATTTATGAAATATAGTTTATAGTGAGTTAAGTTCCATAATACACAAAAGGTTCCTACTGGTCAATAAGTAACATAACCCAAGAGGAGAATGAACAAAAGCTATAAATAGACAATTCCCAGAAGGAAAAAAGAGAAATGGCTGATTTCAACCTACCAGTGCAAGGAACACAGACAGCGTGTGTGAAATAAAAATTGAAAAAAAAAATCCGAAAACATAGCCTTTCCTTTGAGGAAATCCCCTCTTGCCTGCATTGCCCTTTCCTCCTTTGCTGGTCTGGAAACTCATTTGTGTTTTCCCAACTGCAAGAAGAATCCATTGAGGCTTCCTTTGTGCCTCCAGTATGCCTTGTGCATGTGTCTCTTCTGACCCTCTGTTGCTGCCTTTGGTGTGTGCCTACCAGTTTGCTTTTCCTCAGTGCCCAAGGGCAGCATCCATCACTTTGTCTTAGCGATGGAGACTTCATCTCTTTGAACTCCTGATACCTTACCTAATTTGTGTCCATAGAACAGAAACTCCATGAATGCTTGGTTAAATAAGTAAATAACAAATAAATGTTGGATCTTCATGGACACTGTTGGAATCAATACCTATATCCCATAGGAAAGTGTCTAACTCTCAGCTTCATTTTGACTGTTGATATTGACAAGTCATATTTTTCTCATTTGAGAAAGGGGAAAAAAGTAACAGGAAAAATTCTGTATTTGATCAACTCTATCCATTCTAATTTACCAATTTGGGATGTCATTGCTGCATGTATGTCAACTTGATTATTATTCCTGATGGTGTGACAACACAAAGGTAATTCCTTGATGTTTCAGTCGACAGATGATTCAACTGTCATTTGAGAAAGAACTATCCATCCTGGCTGTTGAATGAAAACTCCCTCTTCTTGTCATTTGGTGAGATCCAAGAAGCACCAGCATGAAAACTAGCAGAAAGAGTGTCAGTGACTTAAAGGATGATCCGGCATCTCCAGAGCTTTTGATGCCTGGAGGATACAGTGTGGGAAAAACACGGCTGCCAGTAATTATGAGTCAAAACTGATTCAGGGAGTCAGACTCAGAATGTGAAGAAGTTTCAAAATAACTTAACCACTTTTTTCCACTCATACCTTCCTTTTTATACATGCATAATAGTTCAATAAATAAAACCCATGTCTCCAGCTAAAAAGTCTGTCTCAATAAAATCAAAATAAAAATCCTAAGTAATGAAAAAGGAAGAGCATTGCATTGCAGTTGTATAGCTGCCCTGGTAGTGTTTTTCTTTCTTTTGTAGTGTATTCCATAATGGTGCATCTTGCAGTCACTGACACATTAGATTTGATGAAATATGGTAATAATAACACCTAACACTTATTGAGTCCTATTTTTCCAAGGCACAATCCAAGACACTTTATGTGCACAATCTCATTTAACTATTATAACGACTGTACAGGCAGACTACAATTATTCTCCTTTTATAACTAGTGAAACTGAGATTTAGAGAGGTTAATTACTGGTGGAACTAGAATGTTTGAGTGAATCAGAGACTGAGCTGTTAGTCACTGCATGAAGGGAGAGGCAACAGCGATTTCTTAGGACACAGATGCCTCACATTTTAGGCAAATGTTCTCAAGTACACAATAATATATTTTAGTGCCCGTCCTGTTAAAATGATGAGAAAGGCAAATTAAGTAAGTGCAAGCATGTATTCATGTTTATTATTTATAAACCCGATTGTTGCGAATATGGCATGTCAAATACAAATATTTGTTGTACAGGGGAGATGTGTTTGCAGAGCTGTATGTACACCAACCAGTACAAGTGGGACAAAGCCCTGTCTGATGGGACAGATTCAGATTCATGTGACTCTCTCTATCACAGAGCACCTCATCACCAGCTGCCATCTCACATTTCAGTGGCAGTTCTACTGTATTTTAAAGTCTATGCTTACAGTACTAGCTCACAGAATCAATTGAGCAGTCAGTTGACTTAGAAGTGTCTCCTAATAAAAGTATAAAGCCAAGTTTAAAAATGCTGCAAATGGGAAGCAGCTATCCAACCTGTATAATTACAAGCCATCTGGAAGGAACCAGCACCCTTAGCTAGAAGTGAATTAACTCAAGACTTCTCTCTAAGCTTCTAGTCGACTTGACCTTATTAGAAAATCATTTGGAAAACTGCTTTGTTAGCAATAGGATATCTTCCCGGATGGTAAAAGTCAATGCAGAAATGAGTTTTAAGACTTATAATAATAAAATGAATAAATAAATAATAAATAAAATAAAATAAAAATAAGTTTTAAGTCAATGCAGAAATAAGTGTCAGGAAAAGCTGTTTGCTTAAACTCTTAATTACATAGTTTTCTGTGTATGAACATCTTTGTCTCTTAAAGTGAGACAGCTTCGTCTCAGCATTAATTAGCTTGGGGATGAACACATGCTTGTGTAAAGGTATTATCCATCATGTTTTAAAAAAAATAATACTTACGTCTTTTCATTTTATCCAGTCAGCCTCTCCTCCAATGCCATCCATTTTAAGGGGGAAATGCGAGTTTGTATTTTTCCCTCTTCACATAATAGTCTTGCTGGTGGGTTTCCGGTGTCAGCTGTAGCCGTCCTCAAATTCTGAAGGTACAGTGAGATTAGTGGTTGCAACCTAGAGGCAGGGTTCTTAGTGCTTTCTATTTCAAATTTTGTCAATGCTTAATTTAACCATTTATGTCACCTAGAGGTGGATATTTATTGTTCCTACAGTTGGAGGAGAATGTTAGATCTTGGCCTTGGACCTTTTGAAACAAGGGCCAGGGATTTGTTTCCGAGGGTGTGAAGGGACGTTGCTTCGTGTGCTTTCCTGGTACATTTGAACTTTGCCAACTGGAGGTAGGATTTAGGATTTCTGTTTCCTGTCACTTGTCCTCCCACCTCGTTTTTTTTTTTTTTTTTTTTTTGAGTAAAGGGGAGGGACAGGATATTCTGTTCTCTCATTCCTATTAAGAAGGAATTTCTCTCTCTCTCTCTTTTTTTTTTTTTTTTGTAAATGCAAATCTGGGCTAGTTACTAAGGTGTCAAACAGCCAGAGAATTTAATCTATAACCGGTTTAGGTATAATCCTGTTAAATGGTCTTCTATGTCCTTTGAAATTTTGATTAGCTGGGGAACTGCTCATGTTGAAAGCCATACGGTTTTGCATGGAGGGGATTATGCTCCTAGCTACAGTTGGCCAGTAAAATCACGATTTTTATTACTGGTTTTGGGAGGGTTTTTTGAGCCCTACCAAGGATCACTTACTCTTCACCCACTATTCCTTTCTATTTAAAAGTTTAAAAAACTCTGAAAAGTGAGAAACCCTTGGGAGTAAATATGAGAGTAAACCAACTAGTTCTGTATCAAACTAAAAAGGCAATCTCCTCACTGGTTTTCTGTGTAGAAAGTATGTCATAGTCAGGGACTTTGTCCTGTTGATGACTAAATCTACTTCCTGGAGTAGCAGCCGACACATTGCAAGCATTTAATAACTATTTGCTGAATGAATGAATGAACCAATGAAAAGTATTTGACTAACTTGAGACATTAACTGTAATACACAAAAGATGATTGCTTAATTTCTTTATTATGATCACGTATAAACAGGACAAGCTAACATAAATGTCTTTCAAACCATCATGTGAATGACATTTCACTATCATAAGCAAAGAGGTTCCTCCAGATTTGGTAAAGCCAAACCACATGTAAAGATAAATAACCCACACACGAATCCATCTTTGTGGTTCTTCTAAAATGACCAAAGGATCTTTTCATTGTCACACTGCTCTGCTATTTTATTTATTCCAAGGAGGAGGTGTCAATGGTTCTTTGTCTTCTACAGGTGAGTTAGAGACCATTATCATGTCTGCTGCTCCCAGTTAGTCTCGGTGTTCATGTTGCACTCTCTCCACCATGACTTCAAAATCAATGATAATGAATTGGGCAGCATTTGATTGTGTGCTGGTTAACATAGGTCTTCCCAACAATGAAGAAGCTGATGGTAAACTAAGAACTCATGTCTACAAAGGCAGTTTGGAAGGAAGGGTGACAAGCTGGATCCTTTTCACTTTTTATTACAACCTTTCCTCATTTTTATTTTCCTCTCCATCTTTCACTTGTTTCCATTTTTATCTCCTTTTCAGCTTTTCCTTCTTTGATCTTCTTTTTTTTCCTCTGTTTCTTTTTTCTTTTTTTTAAGGAATATAATTCTAAAAAGAACTTTATTAGCTTTATCCAAGTAAGTTCTGCAGACAGTTGTGTTAATATCTTTTTTCTATCTAAAAAGAACAATAAAAAGATTTCCCTTCTTGAGCATCTTGTTTAAAGAATTTTTTTCTACTAAGTTTTACTTAAGTCCTTCCTCCTGTCCCTTTAAAAATTCATCAAAGATATATAACCACCTATTAGAGCTTCTGATTGGTATGACATAGTGAATGTTGATATCAATATTCTATCAGCAGGGGAGGGCATAGCTCAGTGGTAGAGCACATACTTGGCATGCACGAGGTTCTGGGTTCAATTCCCAGTACCTCCATTAAATAAACAAACAAACAATTAAATAAATATATAAATAAATAAACCTAATTACCTCCCCCACCAAAAAAAAATTTTTTTAATATTCTATCTAAAGTAAAGAATCATGAAAGTTGATATTTTAACTTATGAAGCCTGAATATAGGTGACCTTGCTGACTAGTATCCAGGCTATGACAAATTGTGTCTAGTTGCATCTACCTCTACCATATACAGGTTGACTAAAAAGAAAGGAGGTCATGATTTATGAAACAAGATGGTCATGACAGATCGGTTAAAGATAGTAAAACATAGATTTATATTGCTACATTGAAATAATTTAGCATAATTCACTCCTCTTATTGCAAATCTGATGCTATCTATTGACCTTATATCATTGATGCTAACAGAGGGATGGTGGTACTTCCATTCGGGAATCAAAAATGAACAAACAAAAATACACTCACTAACTTGTCCTCTAGAAACCCTATTAGAAACTTCTAGTAGCTTGTAGATGCCCAATTAAAAATTTGAGAAGTGTGAATTGTCTTTCTTTTGTATCTTCTTTACTAAGCTGATATACTGCAAAGTTTTTTATAGTTTCATAATCGTTAGAGGACTTTTCTGAATGCATTTATAGGTCTAGAATGTATTTCTGAGCAATTAAAAACAGTCATTTATGTATCAACTGTACTTACCTAAACTTTAAATGTGAACAATGTGCATTGAAAACAGGAGTCGAATGTTTCTTTCGTGCCTTTCACATTTTGCTGGCTCCATCAATGACAGGCTAAATGACCTTATAAAACTTACATTTTCCAACAAATTTAGCAATCAACAGGCAAAAAAAAATCTTACTTATCGTGCACAAATTCGGAGGGGAGAAATTTAGCATATGAAATAATTCTAAACAGAACTATATTAATTGACTAGATATGTTATTTTGGTTAAGTCCAAAAGATAGTGGTAGGTAAGGCACTGGATATAACTCAACAAATTCTACTGGTATGTTATCTTCATTTGACTCTGCAAGATTGTAAGAAAGAGACAGGTACCAATTACTCTTAGTAATGAGGATTCGTGATAAGGAGACAAAGGAACAACTATATTCTTAACCACCCAGGTGCTTCTCATTCCAAACCTTCCCAAACAGAAAAAGACACCAGACAAAATGGAACCCTCTGCTTCATTTGGAATGCAGTCTGGTCTTGTAACTAACTTTGTAATTAGCATCTACATTTCTCCAAATTAAAGATCTGATGGGGGATGATTTATCTCATTCTATACAGAATTGCCCTTTGGGTAAACTTTCAGGTCAAGCTGTTTCAGAGGCGATCGTTCTAAGTTGAGCTCATGCACGAATCCATGTCTGTATCGTCAATGGCCAGAATGCAGAATAAAGGCAAATACCTTTTGATTCAGTATTTTTTTCCTTAGCAAGAAAGAGTGATAACAGTTGATCACTTGGAAACTTCATGGCTTATTCAATACGTGTGTGGGCTGAAAGGGGCTGGATAATTTCTCCCAGTTATCTGGGTGAATCAGGCAAAGTTGTTCATCCTTAACCTCCAAAATGAAGATAATCATAGCTTAATAGACTGTCTCAGAAGGACAAAAGTCTTGGATTTTATTTTATTTTCAAAATGATTAGCAATAGACATCTATCATGTTTGAATTGTAAATGCAGATTAAAATAAGTCTCACTTAGTAAAAATCAAAACAGCTAATAAGAATGTATGTCCTTTCTCAGTTTGTCTCAGTTTCCTTATCTGTAAAATGGGGATAATAAGAGTAATTAGAGGGTTGTTGTGAGGATTAAACAACTTAATACAAATAAAGTACTTAGAACAGTCCCTGGGACGTGCTAAGCAATTAATTTATGTTGGATTATTATATTGTTATTAATAATTGCAAATACAAGATAAACAACATTGCACATCAGCAGAGGAAAAGATTTCTGAAGGAGGTAGCTATTCTGAATCTGTTAGATAATATATTACAATGGTATAGGTTTTTTTTTAACTGAGACTGGAAAATACACTAAAACTTGGCTATTTAAAATATGTATGTGGTCCGTGGACCAGTGGCATCAACCTCACTAGAAACACCACAAAAAGGATTAGTGAGCTCCTCCTTTTGCATCCTTACGCCTTACTGCCATCAGCAGGATTCTCCTGTCTCTGTCTGCTGTCCAAGGGGCAGACCTGCTTTTACCTCTATCTTTGTATCGTATAAGGAGATGGGTTTATGCAGCTCAAAGGCTAGTCTTCTTCTCTCTGTGGTCAGTTCTGTCTAGGATACTTAAGTAAGAGATGAGCCTTGTCTGCTCTCTGCTTTGCAGTCATCGGTTTCCTTTTCTCCCCCCACCCCAGCGTGTTTCTCTCAGAGCCCCTGCCTCACCACACTTCCCGATGGAAGCAAGGTCTCCACGTGGTGGTGTGTCCTCTGTGACATCCTGGGTAAGGAGCTGTGAGCGCATGGAATCACTACAGAGCCAGCTCCTGGTCGTGAGGAAATTATTTTATGGGGAATCAATTATGGTGTGACATGAACGCACACGCGTACACACAGACACACACACACACACACACAGAGAGAGATATACACACACCCCCTCTCCCAAGGACAAGCATTGATTTTCAGAGAAAGTACAACCTAAATCAATGTTTTTCAAACTGTCATCAACAAATCTATTCTCAAGTGTCCAGGAGAACATTTTTTCCCTTTAAAAAAAAAGAGGACCTAGGTTTAGAAATACACTGGTGGAAGCCCATAGGAAGAGGTAGAACCCTTTCCCTAATTGTCTCGTAAATTTTCAAACTTGCCTGTCTCACAACAGTGTCATGTTGTATGTGTCACAGCCTCGTCCCCTAAGCACCACCCCACCTCATAATCCAAATGAACCTGCATCTCCTAGTGCCTACTCCCCTGGCCACCTGCAGCCCTGTAAATGGGTTGTTTCACTGCCCAGGCTTGGAGTTGAGCGCCTCTCTCTGTCTCTCTGTCTCACTGTCTCTCTGTCTCTCTTTAAACCTGCCTGACTGGAGGGGTTGGCTGCCTGGGGGTGCCCCACCGCAGCTGTGGTCTGGGGTCTTGCTCTCCTGGAAGCCCAGTGACATCATGGCGGCTCCTTTCTTGCCTGGGGTTGAAGTTGCCTGAAGCATGGAGAGGTCTCTGAGGAATAAAAGCGAGGTAGAGGGAAACCGCCTCTTTTTATGGTCTCTACTTTGGGATGTTTGTAAATATTTTTCCAAATTCTAAAAGAAAATCATCTTTTAGAATTTGTGATGTACTGAAAACCTGGCCGTGCACCTCCTTTCTCAGCCTCAGATTCCCTAACCATAAAATAAACAAAAATCTCTCACAGTGCAGAAAAGAAACAGCACATTGTTCTTAAATATATAGTACATGATTTATTTTATGTTTTTTCATGCTACTTATTTTTAAAAATTTATACTCTACCTGGGCTCAGGATGGATTTAAGGGGCTTTATAATGATACACACACACAAAAATAGCAAGATAGCATAAATTAGAAATGTGCTAAGAACAAAAGGGACAGAAGAACAAAGAGAGGGACATAAAGTGAGCCAGGCTGTGGCTACCCCATGCAGGCATCCCTTGAGGTCCTGCCCTCTTGCTTCAGGAAAATGTCAGATTGTTTGTAAAGCCAGATAAGCTGTATGAAAGGAAAGTTCCATCATTCAGTTCCCTGTAAGCAAGGCAACCAGTAAGAGCACTGCAGCAAGCGTGGAAAGTCTTCTTGCTTCTAAGGACCACTGACCTCTGCAAATTTAATCAAGGACATCGTGAAAGTCAAAGACAACTCTTTTTCAGGAGAGAGGGTGATAGATACAATTGTCCTATAGATGTATTTTTAAATTAAAAGCAGTCCCCTTGCATATGAAAATATTCAATAAGTTAGCACACATAGGAACAACTTATTCCAGCTCCACAGTTTAGCCAGTTAAAAGGGGCGCAGAATTCAGGAGGGTGAGGCCTTCGGGGGCTGGAACACACTGCTACAGAGAGAAGGGACATACATCTACTGCTCTAAAGGCCTAGGAGGATCGAGATTTTAGATTCAAAATGAATGAGTTGGGGGTCTGATTTTAAAGTCTGATATTCAAAAAGAGCTGACAAGAGAGGCTGGAAAGTGTTCCCTAAAAGGTTTTTGCTATTTGGAGCCAGTTCTAATGTCTTGTCTGTCCACTGGATAGGGGTGGCCTTGAGTGGGAAGGTTTATTAATCTTGGACAAAGAGCTAAGATCACAGACATTGCCAGATAGGTACCAGTGAGGTTCTTATCTCTCTAGCTTTGCCCTTTGTCAGCCCCTAGACACATCTTCAAACATGGACTTGCACATATACACATATGCACACACTCATGTACACACATACACACATTCACGCATACACTGAGCCTTTGTAGATTGCAGAAGAGGCCATGCTGTCTCCCACGTCTCCAGTTTCAAGCACAAGTTGGATCCCCATTTACAGTTCTCCTGTTTTCCATCCCCATTGCCCTCACTTTTCCCAGCAAACCCCACTTGTCCCTTATGATCCAACTTAAATGTCCCTTCCTCCCAGCAGCTTTGTCTCCGAATTCTGGACCAACAACTTCCCTTAAACAACAGGCTTCACAACCACTTTGCTCAGAGTAGTACAAAAGAGATGCATTGCCGTAACATCCAACAAGAGAGACTTGAAAAGTCTACTGTGTCTGGGGAGATGGGTCGGGGAGCTCGAGACACACCTTCCACCTCCGGACATGACAGAACACAGCATGAGAAGGACACAGAGAAAGAAGAAGAGTGGAAAACTTGGTTGAAGGGCAACAGATGGGATATTTATTTATTTTAAATGCTTTTTGCTGGGACAGCCACATGAGATGTGTATCTTATTTCCAGAGAAGTCTCAGCGGAAACAGCTGTCATGCAGTTTCATTCCAGAACTCTTTAGTACTGTACAAACAATATCGTGGAGGACAAACTGCCTACATGGCAGAGCACAACACAGGGCTGCCTCAGTGCAGTTCATTTTACATAACTTCTTAACATGAAGTGAAACGTTCCCAAGAATAAAATAGTGCAGTGACCTTTGGGTATTAAATCAGATTTCATGCTCCAGGACTGTGATCAAAATATTCTCATGCTATTTTTTTTTCCTTCCAAATGGAACCAAAGTGCTTTGAGAAAATTTACTGAATCCTTGAAAAACTAATGATCCTTCTACAGCCTCAGGTGAGTTACTGCAAAATTTAATTTCTGCTAAGCTACCTGAGATTGCAAACAGCAAAATAAATGCATGGTATTTACCTGTCTGCCACATTTCTGTTTTTCTCTCTGATCCACACTTCAGAGTGTGCCATGTTCTTGCAGAACACAAGGGGATGTGGGGGTGCCCAGCATCCTGAAGTGTCCCTAGGCACCTGTGACATTGACTTGTCCATCCTGTCCAAGCCCATTCATCTTGTTACGAAGTTCATTTAATAATGAAGGATGAAAATCAACTTGTTTCTGATAGTTTCATCTTTGGAAATAAAAAAAATAGATGCCCAGAATTATATATGATATTTTTAAAGCATTGTGTATCAGTACATTTAATCATTTATGCCATTTTTTTTATATTTTTGACTACCTAGGATCTATTTCCTCCTTTGGTGACAAGAGCACACTGATGTCCTTTGGGTGATTTACCCTTCCTCCCTTTGTGGGCCCTTGATAATACCATCAATCAAGGCATGCTGCTCTCATCTAGCAAAAGGACAGGCTCATGAGCTAGGTTAGACTAATTTTGAGTTAACTGATAGGAAAATTAAATGATTGGCACTGACCCGCTCCCAGGCTAAGACCCTGATGAGTTAAACTCTAATTAGGGGCTATGGATTAATTCCTACTAGCACATCCTCCAGAACAACCTTGATTGCTGTTCCCTTCTCAGTCTGGTTTTTCCTAGTCTGTTTTTTTTTTTTTTTTTTTTTTAGCTTTCTGCTTAATAAACCAGAATAGGCTTCTTGGAACCAAAGAATCCTTAGGAAAGAATTTATAACCAGATGTGATTTTGATGATAAAAATAAGGAAGACTACAAAAAAAGAAAAAAAGAAAAAGATGAGACATTAACTCTGTGTACTAGTGAAAAACACTGGAAGGATAGCCAGCTAGAACTATGGCCAAAATCCTGCCACAGACTCAGTCTAGGGAGAAGACACCCCTGTTGCTGTCACTTGTCACCAAGTGCTGCAACAGGCTCTGGACACTACTGCTGCCATCTGTTGCCTCTGAATAATGGACATAATTGCTGCCCCCTCCACCCAATCAGAATTCTTCATTTCCCAAGTCAGAGAACCAGTGGGTGCGTGTGACTGGCTGAGTCACAGTCATGTGTTCACACCTCAGGTGTCCAGGAGAGGAAAGAGAATAGCTGCCTTTTCAACTGTCTAGAGGAAGGGTGAGTTCTACGGTGCAGAATTCTGCATATTTGGTTGGAGGAAGGGGGTTCTGCTGCTGCTGGGCAGCTCCTGTCTACAATTGTCAGAAAAATTATTTGACTGGAATCAGAAATGAGCCCAAAGTGAGGACTATGAGGAAGATTACAGCAGTATAATTAATGGTAGAATTTCAAGGTAATTAACTTGATTGAACAGTCAAAACTGGCCTGTAGGGAATATATAGAACATAGAGCAAAATAACTGATTAGTATTCTTCTATAAAAACAGGAATTATAAATTTCTTTCCATATTAGAAACCCTGAGACAGAGGCATCCAGCTAAGCTACACCTGCATTCCTGACCCACAGAAACTGCGAGATGATAAATGTTTGCTATTTTAACATGGTTAGTTAAAGCGAAATTTGTTATGTATCAATTAGTAACGGACACACACCCCAATTAAAAGGCAGAGATGTTCAAACTGAATAAAAAAGCAAGACAACTATCTTGCTGCTTATAAGAAATATATGTTGATAAAGACACAGGTTAAAAGTAAAAGCATGGAAAAGATATACTAACAACAATCAAGACAGCTAAGCAACTCTAATTAATAACAAATAAAATAGATCTCAGAGCAAAATATTGCCGGGGAAAAAGAGGATCATTTTATAATGATGAAGGTGTCAATTCATCAAGAAGACATAATAATTCTAAATGGTTATGTACCTAATAACAGAGCTTCAAAATATGCAAAGCAAAAACTGATATAGCTGCAAAGAGAACTAGACACTTCACAGTTATACTGGGAGATTTCAACACCTCTTTATCAATAATTGATGGACCAAACAGAAAATAAATAAGGTTATAGAAAACTTGAACAATACTGTCAACAGACTTGATCTAATTGATGTTTATGGAACACTCCACACAAACAGCCAAGTACACATGCTTTTCCAGTACACATGGAACGTTTACTAAGACAGACATTCTGAACCATAAAATAACTCTCAGTAGGTTAAAAAGTATTTGTGTCATACAAAATGTCTTGTATACAGTGGAATTAAATTTTAAATAGCACAAAATACTCTGGAAAAATCCCAAAATATTTGGATACCAAATAACACACTTAAAAAAAAATCACAAGTCAAAGAAGAAATCAAAAGGAAAATCAGAATGTATTTTGAACTAAGTGAAAATGAAAACACAGTATATCAAAATTTGTGAAGTGTATTTAAAAGCAGTACTTAGAGGGAAATTTATAGCATTAAATGTCTATATTAAAGAAAAGAAAGTTTTCAAATCAATGACCTCAGCTTCCATATTAAGAAACTGGAAAAACAAGAGCAAAGGGAAAAAAGTATTAGTAAAAGAGAACATACAGTAGAAGCAGTAAATGGTATATATTAGAAGAAGAAAAATAAAGGTAAGAACAGAATCAATGAAATACAAACAGAAAAACAATAAGGAAAATGAAAGAACCAAAAACTTGTTTTTTGATAAGATTAATAGTATTGATAAATGTCTAACCAAACCAATGCAGAAAAAAGACAGAAGACATAAATTACAAATCTATTTTGCATCTACTTAAAGAAATTGAATTTTTAATAGAGCAATTTTAATTGTCATAAAGACAACTTCAAACCCAGGTGGCTTTTGGGCAAATTCTACCAAATATTTAAGAAAGAAATATTATCAATTGTACACAAAATCTTCCCCCAAATTGGAGAAGGAATAATACTCCCCAACTCATTCTATGAGGACAGAATTATTCTGATACCAAAACTAGGCAACGATACTACAAGAGAACTGTAGACCAAAAAATTCTTAACAAAATTTTAGCAATTTGAGTTCAACAATATATAATCAAAATAATTCATCATGGCCAAGTGTGGTTTCCATGAAAAAATGCATGGCTGATTTATAATTTGACAATCATTCAGTATATTTCACCATATTAATAGACTAAAGAAAAATCATATGGTCATTTCAATAGATGCAGAAAAGCCATTTGATTAAATCCAACATCCATCCTAATAAAAACTCCCTGGAGAATCCTAGGAGTGGAGGGAATCTACTTAAAAAAAAATCAGTGATTAACATCATACTTAATGGTGAAAGACTGAATGTTTTGCCCCCAGATAAAAAATAAGGCAAGGATGTTCCCTCCCACCACTTCTGTTCAACACTGTACTGGAGATTCCAGCTGGGCAGTCAGGTGAATAAAAGCAATAGAAAGCATCTGTATTGGAAAAGAAGAGGTAAAAGAGTCTGAATTCTCAGAAGACTAATCATCTTAAAATCTGAAGGAACTGACAAAAAAGGTACTAGATCTAATAAGTTTCAGGAGATGAGATCAATATACAGCAATCAATTGTACTTGTATATACCAGCAATGAACAACTGGAAACTGAAATTTTAAAACAATCAATGAGATTAGCATAAAAAGATGACTTTGGGATAAATCTCATAAGAGATATATAATATCTATAAACTGAAAACTGTAAACCATTTCTGAGAAAAATCAAAGAAGACCTAATTAAATGGAGATACATGCCATGTTCATGGATTGAAAGACTCAATATTATTAAGATACTAGTTCTTTCCAAGTTTATCTACAGATTCAATGCAATCCTGATCAAAATCCCAACAGCCTTTTTTTTTAAAAATAAATTGATGAACTATTTCTAAAGTTAGTGCAGAAATGTAAAGGACCTGCAGTAACCCAAACAACTTCAAAAAAGAAGTGTAAAGCTAAAGGACTTACACTTCCTGACTTCAAGGTATTATAAAACTATGGTGAGCAAGGCAGCTGGTAATATGCACAAACAGAGCAGGGGAACTGAAGAGAGACTCACAAACACATGGACCATTGTATTTCAACAAAGGTGCAATGGAGAAGGAAAATAATTTGTTTTTCTACCTTACTCAATAAAGGTGGAGTTTTTTTTTATCACACGGTGTTGGAACAATTGGATATTCACATGTAAAAATATAAACTTTGATATATAATTCACACCAAATACAAAACTTTCCTGAAAATGAATCACAGATCTAAAAGTAAAACCAAAACTACAAAACTTTAAGCAGAAAATATAGGAGAAAATCTGCGTGCATTTGGGTTAGGCAAATATTTCCTCGACACAGCATCTGATGGGTTATTGTGAGGATTAAATAAAATAATACAAGTAAAAGAGTTCCCGTGGAATACTCAATAAATGTAGTTCCTTATTGTTAAATGTACACATTATGCATTCTTTTCAACTTGAACTTGTAATGGCTGTTGGTGTACAGAGGGATTATTGGCCACACTGTAACTGAAGTTCAAAGAAGCTAAGTGACTTAAGGTATTCAAGGTGACCGTATCAGATAGAAGTGAACTTGGCTTCCAGTATAGGCATACTTGGCCAACAGAAGCTTCAACATGTACGGGTTCATTTTGCCCATAACAAAAAGTCGGGTGGGGGCATTGTTGATGTTGGCTCAGTGTCTCCACTGTCAGGTGAGGGCTCAAGGTGCATAACTTTGTGATTCTGTTGACTTTTCTCAGGAGTGTAGGAAGGCTACCGCATCGCCACACACCGCCTAAGAGGAGGTGCAGGCTGGGGGCTTCTCTCCACACCTTCCTCTTGCCAGGGAGGGGAGCTCTCTTCTGGAAACCCCATAGACTTCCTCTTACATCTCACTGTCCAGAGCAGAGTTGCAATTTCCAACCCTGGCTTAGCAGCTGGGTCCACCTTCCTTGAGATGGAAGAATATCTGCCACACACTCCAACAAAATGGGGATTTAGTCAGCAGGGAAAATGGAGGACTGATCGTGTTACCAATATCGGCCACAGCCACACAGTCGTGGAGCTGCCTGGATTCAAGCTCAGCCCTATGATTTCAGTGCCTGTTCACTTGCTGTTACAAAAAAAAACCCCCACCTAACACGATGGCACTCTGCCAGCACTGAGATACAAGGACGAAAACCCTCATTCTCTGAGAAGACGAAAAAGCAGGTATAAGAATAAGCAAATAAAATACCATTTGAAATTTACTACAATGGGCATGTCCATCTATATCCATATCCATATCTATACCATATCTGTATCCATCTGTATATCCTGTATGTAACACTGGCTACATGGAAGAAGTCGGACTGGAGGAGTTAAGCCTCCCATAGGAGGCCTGGAGGCTGTCTAGGCATTTACCAGGTAGCCTTGACCAACAGGGAATGCAGAGGGAACAGCAGGTTCAAAGACACGGAGGAGCGAACAAGTGTGGCGTTTTCAGAGTTCAGTTTTATTTTATAAATTTGAAGCTTAAAATGCAAGAGGCGAGTGATAGGGCAACCAAAAGCTGAGGCTAGATGGGTAGGCTGCGTACGTTCTGTAGGTGATGGGAAACAACAAAGAAGCCTGTTTGATCAAGGAATGTTACAATCCGATTTGTGAACAATAATTAGAAAGATCACAGTATGGATTTTAGCTAAAAGGTAAGTCTTCAGTTTCTGCACAAAGTAACTGAGATGACAACTAAAGTCATCCTATCCTTTGAAAGTTTCATCCACCCTATGTCGTCCACATGCTATGGGAAGTTCAGTGCCTACCCTAGGAATGTGGCAAGTTTCCAAGAGCTGCTAGTTTCCTAGGGCTGTGGTAACAAAGTTCTAACAAACTGGGTTACTAAAAACAACAGAAATTTATTATCTCCCACTCCTACAGCCAAGAAGTCTCAAATCAAGGTGCGAGCAGCGGCATGCGCCCTTGGAAGGCTCCAGGGAAGAATCTTTTCTTGCCTCTCTGGTTTCCAGTGACCCAGGCGTTTTTTTGTTTATAAGGGCATAACTCCAATCGTGGTCTCCATTTTTCACGTTGCCGTCTCTTCTCTTTGCCTCTCTGTCCTCTCTTCTTATAAGGACACCAGACATTGGATATAGGGCCCACCCTAAACCCAGGAGGATTTCATCTGAAGATTCTTAATTACATCTACAAAGACCCTGTTTCCAAATAATGTTACATTCTGAGTTTTCCAGTGGACATTATTACTATTTTTTTTTTTGGTTGAGGGGGAGCAAATCATAGTCTCATCGTCTGTGCTGACTCTGAATTTCTGCTCATCTTAAAATCTTAATTTCACATCTGATTTACTACAGAGATACTATTTTCTTTGCTACATACCAGCCCAGATGTAGAGCTCAGTCCCTTTCCTTGATGTGCACTTAATCCACTCACCCAAGGTATTCATGGGCACAGAGGACTTGATTGAAGTTTTGGAGTAAAGGATGGTACTTGCCTTTCAGCAACACAGACATAAACTTAGACTATTAGGAATTCAAGTTTTTAAACATCATTGTTTAACCTACCCCTGGAAATGTCTCATTCACAACTTTTTATCAGAACCCGGATTCCGGCTTGATGCCTGTCCTATTATCTTTTCTCCTTCTTTCTACCTGAACTATTTTCTTCCCCAGATTCCTCCCTTCTGCCTCTCCCTCCAATTCCGATTAATTTCTTACGCGTTTTGTTTGGATGGTTTGTTTTGCTGTCCTTTCCAACTCTACCCTAAAGAGGTCATCTTCTACGCCTGTCAAGGAGTTTTGCTGAACACAAACAGATCGCTCTAAAAGGAGCTCAGAGGGCCATCTGTTACAATGTGAACTGTTTTGCCCTACTACAGGCAAAGAAGAATTATAAACAGCACAGAATCTGGAAACCTCTATACACAGATTACAAAATCTTCTACTCTTTGAAGAGGTTGGATCTTTATTTCAAAGAAGTTCCACTGTGATACACTTGGGAGGCTCATTTAAGTAGTTCCTTAATGAGCTAAGGCACTGACTGAGATAGATGTGTTTATTGCTGCCTCCCTAATAAGAAGCAAATTACTATTTGATATTTATGTGCATGTTTGTGTATGACATACATATGAGATAGGTATGTATATACGTATGCATGTGTGTGTAATGTATTAAGTACTCTGTCAAGTGTTATACACCGATTACCTCACTTAATCCTCACAATTAGGAGGTAGCTACTGTTACTTCCTCTATTTTACAGATAAGGAATTGAGGCTCAGAAATGTGAGCTGCCTCCCCGAAAGTTAAGCCGTTAGAGATGGAACCTGTCTCCAGCAGCATTCTTGCTCTTACCGAATATCTATTGCTGCCTAAGGACATATGCTAAAATGCTAGTGGGAATATACCTGGTGGGGAGAATAACAGTTGGTTAAAAAGTACCTTTCTGGATTTGCTAAATTTTTTACAATGGACATATATTCTACCTGTAATAGGAAGCCTACTCCCCAGCATCGATAAATTTTGTAAAGAGACAACCACTCCAGTTTCACAATCTGAAAATGCAGTAGCGTTATGAAAAAAAGCCAATGTCAAACTAGAATAATATAATATTAATGCCTAATATTTTACAATGCTTTGTAAAATCAAATTACGTTCACATGCATTATCGCATTTAATCCCTGCATAGCCCTGCAGGTTGTAAAGGGTAAATATGATGAAGTATTATTATTCCCCCCTCTTTTGTTTATCAAATGAAGGTCAGAATAAATTGACTCTTCACTCTTACCAAGTCAGGGAAAGGGAAAGGAGTAGCTGGACTGCAGATTCCCTGAGGACCAGGGCCATTCCTGAGTTGTCTATACGGTTGTATCTCCAGCCCCTGGAGTGTGATACATAGAACGTATCACACAGTAGGTGCTGAAAAGATATCTATTGATGAATAAATAAAATCCAGTGTCTTGCTTTTAGTCATGCCTTCTGTCCGTTGAACCCTCTCTCTGGTCACCTGAGATGTAATCTTTTTATTGCAGTGCCCAGTTAGGCCTTTATCATCTTAATCACCACCTTTAAAAGGGGTTGCAAGTAAAAATGGAAGGGCTTCAGAGAACTGTTTAAGTGTTCTGTGTGTGTGTTTGTGTATGTGTATGAAAATATGCATAACATAAAATTGATCATTTTGACTATTTCAAAGTATACAATTCTGTGGCATTTAGTACATTCACACTGTTATGCAACCAGCACCACTATTAAGTCTACAACAGTCCCATCACCCCAAAATAAAATCCATGCCCATTTAGGAGTCACTGCCCATTCCCCCTTGCCTCCAGCCCCTGTCTCAGTGGATTTGCATGTTCTGGATATTTTATATAAATCGACTCATACAATATGTGACCTTTGGGGCTTTTTTCACTTAATGTGTCTTCCAGCTTCATCCCTGTGGAGCTTTGTGAGCACTTTATTCCTTTTTATGACCAAATAATAGTCCATTGTATGGATACACCATTTAGACATTTTTAAGGGTAGAAAATGGGTCTGGTGGAATGAGAGACTGGGCTGGAGATGAGGAAGCTGAAGTGTGACTTCACTTACTTCCGGTTTAAGAAAAACCTGTTTAGCAAGATGTTGAGAAGTAATTCCTCGTATTTGTGAAGGACAAACTCAGTGAAGGAGGAGGACTGAAGAGATTCTTGGCTGAGCTCAAGGGAGGACTCCTCTTAATGGTCAGGGCAGTTAAACGAGAAAACGCCATGGAGGAGAGTGTGGCATTGGAATCCCTGACCTTCAGGA
This sequence comes from Vicugna pacos, assembly GCF_048564905.1. NCBI lineage: Eukaryota > Metazoa > Chordata > Mammalia > Artiodactyla > Camelidae > Vicugna > Vicugna pacos. Next base: position 70,645,078 of record NC_132991.1, on the reverse strand, counting down.
TGAGAAGGGTCATCCCTTCATTCCCGATGAATATCTGTGGGCCGCTCGCCCCCCGGAAGCACGGGACTAGGCCGGGTGATATTTCAGAATCATTCTCATGCTGACATTCCAGGGCCAGGAGAAGGAAGCCTCCAAGAATAGAGAAGTTAAGTCACAGAGGGTTTATGAAGATACAAAACTGACTATTTAGGTAACTGCTTAAGTGGCTTCAAATTATGTAAATTGGCTATAACATTAGAAAGGGTCAGGTGACATTTTGACAGAAAAAAAAACACAAATTAATTAATGGAATAAAGCAGCAATTGATGGCCTTGATTATAATTTACAGCGCAAAGAAAAAGGTCAACTTATCTTCCAGATTTTATTTGGGTTGGAGATAATTATGTTTAGCTAAAAAGAAGTGAAACTCCTAATTGCAAGATAATGTCAGTGCTTCAGAGGGTATCTTTTGCATCACCCTCCCCCTCCTCCAAAAACAAGAGGAAAGGAAGTGCAGTTATTATTTCCTTAATTTCCAGCTCCAGTTGAATATAAATTACCTGGAAGGAAAAGTTGTCTGAAGGTTAAAAATATTGTAAATTCTCAAATCATTAGACTTGGGTGCTTTAGGAAAAACACCCACCAGTGCTTTCAGACAAGTTTTAAGTCCTAATTCTTGCATACTTAAATAAACATTACCCACACAGATGCGGTGTGTGAGGCTGGCTCGGCTCTCAGAGAGGAAAGATTACGTTTCTGTGTTTACCCAAGAGCTGGCTAAAACACATTCCATTTGGCCCCGACACACAGAAATTAGAGTTTTAGAAACTGGAAAGGGAACTTTATGTCTTTAAACACACAGACTGAACGTGGTTGTATATTTTAGAGATATCATAAGAAGTTTCTCTCCTCCACCTTTTACTGAGCCATCAAAGAGGCGATTGTGTGAACAAAATAACACAGTAACATGTCACATTCCATATCCATCGATTTATCAAAGCCAGGAAGAAGCCTTCACACTTTCTGGACAAGTGATCAGCACTGGAGCAGCATGAAAATCTCAGAGATGGAGAGTGTGCAAGGAAAACTCGCATCAAAAATAAGCACTCAAAAAAGCATTTTTTGGCGCCTACATTTACCTTGATTTACTAGGCTCTGAAAAATTAGTCCCAGGCCTCATTATGACTTTCAAGGGTTCTAGACACCTTTGTCTTCATAGGGCCATTCCAGAATTTTTACAATATGTTGAAAATTATATTTTATGGTTGTGTTAGTAAAGAGATGAATATAATCCAGGCTGGATTTGTTACTATATATTCATTACGATTATAGTCAGTTTTTTGCTTCTGATTTTAAAAGAAATGAAAATTAAACCATATTCATAGGCCCCCTTAGAAGTTTTGGGGGCCATATGTCCGTGCCTGCTGTGCTTAATGGTTTCATCATCTCCAAGTCAGTCAGTCCACAAATATTTGGTCCCCATGGTGCCAGCTGAGCTCTGGACTAGGTCCTGGAGGAAGAGGAAGAAGTGTAAGAAGTGACCCAATGTGGTTGGATTGAGGGAGCTCTCACATGCAGAGGGGTATGAGGCTAAGACTCATACAAGGCAGTGAGTGGTACAGGGTGGGTGGGAAGGACTGGGGAGAAGGTGGGTAGTGAAGGGTGAGGAGGTAGCGTATTTCGGCAGGAGGTTATTGCTGCATCCAAATCATTGTCCTCAGGGCCTGCGTGAGCTTGATAGTAAGAAGGAAACAGATTTGGGAGAAAGACAAAAAAACAGGAAGCGTAGGGAGTCACTGAGGATGCCATGGTGTCAGCGGCATCCTACAACACAGTTCTTAAAGCTTTTATGTCACATTAGCATGATCTCCTTGTGTGTTGGCCCTCAATATTTCATCTAAAATGTTCTTATTTCCTCTTCCCACAAAAAGACAGAGCCCGACTTAGAAGTATAATTAAAATGTGACTTCATTTGAGCTATGAGACCATGTTTCCATCGAGTTCTTAGCAGCAGTCTCATTTTTTCCCCCAAACATTTGCATTTGTCAAAAATGAAAGTGTAATTTAAAAGAAGATTGGTTTAAATTTATGTTCTGGTCCCTTTCAATTGTAGCAGCCTGACCATAATGTCCTTGCCACCCACCACACTCTGGGCAGTTCCCTAGTAACAGATACAGGAGAAATGACCTATTTGAGTGGAAATTGAAATCAGCATTTCAATACTATTTTAAGTTTGGTTTCAAAACCATGTGCTCCTTCCTCTAAAACTGGCACCAATCACAGTGGTAGCATGTAGCACTTTGGAATAACCTTCCAGATATTTTTAGTGTTTTCTCTGTGAAAATACCAATGTTCTAAGAAAAATGAGTGGAAAACTCAGACCTAGGAGATGCTCAGAGTTATGCCATAATATGAGAAATTATTTAGGGATTAATTTCCTGGGTCCTGGGCTAGGAAATTCATGTATGATGGAGATGGTACCTGTCATCAGAAAGTTCAGAGTTCCTGGAGGAGAGACACAGCAAACCAGATGATGACAGTGTGATATAATATGTATCACTGCAGAGGCCTGCGGAGAGTGCAAAGGAATGCAGAGGTTTGCCTCACAGCTGGGGGAGCAAGAGGAAAGTGACTCAGGAAGGCTCACAAGAGAAGGTGCTATTGAGGCAAAGACTCCTAGTTGCCTAAATACCACTCAATATCCGTTCCCTTCCTTATTGACCCAATGCCTGTTTTTATTCAGTATGGCAATCTGCTCAGATTAGAGATTACATTTCTTAGTCTCCCTAGTGATCATGTGACTAAATTCTGACCAGTGAGATGTAAATGGACATTTTGATCAGTTTATCAGGAAGACTTCTTAAAAGGGAAAACAGACAGCTAAAAATTGTCCTTTTTGCTTTCTCTGCTTCTTTCTTCCCATCTGGAATGTAGATGTATTAACTGGAGCTCCAGCAGCCACTTTGTACCATTAGGTAAACTTGAGAATAGGCTCCAAGACTGATGGCAGAACAAAACAATATAAACAATCTGAGTCCCTAATGATCATGGTACCCACCATACAACTCTAGACTGCCAATCACTGGATTCCCTTTATATGAAAAAACATAAATCCATGTATCTAAGCTATCATCATTTAAAATTTTCTTTATCCCAGCCTATATTGTGCCCATTGAGCTAAGTTTTGAAGAACTAGTAGAAATCAGCAAAGTGGACAAGAGGTAGAAGTGAGAAAAACTATGGCAAAGCTGCTGGAGCATGAAGGTACATGGAACACAGAGGGGCATGTAGGTGGCTCTGCTTGGCTGAAGTTATGAGCAATAAGGTTAGAGAGTGGAGCAGCCACTCTATTTCCGACTAGCTACCTCCACTCATGTGTCTAGTCTAGTCCTTCAGTCATAAAAGTGTAGCCACAGCAGAGGATTGCTGTTTACTTAATGGCTTGGGAACATAGATGGGAGTTTTGGTCTCAGTGAGGCAGACTGAGCACCTGTGAAGTCATAGAGGGAAGGAGGACAGAGCCGATGCCAGTGAGGGTGTGTGTTCAGGACCTCTTGTTCTGGGAAGGTTGGTGGTGTCTGTTTTCTCTGTGAAGGAGAGAGCAAGCCTAGAAGAGAAAGGTTTGGGGGAGAGTTGGAGGGAGTTTGAAACAGTTGCTGCTCATTATGCCTTCCTGTCCCTGCTTATCTGATTTTCCCTGATTAAAATAATTTCGTGGTGCCACTCCTGCGTCTTGCCACCAGATGCTGTTCCCTGCTATCGAATCTCCACTGCAGAGACTTCCCTGAATGCTGGAGTGGGCGTCACCTGTCATCACATACAACATTGCTTTGTGTTGTGTCATAGTTGTAAGTAACCAATCCTATCTTCAAACACAAATAATACAAAATAAAAATAATGCAAAATAATAAAAGTAATACAAAATTAAAAAAAATGTAGAAAGAGTTTTAGAATTAGCTGGACCTACAACCTTAGATATTCAACTTCTCTAAGAATTAGTTTCCCCAACTGCAGAATGAGGGAAAAATCCACTATCTTGAAAAGCTGATATGAAGATACAGAGAATTCACATAAAGTGCCTAGCACAGCTCCTTGTGCATAACAGGCATTTAATAAGAGGTAACTTTCAGCATTAATTCCATAATACATAGCATGTACTTATTAGTCATTTTTGGTTAAGGTAAATCCAGTGCCCCAGGGTCCCTGACCCAAGGAATCCATCAATAGGAAACTCCTTTCTGTAGTACTCCTGCCTCAAGGACCGTATCACCTCCTGATCATGGAAGGATCCCACTGTTTTCTGGTTTTGGACAAAGGGTCCTTAGGTCTGAGATGTAGAATGGATGCTCCATGAGGGTGGAGACCGAGCCTGTCCTTAAATTTAAGGCCTAGTAGAGAAAAGACATAGAAAGAGTGCTCAATGCATATTTACTCTTTGAATGAATGAATGAATGAATGAATGAATGAATCTGAAACAGCAGGCCATCTCTTTGGGAAAAAGCAGCTCCCTTTCCCTTTATTTCCACTTGAGTTGCTGAAATGTCCCTGTCCCTTGAAAAATTAGTACTTGTGCATTCCTGAAGGACCCTTAACTCCTCATTTATTTTTGTCCATTTAGTTTTGATGAGCCAGGTAATAAAAAAAAGCAAAGGAAAAGTCTTTGGGAAAAACAGGCCTCCGAAGACCTTTTGGAAAAGGGTCTTGAGCTGGCCAAGTGCACCATCAGCTCCTACCTGTACTGAAGCAGGCACGAGTGACACAAAAGCGGGGTCTGTGTTCCTGCTCCACAAAGCACCTGATTCATGAGACAGCTTTGCAGGAATTTAATTAGTGAAGGAATGTGCAAAGCTTAAGCGCTTCAGATGTCATTAACCATCGGGGAGGGGAGAAGGAAGGGAGGAAAGCCTAACAGATGTTTGGTTCAGCCTCGTTCCTGCAAAACAGATCATTGCACACGCCGTTTTTCTATTTGGGTAGCTCTTGGGTAAATCTTGTTAATGATATTTCATTCTTTCGGGAGGCCTGGTTTAACGTGTATCCAGTTTAAAGGAAATAGAAATGCACCTTCTACATCATGAGGAGAAATAAGCTGCTTTTTTTTTTTAAATCAGGATATTTCAGGGTTGCTTTTGCAACATCATTATTTCAACAGCTTGACTGACTGTTAACCCATGAGCTGAATGAACGTGAATCTTTCATTTCAGAAAGTTAAGTTGTGGTCAGTTGGTGAAGAAACTGCGTGTTTTGGTTTTAACAGTTGAAAGTGTTTAACAGCACTTTGCTCCCTTTGAATCAGATCACCGTTTTGTGTACAGGAGAGTGTTCTGTGAAGCTGTTAGCTTACGAGGCCAACCATCCAGGAGGCTCCCAGTCTTGGGCTGGCATTGAGGGCCTCGGCTGGCCTTGGAGGCAAAGTCTTGCTAGACTGGACCTGGGCTGTACTCCAACTCATGGAAATGGACAGCATTTGCTGCTTTTTCACCAAAACTAAAATTGCCTCTTTACACATGGGAACAGGCTACTAGAGTCAACAGTGTCATAGAAATAAGAAATGCAAGGGTCCCGAGGCCATCTGATTTATCTTTCTACCAGCTCCTGTTTACAGCCTATTTGTCAGTGTCTACTCCAAGTTCTTTCTTTTGTTAAGGTCTCGGGACACTCAATTTTGGGTGCTAGAATTAGAAGAGGAAGGAAAAGATGCATACCAACTAAACTTGCTTTAAATCCTATGTGTAGGCTCCAACTGACTCTTGAGAAATTCTAAAGAGCAAGTTTCCTAGAACCTTTTTTTTTTTTCTCTAGAAATGTTAGGGTAATGGTGTTCTGCAACTGATTGCTGCCAAGCCTAAATTATACTCTTTCAAAGCATAATACTAACCACTCACAAGATGAAAAAAGAAAATCAGCAAGGCAGACTTCTTGTCTTGGTCTCCTTGATTTCTGGTCCTTTACACTCCAAACCCTTAGAAATTAACACTTCATGATCTGCCACTATCTTCACGGCCATTTTATATTCTCTTCTAAATCCAACCAGTCCGGTATAGCAATGTATTGTCAGGTAGTGTAATTGACTTCAAGAATAAAAAGGTTTTCTAATGTTTGAATGTGACACAAAAATGTTTTGTACAGTTAGCTTTGTTTCTTCCATAGCCCCTCTCCTTTTACCTTTTTTAAAAAATTGCATTGAGTATTTTTTTAATTTATTCACTCATTCAACCAACAACTACTTGTTGAGTGCCTGTTCTGCATCAGGCTTCAGAGATACAATGGAGAATAAGACACGGTCCCTGCGTTCACAGTGAGGTCTGCAAACAGCAGATCTCAGAGAAAGAGCTGAAGTGAGCTGAAGCTAGTTGCAGGGAAGTCGGAGAGAGCTGTCAGGATCAGGGTTGCCATGTACAGTTGTGTTGATTGTGTACTGATGGGGGTGCCCTGGGAAAGGGGCTTGTAGTGCTTTGTGCCACTCTGCAAATATCCCCAAATGGAGGAAAGGAGCTTTTCCTGAATCTCTCAAAGGCATTGTACATGTTAGCAGTGAACCAGAGTGTATCCACACCTTTTACTAACCCTAATTTTTGTTTCATATTTCTGTACTAAAATTTTTAAATCTTCAAAGTTTTATGTTATGCTCATTCAGTTCAATATCTGAAAAACAAAAGAATACAATGCTTATAGAGTTTGTAGACAGATCTGTTGGATGATTAAGTTAGCACAAAAACGGGACATTATATTTGTTCCATCTTTTAATACCACATATGAAGAAAAGTGAGACACCTCTAACCCCCACCTTCAACAAGGCTCAGAAAAAGCCAACTGGTGAGTTACATGAACAATTGTCTGAATCTTTCAAAAAAGAAAACAAAGCCAAAGCCAGTTCAAAACGCATTACATTTTAACTCAGTCAAGTCAGGTTTTAACCTTTAAAAAGAATATAGACTTTTAAGAATAAAACTTTTGGCACCCTATCTCTCAGTAAACATGATTTATGTCAGTGTTTCCTGAACAATTGAAGAAGAGGATTCAAGAGAATGGTACCTTCCTGAAGAAAGTTTTAAATATTAACAAATCCGGGATTTTGCTTGCTTTGTTTGTTTTCAGTTACAATATTTAGCACCTTTTGGGGGGGGGTTGTCTTTCCATGAATTCTTTTATTTTCTAGGAGATACTACAACTCCTCTAGCTTGCCAGTCACAGTATGTTTCAGAAGTGGAGCCCCAAGGTTAGCAAGGGATTAGTGCATCAAATGGTAAGTCCAGAGGGGCTCCCATGCCCTGCTGGGTTTGACTGTCATTTATGACTCTGTCCAAATGATTTCAGTTAATTGTTGAAATGTTATCTGGGATGCAAGTCATGTGTCTGTCTGCAGGCTTGCAAAGAGATGCTGAAGTGGGTGGGATCAGTTTCCCAGCCAACTGGAAAAAGCCCACAGACAGGACATGAGACAGATTTCCATGGGTCTGGTCCACCATGACCATGTGCCCCCTCTCCCAGAGCAGTGCTGGACCACCAAGCAAATGGTGGGGTCAGAGTCTCACTGATTTTTCTTTTCTGTGACTCTTGCATCTTCCTAAGCTCTGTTAAATGCTTAATTCATTGCTCATTGATTTTCAATATGACTTAGTGGAAAAACCAGAATTCAGAAATCCTTGAAGGAAGTCATAGTCTCTCTTTCATAACTACAGGGCCTCTGTGATGAGATTATTGGAGCATCCTTTGGGGGTTTCCATTCAACCTGTTATGTTATACTATTGCCCCAGAGTAGAGGGTGCAGTTTCTTTTGACCCTATTATTTGCTCTAGTGGGAGCTTCTCTTGTCTTTTTATCTTTTCTGGGTCTGACTCTAGAAATGTATGCTTTGAAGCTCTAACTACACTTCCATGAAAGGAAATGGGGGCTTGTCTCATTCTACCTTGAGACTGTCACAGCCCCCAAGCCACTAGCCAGTACCATCCTTTGATCTGGGAAAATGGCCCGCTCCCCTCCAGGCCTCAGAGGACCACACACTTGTGTAACCCTTCCTGAGAAAGGCCTGCCTTAATGCAAGGGACCACCTAGGAAGAGGCAGCACCATGTGAATGGGGCACCACAAGGCCTCCCCCTTTCTCCCCATCTCCTAACCCAGGGCGTGGGATGGCCCAGCTACCCTGAGCAGTTTTGTGATTCTTGTCCATAGGATTGTCCCAACCCATGGCCAGTGGGGTTTTGAGAGGACCACCTGGCCAGCAGGTCACAGCCACTGGACTGGAAGATATTTCATTAACAGAATCATGAAAGATGGGGCCACCAGAATGGTGCTGCCATGATGATTTGGGGTGGCTCTCACTGATGTTGGACAAGGACACAGTTAGTTAGTGCTCTGAGCGCTGAAGGGTCTGCCACCCAGGCTTGGGCTGCCCTGTGGGCTCCTGTTGGCTTTCACCCTTCTGTGTTCTGAACGTGGTACCACCTCGTCTAGAGCACCCATGCTGGGGAGAGGTGGCAATGGTGCCCTTCACTCCTTGTGCCCCACTCTGCCGTGGACACCCAGGGCAGTCACCCTACCCGCTCCGCAGGCTCCACGCCGCAGCTGGACAGGCCCCCAAGGGTAACCGCACCTACGTTCCCAGAACTTTTAAGACTATTGCTCCAGAGGCCTGACAGGGCCTTCTGAGTCAGGCCCTCTCTTGCCTTCAGTGGATATGATGACATCTTGATCTTCAGGACCAGTCCTAACCAGGGGCCAGCATTTCCAGAAAGAACAGGACCACTCTCCTCCCACAGCCCGGAGCCTTCTTGTCTCTCTCCCTCCCTGGGGATGGCGTACAGGGCTGCGTGCTAGACCAGTCTAGCAGTGCAGTGATTGCTGCCAGCAAGCAATATCATACTTTGCTTATGCCATAAAATTCCAAAAGGAAAACTTGGTATGACCAGACAATGAGCAATTGTTCGCACTTTTCTGCCTACCCTGAGTAAGACTTGCATGTCTGGTCATCATCAGTGAAGCACAGAAACAACCTTTGAGAGAGCCACTAAAGCGCGTGTCCACAGGCTGCCGGCTGCAGCGCCGAGCGTGCCTCTGCGACCAGCATTGAGCAGCTGGTGTCGGGGAACCGCAGGGGCCCCAAGTCTATGTCGTTTCAATACAAACAAGCTCAGAAGAGCCACGTCATCGTGAGTGATAACAGCATTGCTATCCCTTCCTTGTGGGGAGGGAGAGAAACATTAGCCAGGATCTGCCTATTTGATAATAAAGAACATAATGAGATGGTTCCTGGACGTGAACAAGAAAAGATGGTGTCTGGACACTACAAAGAATCTTCATGTGCACTGACAGGACTGTAAAGAAGTATATAAAGAGCCTCTTCACCATCCATTATTCAAAATGCTCATCACTAAATTACTATACCTCACCTGGGCCCATGCGCTTTGCTATACTTTTGTAATCAAAATATAGACAAGGATCCCACCGAATATTTCCCTTGGCCCCACACAGCCTTGGGGCAGCCCTGCCTCTGGCGCACGCAGCTAGGGGCACACTCTTGCTCTCGGCCCCCAGTGTTGCTTGGTGTGCTGATTCTCAGGACTCCCTGTAGGGACCCCGAAGATGGGCAGCAGGTTCCCCACTTACCTTTAATCTGTTCTCCTAGAATGGCTGGCTACCACCCTCACAGAATTGATGCTCACAATCCATTATATGGATTTGATTTGGGCTTTGAGGATTTTAAAATTATTTAAAAGGTGTCTGTTCAGTTGTGTGTGTGTGTGTGTGTGTACCAGGAAATGGATCAGTAGAGAACATACAAAGATGACCAAGACTGGGTTTACATTCTCTAGGACTCAGTGTACTGGAAGACAGGTCAGTAAGCAGAGAGATGCAACCAGCCAATAGGAGCGATCGATAGATGGAGGCAGAGGACAGACAGGGCAGAGAGGACTGGGGTTCTGCACAGAGCGACACCAGAAGAGGCTTCATGGAGGTCTCTTTAAACAAATCTGTTTGAACTAAGTTTGAAAGATGACCAGGTGGGAGTGGTGTTTATCCTGCCAGAATATGGGAGCAGAGGAAGGGAAGGGGTCTGTCAAGTCATCAGGTGTATGTAAGCAGCTGGACTAGGCATAGGACACAGCAATCATCAGGGGAGCTGTAAACAGGTCCTGCAAACCTGGGTGCAGGGAAGGCCTCAGTAAGATGAAGCTGGAGCCATGGGAAGGATCAGGTTTAAGGGGGCTTATTATGCCACGCTTAGGAATCTGAATTTTGGACCATGGACGGTGGAGAAGCACTGATGGTAGTAATTTACAGAGGTACATAATCTAGTTTTGCTTTAGAAATCTATCCAGAAGTGGTATAGATTGTAATTTAAAGAGATATTGAGAGCAGGGGAAAGTTGGAAGCATGTCGTTGTCATGGTATGCAGTTCAGAGGAGACTGAGAGTCGAAGGCTGCAGCCCCAGGGGGACTAAAGGCCAAGTTCGTGACTGGGAACTATCTCTGCAGTGATGTGGGTAACTCGTGTGACGGTGAGTGTTAGGATGGCATGGCTGGTAGAAAGCTATTGGCTGTGAGATAACCCAACTAAGTGGGGTATTTTTCCCCAACAAGGACTCTAGATTTCAAGGGCTGCTGGCATTCGTTGAGAATCACAGCACTTTCAAGGCTGGGGTTTCTGCTCTGGGCATCATGGACGCATTCGAGCAGGAAGAAAGGGGAAGAGGCAGCAGAGGAAGTGTCTGTCCTGGTTTCTCAACACCCCAGCTGACCCACCTTTCACCAAGAGAAGGGAGAAGCAGGAAGCAGTATCTGCATTGTCAGGGACACAGGAGGGGACCCCGACAATGGTCTGCTTTGTGTGACTCGTGCCCAAGTCAAATTCAACTTGCCCCAGGTTTTGTTGATGTCCTGTTGACACTTTGCTCCACTTTCCTCCCCCTAGGAGTCGAAGCAGGAAGAACGAGTGCCGTGTATGTACGAGATAAATTTTTAAAATTTATTGAGGTGAGGCTTGTTTATGACGTTTATGTGTTTCACGTGTACACCAGTTTATTTCAGCTTCAGTGCGCTCACCACCAAAAGTCTCGTTTTCTCCTCACCATCCAGTTGAACCCCTTTACCTATTTCACCCTCCCCACCCCTTCCCACTACTCCATTCTCTGTATCAATGTGTTTATTTTTATTTGGTTTGTTCATTTATTTCTTTGTTGTTGTCATTCATTTATTTTTTATATTCCACATATGAGTCAAATCATACAGTATTTGTCTTTGTCTGACTTATTTCACTTAACCTAATACCCTCAAGGCCCAACCATTTTGTTTCAACTGGCAAGATTTCATCTTTTTATGGTTGAGTAATATTCCATTGTGTGTGCACGCGCGCGCGTGTGTGTATCACATCTTTTTTATCCATTCATCTGTTGGTGGGCTTCTAAGTTGTTTCCATATCTTGGCTATTGTGAGTAATGCCATGATGAACATAGGGGTACACCTATCTTTTTGAATTAGTGCTTTCACATTCTTCAGATAAGTACCCAGCAGTGGAATAGCTGGATCATCCACATGGTGTCCTATTCTTAATTTTTTGAGGAACCTCCATACTTTCCATATACAGCTGTACCAATTATATTCTCACCAACAGTGCACAATGGTTCAAGGGGATGTTTTTAAGGGGCCTCATTTGCCTCATTTCCAGTTTAAGCAACAGAAGATATGAGCCAGGAGGCTGAGCCACCGTCTTCAGGGAGCCTCCTCTGGGAGGACAAAATGACCGAATAATAAAAATAGCCACTATTTATGGAGCAATTTTCACTGGCCATGTGTCGGGCCCCACACTAAGTGATTTATATACTTCTCAGCTCATCACAAATTTAAGGTAGATATGATCACGCCATTTTAAATAAGGAAATTGAGGCTCAAGGTGTTTCTTTTGCCCAAGACCACACAGCTGGCAAGTGGCAAGCCAAGAACCAAGGCAGGCCACCTGGGTGAGTGCCCATGTGTGGTCAGCTTCTTCGCCCTGCCGGGTACCACCCTGACCCAAGAGAACCAGGGCTCGAATATTATCATGAGCTGAGGCGTCAATATTCTAGAAAGTGCTGCTAACCAGGCATCCTCTGAGCTTCCTGCGCTCACAGCTCCACAGCTGAGTGCAGCTGGCCCTCTGCATTGTTTAAGGGCAGAATGTTTTCCTCTCTTCCTTTACCTGAATCATCTGAATGATTACTCTCCAACTGCATCCTGACCACCGGCTCCTTTTCACTTCCCGTGGGCAAACGTGACATGGGCTGAGTGCTGTCAAGCCCTGGGGGGAGGAAGTCTTGAACAAGACTCTTCCTCGAGTCCCATATCCCCTGTCACCTACCTGGCAAGTATCTCTTTAGTCTGTTTTTTTCTGTTTAAGTCATAGCATTAACATTTACTCCTGACAGTACCTCTGTAACATTTTTATATGCTTAAAACCAGTATAAATGTTGTCTATAATAATGATAGGAAGTCTGGAATAATAAGCATCCTTTTTTCTTTAGAAAGAATTGTAAAAAGGGAGAGAAGAGATTTTTGCTTTTATTTGAGTGGGTCCTTTGACATGGTGCTTAGTGGGATTTAAGACAGCAAAGGTGGGGCACAGAGGCTTTGCAGGATGAGACACGGAGCTAGGCAAGGTCTCTGCCCCAGCAAAGCTGGAGAGCTGCTTCCTGACTTCTGACTGGGCCACAGGAATCGTCTCGGGCACTCAGGCATTGCTCAGATCAGCTACTGAATAATTGCCCGGAAAAACTAACAGCTGAATGCTTTTTCAAAGGAAATTATGGAATCTGTTCTGGCTCTTCTTATATAAAGGATATTCTCTTATCTCCAGAATTGTTTCATTGGCTCTTCTAGAAGTGGGCATATGATTTAGTGACCTCATAAATTCCTCTGCAGCCCCTGGATTCCATAATTCTGTTTCCTCGGTAGCAGGTGAAAAGCAACTCTAGCAAACCTCTTTGCCTTCTTTTCACTTTTCTACACTGTCATCCTTCTCGGCTTTAGAGTGTATTGGTTCCCATGGAAACGGCAATGTCCTTGCTGTGGACAGAACTTAATCACAGCCAAAAGGGTGAAATAAAGTACATTTTTATCTTGGATTGAAATTTGTATCATGATTCATGAAATGGAAGAGAGAAAGGAGAAGAAAAAAGCAGGAGGATAAGAAGGATAAGGGAGGGGGGAAGAAGAAGGGAATGGGCGGGAACTGAAAGTGATTCCCTGTGCATCTGCCTGAAGAAGGCTGTTGGAGGGGAGGCTGGTGGCTGAAACGCACTGTGGCCCTCACTGCACGCCCGGCTGAGTCTGCCCCGGCTCTCACTAGGTCTCTGTAGAATCAGAGCTGTGGGCTGGCCCTGCAGGCTGCTGGCCTGATGTGACTGGAGAGGCACCTGCCCCAGGGTATCTCCCCCTTCATGGGTCACTATGAGAGATCAAGGCCCTTAGGAACATTTTTTCAGTCGTGACACAGTTCCCACTAAAGGAGGGAACACTTTAAGCCACGATCAACTCATATTTTTAGAGGATATTTTGCTAGATCCCTTTCAAGTTCTAGCAATTTAGCGGAAGGCCAGGTGCTCTGGCACTTAGAAAACACTTAATAAATTTTCAAGTCTTCCAGAGAGACTCTCACCTCCTCTTCCAGGTCCCCTGTCAGGTCCCTGACCTTATCAGCTGCTTCCTGCCATCAGAGTACCTACTCTGCCTGGGAGCTGACCCAGGTGTGTAGAGTTTGAAACTTATAAGATTTTGTACTCTCTAAGAAAAAGGAAGAGGAGGAGGGTATAGCTCAGTGACAAGAGTGTGTACTTAGCAAGTACAAGGTCCTGGGTTCAATCCCCAGTGCCTCCAACAAAATGAATAAATAAACCTAATTACCTCCCCCCCAAAAAAGAAATTTAAAAAGGGATTAAATTTTTAAAAAAGAAAAAGGATGCAAAATTACAAATATAAAATCAGGTACAAGGTCTTGAAAAGGATCCATGAAAATGAGGGGCTTAAACTTCATTAGCTTCATGGTAATTCACCTCAGCATCTACTATCTAATTTAACCTTTAAAACAACACAATGAGGTATAAAATTATCTCTTTCAACAGATGAGAAAACAGGCTCTATGAGAGTCATTAAAATTTACTTAAAATTTACAAAACAGTTACTAAACCCACGGGTCCAATTGTGACTCTGGGAGCAATGATTAGGAATGGATCATCAGGGGATGTCTCCCTAACTGGTTTTTTAGAGGCATCAGTTGTAACATGCAGAACCAATCCCACTTTTCCAAAATGTGACTTTCATTTCCCCTCCAAATCCAAGCCAGCTGATGGAATTGCACTTCAGCTGTGGTTGGAGTGCTGGAGATGGTATCGAGTATCCCACTTGCAAATAATTGCTTGGCTTCCTGCAACACATTGTGTGTAGCTGCCACAGAACAGAGATGCAAAGTGAGACTGGCAGTTGGATGGCTGGTTAATATCCACTGGCAATGTGTGTCCGGTGTTCCAGGACTGGAAATCTGGACCAGCCTGCAAAGCAAACTGGGCAGGGCAGTTTCTGGAGTCCTCCTGGGGGTACTGAGTAGTATCGATCCTCTCACACTGACAATGGAACCAGCCTTCATTTTCCTTCCTTTATTAGTATCGGCAATGTTATCCAGTCTTCCATTTAAATCTAATCAATTAAATAGATATGTGCACATGCAAAGTTCCCAAGTGTAGCTTCTCTGGTGTTGTCTTCAAAATGGCAGAAGCTTAAATAAGTCAGAAAAACTGAATACTCTTTCACTTCATCGTCCCCAGAAAATCATCATGAGCACATCAGAAAATGGCCAGTTGACAGTTTGCCAGCTGCCATTCATAGTGAGCATAGCAGGGATCCAAACAGGACAAAGTCCAGGAGGCAGGGCAGGAAGAGGAGGTGCCTCCCCCGAGGAGGGAGCCGGGGTACAAGGGAGAGTTGGGACCCTTCCCATAATCCAAATTCACATATATGGGATGTGTTTGCATCTGAGGCGCAAAACCTCCAATCCAAATCTTTCCTAAGGGCTTTTGTAGATGAAGTTCTGTTCTCAGCCCCACAATGATAACACAAGTTTATTCAGAGATTGCTAAGTATTTTCTATCTTTATGATCAACTTAGTCTACCAATTAATTTGTCCTCACACCACCATGAGAAAGGAACAATGGTAAGTTACCCTTTTTACAGATGAGAAAACTGAGGTTCCATGAGATTAAGTAATTCTCAATGTTACTAAGCTAGTGAGTGGTGGAGTCAAGATTCAAATCTAGTTCTATCTGACTCCAGAATCATGCTCCAAATCTCGAAGACCTCTGTGGGGTGCTTACCAAGTGCCAATCTCCAGGCTAGCAATTTACAGAGTCTCTTTTTTGCTCTCCATGCTAATCTCTAAGGTATTTTATTCCTGTCTTCAATGACTCTATAATTTAGTCTGGGGAAGGGAATGAGGTAAATGAGACTGTATTTTTGAAACTCTAACACATATCAGAGTAAAATAAGTGCAAAAGAAAGAGTGTTCACCAAGTTAATGGTTCTGGGGTGAATTTTTTTAAGGGTAGTTTGGATTTTCAACCCATTGGATTGGAGAAATAAGAAATTCCTCATGGAAGGACACATGTGAACAAAGACAAGGGCATGTTTGAGAAATGGTGTATCTAGTGCTTGCAGTTGAATGGAAGTCTAGGCTGTGTGTAAGGAGTATTTGGCTGGGGCGCTGGACTGGCATTTACTACCAGGTTGAAAAATTCTCAATTAATCTGGCAGACAAGGGGAGAAAGATGAACAGGTCCAAGTTAAACTTTAAAAAAGAAAAGGCCACAGCATTTGTAGACCAGTCCAATGCAATAGATTGAACAAGAGGTAGCAAAGATCTGAATTTGGATGAGAATAGGGAGGTCGAAAGGGAAGATCATGCTAGAAACACATCTGAGGGAGGGGAGTGTATAGCTCAATGTAGAGCTTATGTTTAGCATGCATGAGGTCCTGGGTTCAATTCCCAGTACCTCCATTAAAAATAAATAAATCTAATTAACTACACCCCTGCCAAAAATAATGAAATAATGCAATAATAAATGAATGAAATATTTTTTAAAAAGCACGTCTGAAACAGATCTTGTGTTCCCACCAATGAGGAAAAGACTTATCATCAAACTCTATTCCCTCTGCCCAGGGTCTTTAATTGGACTAGGATCCCCACAGGGAGCTCGAAAGTGTCTCTAGGGTAGAAGGTTTCTTCCAAAGATGTTGACTCCCTGAAGAGCCTGACGCCTGCACAATACCGCAGGGGTGGCCCATCTGCACTACTGACTGTACACTGTTTTTCCCACGTCTGTGAGCCTGAATCTCAAGGGGCAGGGAAGAGAATGAGAAGGCAAAGAGCTTGAGAAATGGTTTGTGTGTCTGGCAGGAATGCTGGCTGTCGTAGGACACAAAATCTATATTCTGTAAGCATAATTGTTCTAAGCTTTCTATTTTCCTTTGTTGTTTTCTCTTTCGTTCTCCCTTTGTGTTTTCTGTGGTGGCGCTTTTTCAAATGAAGTTCATTCTGAAAATTACTGCCTGTCTCAGCTGTGCTGAAAGGAAATAAGAAAAAGGGACTCTTTTCCACTTGGATCTGAATGTTAAAGGTGCAGGAGCATGAAGGCTCAGGGCAGGCTGGGAGCGGGTGGAGACCTAGTGACAGGTAGGATGATCTTGAGCCCAGAGTCTCCTTGCAGCCCCTTCTCCTGGCATGTTTCCCAGAGGGGGTCCCCTTACTTCTGGATACACCACTGAATTTTGATGACTCCTTTATAGAAGGACCAAGATGAAGGTGACCCAGAAGGAGAAGAAGAGCTGTATTGTGACTCCTATGTCTCCCAGAGCTCCCTGGTCCATCATCCCGAAGCTTGGGTGATCAATCTAAAATGCAAACATTTCCTGTCACCCCAGAATAAAGTCTCTCCATGCTGACCAACTTAATCCAGCTCCCATTTACCTTCTGGTCCCATTTGCCCTATGTCTTAATCTTCTAGCAATGCTGAACTGCTTATGTTCTATCCTTCCTCCTCCTGGACCTCCAATACACAGGCACACATGTACACATGTGTGTGCACAGGCGTGCTCTGGCGCTTGTAGACTGGAGTCCCCCTCCCCTCCTAGAATGACAAAAATCTTTCTCATCTTTTGAGGTTCAGAAGACTCCCCTGACCTAATTCTAGCTGACTCAAATGCTCAACTTGTGGGCGCCTGTAATATCTGTAACACATCACTGCCATTCTACTTACCAACTTACTGTATCATCATAATTTGTTTATAAATTGGTTTTCGGAATCAGGCCATGGCCATGGGCTTCTTGAATACAAAACTGTTTTCTTCATGTTGGTATCACTGTGTCCAGTCACTTGAAGATGCTCAACGAATGTTTAAAGAATGAAACATGAAAATTGTCTGATGTGACCCTGTGATGACATGGTCCCAACTTCTCCTTAACGTAAAGACCTGTTAAAACATCTGCAAAAGGAGAAAGAGCATTCAGGGAGAGGGACTTTATACTCATTCCTAAACAAATAAAGATGAAAATCAAATTGATTGGTTAAGTGCAGGCTTCATTTAGAGTCTCCGGGTTTGGAGCTCTGAGCCCATTGGTATATTCTGTTTATTTACACAGGGCAAAATCCTGCTTCCTGTTTTGAGAGAAAATGTTTCTCACAAAGCTTTATTAAAATGTTCAAACAGTCTCACAGACATCAAAACACTCTCACAACACAACTCTTTAGTGTAAACAATCAGAAATGCAAGGATTAAGAAAGAGCAGCCATGCTTGGCAAAGTAAGCTCTGAGCTTTACTGAACCTCTTTTTAGATGGATGCTCAAGACTGTCAGTCAACCAGACACACATCTGGGGCCCACCGTGCTGATGGTGAGGAACCAGAGAAAGGGATGAGCTGAAGCCACGTATTTTCTTCTCCTTTACAATAAGATTAAAAAAACAAAAGCCTCAGTACATCCATTCACACATCAGCTGGGCGGGGGACCCGCCTTATTTTTCAAACAGGGCTCCAAGGCCAGAGCCCCTGGTCCCCAGTATGTCGTTCCCTTTGACATGGGAAAGGGAGAGCAGTCATTTTGTTTGTTGTTGTTTTACTTTTAAATAAACGGTAGTCTGGGAGCCTGAAATCGGGCACAGCGGGGAGAAAACAACTACACATGCTCTCTCAGAAATGCAGCGGCACACGGATACCAAGGGCACCGGCTGTCACTGCTTTTCTGAACGCGAACGACTGGGAAACAAACAATTGGGAAATTAGAAGCCGGCTTTCTTGCGATTCTCCCACTTCTGAGGGTCTACGCTGCTCTTGCTTATGTGCACAATAGAGTCACTAACAAAGAAATTTTTGAAAGCACAGCACATATGCTCATATGTACATTCTGAAAACCACATGGGATTTTTCTACATTTTAGCTTACACTCAGAAGCTGAAGCTGTCGTTAAGTAAAGGGAAAAGGCTGCTTTTAAGCATGAATCATTTTTCACAGAATTCATTAAAATAAAATAAACTCCTGCACTAGTCAGTGGAAGGCAGCAGGGGAGGGGAGGGAAGGGAAGGAAATTCTAACTCTTCCTTCTGTGCTGAAGATAAGGAAAGATGCTGCCATTCTGGTCATTGGGAAGAGGTGGGAGACAACACATCCTTTCTAACGATAAATAAAAAGAAGCATGACGGTCTCACTGGAGACAGACCAGCCCAGGGACTCAAAATGAATTGACAGCAGAAGCATGAAGAAAATTTAGGTTTTATGATTCCAAGACCAGTGCTTTGTCCCCTAGGTTTAGGGATGCTTCCAGAAAATGTTGCCAAAATTGAAGTTGCAATAATTAAACGTATACGTTTTAAGGGAGGCTCTCTTTTCAGACATCTGAAATGTATCACCGTATCAGTCTCTAATCATAACTTGTCTTTTTCCTCCAAACTTGACAATACATTTGAAATAGTTTGTGCATCCTTTTTTAAATTCTGAAACATTTTTGACCCATCAAAAAACAGTCATATTTGTGTACCCAACATCTAGCTTAAGGAATAAGATATTCAAAATACAGCTGAAGTCCCCATGTTACCTCTGTCCTCCCAGACCGCTGACCACTCTCCAGAATCTGATGTTGATCGTTTGTGTATTTAACAGATGCAGGCACTCTGACAGGCACTATTCTAAGTACTTCACAAATATTGACTCGTTAATCTTCGTAACCCCTCTATGAGTTGGCTACTAGAGTTAGCCTCATTTAACAAGTGACAAAACTGTGATACAGAGAATTTAAGCAACTGGCCCAGAGTCATGCAGCAATGAAATTACAGAGCGAGGATAGGATACAAATCCTATCTGGATCCAAAGTCTGTGCTGTCAGCTACTCTGCTCGGCTGCCTCACGCTTGCTGCCTACCTATCCCTCAACAACATGAATGACTTTCTCAGCACCATCACACCGCCATCATTATACAGTATGCATTCTTTTGCAATTTGCTTTTTTCTTCTCGATATTATATTTATAAGATTCAACCACATTGCTGCAGGTAGTTCCAGCTCATTCACTTTCATTGCTAGTTATTACATCACGGTGTGAACCTACAGAATTATTCATTTTAATATCAACGAAAAACACTCAGGAGTCTCCAGGATGTTCTTCTATTACAAACATTGCTGTTAAGAACATTCTTGTGCATAGTTTCTGTGCACTCATGCATTTTTTTCTCGAGGATATGTGCCTAAGAGTAGAAGTTCTGGATCAAAGGGTGTACTTAACTTCAGGTATACCCCGCGTTAGCAGATTATCCTCCAAGGGGTTGAACTAATTCATATGCCTCCAGCAGGTGAGTTTCCATTTCCTCATTATTGCTGAAACCAGCTATTGTTTTAAAATTCTTGCCATCTTGTTTTAATTTGCATCTCCTTGATTACCAGCTACATACAAAAACCTTTTAAGTAGGCTCTTCTGAGCACGCTAGTGTGGATTTTTTTTTTACCACTTTTCTCTTGAGTTGTCTTTTCTTAAGAATCTATGGGAGTTCTTTGCATATGCTGCCTCATAACCCAAGTCCACTATATATTGTTAGAAATATTTTTCCCAGTGTGTTCTTTTAATGAATATATGGACATGAGTGCTAAAGAGACTACTCAAAACAGAAAAATACCCAGATGTAGAATTTCTAGGTCATATGGTAGATTGATGCTTAACTTTCTGAGAAACTTTAATACAGATTTCCAAATTGGTTGTAATACTTTAAACTCCTGCCAGAAAGATATAAGAATTCTAGTTATTCTGTATTCTTATCAACATTACGTGTGGTCTTTTTTTTTTTAATATCAGTTATTCTAGTGAGTTTGTAGTGATATCACTGTAGTTTTAATTTGAATTTCCCTGATGATTTATGATGTTGAGCAGTTTTCATTTGCTTCTTGGCCACTGAGTTATCTTTCCTGTGAAGTGCCTATTCAAATCTTTTGCCCATGTTTAAAAAATAGATTGTGTTTTTATTATTGAGTTGTGGGAGTTGTAATTATCTATATATTCTAGATTCAAGTCCTTTGTAAGATATATTTATTGCAATTATTTTATCTCAGTATGTAGTTTTCTTATTCATTTTTTAACAAAGTCTTTTGAAATGAAGAATGCTTCAGTTACTCCATTTTATCCATTTTTTTTTACTGTCAGTGATTTCTAGAGGTTCCAAGAAATCTTGGCCTATTTCTAAGATGTACATATATTCTCCTATGTCTTCTAGAAGCTTTACATTTTTAGCTTTTATGTTTAAGTTAATTAATCCATTTCAAATTAATTTTTGTATATGGTATGAAGTATAAGTCAAAAGTTTTTTCTTTCATGTGTCCAGTTATTCCTGCCTCACTCACTGAAAATGTATTTCTTTTCTAAAGGTGTAAAGGTGCTTTGGCACCTTGGCCAAAAGTTAACAAGCTACATAAGCATCAGTCTATTTCTGGTCTCTCCACTGATTCCATTAATCTGCTTGTCCACCTTTTCAGCGATATCACACAATCTGAGTAACTCCGCTTACGTCAAGTCTTGAAATCAGATAGTTTGTCTTCCACTTTTGTTCTCTTTTTCAAGATTGCTTTGGCTATTCTAGGTCTTCTGCATTTCCGCATGAATTTTGCAGCCTGTTTGTAATTTCTACAAAAACCGTGCTGAGATGTTGATTGGTATTGCATTGAATCTACAGATCAGTTTGAATAGAATGCATTAAATCTACAGATTAATTTGGTGAACACAGACCTCATAACAATGCTGAGTTTTCCAGTGCATGGACGTGGTGTACTTCTCCATTTATTTGAGTCTTCTTTTATTTATCTCAGTAATGGGTTGTAGTTTTCATTGTAGAGGTCTTACATATATTTCATAAAATTTGTCCCTACACGTTTTGGATTTTTAGTAATATAAATATAAATAATATTATAAATAGTATTTAATTTTTTAAATTTTCAGTTGTTTGTTGCTAATATATAGAAATACAGTTGTTCTTACATGATGACCACGTGTCTTGCATATGGTAAGCAGCTGGCCCCCAATGGTCCCCTCTTCCAGTATTGATATCCTGTGTAATCCCCTGGCCTTGTCTGTGGACTGGACCTAGTGTCTTTCTTCTAAAAAGTAGAATATAGCAAGAAAGATGGGATACCACTTCCAAAGTTAGGTTACAACAAGACCGACTTCAGTCTGGCTAGCACAAGCTTGCTTTATCTTGCTTGCTCTCATGTAATTCTGCGGGGATATTTCCATTAGAATAGATCATATGATAAGGAACTGAGGGTCTCTAAACACTGCCAACAAAGGATTGAAGCTCTCACGGTCCCTGAGGAACTGAATCTTGCAAGCAACCACATGAGTGAGATTGTAATTAATGACGCAATTTATAATCCTGCAATAAATACAGAGGCGCATACGTCTCATATATCTTTTTGAAATAGTGTTTTTGTTTTCTTTGGATAAATGTCCAGAGGTGGAATTGCTGGATCATATGGTAGTTCTATTTTTAAATTTTTGAGGCATCCCCATATACTTTCCATAGTGGTTGCACCAATTTACATTCCCAACAACTGGGCACGAGGGTTCCCTTTTCTCCACACCCACATCAATGCTTCTTACTTGTTGTCTTCTTGATGACAGCCATTCTGACAGATGTGAGTGACATCTCATTGTGGTCTTGATTTGCATTTCCCTGCTGATTAATGATGTTGAACGTTTTTCATGTGCCTGTTGGCCATCTGTCTATCTTCTTTGGAAAAATATCTATTCAGTTCTGCCCATTTTTAAATTGAGTTCTTAGTTCTTTTTTTGATGTTGAGTTGTATGAATTATTTGTATATTTTGGATATTAACCGCTTACCAGATATATTATTTGCAAATATCTTCTCTCGTTCGGTAGGTGGATTTTTCATTTCCTTGATAGTTTCCTTTGCTGTGCAAAAGCTGTTTGTTTTGATGTAGCCCTATTTTTGTTTTTGTTTCCCTTAACTGAGGAGACATATCCCCCCCACCAAATACTGCTAAGAGTGATGACAGAAAGTGTATGGCTTATGTTTTCTTCTAAAAGTTTAATGGTTTCAGATTTTACATTTAAGTCTTTAATCCATTTTGAGTCTATTTTGTATGTGGTGTGAGAAGGTAGTCCAGTCTGATTCTTTTACATGTAACTGTAACTGCCCAGTTTTCCCCACACAATGTCTTAAAGAGGCATTCTTTCCCCATTGTATAGTCTTGCCTCTTTTGTTGGAGATCAATTGCTTGTATAAGTATGAGTTTATTTCTGGGCTCTCTATTTTGTTCCATTGATCTCTGAGTCTGTTATTGTGCCACTGTCATACTGTTTTGATGACTTATAGCTTTGCAGTGTATTTTGAAATTAAGGAGAGTGATGCCCCTGCTATTTCTTCTTCCTTAAGATTTTTGTGTCTTTTTAGGATCTTTTGTGTTTCCATACAAATTTTAGAATTATTTGTTCTAGTTCCATGAAAAATGCCATTGATGTTTTTATAGGGATTGCACTGAATCTGTCGATTGCCTTCGTTAGTATGGTCATTTTAATAATATTATTTTTCCAATCCATGAGAGCAGTATGTCTTTCCATCTGTTTGTGTCATCTTCAATTTCTTTCATCAGTGTCTTATAATTTTCCAAGTTCAGATCTTTTATCTCCTTAGCTAGAATACCTTGTTCCATCCCCTCACAGTCTGTGTGTGTCTTTAGATCTGAAGTGAGTCTCTTTAGGCAGCACATACATGAGTCTCGCTTTTGTGTCCATTCAGCCACTCTATGTCTTGATTGGAGGATTTAGTCCATTTACATTGAAAACGATTATTGATAAGTATGTACTTATTGCCATTTTGTTAATTGTTTGGGGATTGTTTTTGTAGTTCTTTTTTGTAGTTACTTTCTTCTTCTCTTGCTCTCTTTCCTTGTGATTTGATGACTAGTGTTATGTTTGGATTTCTTTCCCTTTGTGTGTGTGTGTTTCTATTATAGATTTTTGGTTTGCGGTTACCATGAGATATATATATATATATATATATATATATATATATATATACACACACACACACACACACACAAATATATATGTGATTATTTCATGTATATATATATGATTATTTCAAGTTGCTAGTCTCAAGTTCAAACACATTTTAACAGTCTTGCATCTTGACTCCCCTCCTTTACATTTACTCAGTTTTTTGACATGATATTTTACATCCATTTGTTCTGTGTATCCCACAGCTACTCATTGTGGATATAGATGATTTTACTACCGTTGTCTTTTCGCCTTCCTACAAGCTTTGTAAGTGGAGCCGGCTCAGGAGTGCTGAGGGCCAGTCTCTACCTCCTTGATCCAGCAAGACCGTTGTGCCAGCTGAGCGCATCCTTCCTATGCCACAGTCTTCAAAGTGCCTCCAGGCCGATACCAGGTAGTTTACGGCTCATCTCATTTCATTCTCTTCTCTCAGGGACTGCTACTTCTTTGTTTTGTGTTACTTCTGTCCAACATCTGAAAACAGTTATTAATGATTTCACCTAGTTTGTAATGAAAGAGCCAATTTGATGCTAATTACTTCTTCATGGCCCAAGAGTTTTTAGTTTTTAATCATAATGTGTTTTAAATTTTACTGAATGCTTTTTTTTTTTTTTTGCCTATCAAGATTATCTTGTGGCTTTTCTTCAATTTGTTATGGTGGTGAATTACTTTAGTAACTTTTTAAATGATAAAACACCCTCATATACCAAGGATAAACCCAACTTGAAAATAATGCTTTATTTTTTTAATAGTTGCTGGATTTGTTTTGCCCATGCTTTATGTAGAATGTTTACCCCTATATTCAAGAATGCAATCAGCCTATATATTTTCTTTCTCATATTGTCTTGGATTTTGGTATCAAGGTTATGCTAATCTTTTAAAAGATACAGAGGGTGTGTTAGTTTCTTATTGCTGCTTAACAATTTACTACAAACTCAGTGACTTAAAACAACACAAATTTATTATCTTACAGTTCTGGAGGTGAGAAGTCCAAAATGAGTTTCACCGGGCCAAGATTAAGGTGTCAATGGGGCTGCAATCACTCCAGAGGCTCCAGGAGGGAATCGGTTTTATTGCCTTTTCCATCTTCTTGAGGTGACCTACATTCCTTGACTCATGGTCCCTTTCCAGCCAGCCATCACATCACTTTGAACTCTGCTCTGTCATCACAACTTCTCTCACGGACTTTCCTACTTTCCTCTTTCACTTATAAGGATACTCATGATTGTATTGAATTTACCTACATGATCTAGGATAATCTCCCTATCTAAGACATTTCATTTAATCCCATCTACAAATATTCACAAGTGCCAGGGGTTATGATATGAATATCTTTGGGGAGGGATTATTCTGTCTACCTAAAAAGGAGAGAATATTCCCCAATTTTCTTTGAAAGATCTTATGTAAGGTTAGAATTATCTGTTCCTTGAATATTTGATAAAATTTACCACTCAGATTGTATGGGACATTTTTGTGAGTGGCTTTTTTAAAAAAATCTCCAAAGTGTGTGTTTGTTTTAAAATAGCCGTAACAATATTATTACTAAGAATAAGATTATTAGTTTTCAGTAGTTTTTGACCATATAGTATGTGGATATACCATATACCACCAAAATACTAAGTTTTTAAATCTCTTTAAATAATTCTTTTCTATGTAATCATGCCACCAACTAGAGAGATAGTTGGGTTCTTTTGTTTTTTTATATTTCAGAATTCCTTCTATCATTTTGATTTAATTTTGCTGTATAATTATGTAAATATTTGCATGCTTCCAATGTCAAAACTACAAAACAAGGTTTATTCAGAGAAGCCTACCTTCCACAATATCCATTTCTTCTGGGTTGCCCAAATTCTCACTTTTTTCTTACTAACAATATATTCTGGAAATGACTCCATCACTAAATGTAGAGACCTCCCTTATGAATTTTTATAATTTCATAGTACTCATTGTTTGCATGTACCATTTTTTTTTCCAAACAGTTTCCCATTTGGGGACATTTAGATTGTTTTCAAAAAGTCTTTGTCTAATACCAATAGTGTTTCAATGAATGGTTTTATGCATAAATCATTTCATAGTTTTGCAAATAGCTTTCTAGAAATTAGATTGCTCATTCAAAGAGTAAATACTTTCATTGTCATCCACAAACCCATTACAGGATATCTTGTCAATCTTTGGATTATTACCAGTATGATAGGTGAGAAATGGTGCTTTTAATTTGATCTTTCATATTAGTAGTGAAACAACATCTTTCCCTGTGTTGAAGGACCATTAACATTTTTTGTGTGAATTATTTAAGATAGATAAAACTGTATTTTCTATACTTTCCTATAGGACCATTGACATTTTCCTTTAAGTTTTAAATAATAGGTATCCACCACTTTTGTGATGTAAATTAAAATATTTTAATTTTTTTTATTTTATAATGGAGGTACTGGAGATTGAACCCAGGATCTCATGCATGCTAAGCATGTGCTCTACCACTGAGCTATATTCATCTAAACTATTCTAAAATTTGTTATTTGTCTTTGACTTTGTTTATGATATGTTTCTTTTTTCATTAATGGTTTTATTTTGTCGTGCAAAGTATTTTTGCTTTTTATTTATATGGAATCAAGTTTACTGGTCTATTTCACTTATTGATTCTGCGTTTTGAGTCATACTTAGGAAAAGTTGTCTTCATTTTCAAGTTATAAAGCAATATATGCATGTTTCATCTAGCACTTTAATGGTTTTATCGTTCAGACAAATCTGATCCGTTTGTTATTTATGCTAGTCTAGGGTGAGGAATGGATCCAATTTTACTTTTTTCAGTAGAGTTATCTAGGTGTCATAGCACCTCTTATTCGGAATTCCACCTTCTTTTTACTGATTTTAGATGTTGCCTTTATCATATTCTAAATTTCCACAAGTACTTGAGTCTATTATTGTGTTTTCTATCTGTTCATTGATACACCTATCAACTCATGAGCCAATGTCACAGTTTTAAGCAGAGAGGCATTATAATCTATTGCAATGTTACACAAGTATTATTTAGTAGGGATAGCTCTCTCCTGTCATTGCTTTTCTTTCTGAAGATTTTTCTGATTATTATTCTTTCTTGTTCTTCTAAACGTACATTATAATCAACTGACCCCAGCTCCAGGAAAAAACAAAAAACTCATGGTATTGGTATTTTTACATGCAATGCTTTCAATTTATAATTACATGAAAAAATTACATCTTCATGATGTTAAGTCTTCCTATCCAAGAATATGGTACATTTTTGCTATTTTTTATATCTATATTTCAGTCGCTAGGGATGTTTTACAGATTTCTTCAAATATGCTTTGGACATTTCTTGTTATCTATGCTTGTAGTTGTTTTCATTTCATTGTATCTTGTTTTGCTATTGCAAAATAAGTCCCCCTCTCATTATACCTCTAAGTGGTTATTGTTTATGTATATGTAAGGGTTATTGATTTATGAATGTTAGTTTTTATAATTTGTGACTTTACTAAATTCCCTTCTTGTTTGTAATGGTCTTTTCATTGATTCTTTTGAGTTTTCTAGAGAGAGAATCATGTGGTCAACAGATAAACACAGTTTCAGCCTCCTTTCCAATTCTTATGCCATTAATTGCCTTGCTTGTCTAATTGCATTGTTAATTCACCTTATTTAATTTTATTCTTTTACATTACCTATGAATATATAGTCAAATGCTTATCCAGTAAGTTTCCAAAAGAGATTATAGGTTTTAATTTAAAATATCTACCTTTATCTCAATCCTGTTAGATAATAAAATCCTGCTCTTGTCATTAGTATCAGGACTTTCATGCCTACATTTCCTCTCATTTTTATAAAATAATCAGTTCATATGTGATAAGCTCCTCCAGCAATGCCACACTGACTGGGCAAATGCAGTGAGCATGCCAATATTGGGCAGCAGTTGAACCCCCATGAGGTGGCCTCCTCTGTGATCTTGCAGGCAAAGATAGATTCTCAAGTAGGAAAGGAATGTAAGAGTATCAGAAATAATGCAGGAGGGGGAGGGGCCAAGATGGCAGAGTAGACAGACCCACAGTTCGCCCTCTCCCACAAATACACCAAGAGTTACATCTCCAGAGCCACGAATCACACAGAACACCTACTGAACTCTGGCAGAGTGTGTCTTGTTTCCAATTACAGGAGGATTCTCATAAAATCCGATAAACAACAAGTTCATACTGTATAGAACAGGAAACTATTTTCAATATCTTGTAGAAACTTACAGTGAAAGAAAATATGAAAACAAATACATGTATGTTCCTATATGACTGAAGTATTGTGCTGTACACCAGATATTGAAACAACATTGTAAACTGACTATACTTCAATAAAAATGTATTAAAAAAACAAATAATAACAAGGACCTACTGTATAGCACAGGGAACCATATTCAATATCTTGTAATGACCTATAATGGAAAAGAATCTGAAAATGAATATGTATGTATATATAAAACTAAATCACTTTGCTGTACACAGAAACTAACACAACATTGTAAATCAACTATACTTCAATGAAAAATTTAAAAATTAAAAAAAAGAAATAATGCAGATAAGTGC
This sequence comes from Vicugna pacos, assembly GCF_048564905.1. Classification (NCBI taxonomy): domain Eukaryota; kingdom Metazoa; phylum Chordata; class Mammalia; order Artiodactyla; family Camelidae; genus Vicugna; species Vicugna pacos. The sequence goes on along the minus strand of NC_132991.1, from coordinate 70,616,947 downwards.
AAGTGGTACAGTAGTTAGAATTTTCAAAGGTTGAAGACTAGTTGCATCTTTTACACCCGAAAGATATCTGGGGTAACTCTCACCTTTAATACAAATTTTAACAAACTGTTGATGTAGATAGCCCATTTTTCCCTGTTAAATGCTTCACATTTGGTACTTGCGCATCTTCTCCCGCCCTCTTTTTTCTCCCTCTATTAGAAGAGAGAGGAGAGGCAGCAAAAATATCTTTTTCTCTCAAAATACCAATTCTCATTCTTCTACCTAACTTCTTTTATTGTTTAGCTGGTCTCACTTCCTTTTGCTATCTACCAATACTCATCAAGGTAAGATTTCCCATTAGCTCTCAGTTCTCCTACTTCAACAGCAGCTCTTGAAAATGATTGTTCCATTAGAAAGCAATATATACCTATAGTAAGAAAAATATGATAGACATAGTATTCTTCTTCAATTCTGTTATCCAAATACAAACATTAACACTTTAAAGTCTATATTTCTATTTTTTAAGTATATTGTTTTACAGTGGTGAACACACGTTATTATATATTGGTCAAAATCCATAGCCTATACAACACCGCCAAAAAACCCTAATGAACACTATGGACTTTGGGGGATGATAATGCGTCAGTGTAGGTTCACAGGTTGTAACAAATGTACCACAGTGGTTCTGGATGTTGATAACGGGAAGGTTGTGTGTGGGGGGGAGCAGAGGGTGTATGGGAACTCTTCGGACTTTCTTTCCAATTTTGCTGCGAACCTAAAACTCTTCTAAAAATCAAGGTCTATTAAAATTATATCTATATTTGTCTAAAAATATATGTGTTTGTGTATATATATATATATATAGTAATACTTATACACACATATACTATTATGGGCAATATGCCATTTTCATTTAACAATATATTATATAGTATTCTATTTTGTTAATATATTTTTTCACCTAAGTTTTTAAATCTTTTACATTTCAATTAAATGTCCTTATAACCAAATCCATGACTGTTTCCTAGTAAAACTTCACAGAAATAAAATAATGGCTCAAAAGAAACGCACATTTTAAGTGCCTTTTGACATATATTATCATCACTATAAGGGCATAATATATATTTGTTGACTGAGTGAATAAAAACTGGTAGCCATCTGTGGGGAAGGCAAGAGGAAAGAGTCAGGGCAGCTGGTCTTCACTCGTGCAGGAAGCTGACATTTGAGAGAAAGTGGAAGGGTGAAATTCCACACCCTCCTATCCCATCTCCCAAAGACACATGGCATCTCTCCAAAGGGAGAATCTCAAATGTTAGGCAACTGTAGAAATGTTTGTGCTATACCTCCCTCCCCATCGAGATGCACTGCCCTGTGGGACTTGTGATTCTATAACAGAGAAAGTAATGAAGAAGCAAGACAAGCATGTCGACTTTCTGTGACAGAAAAGTTGAATAAGGAATTTCAGATTTTGGAGGGGAGGGTATAGCTCAGTAGTAGAGTGCATGCTTAGCATGCATAGAATCCCGGGTTTAATCCCCAGTATCTTCCCTAACAACGACAGAAAAAAGAATTTCGGATTTTCAAAATGAGGGTCAAATTAGTAGGGGCTTAGCTGTCTGTGGGCCTGCATGGGGCAGTAGGAGGAGCTGGGGCTTTAGCCTGAGTCCGGGCTCACTTCTTGGCTCTGTCACTCACCATCTTTCTGAATGTGGACACTGAACCTTTCTGAGTCTCAGTGATGTCAGCGGTTCTAATCAGCCTGTGGGACCAAGTGAGGCTGTGTGTCCAGTGCTGAGCACAACATCTGTCGCATAGTTAATGTTCACCAAGTACGTGATCCCTCACCCTTTCTGTAACCAGAATGCCCTGATAATATGGATTAACTAAAGTGTGACATTCTTTTTCACAGTCAACCCTATTGCAGTTCCTTGAATACAAAAATCCTACTTAACAACCTGTCCACAGAAATGAAAATGACAGCCTTTTCGCCTCCTCCCTCATCTCTGCCACCAAACTCCTTTGCTGCTACTTCTGTGGGAAACTTCTCCCTGGCTCAAGCTGAGCCCCTGTGGGATAAGGCATAGTACACATGTGGCCCCTTCTGGCTGCCTCCCACACCACCATCTTTGCACCCCAGCCAGCCAGCATTGCCAGAATCCCTCTCCTTCCCTGTCTGCCCGGGCAAACCCTCTAAAAGCACTACATCCTCTAAAAGGGCTGCTCTGACTGTGCTCTGGCACTGCCACTTGGAGCACCCTCAATGTCCTCACCGTCATCTATCTACAAATAGTGGAGAAGTGGATCCCAAGGTCCCCTGAGTCATTTTGTGACAAGTGAGTCAATAGAATGGAAGACATCTTGACCTGGTTTCTAGTTCCTGTTCTGCCACAGTCTTTGGTGTAGTCCTTGTGCCTCTCCATGCCTCAATTCCTGCATGTGTAAAAGGAAGAGTTTGGGCTAAATCATAATTCCTCTGGCTGAGGATTCATCACGTGGCAGCCTCTGAACTACTGTTTTAATACGATGGGAAGAAAATAGCGGCGTAGGCAGATTCGCAGTCTTGACTCTAGGACTTTTCAGGGTTACAGAAACACCAATGTATCCAACCCCTTTCCCTTTAAGGTGACCCAGCAAAGCCTCAATTCCTTTTCAATACCAGATCAAGGTTTCCCTGAGATGCCACAATGTGGTGATGGGGACAAGAAGCAATTCAGCCTTGATACATTGTGTCGTATCATCTCACTTAATCCCCATGACGAGCCTATGAGTTTGGTACTATTCTCTCTGATACAGGAGAAGAATGAGGCCTGGGGAGATTACATAAATCATAAGGTGACCTACTCAGTGAATGTGGTCCCGTTTCAGAGTCTCGCTCTAAATCACTGTGCTATTTGCCCTAGGACACAATACTGGGCGTGATTCCACATTGGCTTTGCTTGGGATTGACTAGGAACCCCTTCTAGTGTTGTTTTGATGGGAGAACATGTTTAGATGTTCTAACAATTAACGTTCAAATGAAGAGCTTTTAAAAAAAATACAGTCCAACTAAAATATAACTTATCTGTGTATTTGGTACAAAAAGCAGCAAACCAGGGGGAGGGTATAGCTCTGATAGAGCGAGTGCCTAGCATGCACAAGGTCCTGGGTTCAATCACCAGTACTTCCATTAAAAGGTAAATAAATAAATAAATAAATAAATATCTAATTATCCCCCCCCAAAAAAACCCCAGCAAGCCAAGCCCTTCTCATTCTTAGCTACACAATCAGACACCCTCACTTCTGCTTTCCTGTCCTGTTCATGAGTGCATTCTCGACAGTATCATCTCGGTCACCCCGCTAATCTTGACTCCTGGACATGTCACAGCACATGCCCTCAGTCCCATCCACTCTGCATATACCATCGCTCATCAGAACTGAGCAGCTCCTTTTAAAACTGTCTCCCAAACTTGATCTTTCCTCCAGCGTTTCACTGGTACCCCAATGCCAGACAGTCTACCTCACGCTTTTTCCAGGGTAGCAGCCTTCTCAGCCCGGCCCTCTCTGTCCAGCTGGCCAGTGAGTATGATTCAGGCACATCACATGGGACAGCTAGGACCAGGTCAAGAACAAAGGCCAGGTTGCCCGGGACCTGAAGCCCTGGCAACCCTGTGAGTATGAAGATGGAGATCAGGGTGTCAGTGGAGAAAGCCACTTTCCTGCCTTGATCAAAGAGAAGAGGACTTCCCAGGGCAGCCTCGGAATGGAGGAAATGATCTCTTGCTCATCCTGGAGGGAAGAGAGAAACATGTGCTGGGAGGGCCTGAGTCTCTGTCTACATGTGAAATGGGCTGACCAACCCCATCTCAGGATGGAGGTCAGAGTGCTCTGTTGGGCTGGCATGCTTGTCCCACACAGATCTGGGGCAAGTAAAGAGGCAGAAAACGGTGCAGGAGGAGAGCCTGAGTACTTGCTTGCCCTTCCCATTCTAGACTCGGAAGGGCCCAGCTCTCAGTTTCCACCTTGACTGTTGCAAGATTGCTTCTTGCACATCTTTTAATCCCTGCCCCCTCCCGAGAGTGACCTTAACTGAGCCTGGCTGAGTTGATTACTGATAAACCGCCATGAGGAGCCCTTCACCTCCCGGCACCAGAACCAATGTGACAGCTCTGTGGGGCTGTGGGTTTGTGGAGAACGGATCCCCAAACAGCCACGGGGCAACCACAGCCTCTTAGCAGACTGCCTGGCACATAGAAAGTTTGTTGAACTAAATTGCTAAAACAAGGCAGGCAGAAGGATTACATTTAAAACACCCTGGAGCATATGCTCCCATGAGCTGCTGAAACTCCAGACTTTGAGCAAACAGCAGCAGCCAACGTCTCAACCTCGTAATCCAAAAAGAAGATAAGATGTTGAGGGGACCTGGAGGTCACAAAGCACAGTCACATACCAGTCCCGTAAACTGCAGACTTGTGAGTCAGAAACAAGCATTTTCAGACATGTAAGTCAGTCTTTTCAGACACACCCCCAAGTCACGGAGTTTCAGTGACCAATACGTGGAACATGTGGTTCTCCATCTGATGAACGGGCTGCAAATTGTTCTGATCCTGTGCACGTCTTTTCCGCTGAGTCCATAAGCTGCTTCAGAATCCTTCTCAACACGGTGCTCCAGGAAGCTACTCCAGATCAAAAGGCTGGCGCTCGAGGTGAATCTTACTTGCCATCCTGTTGTAACATAGCCCCCTCATTCTAAAAGTGAGGAAACCAAGACTCAGTGAAATTTACTAAATCTTCCACGCCACTCGGTTATTTGGTAAACACGTTCAAAGTAGCACTTAGATCTTTGGACTCCTTGCCAAATGCTCTTTCTAGTGACTGTCTCTGAACCCTGAAATGCCCATTTTCAACAACATCATCTTCAGAACTTAAGACTCTCCCCAACATTTATGATTCAGGTGGTGCCTTATGAAACGCTATCTAGTATCTACCCCCAAAAAGAGGACATGGAGGCCCATAACATCTCACATTTCCCGAACAGATTGTAAGTCAGGGGTAGCCACTGCGGCTGAGTTGTGACTCTGGCACGATTCTCTTTTTGTCCCTGTCTCCTGTATTTGTCTCTAATCTCATTTCTCTAGAGGAGTCTAGCAACTGAACCCAGTGGCCCTATAAACGGCAAAACACGAGGAGAGAGAAACACTGAAGCAAAACAGCAATATCTTTTGGCACTTTATGACTGATTTCTGTTTTCTTGAGCTTTTTGCTCTGTAACAAGAACACGCTTTGCATGTTATTTTGTTCTCTTTGATTGTTCACCTTCCCATAAGGGAAAAAAATTTTAATAAATCTTTTGTCTGTTTTGAGCTCCATAGATTAAAATTTTACCATGCTAATATACTACATTGCTGAAAGAAGATAATTACATGGTAAAATTAAGACATTCTGCAATTATATCCTGTAATATCATTAATTTCCAGATGCACACAAATTATATCTACCTCAAGAAGAATAGTAATTTCCTTTGTTTTGCTCACAAAAGCAGGTAATAACCATCTTTCTCCTGCAATTATTTTAGACAAATTTTCCAATTTGTTATCTTAGACCTCTCAGAGCAGTAATGATATATTATCTCAAGTTTCAAGTTTTACTTTTATCTTTATATCGTTAATGATCTTTTAGATGGAAAATGTGTTCTTTTTGAAAAAGCATTGACACACATTGTCATATCTCTCCAATCTTTGCATATTCTTAGGAGAGAAATCATTAGTGATAATGAATGAATGGGCTTACTGAAAAAATTATGCCATAGATAGCATGCCCCCGTCTAGGCTAACATACGAACTATTTCATGCACGACGTATATAGAAAAAAATTAATGGCATAGAACAACAACAAAAGCTTAAAGAAGCCTATCTGTGAGCAGCTTATAAAGTTATTTCAATCTTTATTACAATTTTATATTCACATCAAATCAACAAATATTACTGAGCGTTTACTACATGCAAAACACTACGTCAGGAAGTAAAAATGTCACTGGACCCTGTATGAGCCCATAGCTGCAGAGACAAGAATGAAAGAATCAGTATGGGAGAACGGGTAATAAGATAAAACAAGAGGTGCATTAGTAATACAAGGCTAATTACCAGGTGAAACTTAAAGGAAGAAATTCTGTGGGCTCAGAAAGAAGTGAGGTATGGAAGGAGCTCCTGGGCCAGGAAAGGCATAAACTGAACTCCATATAGACCCAATGGCCAAATTGAACTTGATTCAGTAGACCTTTTCCATGAATCCATCTCTCATTCTCATCCCCATCATCCTTGCCTGGATTCACTTCATTTCTTGGTTCTGTTTCATCTTTGCAATATCACTAACTCTCACAGGTTCAATTGCAGTATGTATTAAATCTGAGTCTCCAACAAATCTGTGTCTTTCCACTTGCACTTTGAATCTCACTGTGCCTCCTACCTGAACTGATGTCTTTTTTCTCCATCCTAGTATGAAAAAATCTTTTCTATTCATCTAGGTTATTAAATGCCACCTCCAGGAAGCTTTCTTTTGACCCACTCATTGGAATTCCTGTGTCCTTACTTTGAAGTTATGCAGCAGCTTTTCTTACGTCTACCACGAACAACCTGAAACTTGGTTATTTGCCATCATGCCTTCATCTCTAAGCATCTGTGCACCTATGCCTCCCCTGAGAACCAGCTCCACCACCAACAGAGGTGAACCCAGCAGCCTTGTTTGTCCTACATGACCCCACCCTCCTGGCCAGGCTGATTGGGGCATAGGTGGACATCTGCTTCCTGTCGAGCAGATCAATTTTCTTCCCCAGCAATCAGAATTGGGACCTGGAGAGGCAAATGGGTGTCTGCTGGTTCTTGAATTAAAGAGATATTTAGAATCAAAGATCATTATCAAGATAGTGGAAAGACAACCCACAGAATGAAAGAAAAAAGTTGAAAGACATATATTTTATAAGAGTTTAATACAAATCATATATAAAGAACTCTTCCAACTCAACAACAGAAGACAAACAACTCAATTCAAAAATGGGCAAGGGATTTGAAAAGACATTTCTCCAAATAAGGTATAAAAATTGGCAACAAATACATGAGTAGATGCTCAACATCACCAGTCATTAGGAAAATACAAATCAAAACCACAATGAGAGACACTTCACACCCACTAGCATGGCCATAATAAATAAATGGAAAATAACAGATTAGAACCCTCATACATTGCTGGTAGGAGTGTAAAATGGTGCAGCTGTTGAGGAAAAAAGTTTAGTAATTCCTCAAAATATTAAACATAGAATTACAGAATGAACCAGCAATTTTAGTCCTAACTACATATCCCACAGAACTGAAATTAGGTGCTCAAACAAAATTTGTCCATGAATATTTACAATAATCTGTAATAGCTAAAAAATGGAAACCCCGAAGTCCATCACCAGATAGATAAACAAAATGTGGTAGGTCCATACAATGGAATATTATTCACCAAAAAAAGAACGAAGTACTACAACAAGGATGAAGGTCCACAACACAATGCTCAGTGAAAGAAGCCGCACACATATTGTATGGTTGCATTTATATAAAATATTCAGAAGAGCCAAATTCATACAGACAGAAAGTAGATTTGTGGTTGCCAGGGGCTGAGTGGAGAGGGGAGGGGAGAGCGATTGCTTATAGCTATGGGGGTTCTGTTTGGGGTGATAAGAAAGTTCTGGATCTAAATGATGATGATGGTTTGATAACACTGTGACTGTAATTAATGCCTCCAAATTGTACACTTTAATGTGATTAAAATGATAATTTAATGATTATGAGTATTTTATTATAATAATGATTTTTAAAACATTTAGAGCACCTGGGTGACTTTTTCGACTATATTCACGGAGAATCAGAAGACGCCAACCCATGAAGAGTGGATGATGAAGCAACTGAGCAGAGGAAAATCTGAGGCCTGAGAACAGGAAAGAGAGGTTTCTCCTGTCCTTCAAGATCCAATCTCAGCCCTCACGAGGCTCATGTGCATTCGCAGCCTCGGACTTCTACATTCATTAAATTCCCTCTTCATAATCAGCATGTGAGTGGGTTACTGCCCTCAAAGAGCCCTACACACCCCCATCTCCTTAAAGACATGGTCTGTAGAAGAATTCATCTCCATCTTCTGCCCACAGGACCCACCCACTATCTGATGTTTAACAGCACACAGTATACGTGCATTAAAGAGAAAGAGGGGGAAATGATTCAAAACCAACACAGGCAAAAAATAAGTAAATAAATAAACCCACTTTTGACCTCAGTAAAAACAGACCTAATGGGAGAATTTCTTCCCATTTCTCATAATAATTTAAATTGGGTTGCTTAGTAACCTTCTTCCTTAAAATGGTACTTTTATAAAAAAAAAAAAAAGAAGTGTTTTTATAAGAAGCTGTGGCTTCTCAAGCCAGGTTTTATAACCTCATGCAGGCCCATATGTCTTTTTTCCAGGCCAAATTCCAACTGGCTTTCAGAGGAACATGCATGCTGAAAGGCAACACTGAGAGCACCGAGTTCAGGTCGACAAGAGAGGAAAGATTTCAGCGACACAGTAATATCAAAAAGGTGCCTTAAAATGAAAAAAGATCTTCATTTACTTTTCTGGAAGGAAAGCCTTTGGGTAATATTGGCAAGGAGTGTCCTGCCCGTGACTACAGGGTGTGCTGTCCCTGTAAATTCACGTGAAGAGATGTCCAAAGAAGGGAAAAAGAAACTTCATCATTTGGATCTACTCGAAAATCTCCAAAGCCCTGAACAAAATGTAACCTAGGAGATGTAATCGTTTTGTTATGTTTTCATTTAATGCAATTCTGGTATCCATTCTCAATTATACATCATAACGAATGTTACTATTATTTAATATCACATTATTAGTACTTTGGTGTGGGTCTTAATCAGTTTTTACTGATCATTTCCTAGAACAAGATGCCTCGAATCAAAGAAACAGTATAATGATGTCTGTTAAAAAAAAAATGTATCCATACCAATTTTTTGGTACCCTCGGGGCAAAAAGTATATCTCATTGCATCCTGGGTTCTGGCTCCTTCCTTTGCTTGATGCAGGACAGAGGCAGAGGCTGGAGGGGAAAACACTCCAGCTGAAAACATTCTAAATCAGGAAACTCAAAAAGTCAAGTAGGCAGTACTCAATTGGAGTAATTAGCAGAACAGTCCATCTCATGTTGGAGTGCCAGCAGGTAACCAGAGCTGCATCTCGATTATCCCTCTGTTTAAACACGTGCATAGCACCATATCCTACTACAGCCAAAGGGCCCCTGGCACTTTCTAGATCTGCTTCCCCCTAAGGTTCCTGTTCAGTCATTTTCCCTGGGGTTAAGATGGGTGGACAGTATCTCTTTGGAAACAATGAATTTCAGCAAGATCATAAAGAACACATTTGAGGAGCTCAGCTGTGCTTGAGTTTCTCAGTTAAATAATTAGAAAACTTCTTGCTGCTTGACATCAGTTGTGTGACAAGGATGGGTATGTCCTAGAAGCTGACAGGTAGCATTCTGAGCCGTCCATCCTGGGTCCTAGTGTCCTGCTGAGGTGGCTTTTCCTTTTGTGTCATCAGTCTTGTGTGTATATGTGTGTGTTTTGAGACTGAGCAGTGAGGTCACCTGCACGGCAGAGTTCCACCAGGATGCCCCAGCGCAGGTGCTGCCTTAGCCAGTGGAGCTCAGGATGTCCCCTCCCCAGTGCCACCGTACCTCACCCTGGCTGCTAGCAGTGGCAGCAATGAACTCCAGAGATGGACAGGAAACTCTGATGGCCCAGTGCCCCAGGAAATACTTCAAGGAGGCATCGCCACCTGGCCCAGAACTCTCAGCCCCGCCCTTCAGACAAGTGCTTTCAGAACAACGGCTACCCAGTCAGCAATTAGGGTAACCACATCCAGACATAAACAGTTTGTTGTATCTCCCTGAATTCCTTTGCTTGCACATCATTATTCCAGATTAAAATCATTTCTCCCCTCTCCTTAATTGACATAAACCACTTTTGAATTGAAAAAGATATACTTAGGAGACCAGGATGGCAATCTCAGCTTTATCTGGCTGTGTGGCCACGCTCCCATCAACATCTCTGGGCCTCTAGTTCCTCATTTGTAAAATGGCACATACTCGTCACGTGATCTCTAAGTTCTTTCCCGGCTCAAAATTCAGTGTGAATGGGGAACTGAAGTCACTCATGTTTCAATGGTGCTAGAAAGTGATAAAGAGATATACTTAGTTTTTTTAGGGTTTAGGGGATTTCAATTCAACAATTTACAGAGCATTTTCATTTCAGTCGAAACTCAACTTCAGTTTCATGCAGAATTTAAACACTTGAGTATTTTAGGGTCATTCAAGCAGTGACATTCAACAAATAGTTATTCAGTGTCCACTGTGAGCTAGATCCTGAGTTTGAGAAAAATGAAGGAGGAGGCTTGGCCCCTGTCCTTAGACAGCTCACAGTCTGGTGTGGGAGAAAGACAATTAAATCAGCACTTGCAACACATTGTGATCTGGGTCAATCACTTGGTGCCCCAGAGGCACAGAGAAGGGGCTCAAAGGACCAGGCACGTGATCTCCAAGAGAAGTTCTGACTGCGAGAAAGTGAGCCAAATAGGAGGTAGACAGATTCAAGCCAGTAGTGTGTGCAAAGTCCCAGGGGTTAGACAAAGCACACGGCTTGGGACCTGTAAGTAGGGGTTGGAGCCTAGGCACTGAGGACTGGAGAGTATAAGGCTGAAGAGGTTTGGAATAATGACTGTTTAATCAGACAAATTAGAAATCAGAAAATTCAAATTAGAACCACAAGATACCATTACACGCTCAACACACTGGCAAAAATTTTTAAATTTGACAATATGAGGTGTTGTCACGAAAGAGGAGCAATTGAGTCCTTCATGTGTGGTGTATGGTGAGACTACACACTGGTACAACCACTTCGTCAAACAGTTTTGAGATAACCTCCTACATGCCAGCAGTTCTGGCCCATTCACCACAACACTGTTTATAATACCCGGAACTGACAACAACTCAAATGTCCTTTAGTGGAAGGGCAGATAAGGAACCTGTGGTGGAACCATACAGTGGAATACAATGGAATGCACTGTGTGACTTGACCACAACTTCCATATCTATCCTAATATGATACAGCAGTAAAATAAACCCTCTAGAACGCTGTGCAGCAATATGATTGCAGATCAAAGACCTAGTGTTGAAGGGGACAAAGACCAAAATGCATGTAGTATTAGTCCACTGATGTAAAGCTGAAAAGCATGGGAAACTAAATTTTACTTTTTAGAGATGCATAGCGTATGTGGTAAATCTATTTTTAAAAAGAAAATTATCCAAAAGGTCAAGATAAGTCTTCCTCTAAGGAAGGACCGGGGTCTCTGATTTGAAGAGGGCTGACTGGGAGTTTCAGGGGGAGAGTGGGGTAGTGGCAGAGTTCTAGCCACTTAAATAGTTTACACAGAGTGTTTTCTTTAGAATTATGTGTTAAACTGGATGTTATGCATTTTTCCCAATGCATGTTACATTGCACGATGAAACTCTTGAATAAAAAAGAAAACATTAGAATCAAATATGACAAAGGAAGGGGCAGAGAAGGAAGGGGAAAAAAGAGAAAAAAAAAGATTCGCATGTCCACTTGATAACCCTGTTCTATCTGGGGCTATAGCAGGAGGCACTTGGCCAAAAGATGTCCAGGTGGAACTGCTGTGTCCACCTGAAACAAGCGTGTTCTCCCATCCCCCATTCAGTCCATCCTGAGTATTAAGTGAGGCTTTCTCCTGGCAGACTATGGCCAAGGACAGAGGAGGCAGAATGGCAGATAAAGAGACAGAGCCAGCCGCTCTTCATCACCTGTGCCTGGCGGGTGGACGGGCTTCCTCCACTCCTCCTGGGAGCCCCTGCTGTGCTCCTGCGTCCCCTCACCCTGCCTGGGAGCCTTCAGCTCTGGGGGCCACTGACAGGAACAAATTCTCAGCCTTCCTTCCACTCAGTGCTCTGACACCCAACGCAGACCAGCCATGCAGCCCCATACCATTTAATCACATTTTCCCACTTTTTCCTGCTGTACTGTTGAAAGCCCTTTCATGTGTTCTCTCACTGGATGCTTCAAACAGCCTCCAGATGTGGGTGCAGGAGGTGCCGTTATAGTCATGGAAAGACAGAGATGCCAAGGAACAGCCCAGGGTCACACGTGCGCCGCCCATTCTGAATCTGCTTCAGTGCGACTCCACGTGTCACCACAGGGTAGGGCCCACATCTCACGCCCCCAGTTTAAGTGGCTCTGTGCCTCAGTGAGACCCACAGGGAGCCCTGAGGTGCTGTGGGGGAAGTTACGCTCTCTCATACAGTAAAGCACTCAACGAGAGAAAGATGGCGTTCATCTTAAATTTCAGTCCACCCAGCATTTGAGTTGAGTCTAGCCGTCTCGTTAAAGTTTGTTCTCTCTGATGTGAGCATCACAGGCTCTCTTCATTTCCCAAAGCACTGAAGAAACAAAGGAGTCTGTGGTTCGCCAAGGGTTTTAGCCCTTCATTGTTTTATCTCAGAGGAAAGGGGAGAAGCTGAGAGATTCTCCTGTGTTTCAGAAATCTAATTTTTAGTGTGAAAGAGCAAATGGCTCAGAACTGACCCTTTTGAAGCTTGTGATAAAGAAAGAAAAAGGAATGGACAAGTGAAAATCAATACTTCAGTGCTATTATCTATCAATCCAGGGAACCCAATGCCAAATGTACAATTTCTGTCACTGCTTCAGTTGCTTTTAAATATCACACAGTAATGTCAAGATCTGGAGCAAGTTTGTGTTGTAACATCATCTAGGAAAAATTTTAATCTTAAAAATTTCTTTGCCATTGAGCTTGATTTTTGAGAAAATGTACTGTGCTAAAATTGTCAGGGGTAAGCTGGGTGTATTGGTGGATGATCATTTGTTTTTCAAAATGATTCTTTGTTTTACAAAAGGATTCGTTGATCGCAAGTCATCTTTCTCGTAGCTCTCAGACTGCACTGTGAGATTGGATTCAGGGCCACCCTAAAAGAGACGTAATGACCTTTTAAGAACCATCTATTGCATAAAGTAAGAACTATTTCTATATTCTTTTGATTACAAATTCAACAAAATCTTTTAAGAAATACTTCAGAAATGATTTCATCACTTTCCTTTCTTTGATATCTAAAACCAGATCATTCTGTCATCAAAGACAAAGAAGTAAGAACTTGGCAAACCCAGTGGTCAAGCAAATAGCCCGAGTCATTCCAAGAGGTAAAAAACTAGAATTCTTAATTGCAATCCAAATCTGAAAATGGGCTATAATAACAGATTAAAAGATCAATTTTCTAAATTATAGTAAATGTATCCGTTTAAGTTTATAATCTCCTTAAAATTTCAGACAGATTGTGGTGATTTTATAGCTCCTACGGTTGATTTGAACAAAGATAGCAAATACTCTACCTAGTTTCCCATATGAGCAGAACGCCTACTGTCTTGCTTACTCTGGCCTCTTCAAAACTATCCTCCAAAAACCAGCAACAAAGCCATCCAGCACCTTCTCCTAAACACCTTGTTGAGGAAACGTGGTGCAGAAGAGGTAGAAGTAAAAGCCTTTGTCAACAGAAGTCACCACTGAACAACCTTAGGCAACTTCCCTCGAGTCCCCGAATTTCAGTCTGTCTGTCCATAAGATGGAGCTGATAATCAGGACCGACCTCCAAAGCTTGTGATTAGAATTAAATAAAATAATATGCAGAAGCTTTTAGCGTGCTACCTAGCACAAATCAAATGGCAGCTGTTGTTATTTTTAAGCTGGGAGTTAGGGAACCCATGTTCTGTCACTAACTCTGCCACATCTAGCTACATGGCCTTGGTAAGGTTGGCCCTCAACTCCCCCAGCCCTCGACCCCCTCATTGCAAAACAGAGCTCTTTGGGGGTCACTAATGCCTCCAGAGTTCAGGAATATATATGAAGTTTGCCAGGCAGAAGACAATCAAATGGGCTGGAAACTGTCCTGAACTTCCCAGCCTAAAAGCATTCAAACTCTATACTTGAATTTGGCAAACCCAACAAATACAGGTCTAACTCTGTCAATGAGTTGCCAATTTGCAACATCTAGGGGATAGTTACTCTGTAATAGTCTTTTCAGCTCTAGCATTCTCTTACTCTTCTCTGCCATGCTCTTCCTTAAGTCTGCTCTGGATGAACTTACAGTGGACCAACCAAACGGGTGGATGGTGTTTGCCATTATCCCTGGAGTCTGCACTGACCCCTCCCCTCATTCCCCATCTCCGAAGACTCGTGTGTAGCCCTCCTCCACACGTACACCATTTTCTGAAACCACCACTTTGAGTGTATATTTTACATGAACAAGGTACACACATATCTCTCTGCTAAACTGCCTTTCTCTCTGTGAGTGTTTGAGGAGATGGATGACATACTTTCTATGTTTTGCTCAGTGCTCAGCACTCTGGACATTTCAGCCACGTTGATGACAAAAGAAAAACAAAAAAGAGTGCCAGGACAGGTTCCCATCTAAATGTATCCCATTTCAAGCTTCTAGATTTTTCTTGGTTCCCTAAGCAAACAGCACACTCATATCACTCCAGAATTCTCTAGCGAACAAAGCATGTTCCAAAGTGCCGGATTATTTTCCCTCTTTTCGCTTCCCACTCAAGGTCTAGTTGATGTGGGACAATTCCTTAAAGCCATCTTCTCTTCTCCTGGGTTAGCCACGAACTACAAACAACATATGGTGGCAACCTTCTGGAGCTCGGAATGTACCACGATCAACCTATGCCTACAGAAAGGACTGAGACGCAAAGACTAAAGAGAGCTACCTACTTCTTTCAGGTCTTGTTCCCTGAGAAAAATCCTTTTTATATCCCTTTCATTACCTCAGAAATGGAGGCAAGTGCTTTAAGAAGGATCATATAATACCTTGAGAGGCTTTTTGCCACACTGTGGTTATTAAGCCCTTGGGAAACAATGGGCTTCTCTTAAAGTATATGGAACAATCGTGCCCCCTGGGAGTCATCCTGGATCGGAATGAAATAGACTGGTTACTCTAGAGAGCACAGTATGATTGATTAAGGCTTAGAACCTGCGGCATTCAGGCCTCTCACCTCTGGATCTCTCTGCCTCTCTCTGCCTCGTTCTCTAGTGCAGCAGGATCCAGGTTGAGTCTTTCAAAAGCTCGCTGGCTTCGAGCTATAATGTAACATATGGTAAAATGAGCTCAACACAGAGCTATGTTTTTCTTTTCTTAATCCTCCCAGTAAGAGTAAATTCCAAGAGTGGGATTGAAAAAGGGAGGCGGACAGCAGAGAAACACAAGCAGGCTGTGGAAGAGAAAACCACAACACGGCTTGGAGACTGAAGAATAACGAACAATGCATGTCAGGAATGAAAACCCTGGAAGCCACGGATGGTCCACTCCCAAGGTGTTTTCGCTCATTGGTCCAGCCGAGACGATAAGGCAATCTAAGTATTTACTTCAATGTGTGTAAATGCACTGTGCTTTTACGTCCCAGGACAGGGGGTGGGGTGTATGTGTGTGGGAGGGAAATTCTAACATGACTATCCTAACCCAATACAGGAAAATATCTGAAACTGGAATCAGCTCTATTTTTCTTAACTAACTCTTTAATGCCATTTTCTCTTCTGTAAGACAGTTCTGCAAGTCAAGCCAAGTCTGTAATAAGGAAGGGCTTTGAAATAATTCTTTCTTTCTCCCTTTTCCCCCGTGGTGCTAAAAGTTCACAGTCAAATCTACAGGCTATTTAGTTAGCGAGGTTCCCAACAGACTCTGGCCAGCACGCCAAGGCTCTCCCTCTCAATGCAGGAGGGGACACTGGAGATCTCGCTGGAAAGCACAAGAGGGAAGAATAAACAAATATACAGTACACAAGAGACACCTATATTTTCGGTAAAGAGGGTGGTAGAACAGAGGAAGCAGAAATGAAACATTCTGGACCAGTGAAGGGGAAAAGCAGTGTGTTCAACCACAGTGCTCCCAGCCACACAACACTGCATCCCTTCCTACACATAGGAAGACGGGGTCCCACTGCACTCAGTACTGAGTTTAGGGAGTAAAGCCAGTATGTTATATAAGAATTGATCATTTTTGACATCTACAGAAGAAAAGCACTTGAACCTATACATTTACTGCCCTTTAAATCTGAATACACACTTGTTCATGTCCAGCAACTGCAATTATGTCTAATGTTTTAAAAAAGAATTCTGTTGTGACTTTAAAAACTCAATATTAATGGAATCTTGTCTTCAGGATAAATTCTCCGGGATGAGATAATTGGACTGAAAGATGTGAATGCTTTACGGGTTTTGGGGGTTCTTATTGCCAAACTTCGTTCCGTGAAGACAATAGCCACAGACGTGCCAGTGGCTGGGCACAAGTGAGCCAGTCTCCCTAGGACTTACCAGTGTTGGGTTTTCATTCCACTTTAAGCATCAAAAGGAATTTCAAAGTTACTCTACTTTCACTGCATCTTAAAGTAGTTTTAAAGTAGTTTTATCTCATTAATTTATACCAATAGGAAGAAATTGGACTCCTTCATAATGACAGAGTTTCCTTTCAAGATCTAATTTTCTGTACTTGTGTAGTCAGTACTAAATTAAGCTCTGGATTTTAAAATGAAGCATAGTATCAAGGCAATTATCCCTCTACTCTGTGCTCTATTTTAGGAACAAAAAAAAAAGTGTTGTTAGAAGCAGTGATAAGTCTACTGTCACCAGAGAACTGGCTGTGAGTTCTAGATATTTCACTAACCAGCTGGGTGAGCTTGGACAAGAACGAAACCTCCCAGTTTCACCTTCTGTAAAATAGACATTGTTTTAAGTATTGAATGAGATAATAATTGTAAGAGTGATTTGGAAAGTAATATTATTACAAGTAACATCATAATAAGTAATAAATAAATAATAATTATCCAGAAGCTTCTCAATTTTAAGTTACTATGTGAAAGAATAAGGAGGAGCAGATTCCAAGAGGGAGAGTTTACAATTCCTAGTAGAACAAGAAATCATTAACAAAGTCACAATTCCATTATTTCTTATCCTCCTTGAATTTTTCTAAAAAGATGTGCAGTTTTCAACGAGATTTACATATGGTGTCAATGTCCCTGAAGAAGGTCAAATAAATAAGAGTAGAATTTAATGTTTATCAATAAAATAACATAAAATTAACATATTTATACATGATACATTGACAGGTGAGGTCCACAAATCCTCCTGAAATAAATGTAAATTAGGAAAGCAATATCTGCTGAGGTGGCTCATATAATAAACCATAGGAACTGGATTTTCTGGTGCTATTGTAAACAATATTTTTAATTTCATTTTTCAGTTGTTCCTAAAACTACAAAACATTGAGAAGAAAAATTAAAGAAAACGAATAAATGGAAAGATAGTCCAAGTTATTGGTTTGGCCATCTCAAGATTGTTAACATGTCAGGTCCCCCCCAGACTGCTCTATAGATACAATGCGATCACAGTCAAAATCTTACCAGTTTGTATGTGTGCATACATATGTGAGTGTAAATTGACAAGTCGAATCCAAATGTATATGGGAGTTCATAAAGCCTAGAAAAGACAAGAGAATTTGAAAAACAAAAAAGTCGAAAGACTTACACTACTTGATTTCAAGACTTACTCCAAAGCTACAGTAATTAAGACATGATGGCATTGGTACAAAGATAGACAAATGGTCCAAAAAAACAATAAAGAAGGTTCAGAGATAAATACACATGTGTACAACTTGATGAAGGACAAAGGCAACACTACATTCAGTGAAGAAAGAATGATTATTTGAAAAAGTGGTGCTGAAGAAATTGGATATTCATATGGAAAAAAGTGAACTTGGACCTCTACTTCACAGTACATGCTACAATTAATTCAAGGTGGATCATAAATATAAAGTGTAAGCTAAAATAATCAAAATAATTAAGTTTTAGAAGAAACATAGGAGAAATAACTTCATGAATTTGGTATAAGCAAAGATTTCTCAAACAGGACACAACAAAACACTAATGATTAAAAAAAGAAATGATAAATTGGACTTTAGTGAAATTAATAACTGCTATTCATGGTATTTGTAATCTATAAATACATATAACAATAATATGTTATATTGATACACATATGTAATTTTCTATATATATACACAACAAATATATACAAGTCTATACAATTCAGACAACTGAATATATTGACAAAAACTCACATCCAGAATATATAAAAAACTTCTATAAATACATTAAAAAAAAAAACACCCAATTTAAAATGATTGGAATGGGCATTTCTTCTCACCCCTCCCAGAAGAATATCCAAATAGCCAAAACCGTGAGAAAAGATCATTATAATTCGCAACAGGGAATTGCAAATCAAAACCACAATGGATGACCACCACATACACCTCAGAATGGCCAAAATTAAAAAGACAACAGCAACTTTTGAAAAAGACAATAGCAACTTTTGAAAAAGATGTACAGTAATTGGAACTCTTGTACATTACTTATATAAATTGGCCACTTTGGAAAATATTTGACAGTACATATGTCTACCCTATGAATCAACAATTCCACTTCCTAGGTGCAAGCTCAAGGGGGAAAAAGTGTGTGGATATGTTTACTGAAAGATATGTACAAAAATAAGAAAGATATGTACAAGAATGTTCATGGCAGTTTTACTCATAATAGTTAAAAACTCTAAACAACCAAAATGTTCTTCAACAGAGAAAGGATAAATGAATTGTGATATATTTATATAATGGAATACTACTTAGTGTAAAACAAGGCCTACAGATACATGCAACAATATGAATGAATCTTACAGATATTATGTTGGGCAAAAAGAAAAAAAAATCTAGACAAAGTACCTACTATGAGGGTCCATTTAAATGAAGTTCAAGAACAGACAAAACTAACCTTTGTGTATAGATGTCAGAATAATGGTTTACTTCTGGGAAGTTATTGATTGAGAAGAGACCTGAGGGAACTTTCTAGGTGAAGGAAATGTTCTCCATTTTGATCTGTATGTTTATTACAGGGGTACATATATAAAAATACATATATAAAAATTTATTGAGTTGTACACTTAAGATTTGTGATCATGGCTGCATATGAGTTATAGTTCATCTGAGAAATAAGAAATAAGAAAAAGGAAAGAAATGATCCTTCGCCATGAAGGTATTAAAAGTTAATCTCCTTTCTGATATGGAATCCTAGACTCTTGATGTTTGAGGACACCATAAAGATCAGCTGCCTCATTTCAAAGATGAACCTAAGACCTGGAGGTTACAGAGACAGGAAGTGATCTTTAGAATGGCTGGTCAGTAAAGGTTTCTTTAAGGAAGTGACATTTGAGCAAAGACCTGAATGAACCAGATGATGAGTCTAACTGGAGAATGAGACTCCTCAATGCATCTGTTTACATGTCTGTTTTCTTCATTCAAGAATCTGATTGGAGGGCAGAAATAGTGTCTTAACTTATCTTCATATTTTGGATCAGTGGAGGGGCTCCAAAAAGTTGGTAAAAATAAATGAATGGCATAAGCAACAAAAGGAACTATAGATAAATTTGACTTCATCAAAATTTTGAACCTTGGTGTTTCAAAGAACAATCAAGAAAGAGAAAAGAAAATGTACAGAATGGAGAAAATAGTTGCAAATCTTGTATGTGGTAAGTCATCTTGAACATGTCTAGCATATTTAAAGAATTCCTACAACTTAAAAATAAAAAGACAAATAATCAAAAAAGGACAAAGGATACGAATAGACTTTTCTCCCAAGAAGACATACAAATGGCCAATAACCACATGAAAGATGCTCAACATCATCAGTTATCGAGGAAACATAAATCAAAGCCATACTACCTCCCACTCACTAGAATGACTACTGTCAAAAAGACAGACAATGACAAATGTTGACAAGGATATGGAGAATGGAGCTGTCATAAATTGCTGGTAGAAATGTAAAATGGTGCAACCATTTTGGAAAATAGTTTGGTAGTTCCTAAAAACATCAAATACAGAGTTATCATATAACCAAACAATTCCACTCCTGGATGTATATTCAAGGGAATTAAAAACATAAGCCCACTTAAAACTTGTACATGAATGTAAATATTCCCAATAGCCAAAACATGGAAACAATTCAAATGTCCATCAATTGATGAATGGATAAAGAAATTGTGGTATATAAATGGAAACAAATATTATTCAGCCAAAAAAAGATGAAGTGCCGATGCATGCTACAACATGAATGAGCCATGAAAACTATGGTATGTGAAAGAATCCATACACAAAAAGAATATTGTATTGTTCCATTTATAAGAAATGCCCAGAATAGGCATATCCATAGACAGAAAGTAGATAAATGGTTAGGAGGTGTTTGGAGTTAAAGGAATAGGAAATGACTGCCAGTGGGTGTGGGTTTCTCATTGGGGTGATGAAAATATCTGGAATTAGATAGTGGTGATAGTTGTACCACTTTGTGAACAAACTAAAACCACTGACTTGTAACCTTAAAAGAGAGAAATTTTAGTATGCAAATTATAGCAAAATTTTTTCAGTGAATGAATGAGTACCTAGGAGACCACTCAGGCTTTGGGAAATTGTAACAAATATGAGTTCCCAAAAGGCTGTTATCTACTGTGAAATGGCAAAATACCACCATTTAGTTCCCTCAGTTTTCTCTGCACTTGGTCAAGGGGCTGCCAGCTGCACCATCACCAAAGACAGTCCCCATCCTGTCAATAACTGAAGCGATGAGTCCAAACCAGGTCTCTGGCCACAAAGTCAGCACCCAGTGCCAAGAGCTCATCAGAACATCTGGACAATGTCACAGCCAATTCAGACTTCACCCCCACACACATCATCGGATCATCTGATTACAGTTCCTAACAGCCCTAAAAGTCCACAAGGGAAAAATTCGCTCAGAACAAAAGATGTCTGGGCGAGTTCGTCCTATAACAGGCCAATCGAAGGCAAGTAAAGCAAAGGAGGGCATAACAATAAAAGGATAGAGAGATGGACCTTGAACAAAAACGGCAAGCTCTTTTGATCCAGCTGTTTATGTCAAAAATCAATAGAGACGTTCTTTCACTTTGGAGTGTGAGAATTGGAATTTGCTGAAATTGGATCTTGAGGCACTTAGGTTTTTTTTTCTTGGTACTGGAACAATGACACACTTTCTGTTTACCAGGAAGCTCTGACTACTGAGGCAAAAATTGTAGCAATTGTAGTAATTCTATACTCAGCTCTCTGCTTTCAGGGTTGTATAGAATAGGCTCAGCGATGTTAATGGGCCTTTCGATACTTTTGGAAATATGTAAAATATTTCTCTTTATTGAATGCTCATTTCTGGGGAAATGACCAGACCGTGATGTTGACTGGTAGGTGTAAGAGAGAGACCATCATTATAAACCTCTCTGAGTGGAAATTCCATCTCAGAAACAGGAAATGATTATGATAAATGATCTCAAGACAAAGCAGTTTTATACAGCAAACCAAAATGAGGGCGACAGTGCATGTTAGCAAGCTTTATATGACTTTGTTTTAATTAAGGTCTGATTACCACAGCTGCTACTCGTCTACCTAATAACAAAGCTTTGGTATCTCCGAAGCAGAGAACCCCAGGGCTGGAACCATGCTGCCTGAGTATGGGAGGGAGCATGTCATGGTAACCTTCAGTGCACAGAAAATGAATTGCTGTAGGATTTTGCCTAGAGCCCCATGAAATTCATGGCAAAGAGAGCATTGTGTTGAGTTAGGGAATAAAAAGCAGCTGTCCAATAATGCCTCAAATAGGCCAGTGTGGGTCTTCTGCATACCCCTCCTGTGACTCAGAAAATTCTTCACCAAAATCCTTCCTAGCATCTGAGGTCTCTAAAAGACTCCCTGCCTCCCCTAGAGCAAACATTGTGGTCCAGCTGAAATAAGGGCAGTCCGAATCACCTTTCTTCCTGTACTATGAGTTTATTCCCTCGTCCTTTCATTTGAGTGGACATGTCTGTAATATGTTTCTCTGGGCTGATTGGCCCTTTAGCTGATCTGCAAAACCATACTAGATCGGGCAAATAAAGAGAGAATAATTTGCCGGTGGTAGAATGTGAAAAATTCTGCCTAATGGAACTACTCATGCCAGCCAGTCTCCAACGCATCGACATTTTCTCTCCCCAAATCCCATCCTAACCACCCTTCACACTTGGCCATGCTAAGCTGATGCCTAAATCCCAAAGTGTGCACAGATGTGTTCTCTCATATCAAGCAAGACTTGATGGATTCAACTGAAAAGTTTCAAGAGGGATCCTTCCGGTTTTAGAGCGGAAGATGTCAGACTAGGACGGTGCTTGCAGTTGGAAATGTTTTTGCCTGTCCTGCTCTAGCTCCAGGGCAGCTCTTCCTCCCTGAGCTGTCATGATGAGTGTCATTTGACACTGACTTCTTGTCTAAAACTGGTCGGGCTAGAGGCCAGCATCTTAGCCAAAAGCAACCATCAGTAATGAATACCAGGGAAAGACAACGTTAATTCTTTTGGCCTGGAGACTAGTTATTCAGTCTAGTTTGGTTATCCTTATACTGCTTCTGCATCTAGGGTAGCAGATGCTGAATAAGGAGGTGCCGTTATTTAATTTCCCAAGAAGATATTCTCTATGGCTATTTATTTTCCTATATTTCTTAAACTTTTCCTGCATCTTTACAATAAACCCATAGTGTCTTTTAAAACTTGATTGTTATCTAAAGGAACCCATCTCTGTTCCTTGTAACCTGATGAAGCCTAACAAGCCCAGGAGATGATAAATACCTGGAGGGCAGGGATCACATCTGTTTGTTCACCACTGAAGACACAAAGCCTAGAGTAGAGTAAGGGGCTCAAGAAACATACATTAAATGCAGAGAAAGCAGCCCCATCATTTCTACTTTCAGCGTGGATTTAAGATGTGGGGATAGGGGGGCGGAGGGTGGGAAGGGATAGACTGGGATTTCAAAATTGTAGAATAGATAAGCAAGATTATTCTGTATAGCACAGGTTAATATACACAAAATATTATGGTAGCTCACAGAGAAAAAAATGTGATAATGAGTGTGTATATGTCCATGTATGACTGAAAAGTTGTGCTAAACACTGGAATTTGACACAACATTGTAAAAGGATTATAAATCAATAAAAAATGTTAAAAAAAAAAAAGATAAGCCACAAAAAAAAAAAAGATGTGGGGATATGCATTCATCTGGGTGAAGGTTTTTAAACTCTGAATATTGTCAACATTGTTAAATCAGCCTGCCTGAAAAGGATAATTTCAGGTCAAAATGAAAAGCTGCTCAATTGAAGTTCAGCTGATAATTGGGAAGAACTAACTGGTGTTAGCAAAGGAGAATTCTTACTTAATGAGTTCCATCAAGATAGTATAGCATTTTACTTGCCTTATAATTGAAGTAGATAAGAAGCTGGGTTGTCTCATTTAGGGAACATTTAAGCCTCCTGCAAATGCACTGAAAGGTCTAAAGCTTAAAGTTGTCCAGCAGTGGGGTGAGGGTCCTGAGGCCTATAGGGCAGTGGTTCTTAGCATGCATCAGAATCACCTGGAGGGCTTTTAAAAATTCAGATTGCTCTAGAATTCCTGAATCAGAAGGTATACAAGTCAAGGTTCTCTCCAGAGAAACAGAACAAATAGGAAATATATATACACAGGGGCTGAGGAGTCCCAGGATTTGCTGTCTGCAAGCTGGAGACCTAGAAAAGCCAGTGGTGTCTTTCCAAGTTCAAAGGCCTGAGATCTTTAGGATCTTTCAGTCAAAGTCTGAAAGCCTGAGAACTAGAGGGCCTTCAAGGGCAGGAGACCCATGTCCCAATTCAACAGAGAGAGAGAGAGAGAGAGAGAGAGAGAATTCTCTATTTCTCCTTTTTTTTTTTTCCTCCTGTTTCATTCAGGTTCTCTCTCAGTGGGTCAGATGAGGCCCATCCACATTAGGGAGAACAATCCACTTGACCTACATTACCAATTCAAATGCTAAGCTCTTCTGGAAATGTAAAGACATACCAAGAAATGTTTAGCCAGGTATCTGGGCACTGCAAGGCCCTGTCAAGTTAACACATAATCAACCATCAAAGTGCATCCCTTGTCAAGTTGGCAACCATAAGCATCTCCTTAAATCATATTTAATCTCTAAATAAAGACAATGTTATAATTCCACCTAACATAAAATACTAAACTTGCATATAACTGAAAAGGCCCTGGTCCCTCCCCCGGAAGAGGAGGTAAAAAACTTGAGTGATGTTTACTCTTCTCCTTGATATCCCATAACTTAAATACTATGATGTAAAATTAACAATATTCAAATCTGTAATATAAAGTCAATGCATCTTGTGTCATATGATAAGGGAATGAGAGAGGAAAATGACAAAGATACATACAGACATACACACACACAGACATACTCATAACAGAATATGAATTAACTGTTCATGATAATTACATGGAATTACAGTCCTCATTTTTCTGTCAGTTATGTGGTTATAGCTGATATTTATAACTGCATTTTCCCACTACCCATTCCGTATTCCCTTTGCCTTCAGCAAGCACCTCAGCTCGGCATGGTTTTCACCTGGTCAGGTAACCCAAACCTTCATTCCTGAAGGGTCTAGGCCATTAGTGGTCCAATCTAGATTGAGTTTCCATAGTTTCCCCTTGACCTTAATCACAGGGCATGGTGATACCAAGAGATGCCCTAATGAATCTCCTGGATTCCAGACATACTCTTCCTTACTTCCATTGTGGAGTTAATAGTTCAGTTACTCCAGGAATAGTTCATTACTTTGTTCATGAGTCCATTGCGTGATGATGGAGGTGGCTTGAAAAAGAGGCTGACTGATACCAACCGAACAAATCATGCTATCCACTTGATTATTAAAATCCTCCTCTGCTGAGTTCACTCTTTGATGGATATTCACATGGAACACAAATATATTCACTTTTTTTGCCTATTCAGAGCAGTCTCTCTACATACCTCTTCCCAAAATTTCCTTGTCACCAATTTTCCAATCATGTTCCTTCCAAGTCCTTGGCCATCTAGCCAAACCACTGAACACAGTCCATGAGTCTGTATGTCACCATACACCTGGCCATCTCTCCTTCCAAGCAAAGTGAACGACCAGGTGCACTGCCCAAAGTTCTGCCCACTGGGAGGGTTTCCCTTCACCAGTGTTCTTCAGAGATGTCCCAGAAAGGGCTGTGGTGCTGCAGCTGTCCCCTTTCTAGTGATGCCTGCATGTCATGCAGAAACACCTGTAAACCAGGCTTGAGTCTTTCCTCCCGCTGTCAACTGACGGTAGGGAAGTGCCCGTGAGGCCATGGGTGCAGAATGGAAGAGAGAAGGCAGTGGGGACCCTGGGCATTCGGGCCTCTTCTTCATGTAAATTACTTGTGCCTTCAGTCCCTGCCTAGGCCCTTCCATCTAATACTAGAGTGTTAGTGCGCAGATTTATGACATGGTGGGTAGAATAACACCCAGTTCGTGGTGAGCAGCTCAGGTCACATGGTAACTTGATGGTGAATGGTCAAGCCTTCAGTCTTTACTAACGGCTAGTATCAGGCCAAGAGCTGTTTCCCAAAAGGAGAGCAATTATCTGCAGAGGATGACAGACAGAGCTTTGTTCCAAAAATCTTAAGGGCCTGTATTGCGATTCACCCATTGGAACTGCCAGAGCCTCCGAACAGCATCCCTGTATTTGTGTGTTCCATGTGCCTGTCACTGACTCTTCAAGCGCGGCTGGATATGCTTGACCGCATGAACCAGGTGGCAGAGCGGCTTGTACAGCAGCCCAGACCTGGTGCAGAGCTTCTCTTCCTCTGGGCCCCATTCAAAACTAGCAGCTTTTCAGGTGACTCAGCAGGTGGGCCAGAGTAACACAGCCAAGTGAGGACTATGTTTCCTCCAAAGTCCAAAGAATCTATGCCAAGTATGCATTCTAGAACTGGGGAAATAACCACAGAATGGGCTCTGGGGCCCCGTGGATCTTCTGTGAGACTGATCTGAGCTAAAACTCCATCAATCTCCTATTTCCATGAGTCCCAACTCTGGGTGGTGAACCACAGAGATCTTTTGGTTCTCCTGGAATTAGTACCAGTTCAGAGCTTGAGTTCAGTGGTCCCCTCAAAAGTTCCGATTGTTTTTTTCCCCAGTTCACAGTCACTCTGCTGAAAGGTCATAAGTCCCTTTGGGGAACACTAGAAGAAAGGTTGAGTCCAATTTTTCAGACATTTATTGGGTTCTTCCTCAAGGAGATCTGGCTTCCCCTTTATTCAAGGGGTTCTGGCCCAAGTCTGGGAAATTGATTGAGAGGCAGTGACTCGGTTTTTATGATTCAAATCAGACTTTTGTTTACTTACCCTAGAACTTTTCTGCTTAGATTAAGTAAGAACTTAGTAAGCTTCCTACCTATTTGTCTTCTAGGAACATCACAGTCAACCAGCCAACATCATAGGTCTGTGTGAGTCAGCCTGCTCTGACTGCTGCTTTGACTTTGCCGTCCACGATCGTAGCCACCTTGCCTTTGGTGCTGAGTGACGCCACTTGGCCCCTGCCACCCCAAGTGGGATCCAATTACTCCCACTTCATTTAGGTTTCCCAATTCAGTGACTGCAGTTCCCACTGTAAAGGCTAGCCTACAGAGAAGAGCAGTCACAGAGCTCTTCAAGGATGGCTTCCCTCATAAAATTATTTCTCACTGTCATGTGAAAGGTATTCTTCTGGATCCTCCCAGGGTAGATGAGTAGAACTTACATGACAAATCCATTCCAAATTTCCAGTCTCCCTAAACCTTTGAATTCCTTCCTCAGCATTAAACCAAGGGAGGTCCAGCATCTCCAATTCACTCGGGGTGGGCCAGCTTTTGGTCCATGTTCTCGCAACCAAACAAACTGTTAAGAGTCCTTTCTAACTCCCCAAGCTACAAGTTAAATGCAGAATCCCTGTTTAGTGAGCCCATGTCAGTAAGTTCGGACAGGTCCAACTTTACGTTCCTTCCTCCATTACCTCACGTCCTTAATACCCACTCCCACGCATGTTCCCTGGATTTTCTGTCCATACAAATGAGAAAACCCAAGTAGTTCCCTTGGCGTGTAATTTGAATTCCTGAGCTCAGGCAAACAGGGGCTGGTGAGGTGCCCCAGAGACTAGTAACAGGAGGAAGTCGCCACCACTCTGAAATCTCAGGGACAGAGGAAGGAGATGGTCATTGGAAATCAGGGGCAGACGGTGCTGGGGAAGCTGCAACCAGAATAGGGCCTGTTGGTGGGGCTGGAGCTGTGGAGGAGACTCAGTTGCTGCAGAAGATGTTGCCCTGGGCAGACAGAAGAAAAGGAACACCCTGGTTTCTCTGCATCCACCTCACACCCTTCCTACACACACACACACACCGCCCAAGGGGTGGGTCTAAGGGCAGACAGGTGCAAGGCCTTCCCAGAGGGTCTACTAAATACCTAGGGTTAGATGAGACAGCATGGGCTCTGCTTCCACTGAGCTCGCAGTCTAATGTGTGGATTGTATGGAGCCCAGCAGCCCTGTAAGATATTGGGGTCCATGGGGCCTCATGCTCTCTAGAGAGGGGTTATGGACTGAATGTTTGTGTCCCCCCAAAATGTATATATTGAAATCTAATTCCCGATGTGATGGTATTTGGGGGTGGGGGGTCTTTGGGAGGTGATTAAGTCATGAGGATGGGTCTCATGAATGCAGTTCGTGCCCTTGTAAGAAGACATCAGAGAGCACTCGCACCCTCCTTCTGCCAGGTGAGGACCCAACAAGAAGCTGGCAGTCCACAGCCCAGAAAAGGGCTGTCCCCAGAGCCCAGCCGTGCGGGCGCCCTGCTCATGGACATTCAGCCTCCAAAACTGTGAGAAATGTGCTTCTATTGTTGATAAACCACTCTGTTTATGGTATTTTGTTATAGCAGCCCAAACTGACTAAGGTAAGAAGTATTTAAGTAAGTTGACTGTGTCTCTTTATAAAGATATGAAAAGCAAATATGTCTGTAAGAGAAGCTGGGTTTAAAATTATTGAAATTATACAATACACTTTTGCTCGTTTGCTTAGGGAGAAAATTACAGAAATAAATATTTTTTAAATTTTGCCCAAATAACCAGACTTTGTGTAAAATTAATGTTTTGTGATGAAAAACTCTGGAAGTGGCAGTGGTTATCTTTTGAATTTATGACTATTGTTACTATCATATGTTACATTGAAATGAATAGGAGCTGGGGATGTGTACTGAGGGGGAAGGAATGGATCCCTTATGGAGCTTTTGTTGGGGACGACAGAGAAATGGGATTTTAGGTATGATGCATAACCAACCGTGAATTAATAGCATGGTAGAGTGGGGTCTACAATAAAAACTCATGGCTGTCTTTCACAGCTCAAGTGTTCTGCTCTGCTCGACATCCTAGAATTAAGCACTTAAATCAGATAGCTTTAAGTTCTTGCCAGAAAAAAAAAAAAAACCTCTTATTTCTCTTGTAAGCCTGAATTTTTTTTTTTTTTGGAGGGGGAGTGGGTGGGTGGCAGTATTACAGAACTGTTCCTTTGAATGTTGTTCATATGGAAGGCATTTGAACGACATTGACATTTGGGGGAAAAGATTCTGTGAGGATATGTGATAACTGCAGAACAGTTTGCTGGCTGTAGTCATATGGTAATGATATCAGCTTCGCCTGGGAAAGATGACAACATAAAATTCCACTGATTTGCCTAGACAAAATTACATGAAATTGCGTGTGTTTGTCGAGAGCATTCTGATAATAAGCATTAGAGGGATAGATTTTCGTTTCTTGGAGAGCAAATAATTTGGAAGCATAGTTCGTAGCCTGCATATCATTGTAGCAATAAACAAGCGTCAGAGAACGCCTTGTCTTTCTTTAGGATTTAGATGTAACAGAGTAGCTTATTTAGCGTGATGGTATGTTTTCTTCACAATCTCAAATTTTAAGTGGATTATTTTATACATCTTACTTTCAAGTCATCAAGTGAGTTTATCTTATCTTTGGGGACACGATAAAGTATTGCATATTAGTAGAAGAACATTTTCTTTTTCTCCTGACAGGATTGAGTTCGTGTTAGTACACTTGCACACATGTGCCTCACGTGGTCAAATAAATATGCTTCTGAAAGGGTGTATAAACTGAGTCATTCTCCTGTTGGCTTACTGTATCTTGTCAAAGGTGTTCTATCTTCCTTCCAGATTGAACTTTAATTAACCTCTAACACTTCAACTTTTAGTTTCTCTTTACTCCTGAACTTTTTCTGAAGAGTTTCTCATACTATTCTTGGGAATCTTGAAAACACAAAAATAGGCAGGAAACATCACAATGTGGAAAATCTTTTTACGCAGCTAAATAACTGGCCTCCCACCCTTTTTGAAGGAAGGAATTCCTGTAAATGATAAACATGTTTTCCTTTTATTGGCAAAATTAAACTCTGTGAATGTGTAGTGAACATACAGTGTTTGCTTTGCTGGCGGCAGTGGGGTCTTCACTGGGCCCCCATGCTGAACCCAGAACAAGAAGATGGGGTCTTGGGCATGACTCTGGAGGAATCGCTCTTTGAGGCTGCTTAGAAAAGCTCGCTATTCTGATGGTTGTATGATTCTGCTTCCTTTCTTTGTGGAAAACTTATAAGGGACTACAATATGGTACACACTTGTGTGCAAAATCTTGCATTCTCTGTTACCATGTATCAGATGATTGAAGTCTGAAAGCACCTATCTGATCTGAAACGTAATGCTCAGTTCTTAGCCTCGAGTCACATTAATTTCTCTTCTCTCTCGTCTTCCATTGCACTCTAAATATTTCTCTGTTAAACAGCCTGTCATGTGACAGAGACACTTTAGGTGATGGAGTCATACAAATCTAGGTTTGAATTCCATCTCTGACAGCTATCAGCCATGTGACATGTCTGCCTTAATTTTCCTCATCTTTAAAATGGATTCAGTAAGGACTCTCTTTAGGGCTGTTGCAAAGATTAGTAATAATATATATTAAATCCCTAGCACAGTGCATGGCACATAACTGATACACAACAAATGGCAGTGATCATCATCATCTTCTTGCTCATTATCATCACAATCATCATGAGACCTAGTTATCAATATCTCTTTGTTACCACTAG
Source organism: Vicugna pacos (assembly GCF_048564905.1). Lineage (NCBI taxonomy): Eukaryota > Metazoa > Chordata > Mammalia > Artiodactyla > Camelidae > Vicugna > Vicugna pacos. The sequence continues at coordinate 70,586,779 of NC_132991.1, read as the reverse complement.
ATGTGGAGACAGGTAACTTCAGAAGGCAGTACAGTGCCAGACATACAGGTGCCCAGTAATGATCTGTTGAAAGAATTCATAGGTAAAATTGGGCGTGTTAAAACACATCTGTGATCTCCAGATTCCTCACACCCCACCAGCCTATGGATTCAAAATAATCCATACTAATCAGCCATACACAAGAATGAAATAATGCTATTTGTAGCATCATGGATGAAACTAGAGATAATCATACTGAGTGAAGTCAGATACAGAAAGACAAATATCATATGACATCAATTATGTGTAGACTCTTTAAAAATGACAAAAATGAACTTATTTACAAAACGAAAACAGGCTCACAGACATAGAAAACAAACCTACAGTTACCAAAGGGGAAAGAGAGGTAAGAAAGGAAAAATTAGGAGTTTGGGATTACCAGATACAAACTACTATATACTATAAATAGATAAACAACAAGGTCCTACTGTATAGCACAGGGAACAATATTCAATAGCTTATAATAACCTATAATGAAAAAGAATATGAAAAAAATATATATGTGTAACTGAATCACTATGCCATACACCAGAAACTAATACAACATTGTAAATCAGCTATACTTCAGCAAAAAATAAAAAATAAAAAGCCAAAATAATCCAGATTAGCTGACTCACACACCTGTTCACACAGCTCCCTAGTCTCCTAAAATTCGCTCCTTGAACATTTCTGTGAGTCTCCAGGCTTGTCTCATCCATGCAAAGGAAGGCTGGTCCCAGAGGGCCCCTCCTCCATTGCCATCAGGCAACGCATCAGAGCTGGGAAGGCACCTTGCTGCAAGGGAATTGACAGCAGAGGGTGTGGAGGTATCTTTCCCCACTGGGCATTAAATCTACTCACGGGGCTCCCAAGCAGTACTGCTGGGCACTGACCCAGGCATGACCCAGGCATGAGGCCAGGGTTGTGTGCTCAGGGTGCAGTAGAGAGCCAGCCTCGTGCCATTTTCAGAGTCAACCCTCCTCTGGCCAAGGCTCTTGATAATTCCTTAGGAGGAATTGTCCTCAGGAGGCAGCTCCAGTCCTCATGAAAATAGGTGTGGCTCAGGTCTGCCCCAGGGACTCAGGGACAGACTGGGACACATCTGAACTTCCGTAGTGGACACAGCATAGTTCACCTCATAACTCCTGTGATGTAGCCACGTGCTGCTTGGAAAATTCACGTGTTGCCTTAGTCTGAAATGATAGCCCATAGTTCCAACAAAGGGTTAATTTATTGTTTTTTGTCCAGCATTAATAGGTATCTGATGGGACAGCTGAGATTTCCTTTTAGAGGGCTGTCTGTGAGGGGCTCAGCTCCACAGTGGGGCTGGCGCAGCACGACAGCAGTAAGTTCGAAACACATCTACCCACACTTAGCACAGGGCTCCAGGGACTGGGATGCCCCGGCTTCAGAGCCCTTCTAGGAGTTTGTAAGCAAGGTAGAAACAGTTCTTGTGCAAGCGTGGCACCAGGAACCACAGGGGTAACCCTCTGTCACTGCCTCGTACTGGGAACCAGGTGGCAGGACCTGCACCGGTCAGGGCTCTCCTCTATGCCCATCAAGTGTCAGCTAATCACTAGAGCCCTCAGAATCCCGGAGAAGCTCTAAGTCCCAGGGAGGATTTGCAGCTGCTCCGGGGAGCAGGCCAGGAAGGCCAGCGCCCCAGTTCAGGCTGCACACGAAGTGGGGAATCTGGGTCAATGGCTTAGAAGGACAGCCTGAGAGAGAATCAGCTTTGAGGAAGCACAGTTACCAACAAATGACTGCTAAGCACTCTGCGTTTGGTCGTCAACTTCCTAGGCCCTGAATAATAATGAGAGGGGGCTTGGAGAGGCTAAAGACTAATGGCCCCTCAATTTCCTGCTGACGCTGGCAGTTTGGTGTCGTTTTGTTTTTATGTTAATTTATGCACACAGGATTAGAATGTAGCATTATGTGAGCATTTAATTGAACTGAAGTATGGAACTGCATGGGCCCAGTTTTACATTTCCCTTATAGATTTCAGTGATTTTATCTTTAACATTTAATCTTCCCCCAGATCACCATTCCTTATGGCAATCACGATACATTTACACTTGCGTCACACTTTTCCTTTCTGAGAGCTCAAAGTGTGTCACGGCCCATTAGCCCACAAGAGCTCCGGGAGGCAAATGCCAGGGAGGCTTTTCAGCACTTTCCTTAGGTTTAACATACATAAAAAGGTACAGCCTTTATCATAGAGATAAGTTCCCAGCCGTGTAAATTACTTTTGAGGGCAATGAGCAGCTTTGCTTATGCATGAGGCTTCCGCTGGGTTCTGTGTTTTTCATACCTCGGAAATATGTGACCTTTAAGCCTGACAGCACCGCTCAGAATGCATGTAACTTATTAGGGAGTTTTCATTGATCATCCCGCCCCCTTCTCTGGAAGAATGTAGTGTTTGTGTCACATTGCCTGGAAAGACTGCCAAAAGGCGCAGGGAAGTGCCAGTTGAGGAGCGGAGGAGAGAACACAGGGTTAGCGAACTCCCCTGAAAAAGCCACCAGCTTTTCTCTGGTGAATACAGATGGACTCGAGGAACCCTCTGAGCCTGAGGCTTACTGGACCTACTCATGCTCTTTCTGAAGAGCCACGCAAGCATCCGCCTGTAGACATTGGCATCCAGCTCTCTTCTCCCCCACCAAAGGCCAAAAGAATAAGGGGAAAGCGGCTGCAAATTCTGTTGTGGCATTCATGGAGAAGGAGCAGATCGCAAGCCTGGGGGAGGAAGCCCTCCACTGTGTCTGCAACAAAAGCCCAGGGGAAAGGGGGGTGGGGGGACCGTGTCACATCTGCATTTTCCTAAGGGGCCAGCGGAGTGACTGGGGTATCGCTTTCACTCGAGCGTCAGAGAAAACGCTGTCTGGCTCGGTTCCCAGGGGCTTGCAAGAGCCTGTGTGGACAGCCCGGCCGGCCGTGTCTGTCACGGTGGAGGGGGAAGAACAGGAGCGGTGGGGTCTGGAGCCATAGCCAGGGACCTGCCCACAGGACTGACTACAGCCCACCTGGGCACTGCAATTCGGTTCCGCGCTACCCACCAGGGGGAGTTAGCACAGGCTCCATGAGTGAAGAGCTCAGCCCCTCAAGACCACCCCCGGTTCAGATGCCAGCCACCAGCGGGGTTCCCGGGACACCTGAGTTTCTGACGAACCAGCTGCCAACCTGGACATTCGGGTTCCCGGGACTCTCCTTGGGCTCAATAATTCCCTGCAATGACCTATGGAACTCAGGAAAGCGCTATGCTTATGATTACAGTTTTATTATAAAGAATACGAATCAGACCAACCAAATGAAAGATACACAGGACAAGGAGGTGGAGGGCCCAAGGCAGAGGTCTGTGCCAGCTCTCCACAGAACCAAGGCCCATAACCCTCCTGGCATATGGATGTGTTCTCCAACCAGGAAGCTCTACCGAGTTTCCAGTCCAGAGGTTTTACTGGCATTTCACTATGTAGTCATGACTGACTGAATCACCGGCCACGTGATCTGACTCAGTTTCCAGCTTCCTTCTCCCCCCACATCCTCCATCAACTCTAGGTTGGACTGGCTCAGTTCCAACCCTCTAAACACATGGTGGATCTTTCCGGTGAACAGCTCCCATCCCAAAGCGACCTAGGGGCCTACCATGAGTCACCTCATTAGCAGAAACTCAGATGTAATCCAAGGGGTTCCTGAAGAACAAAGACACTTCTACCACTCAGCAAATTCCAAGGGTTTTAGAAGCTCCACACCAGGAACCCGGGACAAAGACCAGACAAATTCTTTATTATAAGATAAGACGCCTTCTATGTTGGAAAGTGGGGAACATGACACATATATCCCCAATCTGAAGACTCAACAGAGCCCCACGGGAGAATGGGGAGAGTAAATCCTTCATACTAAAGCTTAAGAGAGCATTTATAGTTTGGGGCCAAGAGAAGAAAGACATTTGGCTTACTTATTAAAATACTTGGATTCTAGCATCTTTTAGTCCTAGCCCCTTTGAGACTCGTTGTCTGTGTTAGTTAGCAATTGATGGGTAGCCTTTAATTCACTCAACACTGACTATTTAACACCTGGGCCTATATTTTCACTGACTTTATTTACTTACTTTGCAGTTTTTTCCATTCTTCTAAGTCCAAAGATGCATTATGTGTCCAATCAGAATTCTGGTGCATACCTGTGTTAGCAATTATGTGAATGCTTCAGATTATCCTTTTGAAGCACTTTGCTGGGTTTTTATAATCAAGTTTTACTAACAGAATTGGGCATATGCTATACCACAAGGTACGGTGTGCAAAATTATGGATATATGGATTTGAAATACCTATAAGGCACATGAAATGGGGGTGAATTTCCACCACAATTGGATTTACAAGAACTTTCACTTTATTTTATTTAAATCATATTAAATCTGACTCAGAAACCCATCTGCTGATTTGCAGAGAATTTCGTTCTTGGTCACTTTTTTCTCCATTCCTTGTTTCTCATTCCTCAGCCCCAGAGTTATTACAACAAAATATCTGAGGAGTCATCCTGAGACAGGAGGGAAGGGAAGGGCACAATCATTGAAGGAATGACACAGCAAATGAGGACAGGACAAACTGGTTAGAACCAAGATGGCAGAAGATTCGACTTCCAGTAGACCTTGAGCCTCATGGTGCACCCACATGCGCCATGAAAGTTCCTAGGCTGACCATAAAAGGTAAAAAAGTAGGCGAGGTGGGGTGCATTTCCTGGAAATCCTCACTCCTTCCCCAACATAATTGGAATAATCCTCCTACTCATTAGCATATGAAATTACCAAACCCATAGAACCTAACAACTCCACACCTCGGGGTCATTCTCTCTCTTGCTTTCTGAGATGCCTGCATTCTGTCTATGGAGTGTGTATCTACTTTTACTTTAAACCAAACCCCTCACACCTCTCAGTCTGTCTCCCTTTCACTGCATTCACTCTGTGGACTGTGTATCTCCTAAGCCACTCTCCCTTCTGAGCATGACGGACCACACTCTGTCTAGGAAGTGTATATCTCTCTAAATAAACTTGCTTTCACTTTACTATGCCTTGCTCTTAAATTCTTTCCTGCACGAGACAAGAACCTATTCTCCAATAATCCCATCTCTGATCCATACTAGTCAGTGCTGATTAAATCCATCATTAGAGGTCACATGGACCCTTAAATCGAGGGGCTTTATGAGAGAAATGCAATTAAAACCACTAAGAGGTACTACCGCACACCTGTTACAATGGATTAATTAAAATACTGACAGTATCTAGTGCTGGTGAAGATGTGGAATAATTAGCACTCTCATACATTGTTGGTAGAAATATAAAATGGTACAGCTACTCTGGGAAACAGGATAGCAGTTTCTTATAAACTTCAGCATATTCTTCCGTATGACCCAGAAATCCCACCCCTGGGTATTTACCCTAGAGAAAGGAAATCTTATGTTGATATAAGAATCTGTACATGAACGTTCATAGCAGCTTTACTAGTGATAGCAAAAGCCAGAAATAACACAAATGTCCTTCACCAAGTGAAAGGATAAACAGACTGATACATTCATACAGTGGGCTGCTACTCAGCAATAAAATGAAATAAACTATTCACACACACACACACACACGCACACACGCACACACGCACACATGCACACACACAGAGGAATCCCAAAGATACTATGTTTAGTCTCAGAAGGATACATACTCTATGATTCCATTTATTTGACAATATTGAAAAGACAAAACTATAATACTGGAAAACAAATCAGTGGTTTCCAGGAGTTACAAATGAGGACAGAGTGGGACTCTAAAGGGAAAGCAGAGCGGAGCTTTGTGGAGTGATGGAACTGTTCTATACGCTGATTACATCCATCTGTATATGTGTTAAAATTCATAGATCTGTACACTGAAAGATAAAATTTTACTGCATGATAATCTTAAAAGTACAAGGTATAAAAGAAAAAAATCAGTCCATAGGCTTTGTTCCTTCCATGCCAGGTTTGGGTCCAATATTTTACAGCTCCTGGGGCTCCAGTGCCTGGGGTCCAGGCTCCTTAGGCACAGAGGACAGTCCCCTTACAGAACTTGCCACTTCTTCCCGGGAACTATAGGAAACCGCGGGCCTTCCCTGGCTTTGCATAATGTCCATCGTCCCTGTGACATTTTTGGACCTACTCCTCTCCACTCTCTCCCCTGTCAGGGAACACTCTCACTTTGTATCCTCAAGACTTTCAGGAAAGCCAGAAAGAGGTTGTTTCAAGCATTGTCTGCTTTCAGCTCCTCAAATACCCGGAGGCGAGAAGTACGAAAGGCCTTGACCCCTTCTAGGAAAGAGAGCGAGAGGAAAACAAAATAAAACACAAACGATCCTCATTCTGGCAGAGTTGTTTCAGAAGCAGAAACAAAATCCAAGTTAATACCTCTGTATGTGACCCTGCTGCTCAAGAAACGAGGAGAAAATTTTGCCTAGGCCCTGTCTCCTGGCCCCTGTAATCAACATATTCATAAAGGACACAGAAAAGATCGGTTAAAAGCATTGTGCAAAACCCGTAAAGGTGTGTGTGAGTTTGTGTGAATCAACAAAGGGAATGAGAGGCACTCAAAGGTGAGGCAGGCGGGGATGGTGACCCAGGAGCACTGGCCTGACTGTAAGGGCGGCAGCTTACCTGCTGGGACGTGAAGGGCATCAGAAGAGCATCAGGCCTCCTGGATGCAAAGCCTAAATCACGTCTCTGGCCTGGTGGTAAGAAGGGGACCAGAGAGTGTTCCACGCAGAGCGAGGCCAAGAACTATCCTACAACTGAAGACGTGCACGATGGAAAACGGTCCCAGAGATGAAGAGGGGAGCTGAGCCAGGGCCATGGTGTAGGTAGTGCCCTACACGGAGGTGCCAGGTGAGAGACACCAATGAGACTGAAATCCAACCCACACCCTGAGTGCCAAACCATGAGTCCTATGATACTGAAATGTATCGATGGGAGGGCAACTCAGTACAAAATTTTAAAAATTCAGAAGCACTTTGGAAAAGTATATGTAGCCCCGTTGAATTAGAATATTTAAAACACTGAACTTAGCCCTGAACTTTCTAAAAACCAAAGAGAAAAATTTCATTGAGATTTTCACTTCCCAATTATTCAATAAAAGGAAATCTTTATGTTAGTTTATGGAGGCAAGATTTAGACTAGAAATAAATATCACTAGATCCTGTAAAGAGGGGGAGGTTGAGAAACATGGCAGATGATGTTGTCAATTGCAGCTCTGCAAAATATGCAAAGACGTTCTTCAAACAAACATCTCCTGCACTGACCCTTTAAAAAAGCCAACATGAGGAACTAAGATAACATGATCTGGATATGTCACTGCCCAATTTTTTCTGAATTAATAAGATAAAATACAGAAGATTCAACACTCAAAGGGCCACTCACATGTTGAAATTTCAAAGTGTTCACAAATCTATATGCACACTAAGCACTATCTGTGGCTCAAATAAAAAAAAGAAAAAGAAAAACTCGGATCAGTGGGAATCAGCAAATTATCTTTCTACTTTAAAAGAGAAATCCCGATACAACATCATCTATATAGTATTCCCATCCAGCCAAGAAGGCATAACCTGAATCTAGTTAGACAAACTCAGAATGAAAAATATTCTATTAAAAATGGAAGAGAGACTATTCTTCAAAAATGTTAATGTCTTAAAATACAAAGAAAGGCTGTAAAATATCCTAAATTAAAGGAGGCTAAAGGAATATGACAACTGAACGTAATATCTGACCCTAGCTTGGTTCCTGTACAGGAGGGGGAAATGCACAAAAAAAAAGCATCACTGGGTCAACTGAATACGGATGTAGACAAAACTTGACTATGGATATATATTAGATAAAAGCTGATATTAAATTAACGGAAGTTGTTCATTGGTGGTTATGTAAGAGAATCTCCACTATTCTTATGAAAAACACACTAAATATTTAAGGGTTAAGGGTCAGGATGTATATAATTATCTTTAAATGGTTCATAGATTCATAAAAATATATTGAGAAACAGCAGGAAAGAGGACAAATGATAAAGGAAATGAGCAAAAATATTCATAAAAACAAATCTGGGTAACAAGTATAGTTCTTTGTTTTCTTTTTATTCTTGTAAATTTTCTGTGTTTAAACATATTTTTAAATAAAAGTTTTTTAAAAACAAAATATTCTTTTTAAAAAGGAGTCCTCTCTGTCTGATACTGTAATGGTAGATACAGGTCATTATAAACATGTTTGAACCCATAGAATGTACAACACTAAGAGTGACCCCTATTTAAATTACTGGCTTTGGATGATAATGCACCACTCTGGTGGGGGATGTTGATAATGGGAGAGGCTAAGCCTGTGGAGGGGCAGAGGTATATGGTATATGGGAAATTGTTCCTTCTGCTCAGAATTGTTATGAACTTAAAACTGATCTGAAAAAATCATCTAGTAAAGAAGAAAGAATCACAATGCTCAAAACTTAATAAAATGAATAGTTAACATACTTATTCCCAATGGCAGCCTTCTCTAGGTTGGATCAGAGTAAATATATGGTTAAACTTTGAAAAGTGACTGAATTGTTGATCAGCTTCATTATTGATTAGAAAACGACCCATACCGCTCAGCTAGCTGGTGGCACTCAGTTATGAAAATGTGGAACCTTCCCTTCTCAGGTCACCATACCACTTTTTTAAGGAGAGGGGTCCCTAGAATGCCTAGGGACATGACGCCTTAGCCACAGAACTAAGAAAGATCTTTTGGGTTCTCCATTTTTCAGAGGAAAATCCAAGCTGCTTGTAATCATAGACTGCTGAATGAAATTCTATGCTGCTTCTTCCTTCTATGCTTTTTTCTTAAGCAGTGACTCTGGGCTGACTCTTCAAAGGGTCCATGATCAATTCTCCTGAACAAAAAAACATTAATGAAAGTGTCAGGAAGGTGGGTCTGGCATTTGACAATTTGATGGATTGAGAATGGCAACCACAGGGCATCAAACTCAGATCAAACGGAATCATTGAAGTTGGGGTGTTGGTTTCCTATGTAGCTGTGACACTGGACATCTGGGTACTCACTCATCAATACTGTCTTCTTGGCCCTTAAACACCAAAAGGACATCCAAATTGGGTTAAGAAATGTCAAACTACATGTCCAGAGCTGAGTCTTTTACACTGGAATAGCATTGTAAATGATGACGTGCCTTTCATCACACCTTCAGTATCGTAAATCTTGTCCCAGGCTAAATCTGGATCTCCCCAAAGGAGAAGTAGGTGGGGGAGAGGAAGAGGTTCTGTATTATGTTACTTCCTTAGAATTCTCTTTCATTAATCTTTGCTCCGAAGGTGCCTTTGAATGGCTCTTGGTGCAATGAATAATGTTCACACACAATCTTTCCTGTCAAACATTTTACTCACTCCAAAGTCTGACGACAGTTTGGGAGCAGTGTCTTTTGCTAGTATGTTTTCCAATTGGCTTTCTATTGTCACTTCAAGAAGTGTGGAAACACTTGATTTATGAGAGCCAGGCTTAGAAAATGTCATTTCCATTGCTTCCTTAGTAACAGTCTCAAATAAGCAGGGGAGGACAATTTGGCTCCAACTTGCTTTGAGAAGCTTTAAGCGTAATTTATACATTGGGTAGGGCTCTCCACCTTGTTGAAATTCTTCTTAATGCATTCTCAGAAAACACCTGGAAGAAACGAAAACAAAGCTACTATGCGCATGACCCTACAGTTAAGGCAACAGCTGTGTGCTTATGAGAACAGTCACAAAGCAGACTCGTGTTTCTCTTTCTTCCCTACACTGTCAGAACCTTTGAATATCAGAATTGCAATGAACTCAGAAATATACTACAGTTAAATAATTAGGCCTATTTCTCAAAGGTGCTTTAATCGTCTTATTTCCTTGAGTGCCTGTCTTTTGTTTGTCTATGTTATGCCTGATATATTTTCACCAATAACCTCATTTATGGGGTATGGCTTAAGAGTCAGCAGGAATGACTGACCGTTGGCGAAAAAAGTTGGTTTAATTTAACATGAGCAGGCACTAGAGTCTCTCCAAAGATGACTGGTGCCAAGAAATTTGGAAGATCATTATGCAGAATATAGTAGCTCAGTATCTTTTGAACCTTTTTAATGGGTAAGGAGGAACATTTATGCATAATGATATGGGACTTACTGTACCCTTGTCCTCAAAGCTGTCTGTCACCTGCGTGGCTCTAAGATTGGTTCTGCAAACGCAGGATCACAAGCAGTTTGGAAGCTCCTCTCAGCCTCAAGTGGTGAGAGTTTCTTAGAGACCACGTCTCAAACTTCAACATGCGTGCAAATCACTTGGGGAGACGGTTAAATGCAGATTCTGGTTCAGAAGCTCTGGGGTAGGACCTGAAACTCTGCATTTCCAACAAGCCCCCAGGTGATGCTGATGCTTCTGGTCCATTTTCCACACTTTGAGCTGCAAGGGCTTAGAGATCAGTGTTTCCCAAGTTTATTTTCATATGAGGAAACAAGGGCTGGAATATGGGGGTTGGTACAGTTCCTGTGCTCTGCTGCTGGATGTTCTCCACTCTCATCTTCCATAGTCATTCTTACATTATTTGTGATTTATTTATTTTTTTAAATTGAAATATAGTCAGTTTACAATGCTGTGTCCATTTCTGGTACACAGCATAATGTTTCAGTATACATACACATACATATATTCATTTTCATATTCTTTTTCATTATAGGTTACTACAAGGTGCTGAATACAGTTTCCTGTGCTATACAGAAGAAACTTGTTGTATATCTATAGTAGTTAGTAGTCTCAAACTTCCAATTTATCCCTTCCCATCCCCTTTCCCTCCAGTAACCATAAGTTTGTTTTCTATGTCTGTGAGTCTGTTTCTGTTTTGTAAATAAGTTCATTTGTGTCTTTTTTTGTTTAGATTCCATATATAAGTGATATCATATGGTATTTTTCTTTCTCTTTCTGGCTTACTTAGTATACGATCTCCAGGTCCAACCATGTTGCTGCAAATGGCACTATTTTATTCTTTTTTATGGCCGAGTAGTATTCCATTGTATAAATATACCAAGCTTCTTTATCAAGTCATCTGTCAGTGGACATTTAGATTGCTTCCATGTCTTGGCTATTTTAAATAGTGCTGCTGTGAACATTGGGGTGCCTGTATCTTTTCAAATTAGAGTTTTCTCCAGATATATGCCCAGGAGTGGGACTGCTGGATCATAGGGTAAGCCTATTTTTAGTTTTTTGAGGAATCTCCTTACTGTTTTCCATAATGGTTGCACCAACTTACTTTTTTCTGTCAGTTACTGAGGCCTCCTTGTAAAAAGTAAAGAAACTGAGGCAAGAATTCAAAGGATTTCTGTGAAGCATTGGGATTATGGTCTTATACTTTTCTTTGGTCTTAGAAACCTGATTTTTTTTTTTGATCCAGCTTTTAATCCAAATACAACACTGAGCAAAAAGTAATCTGGAGATGTAAAAGCAGCAAAACTTACACACGAGGATGACTCTTCTGTGCACTGTGATCTTGTTCTCAGATGAATAATGAGGCCAGTGTGGGATTGCCAGGTTTTGCCATAATTTGGACAATTGTTTCCATGTGTGGAAGTTGAGTGAGGCTTCTCTGCTGCGTCTATCATTCCCTTTTCATTATCTCATTAGGGCAGCGTACACTTTCAGCAAGGCCAGAATCATACCACGTGGACATGTGAGGGATCTTAAATCTGAAAACAACTCAGACTTTTTAGGGTTTTTTAAGGAGTGTTTTTGCAGTTCTGGGTGTTCCTTTCTAGCCTTCTCAAGCATTTTTCATTCACTCCATCTGGAGTATAGACGTTTCCTGCTAATTTCCACCAGCCAAACATCTCATACTAAGTGGATATGTGTATTCACGGTGGGGGTGGGGGCAGGGGTGGTCAGATCCTGGGACAGCGGAACTCCAAAGGGTCAACATCAAAGTCACAATGTCATGGCAACACCAACACTGACATGTCTGCATAATACGTTGCCATTTATAAAGTTCCTTACTGTGTATTTTGATCCTGAGAGTAAAGTACAAAGGTTTAGAATGGCAGCCCCCTCTTTACTGGCTCACTTCTAGTATAACAGAGGATGTCCAGTGCTACCAGAATCTCTAAAATTCTACATCTACAGAAAGTACCCATTATAGCTAAACCAGCTACTCTTACTCTTATAAAGATAAGCTTATTAAATGCTGGTTTGTGTAGCACTGGTTTACCCTGGGCCAGCACAAAAGCCTTCTCTTCTCCCCAGATATTAGTTAATAGGAAAAACAGCTAACAGACTGTGAAAGTCGACCATGAACCAGGGGCTGTGCATGTTTGATATAACCCATTCCTCACACCGTATGTGGTAGAAATTGTTGTTATCTTCATCTCACACACGAGGAATGTGAGACCTCAACGAACTTCCGGCTCAGCTAGTAACTGGTGAAACTCAGGTGTAAATACAGGCAGACTAACCCCAGAGCTTGTGTTTTTAACCAGGAGGATAAATTGTCTTCATTTTGGAAGGAGGGTTGAGACTTACGGGCAACAAACAAAGGCTATGACTTACTCTTACTTAAGTCTTTGTAATTTTCACCATAGCCTAGCCTCCAGTGGGCTCTGAGCCCTTAGAGGATCACTGTGTCTGGAACTCAGCTGGACAACATCTGAGTGTACTTAGCTGATGCTTTGGCCACCTCAGAGTACTTTCTGGGTTGTTTTCTTTTTTTTTTCTAGTGTTCTGACAGGAAAATATCCCAGATTCCTTAAAAGGAAAATTACCCACATAAACCCTGTTGACCAACATTTATTCATTCATACAATTTCCAGCACCACCACTCTACTGCAACAGGGCTTGGGAGGGTGACCTTTGCCCCCAACACTGGAAAAGCTAATGGTCTTTTCTGAGGTCGCATCTTGCTTGACCTCGTCATTTACAGTGCTGATCGCTCCCTTCTCCTTAGAACACTTTCTTTAATTGTCTTCCAGGAAACCACACTTCTTTCCTGGTCTTCCCCCTCTCTATTGGTCTTCTCTGTTTCAGTCTTCACAGCTCTTTGTTGCTGGTTCTTTTTATCTCCCTGTCCCCTAAAGTCAGAGCACTCCAGGCTTCAGTCCTTGGACTTCTTTCTCTTCAATCAAGCCCTTGGTGAGCTCAGCCAGGCTCAAGGCTGAGTACTCTCAGATTTATGCCTTCAGCCTGTACCTGTCCCCCATGCCTGATCAACAGCCCGCCCTGTGATGTCTAGTGGGCATTTCCACCTTATTATGTTGAAAATTGAACTCATGATTTTCCCTCTCAGGTTCTCTTTTAGCAGTTTTCTCTCTCTCATAAATGGCAACTCTATTCTACTAGTTCTTTAGGTAAATCTTTGTAGTCATTCTCTTTCCTTCACTTTTTATATCCAGTCTATCACAGTATCTCTACTTTCCAAATATATCCTAAGTACCCGTTGACTCTACCTTCAAATATACGCAAATGTAACTGTTCCTTACCATTTCTATTGTTACCGTCCTGGTTCAAGTCTCTCTCCTTGATTAGGAAAATGTCCTCCTAACTGCTCTCCACTTTTCCACCCTCGCCCCACCAGTCAATTCTGAACATAGCAGTTGGAGTGACCTTTTGTTAATGTAAGTCAGATCAGCCTACTAGCCCTCACAAAACCTCCCAGTCACTCCATACTTCAATCAGAGGAAAGACTCAAACTATTTTCATGGCTTATAAGTACCTACACAGTCTGCACTTCTCCAATACATTTTTGAGCTTGTTTTCCACCACTATCCCCCTTACTTGCCTGTTTTAATCACGGCAGTGTCCTAACTGTTCCTGGCACATGCCAGGCACTCTCCTATAAGGGCCTTTGCAGTTACCTTTTCCCCTACCTTGAATAATCTTCCCTCAGATATTGTCAATGCTCCCTAACCTCCTTTAGGTTTTTGCTGACTTTCTCACTGTGGCCTTCTATTTCAGTTACTTCCATAGCATGACAAACAACCTCAATACTTGGTCGTTAAAAAAAAAAAACACCATTTTCTTCTACTGAAGGATTCTGTGGGTCAGGAATTCAGCACAAGCACAGTGAAGATGGCTTGTGTCTGTCCACAATGACTGGGACCTTCAAGTCGGAGGGTGACATGACAGCCAGGAGTTGAAGGCTCACTCACTCACATGTCCAGCAGCAGGTGCTGCCTGCGCACAGGTGCCTCATCCAGAACACCCGGGAGTGGTCGGTCAGTGTGGCTGCTCGGGCTTCCTGACCGCCCGGTGCCTGAGTTCCCAGAGTAGGTATCCAGAAGAGATGCTGTTACACCTTCTATGACTGGTCTCAGATACAACACAGTGTCCCTTTCACCATAGTCACATAGGTTCAAGGGGAGGAACACAGACTCCCACTCTTCAGATGGAAGGAGTAGCAAAGTCACACTGTCAGAAAAGCATGTGGGACGAGGGAGACTGTGGTAGCCACTCTTAGAAGATTCCATCCAGCACACTTTCCTGCTTACTTTATTTTAAATTACAACCACTCTGTGCTCCCTGCCTCCTCTTCCTCAAAAGTTTCCATCCCATTCCTTTATTCTTCCCCATTTCATTTGTATCAGTTTCCTGTTATTCCTACAATGACTCCAAATTTAGTGGCTTAAAACAACACATTTATTTCTCTTACAATTGTGGAAGTCAGAAGTCCAAAGTCAGTTTCACAGAACCCAAAATCCAGGTAGGCAGGGCTGATTCCTTCTGGAAGCTCTAGAGAAGAATCTGTGCCCTAACCTTTCCCGCTGTCTATCAGCTGCCTGCATTCCTTGGCTTGTTGCCACACACCATCTGACCTCTGCTTCCATCATCACATCTTCTCTTTGACTCTGACTCTCCTGCTTCTTTCTTATAAGGACACTTGTGATTACACTGGGCCCACCTGGGTAATCCAGGATTCTCTCCTACCTTGAGATCCTTAATTTAGTTACACCTGCAAAGTCTCTTTTGTCATATAAGGTAACATATTCTCAGGTTCCAGAGATTAGATGTGAATATCTTTGGAATCCATTACTCAGCTTACCAGAACACTTATCACCATTTAATACACTAGTCTATGTATTTATTTATGTACTATTTACTAGAATGCAATCTTCATTACATGAGAGAAAAGGTTTTTCCATTTTGTCTTCTGCTGTATCCCATGAGCCTAAAACCATCCCCAGGACATGTTAGGAATTCAGTATATATTTGTTCATGAGTTATTTGCTTATCAAATGGATGGTTCCACAAATATTATTGCATCTGCAACATTCCAGATAAAAAGCCTAAGTTGAAGCCTTGTTGACACTTTTTCCTGGAGAGTTCTCAACACCTATCCATAAAGAAAGCCTCATGCGTGGTTCATGAAGGTAAAAAGTCAGGGGTCTAGCCCCAAACCACAGTAAAATTATATATTTTTTTCATTTCTTTCTGAACATTATGCCAAGAAGTTATCATCTCTGTTATGACAAGCATGCAGCCTGATTCTGTGTGATCGTCCCACTACAGTCACTTGTCCTTTATAAAGAGGGAAGACAGAGTGTGTATATGTCCATGAATGATTGAAAAATTGTGCTGAACACTGGAATTTGACACAACATTGTAAAATGATTTTAAATCAATAAAAAATGTTAAAAAAAAAAAAAGAGGGAAGACATAGCGGGTGGAGGGAGATTCGGGTGCTGGGGCTTAATTGCCTACACAGGGTGTGGGCCCTGCTATCCATCTCCCTCTTAATCAAACTGTCCCATGGCCATGCTCAGCGTTTTGTTTCCATGACATTCCACGATATTTCTTCAGACAGTACACAAATAAAAATGGATTGTACTTTAACTTTGAATTTCCTGATTCTGTCTGGATCAAGCCAGATGTGTGGAAATGTCTCTGTGTGTGTGTGAGTGTGTGTTTAGACACCGATCCATATGCTTGCACGGATGTGAATTCTGTGACCTTCTGTTCTTTCTTTCGCTTAATGACTTGTACACACAACCTCATACGGCAAATATCATAATTAAGTTGGATCTGGTTCAACCATGAATTTTTCAAAAGATCACAATCATCATGGTTTCCGTGTCCCTCTAAGAAACAATGCGGTCACATATGTCCACAAATGAACCTCATAGAATAGGTTTTGTTACATGTGCCCAGTTGGCCTTATTTATATTCATTTCAGATGTAATGACTTAGCCTGTTACTAAACATCACATTGGAAGCAGAGTTTCAAACAAAATAAAATAAAAAGAAGCAAATTCTCTTTTCTGTGTCAACTGGAGTTAGAGAATCTAGGAGCAAGGGAGCAAAGAGTAGTTAAGAGTTCCAGTTTCTCTTTAAGCCTCAACTTTCTCAGCTGTGAAATGGGAAATCTAAAAGCTTCCTTAGCAGCTTCTCCTCTGTAAACTTGAATTCTTTGTCTATAAAATCGAGATAATAATAATACCTTCCTCACAGGGAGTTGGGAAGATGAGATTAATTTCAAATGTAAAATGCTTCTTTCAATGCCTGGTGCTCAGTCAACATTCAATCAATTTTAACCCATTATTGTTCTCTACTCAGAGCATTAGGTAAATTCTAGACATTTGATTTAGATTAACTAATTGGTAGCTATTATTTTTGTGAGCAGAAAGGACTCTTCTGGCTGAAAGACTAAAGAACCACTTAGACAGTGTGATTTCAGAAGCACTAATGATGTTCTGCTAAGCCTTAGAAGGTTCTCTTCCACCTTGAAATAAAGCCTGATGTTTCTCCAATAAAGCTTAATCCATCTGACTGAAAATGTTAAAATGAAAATACTCCTAGGAGAAATATTACTTGAAGCATCGTTAGCTATTTACACTTTAGAATGAGTGAGTTTTATGTCTTATTCTGAGAAATTTCCCTAGAGGTAGAAACAACATGAGACAATTGGCAGCCAGGAAAACAACTTCACCTGCTCCACAATTATAAATAACTTATATGAATATCAAATTTAATGACATACATAATGTTTTGGTCTCAGCACAGATCCCACAACTGCCTTGGGACACCCCAATTTGGTCATCAGACCTGGGAGATATTACAAATATAGACAAAAATCCTTTTGATTGAACTTGAACGGACATCAAAATTATTTTGTTAACGCTAGAACACTTTTCAAAGAGGAGTTACCACTATTTCTGGAGGGTATTTATTTGTTGTAGATTTCGTGGTCGGGACTAAAGCTTAGGACAAAATGTGGCTGTTGTTCTTGTTTCTGCTTCTCCCCATCTCCAGACCTTGCCAGGTGCTCAAGACCCACCATCTCCCCCGGGAGGCTCCCAGCCAGACCTGGATCTGCCAATGGCTTTACCGGCAAGAGCAGACACGTGGCATAAAAGCCACGCGGTACAATTAGGTAGACTGTCTATGGAGGAGGCAGTGAATATTTCACTCAGGCTGGGAAGGACTGAATGTCTCATCACAGCCCTTTCACAAATGAGCTAATCCTGGCAAATCATTTCCATTCTCTTGGCCTTGGTTTCCCAACCAGTGAAATGAGGATTGGATAAGATAATCTGTAAGACAAATCCTCTAGTCCTAAGATTCTATGGTTACTCCTTGACAGTGTTGTGCTTAACTAAATGCCACATGTCATTAGCACCTAGGATTTCACGCCCAACTAGAACGCAAGCTCCTTTCAACCAGGCCACCAGTGTCTCCACCGTCTGGGAGAACCTGTCTCTTATGGCAAAGAAGTTTGTCCCCAGTGAATCCAGTCTCTCTTTTTGTCCCCTGGAGTCATCCAGGTAGACAACCCTGGAATCCTAAGCCTCACTTACACAAGTTGCCTAACTGTTCTGAGCACTGATTTTTCTTTTACAAATTGGGAACAGTATTACCTATCTCATTGGTCTTGTGGTGAGAATTAGTTTGTGTGATGTGTATAACTTACCTAACACAGTGCCTGGTATCTACTGGCCATTGTCCCTTCCTTCAACTTCAACGCTTTTAAAGTTCTGATTCTTCCTCCACATTACAGGAAAGGAAACAATTTGGTGAGACTGAAACTCATTTATAGTGAATATGGTTCCCTCAGGCTCCTGTGGGGTTCAGCCTTTTATCTCCGACTCTGGAAGGCTCTGACTATTCTACAAAGGATCCCAAGCATCTGGGGTGCAGGTGGGAACTAAGGTTCACTTGCTGGGACCTCTCTCGGATTCTGAGCTCAGACTTCCTCCAAATCAATCATCTACTCCAAGATGGCAGAGTAGAAAGACGTGAGCTGGCCTCCTCTCACAAGCTGCCCAAATCACAGCTACCTACAGAACAACCGTCCGTGAAGAAGAGCAGAACCCACCAAAAAAACATCTTCTACAACTAAAGACATAAAGGAAATCAGTTCCTGCGTTCACTTGAGTGTTTTTCCCTTAGGAAGCCAGAGAGCTGCATAAGCCTGAGTCGGGAGGACTAGCAAATATCTACCAGCTCCACGCGCCAAAAACGACAACTGTCCGGGCTCCCTGGGGAAGCAGTGGCAGCTGCTGGAGATCCTGGCCTGGGAACCGATGCTGTAAAGGCTGAGGCGCTGGCGCGGAGAGTTGTTTGCACTGACTCCTCCACCCCCTCCAGCTGGCCACAGGAGTCCGGTTGAGGAACAGGTGGGAAGTGGAGGCTGAAGAGCCAGGAGCAGCTGGGCTCTTGCAAGGGTCCCACAGAAGAGGCTGTTCCAAGCCCTGAGCACATGGCCCAATTCAGGGAACCCAGCCCCAGCCCATTAACTTGGGACTCATGCCCTGTTGCTGCCTGTTGCCTTTAAAGGGCAGTCCAAACCTTTTCATGGTGTCCAGGGCCCATCCCGGCGTAGTTCTGCCCAGCTCCATTCTCCCCCCAGCTCCCCCCCAACCCGCCCACCAGCTCCTCCTCATCTCCTGCGCAGCCTCCGTGCCTCCACACCCCCTCCGTCTGGGAGGACTTTCTTTCCTTTTCAACACTGGAAACCCTGAAACAGCCACAAAGTCCCATCGCAGTCTCTGGCCTGCACCCCACGGAGTTCATCTCTCTGCAGTGACTCTTCACACGTATGTCAGAGTCATCTCCGTGCATGGCTTATTCTTCCGCTAGGATGCCGGCTTCTTGAGAACAAGGACCTTGCTTGATTCACCCTTATCTCCTGCCCTACACCTGTGCTGGCACAGTGCAGGTGCTCAATAAACATCTCTTTAATGGATATCGAGCCCCAGTTGCAAGGGAACTTACGAAAAGAGAATGCGGTCTTCCCGCTGTGTGGCCATGAGTATGGCTAAGGGGACCGAGGAGCTCCAGCACCGAGAACTCCGTCAGCACTGACACTGCTCAGGTCTAGTAGAAGATGAGCCCAACAAAGATAATAACTAGATATTTGACTAAACTGTTTAAAAATAATACTCATTTTAGTCACTTTCCTCCATATTCCTTGCCTATTTTTAAAATCCTTCTCTTGTGATAGCAGAATTGGGTGCTCAGCTCCCAAGGAGCCTCATGGTGCATTTCGCCTTCTTCCTCCTTATCTCTGCTGTCCTAGAGAGGCAGCTGAGAGAGAAAAGAAAAGAATGATCATGCACTGATGGATTCAGAACTCCATCAAAAAATCAGAGCAGCAGGCTGAGGGCAATTTTTCTTTAAGAAAAAACTCTGTAATTCATTAAACATGCAACTGCATTTTCTGGATTCTCTACCCATTTCCTCCACCCATAGAGGAATTCGAAATCTAATTATAGGCATTTATGGGAACGGCTTTCATTTATGCCTAATTACCATGTGGGACAATAAGCATTATGTACACCACTGTATGAGTCAGATCAACTTTGCTATAAATTGTATTGGATTATCACACTAAACTCTACAAAAGCACACTCAGAGCAGTTAAGCCAGTTTGTCCACTTTGCATGGCTGACCATTTGTAGAGACACTTGTCTTAGAAAAACTGGTCAGAGATTTGGTGAGAGTTGTTTTTGGTACCTCTTTTGCAGCCTTCGCGACTCCTAGCCACGTGCTGTGTGACTGCCTTAGAAGATTTCTAAGTATCCGCAGGAACAGTCTACTCGCTGAAAGAACGTGGAGCTCAGTAGAAAACGTTGGGACCATGCAGGACACTTATCAGCCAAGAAATCTTTGGAAGACTCCCCAGGATTTCTAATCTGGCAGGAAGACCAGACACATTTTTAAAGGGGTCCTTTGAATAATTATTTAAAGAGAAGTGTGACTTCAACTTTTTGTTACCTTTGGCCCTTTCAGACACTGCTAAAATAACAACTCTGCCATTAGTTCTTTAGATCTAAAGTGGGAGAGAATTTCCTAGTTTGAAGAAGGGAAGGCCAGAGTGGAGCAATGGAAAGAGGGCTGGGGTGGGCGTTCAGTCCCATTCTGTCACTAACTGTCACATTCCCTCTGGGCTTCCTGCTCTGTGAGATGCACTTGATGAGCACTAAGATGCTTGGTCTCCAGGGGGCGCCGAGAGCAGCACAGGGGACCATGGCTGTGCACATTTGAGGCAGGCACTCTGAAGGGCTGGGCAGACGGGGCTAGCCTCAGTGTTCACGCAGCACCCTCGCCACAGCTATGTGCGGAGCAGGGGTCTGCTGAGGGGCAGATGATGGGACAGGGCCCTAAAAGCCACAGGGAAGATTCACTGATCTGAGAGTCACCCCGCACGTGCCAAGCAACCCTCTGCCCCGACACACACACACACACACACACAGCTCTTCCAGGCCTTTTGAGGCCTTCTTTCTCAGGGATATCCCTTCTTCCTTTCTTGATTTCTGCTGTTAATTATTGTCCATTCTGACATCTCAGGAAAGCTAAGGCAGGCCAACGTGCAAAATCACTTCTGTTTGGACAGGATTGGAAAACAGTGCAGGAGGAAAACTGTGGCTAGTGGATTAACTAGATACTCCCCTGAGAAGCACTGTGTTAACTGGAAACTAATAACCAGAGGAACTGAGTCTGTGGAAGCTGAGGAAGAAGGATGGTGGCAGCCACAGAGGCACAAGGTCAGATCTCCAGGAGAGAACCTGCCCAAGGCCATGAGCTGACTCTGCAGGTGCAGACGGTGTTCAGTGCTCTCTTCCCAGGCAGCTCCCAGACAGTGGCCGAGCATGGCAGGGAGACTAGGTCTGGCCCAACACAAGACCCCTCTAAGAGGCAACCCTTGCTCTGGATGGAGCTTCCCACTGGATAAACCAAGATTTCTCAGCACTGTACTGCCCAACCCTCCCGCCTCCCCACTTCCCTTCGTGGACTTCAGACCCACCTCGGGGTCTGGAATCTCTCCCTGCCTGCTCCAGATCCTTTCCCCCGGTACCTTTCAGCAGATAAATCGCTCACACTTCTAATTCTGTTTTGATGTCTGCTTTTCAGAGGACCTGAACTGACATATCAGCAGATATGTGCCCAAGATCGGAGAAATTTATCTTTCAAAGATTATTTTGACTCAGAATACAGGTCTGTAATGTTTTACTCACAATTTAACATCCAAAACTCTCTGAAAACACCAAAACTTGACCTGACCTTCTACGCGGCTATTTGTAGTCTGTAGTTATTCCACTTGAGTCATCCATTGTATTACAGATCTTTTTTAAAAAAAATGTTTTGTTTCTTTTGTGGGGAGGTAATTAGGTCTATTTATTCACTTTTTTTCAGTGATGGTACTGGGGCTTGAACCCAGGACCTCATGCATGCTAAGCATGCACTCTACCACTGAGCTATACCCACCCCCCAGAATTATTAAGGCATTTGGTCATGGGTTGCTGCCCTAAACTCTGCTGGGCACATGATACAATACACAGTACATGCATTGCATGTGTTCTCTAAAATCTAGAAAACTCTGAATTATGAAAAATATCTGACTCCAAGAGTTTCGAATACCTGTGCTATACAAAAAAGTAAAGTCTGCATGAAGTAGCTTGTCTCTAAAAGAGGCTTTCAACGAACTATGCCTCCCAGTCTTCACACCCCTCAGTGAAGATGCAAGGTAGCTCATGTCTTGAATCTGGGTGCCTTACCAGTAGTATGTAGGCTGTTCTGAGCCTAAGCCTTACAAAAACTAGCAGCTTCTACTTTTGTATTAAAAAAAATATGATGCATCAAGAAATCTGGCTGCCCTGTTGAATAGGCAGCATGGAGACGCCAAGTGGACCAGGAGGGGGTCCCAAGATCACTTAGGAAGAAGGAGAGTCTGGCCATCACAGTGTCCCATCTGCATCCATCCTCCTGGCTCCCACCCAGGAGCCTTGGATGTTCCAGCTCCTGTCATCTGACAGTGGCAGGAGAGACCTCAAGTGGGACCAGCAAGAGAACCATCCAGCTGAGCCCCAGTCAGCACACAGACTTGTGAGAAACAGTAGATCATTGTAGTTTTAAGTCACTAAGTTTTGTGGCAGTTGTTACAAGGCAGAAGACTGTATTAAACCTTTGTTCACAAATGAGTGAAGGGTCACAGAACGGGAAAGGACTGAAAAAAAGCTAGGATGGCACTAAAGTTATGTAATGCTAACAATTTCCACTAACTAAATGCCTAGCATCTGCCTGTGATTGTAAATATCACCCCAGAGCAACCCTGAGAAGTAGGCTAGGCTTTATTACCTTCTTTTACAGAGGAGGAAACCGATGTGAGAGGAGTTCTGTAACATGTCAAAGGTTTTTCAGCCAGTATGAGCGAGAGCTAGGATTCACACCTAGAAATTTCCTGCACAACTGACCCTGGCCACCTCCCAGCTATTTTGACCCCAGGGGAAATGAATCTTATTTATGGTGGATGTGTGTCATCTCCGCTACCCTGCATCCAGTCACCTCCTCTGCATGTGCTCTGGGTGGAGCTCTGCCCCTGATCCTGGTCTCAGCCCAAAAGCATATCCCATTGCCCAGAATGCTGTTCAGGCTAGGGTAGGGACAATGAAATTCACTGGGGAATGTACAGTCCCTTTCCTACACTGAACTTGACACAATGGAGCATATCCCCTGTACCTGATCTTCAGCCTCATCACGATCTCCACAGGCTTTTTACTCCCACCCATTACATCCTTGCTGTTTCCCTGAGCACATCCTTAGCCCTTTGCCTGGAACACCGCCCCCCTTCTCTTTTTGTCCAATTATTTTTATCCTCAAGATTCAGTCCATGTCTCCTGCTGATCTGACTGACCTCGTCCCACCCCATCCCCTCACCCCAGGGCCTTAGTTGGTGCTTCTGTGGTCCCTGTACATACTCGTGTTCCATCGCTGTCTCACCTCCACTACCTGCCTGTCTTCTGCACAATTCTGCAAATTTCTCAAGGCAGGCACACGTCCTAATCATCTTTATATCCTCAACACCTGGCATGATGCTCAATCTGTAGATGATAACATAATCAGATGAATGGATGAATGACTGTAGGGCTAGGATGTCCTTCTTCACTTAATGTAGTTGCCCTGTGGCATTTAATCCCAGCAAGTAACTGATGAAAACCTCAAGTTCCGCTTTGGGCTTTCCAGGTGCTCTGGGTTGTTGGGAGTTGGCACACGGGAGGTTTGAAATGCTGGTTACTTTGAGGGGTTTGGAGATAATAACATCTTCTTCAAGTCAACTAAGAACTAAGGTACAAGAACATTAAGATCCAAATGTTAGTTTTATGACACTTAAAACCAGCTGGAGAACTTGACTTTCACTTGGCAGCCAAGCTGGTCTTTCAGATACTCCCTCCCAAAGAGAAGAGTTTGGGTCTGCAGAGCAAACTATGCAATCAGAATTGCTGCCTCCTTTCCTGGCAGAAAGAGAAGGGACCCTCGTGGTTTGCAGCGTTTTAATAGTTTCTATCCACACATTTGGGGAGCATGACCAATAGATGTTAATTCCTTGCAAACTCAGTCAATCACATAACTACCCCTCCTCGCATGTAGAAAAGAGGGAAGGGGCCCAGGAGGGAGACAGGAGTGCTGCTTCACGCCAGCCCCTTTCTGGAAACACGAAACCAGGGACATGTATGTATATTCTGTGGAAGGACATGCAGAAGTCAGGAACTCTAGAGCTCAGGAAGCTGGTGGGATGTCCCTAGAGAAACACAAATGTGTTGGTTTCTTTGGTTGTTGGAAGGAATAAACAAAATTCCCAGTGAACAGCAATCCCCAAGTGCCAATAGGAGTGCTTGAAAACACTGATTGGGAATTTTAAAACTGTGCATTTTACCCACTCAAGCAATAATATTTATGGCATGTGGAATAACAAGACTCTTTGCTAACATATCCAGTGACATTTCTGAAACATGAACAATTACAGCGTTCTTTAGTTTACTTGGATATGTGGTAATTTCTTGGTTTTAATGGAAAATGCTGAAATGTTATATTGCAATGTTCAGCTAAAATAGATGAGGTGGTTTTTTTCTACATTGTTTAGAAAACTTGGAGGAAAAGTGCAACCCTGGCTTCCTTCCTGTTATGGTTTCAGATGCATGTCATTGACTGATTTTTCATATTTCAGGCTCAATTTTGTTCTTAGGTTATAAATGAGAGATAAAGTTGAACTATATGTATTTTTTTAAATGGCTCTGGAGGTCTGGATTTAAGTGTCAACATGACCAAGTCATCCAGGTTCCTTGGAGCTCAGTCCCCTCACCACCACTGTAAAATGGGGATGTTATAATGCCTACATCCCTGGGTTGAAATAAGAATTCAGTGGGACAGAGTATATGGAAATCTGCAGTTCAATGCCAGGTGTTGAACAAGGTGCTGATAAATGTTTTTAAAAGTAGTCAGCAGGTCATCCCACGACGGGTGTAAGGTTACCACACCCCCGGCTGCCAGAGGACACTGGGGAAATCGGATTTCATGCCGTTGGAGCTTTCACCCTTGTGCGCCTTTTCCCTGTAAACACAGAACAACTGCTAGTGTTGAATTACAGAAACACGAAGGTTGACTCTTGGAAAGAGTAGAGGAAAAAAAAAAACATTTCAAAGGCCTTTCTCTATGCTCTGTGCTAAGGGCATGGAAACTGGAATGGTGGGGGTACTCGGGACGTGGGGATAGCGGGAATTTCGGGAAGGAAGTCTTTCCCATCGTGCATAGGCAGCTGGCAAGTAGCTACACAATGGAAGAAGTCATTCATCCCAGCCTGAACATTCAGCATTTTTCATTCAATATTCAAGGATGGCAAGAGCTGCAAGTGTAATTCAGGCTGGGGGATGTGGGCTGCACAGACCAAGTGATGAGAATAATGGCTCAGACAAAAGAGAAGATCTGAAGGAAGGGTCACTCTCCAGCTGGAAGTTCTCTGTAACCGTTTGTTTACAATTCAGCCTTCCCCCAGCTGACATTTTGGACAGTGAGTAGAGAAAAAACAACTAGATAGCAAAACAGAAGCACATTTCCCTAGCAAGTTATTCTAATCCTTGTGTCCAAGTACAACGGAGCATGCTGCATACAAGGTTTTATTTGAAGAAAGATGTACCTACATACTTGTCTTCAAATTGACATTGGAACTTTTCATTTCCTAATTTGAATATGCAAAATGGGACTTGCAGAATTAACTTGATCACAAATATTATTAAAATTATATACAGAATTTTAGGGAGGAGGGTTTATCTCCGT
Organism: Vicugna pacos; assembly: GCF_048564905.1. Lineage (NCBI taxonomy): Eukaryota > Metazoa > Chordata > Mammalia > Artiodactyla > Camelidae > Vicugna > Vicugna pacos. Next base: position 70,561,178 of record NC_132991.1, on the reverse strand, counting down.
GGTAGAGTGTGTGCTCAGTAAGCACGAGGTCCTGGGTTCTATCCCCAGTACCTCCATTAAAATAAATAAACCTAATTACCTCCTCCACCAAAAACAAATTTTTAAGATTTTAAGCTCCTTGAGGACGAAACTTATATTTTTTACCCATTACATGCTCCTTAGCACCTATCTACAATGGCCCAGAAGAATCTCAATACATCTTGAATTAATAGAAACAAATTTAAATAGATTTTAAATATAGTAGTTGGCAATTGTTGTCCATATTTTTCTGCATCCTGTAAGAGAAAACGAGATGTAGCAGCACATTTGGCATTAGGAACACCTCAGTTTCTTTTTGAATAAGTGTCGTCTCTAAACAATAAATACTATCTTCCTACGTGGCTGCTTCTTGAGGGTGAGTTTGACCCAAGCAATGTGGCAGGTTAACCGACTCAGGTCTCTGGAGTGTGGCTGCATGCGCTGCGGGAATGCTCAGACCTGCACCATGCTGCACCCCACCTCCCAACCCTGCTCTTCTTGGGAATTGCCATTCCCCTTGCCTTTCTCTTGCTTTCCTAAACATGGCAAGAGTTTTACTATTGTGTAATTATCTGGTCTCTGATTAGAAAGGACAATGCAGCTCATAAAAGGTCATCAAAACATTACCTCAAATAAAACAGTTTTAGATGAAAAAAGAAAGCACCAGTAACTTGCCCTCTTCACTTGCCCTCAAAAGTGTCAGACAGAAAGACAGTTACTCTAACGGGAGAAGGGACAAACGCCCCCATTCCGCCAGCAGTGCAGTGTTGACTGTTCAGTGTCACTAAAGAGAACAGTTACACTCTACCCCCGTGGTTTTCTTCGAGATAGGCTGATACCAGCGCTACGCTGAGAACACTCGGGAAGACTCTGCAGTGAGCGATACGGGAAGCAGATCACCCGGGATCAGAACGGGGCTGAGATGTTTTACTAAAAGTTAAGTATTCTTCTGTTCAGTTTCCTCCAGGATTTATGATGACAGAGCCACCATAAAGTTTTATTTCCTGGGCCATTCTCTGAAACACCCCAGGCACCAAGGCTCAGAGAATTGCCTCTAGGCTTCGTTTGTTGCAGCTTCAACATGAACTCTGGGCTTTTGCTGTGGCTCCCTGCCTGTACCTGCCTTTGTCACTATGACCCAAAGTTGGAGATTGATAGCCTGAACTTTGCTGAGCCAACACAAACAGTTTCCCAAGGAAATTCGTGTATTTATTAACGAAAGAAAAATGAATACCTTCTTTTAAGCGTGTGTCTCAGAAGCCTCTGACTGATTTCTATGAGACACAGACAATAGCAGAAAATCCAAGAAGCAAGTAGGAGACAAGTAGATAGGATCGACTCCGAACAGCAAAAATGAGACTGAGAACAATACGGTGCTTTGATTGATAAGGTGATTTAAAAATTAAAAGAGGGGAGTCTATCTGTGAGCTGAATGCCAGTTACCAGAGATTGATGGATGGCATGAGGTTTCTTTTCTTTGTGGCATCTTTCAGATAAAGATGTGTTTTCTCTTAGAGAGGATCTTTATAAGGCAATCGCTTGAATAAGGAAGGGTGTGCGTGTGTGTGTGCACGTGTGTATGTGTGTGCACGTGCGTGCATGCATCTCAGAGCAAGGCTCAATAGCTAGAATGCAGGTCTGCTCCACAGCTCTGCAAACCGTCTGTCCTTTCCATGGCTTGTGCATAGATAATGGACTTTAAAAACATCCCTCCTGGATGAGCCTTCATTTCCAATTGTGTCTATGCACCATGCGGTAGCCAGCATGATTAAGGAAAAAAGTGATTGTGTGAACCTCCAAATCCATCTGTCATGTCATTGGCATTGAAAAGCCTCACTGAAAAATTAGCCTCCTCCTTCCCCCAACTTGTGTTTTCCCATCCTCAAGACAATATGGGAAGCTCTTAGCTGGGAGAGAAGGGAACAAAGGGGCAAAGAATTCAATAAAAAAGAGATCCTAGGCGAAATGAAATATTGTTTCCCCGTCTGTATTGCTTGCTTTCTTTCCAATCCACCAAAGCATTAACCACTTGTCTGCTGCCCCGTGAGGCAGGATTATTTCTAGGATTTGCCTGAAGAAAACTAGTCTCTGAAGCATCAGGGACGTCCAGAGTGATGAGCAGCCTGGGACACAAGAGGCTAAACCGGACATAAAAACGACAGCCAAACGTGAAGAACACTCTTATTTCCTCCTCCTTTGGAATTTTTCTAGTACACTTGCTTATTTAACTGCACAGACAGGCTCAAAGACTTATTGGATTTTTGCAGTCTCTGTACACATTTGAAGACTTACTGAAATTGCATACAAAATTTTATTTACTTGTGTGTGTGTGCATTTTTCTGGGGAAAAGATTCATAGCAATCTTCAGTTTCTTTAGAGGGTCTGTGACCAGCCAAGATAAAATTCATCACAATAAAGTACTTGCTGTTCTGTTTATTCTGTCAATTATAGAGGGTACATTTTCCATCATTGGGGATTAGGAGTCAGGAGACAAAGTCTACCTATGAAATACTTAGACCAAGAGCAGGCCACAAAGAAACACAAGTAAACTAGACAACAGATACTAAATTAGGTGATGAAAGAAGATGAGGTCAGGATATTAGATTTATAAGGACTTTTTTTTTCTTATTTTATTATTGCAATTCAGACTCAGCCAAAACATGTAAAATGCACAGTGTGTGAATTTTTGTTGTTTTTTTAAAACTATTTTTAAAGGCATTTTCTCTTTAACTTCTTATTTCAATTGTTGAGAGGAAAAGATGTGGAGTATTTGGATTAATGAACTCATTTAAAATTTCCTCAGTTGATATTAGATTTAAAGAAAGTTAATTAAAATGGGGAAATTGCAGAGTAGCAAACTTGTCTCAGGTTAGGGGCTTTTGATAGAAAGAATTATTAACATAGCTTGCCATGAGCAGGTTGGCTTACCGTCAGTGAAATGTTTAGTCTGTGTACATTCATTTTAACCTGAATATTTTCTAGAAGTTAAAAAGTGTCAGGGTTCATAGGTTTATTTTATGTTGTTTTATTTTATTTTGGGGGAGAGGAGGAGCCATGGCTAGCCAATGTCATGGCTAGTCTTTACTGGGAAGGAGATACTGCAGAGCATCTTGATGAGTTGGTGCAGGGGCTCAGCGGGCCAGCTGGTGGGGCACCAGCTTGCACTGGGTTCCACAGCTAGGGCATCTCTGGGTCGCACCTTTGTGCAGCCAGAACCAGATGAGGGCACTGTTGTCTTCACAGATGCAGCCCGATATTGGCTTGTTGGTGATGGAGGGGACTAAATTAGGGTCTTCCTTGGTACCTGAGGCTGCCTTTGGGATGAGTATATTGTATGGGTCTGGTCCCTTGAGGGCAGCCATCATGCCTTCCCTCTCCAGCCCAGTCGCCTGCTCCCGGTAGGTGGTAACACGGCCTCCAGACGCCATAGAGTGCACTGAGGTGACTCCATTGGGACCAGGGGCCCTCAGGGCTGGTGCAGCCAGTGCTCCATCTCTGTGGAGTAACCTTGAAGCCATCACACTGGTTCCAAACACTGGCACTCCATAGGTGTATTTTAGAATGGAACATTTTAGCTACAATAAATAGAAAAACTATTTTAAGCAAGAGATACTCCCAATATTGGGACTAAAGGGGAGAATATCTCTGATCAAGAATCAAACCCTGACACTGATTACTCATGTCAGAGCAATCTTAAAGAAACCAAAACATCCCTCCCTGATCCAAACACACAACAGACTAAATAGATGGGAACTTCCCCTGACTGATAAAGGGTACCTATGAGAAACCAAGGCTAACCTCATACTTCACAGGAAAGACTAACAGCTTCGATCGTGAAGGTCAGTAAGTTAACAAGAAGTCTATTGTTTAGCCACCTCGGTAGATTAAACTATTTGTTCAAATTCTTTAGCCCCTTGGATAATAATCGTATGAGATTAAACTATGTATAATTGACATTTTTGGTTAAGTAAAAAATGATCAAATATCAGCAGTTTCATGTGGTTTAACCTAATATACCAATACTTTTTGCCACGTCACTTTGCAGTGCTCCCCCAATGAGGTGGCATGTTTTCCCTTCATCTGTTGATGCTGGGCTTGGCCACATGACTTGCTCTGGTTAGTGAATGTTTGTGAGCAGAGACTTTAAATGTGCTGTGTGGTTTAGCTTGTACGCCAGCTGTTCATCATGAGAAGAACATTCCCTGGGTTGTCACTAGTCCAAGGAGGATGAGATACACATGGAACCAGCCTGGAGTCAACCCACAGCCTGAAGCAGAGCCTCCTAGCTTAGAGCAACTGAACCTCAAGCCACCTGCAGCCTCATGTGAGTATGAGAAAAATGATTTTTGTCATAAACCCTCAAGAAGTTGTTTGTTACACAGCTGTAGTGAGCTAATATATCATGTGAAGAATGAACGAGAGAGAGCAACTGAAACAAAAGTAGACAGTGTCTGTACAGGCAATGTTAAAGAAAATGGAGTCTTGTTAAACAGACTTCAACTGATGAGTCTCCTGAATCCTGAAAAGAGAAAGGACAGAGGAGCAGAGTGCAGCGGGGTGACGGCCAGCACCCCAAGCATCCAATGACAGCTTAAAGACAGGCCTTGGATCATTGATTATCACACTACAGTGAAAAAATGACGAATAAAGACAAATACTGATTTTTAACACTTCTCACTTTTGACCAAGGTTTGTGCTGCAGCCTGGCTTTAATCTGAATTCTTATAAATAGAGGCAAAAAGTCAAGAAAAGAAAGTTTGATTCCAGGCAAGGACATGATATTATTTATGACTGTAACATGCTGGGAGCAAACACTTGGATTCTATATTACTTTCATTTACTGTGAATTTTATGCTAATTATTTTTCATCTGTGCAAGTCCTGGAGTTGAGAACAGTTTGAGAAATGAAACTACAATTAACTGGAGTTGTTGGAAAATGTATAATCAAGGGCTCATGCATTTATTTATGTCAACAATTCCAAAGAAAATTGCTATTAAGTCTTACCAACTGTCATCCTCTTGTCCTCTTTCATATCCTGGGTTAAGCTATTACAATAATATCCTCCAGTTTCCCTAATCATAACAGTAGCTGCTGTTCATTAAATGCTTATTACCATGTACCAAGTGCACCAAGACCTCTTCTAGGCATTTTTCAGATGTTGTATCTAATTCTCACAATAACATTGCAAGACAAGTATTATAACCCCATTTTAGAGGTAAGGTAACTGTGACTTAGGAATCCTGAGTAACTTTACCAACAATATCACACAGCTAAGAAGATGGGGAGCTGGAATTTGAACCCAAGTGTAACTCTATTTCTATTGAATGTTAAGTAAACATCAGTTTAAGCTGGAGGTTTATTTGTTGAGATAAAATGTTCTATCCATGGAGATTAAGCTACTGATTTAGAAAAAAAAAAAACCTTCAATAAAGTGGTCTCAGTTATCTTATTTATCTGTCTGTCGAAATCTATCAAAAGTTACCCAAAAGTGCCAGTTTGATTTAGATTTTATGTGTCTTCCTTTGTCATTCCATTCATGTTCACTCTGGTTGTTTCCTATGTTCTTACAACATGTTCATCAGGGACCTTTGGCTCGGTGTGGAATGGAGCTGTTTTTGAGAAAACAGTCTAAATAAGAATTCCAGTCTTTACCTGTATTTCTGAAAAATAGAGTATGGGATATGAGTACAAAATCCCTAACAGCTCTTAAAAGAATCCTATATCTCCTGGCAGCCACTTACTCTCAACCCTAGAAAATTCCTCCCTGCCCCTTCCTTCCTTCTTCCCTCCTTGTCTCCTGCCCGCTCCTTTTCAGCCCCTCAGGCCTGGGTCCTGCCCCACACAGACAAGCTCTCCTGCCCCCGCATTCCCACACTGCCTCAGGCACTTGCCGCTACTTACCCTACTCAGCCCCGTGGAGAACGTCCCACCTCTTTTCTTTGTAGAAGCCTTTTGATCAAGAACCTCCTCTGAGTCTTTGGTCCCTTCTAACCCTCCCTCTTTCCTCTCCTTTCACTCACTTCCTCCTCACAAAGTTCCAAAAAACCAAGCTGACCCAGAATGCTCTTCAGAAGTCAGGGAGCAGCTAAGTGGGCAATCCCAGAATATTCCATCTCTGGGAAATAGTCTGGGGAAGGAAAAAAATAAAAGGCTGAGACCCATATTAACGCTGTTGCCCATCACAACGTGTGTTAGTTTCTAATTGCTGCTATAACAAATACCACACATTTAGTGGTTTAAGTGACACAAGTGTATGATCTTACAGCTCTGTAAGTCAGAAGTCCAAGGGTTTCACTGAGTTAAAATCTAGGTGTCAGCAGGCTACATTGCTTTCTGGAGGCCCTACAGGAGAAACTGTTTCCTTGCTTCTTGGTGTGGTGGGCAGAACTCAGCAACAGGGGTTCAGAAATGGGGACTGAGATCCCTGTTTTCTTGTCAGCTGAGGGCCACCCCCTGTTGCAAGGAGCCACCCACATTCCTTGGCTCCTGGACCCCGTGTTCCATCTTCAAAGTCAGCTCCTGGTAGATGGAGTCCATGTCATGCTCTGAACCATTCCTTCCTTCTTCCATCTCATCCCCCGACCCTGTCCAGGAAAGATCCTCTGCTGTAAAGGACTCACGTTACAAGATCGGATCTGCTTGGATAATCCAGGGTATTCTCTCCACCTCCTGGTCCATACCCTCAATCACATCTGCAAAGTCCCCTTTGTCACATAAGGTAAGGTATACACAGGGTCCTGGGATTAGGGCGTGGACATCTTTGGGAGGCCATTATTCTACCTCATATACATGGTAAGTGTCATTGTTAGTTTATACATGGAAAAGCTGAGGTCACAAGGGCATTGCATTGAACAAGATGTTTCACTATAACTTGAGCTAAATCAAGGGTAGGGCTAAACTACGTCATACATCTCTTGACCTAGGCTGCACCCTCAGCTCAGATTTGATCCCTGTAGAAAAATCAGCCACCTTTGAAAGTCATATGATAACTACATTTTTTGACCTGTCTCCCTAATGCTTTTATTAAGTTGCACTTATTTAGAATGCTTTCGCTTGGAGTAAAAGGAAAGGATACAAGTTAGAAAATGTATGATTTTAGAAAAAAACAACTGAAAAATAAGTATATGTCGTCAAGAAAGAGGAAGCCCAGTCAATATTTTTGTTAGGCTACCTTTCTGTAAGATTTGGTAATTTTTTGCTGAAAGTTCTCCTCACAATGGTTTTCCAAGAAAATCACATTTCCTACAGCATCTTCTCCAAATGTCCTGAGTTGTCTGGGTTGAGATAATTCAAAAATCCCTAGTCACCATCACACCAAAACATCACATTTTGCTTTATTTCCTCTTCTGAAGATGCTGAAGACAAGATATTTTAAAATATGCAGAAAATGGAAGGCTTGTCGAGAGGAGGTGGGGTAGGGAATATTTGTGTTTGTTTTTTATTACTTTCCAGAGTATCTACGGCTGTTGCTTTTTGCTCTCTAGGAAAATTAGAAGCCCAGATTACATCAGGTAATTGCAGCATGCAGAAACGAAGGCAGATACACACACACAGGCTGCCAGAAGCAGCTACGATTAAATTATCAACGATGAACAAGTCAAAAGGAAAAGCATAAGGCAAGCTGTAACACCAAGGCTGAGTGAGATATCATCACACTTCAAAAATTAATAAGAAGGAAAGCGTGTGGGAGTGGGAGGTGTGGCTCGAACAACCCCTGGGTCTGGGGGTGGGGGAGGGGGCATCACTCGAAGACCTTTATCAAAATAAATGGACTTGGCAGCAGATGCAGGTGCATCCCTTGTTGTGGGGATTCACACAAGAGCGCTTTGTGATGTGCTCTTTGTTGCACATTTTTTATCCCACCTGCCAGAACTTTCTATTTCTGCTTTCTCCTTTTCTTCAGCAGAGAGCAAAGGAGTCTTGATGGGCAGTTGATAAAAATGTGGGGCTGAATTTACATAGCCATTCAGTGACTGTCATGCACCCTGATGCTTATGGAGCACAATTAAGGGAGTCTCTAATTTGAATAAAAATCTGTTCTTTTAGTTTCATGTCATATACAATATCCCTATGAGCTCATCTACATAGACTATTATAATGCACACTTTTATACCACTATTGCTTTCACCTAATCAGTCCTCCACGAGCTAATCAGCTCAAACACTGTCACAAGTGGCATAATGCATGCAATTATCCCTAATTCAACTTCTAAACATGGAGGTGAAAGATCAGATTTAACCAAACAGGCTTATCAGGAATTCATGAATTGATAATCATGATTAATGGGGAATCACAGTGCAAAACTTGTTTCAATTTACCTGTTCATGTAACTTGTGTTTCAGAGAAACATGGACTTTCATCCAGAGCAAACAATGAATGTCTAGACTAGCAAATGAATTTTAACCCCCGGGTAAGAAACGTGCATTCACTATTTCAAGGATAATCTTAAATGACAGAAATCAGTGTGGCCAAGTCAGGATTACAGCTTTGAAAATATCCCGACCTTGACTCACTGAGAGAGAAATAATTACTCAGAAATGGAATCTCTGGTTATCACCAATAAATGTTTGAAGGGAGATTTACTTTGAATGGGATAAATTGAGGTGCTTGTCTCTATAGATCCTCAGATTTCTACAGAGCTGTGCCATTTTTGAAAAGTGGTCTTTGAAGATAACTGCATTAGGGTTTATATTCCCCTAAATATTGACCACTCACTTATAAGACTCAGAGACTCAGAATATTAACCTATATATAATTTATTCACTTCCTGAAATAATATTTATTGAGGAAATATTATATGGCAGAATCTATGCTAAGTATTAAGGAAGAAAATTATGAATAAAGGAAATATCATCCTTGAGAAACTGGCAGGTCAGTGGGGAAGATAACACAAGGAACCTGAAATAACTGATACGACACGGTGAGACGTTGAGAAAAATGCTGATGGGTATCTTATTTTGTCACTGTTTTGCTATAAGAATTTAATACATGTATGCTAGCATTATGCCAGTATCGTGTCTCTGAAAGGCTTGGATTTCCCTTCCAGAACTTCCATGGAGGAGCAAACATCCTTTGTGTTCCCGGCAGGAATGAAATGGGTGAAACCGGATGACACCAGTGGTGAAAGAGTTGGTGGTGGTGTTCTGGGTTAAGCTGGGGGCGTGACTCAGCCCCAGGAAGCAGCCTACTCAAAACTGAAAGAGGATGGTGCTTAGGATTCTCAAGAGAGGCAGGGATGTACCCTACTTAAAGACAGGACCCGGGAAGGAGTGAGGGGCTGCGTGGGGGGATGGCTGTGGAATGCTTATGGAAACTGAAAATTTAAGTGCTATGACTAGGTTCTCTGTCATCAAGTCTTTGGTCCATAGAAAGGATCCCTGTGAGACACATCTCTGAGCCTCCCCTACGCACCTCCTAGCACGGCAGTGGCACACACAGACAGCAGGGGACCCACACTGGGCAGAGCAATGACAGCCATATTGACCCCATTCTTTAGGGACCACTCCAGCACAGAAATCCTATGCATACCTGTGCACGTTTGGGAACTCCACAAACATGATTGAGATGAAACTTCTTACCTGGGGAATCTAGTGTTGGGGAGCAAATCCATTCCACGTGTTGCAAACTTGATGCCTACAAGTACTACAGGCCTTACAAGGGAATCTAGTCATGAAGTGGGTCTGGTCTGACTAAGGTAAATTGGAAACTCCCCACCTTTAAGAGTGATTGTTACCCAGCTGGAACTAGTTATGACCACGTGGGAATGCTGGTCTAGTACAGTGTGAGATCCTTGATTTTTCCAACTTGTTTTCCACAGAAGCTGAATTATTAGGTAAACTTCCTAAGTTTTAAATACTGGCAACTAATTCAAGTTTTAAAATATTGTGTAGCCCAAAGAAAATTCATCTGCCATATTTGATCCATAAACTAGTCATTTGCAACCTCTGGGCTACAAGGAGGATGAAAAAAAATTTAATTAAATTAAAAAGTATATGTGATGCAGCCACTATGGAAAACAGTATGGAGATTCCTCAAAAAACTAAAAATAGACTTACCCTATGATCCAGCAATCCCACTCCTGGGCATATATCTGGAGGTAACACTAATTTGAAAATATACATGCACCCCAATATTCATAGCAGCACTATTTACAATAGCCAGACATGAAAGCAACCTAAATGTCCATCAAAAAAATGACTAAAGAAGCTTGGTATATTTATACAATGGAATACTACTCAGCCATAAAAAAGAATAAAAGAATGCCATTTGCAGCAACATGGCTGGATCTGGAGATCATCATTCTAGGTGAAGTAAGCCAGAAAGAGAAAGAAAAATACCATATGATATCACTCATATGTGGAATCTAAAAAAAGAAAGAGGACACAAATGAACTTATTTATAAAACCAAAACAGACTCACAGATGTAGAAAACAAACTAATGGTTACTGGGTAAAGGGAGTAGGAAGGGAAAAATTGGGAGTTTGAGATTTGCAAATATTAACTATTTTATATATAAGATAGATAAACAACAAGTTTCTTCTGTGTAGCACAAGGAACTATATTCAGTGTCTTGTGGTAACCTATAATGAAAAAGAATATAAAAATGAATATATGTATACACATGTATGACTAAAACATTATGCTGTACACCAGAAATTGACACATTGCAAACTGATTATAAATAAATAAATAAATATTTTAAAAATAAACTGCATATACATCAAATCAGATAGTTTACACTTAAAAAAAAGTTTGGTTATGAACGAGAAGGATGTGGTTGCTTGGGTCGACTGGAAGCTAGCATGGAATTAAGGAAAGGAGTGTATGTGTGCGTGTTTGTGCGTGTATGTGTGCGTGTGGTAAGAGACTTGAGCTTATCTAGATGTGGATAGAAGAAACCAGGTAAGAAAGAAAATATGAGGAAAAGGAGAATGAGAGATGGAGCAAGCCCCTAGAAAGTGGCAGAGAGGGGCCACAAAGCACGCTGGAAGGAGGAAAGGCATTTCTCCCAATGGAAGAGAAACCAGCAGGTTTGTAGATTTGGAGACAGTCGGGAATTTCATTCTCACATCTCTTTTCCTATGAAATTGGAAGCAAAGTTATCCATTGATAATGAATGAAGGAGACAGCGAGCTAGAGCCTGGAAGGGTCCAGGCAAGGTTTGACACAGTTCTTGTGGAAAATGAGGATGAGAAACAGAATTTCTGGGTGGTGTCAGGAGCGCCGTTGAGACTGGTGCCCACAACCGCTTGGTGACAGTGGTCTGCTGCACCGTGGGGCTTTCTGTGGCAGAGCTCAGCAGCCCAGATTCCTGGCTACAGGGTCAGGAGTGGGGCAGCTGGGTTTCTCCAGTATTGGGGTTTTGCCAGGGGAATACAGCAGAAAGAGACCGGGGTTGGGGCTTTAAGAATCTAAGAGAAAGAGTGATTGAAATGCTGGACTCTGGAATCTAAGGCCGCCATTAATAATATTATAATAATTTTTAAAATATTATTACCATTACCATTTATACAGGGCTTCCTCTGTGCCAGACAATGTTCTAAATTCTTCACATAAGTAACTCACAACAGCGGTGTGAGGCCAGTACTAGCATTTTCCCCATTTTACAGGTGAAGAAACTTAAGCACAGAAAACTTAATTAACTTGCCCAAGGTCACACAGCTAATAACTGAAGAGTTAAGATTTGAACTCCAACAGTCTGGCTCTAGAGCCCATGTTTGTAACTATATGTCATCTGTCTCCATCATCTGTCCTTCAGCATCTTTTTCTCTGACATCCAGGGACAGACGTTCTTTTCTACTCAAAGGGTGACACAAATGAGCCAGGCTTGATGCATCATAATAGGTATACATGCAGACATAGCCCAGAAATAGAAAGCAGCGTTGGGAAGTCCTCACCTCCATTTTTCTTTATTCTGAAATACCTAGATCATACATAAGACTTGGTATTCCATCCCAGAGAGACTGGGAAGCACACTTCTCTAAAAACTAGCGTATATATGACAATTGCAGCCTCACCCCCTCCTCACTACCACTGCCATCCCCACCCCCCAACACAGGAAGTGCTAGTCAAGTGTAGCATCTGTCAATCCCATGAGTCTGCCAGACAATGAGAAGGAATCACCTCCACCCCACCTCCCTCCTCTATTCCCTGACGTCCTACGTCCCTGGTGGAGATTTACTCCTTACCATTTAGTTAAAGTGCACATACTTGCTGAACGCTACCTACCCAATCAGTCATTTACATCTCACTGTGAGAGTTTTTCTGAACTCAGTTTCTAATAGAAAGACTTACAGAAAACAAGGTCATAAAGGGTAAAGAAAAGAGGTGTGTGGAGTGGACAAAACACTGTGCCTACTTAAAATTTTATCTTCCAGCTGATGGTGACCACAGGGTTTAGTTATATTTACAGAACAGTTAGATTGAACTATTCAGGTGAACGCTCGGACTTCCTCTGCACTATGATTCACTCCTAAATTAGAAGTTATATTTTCAGCTTCTTTAAGATAATGGAATTTTGCTTGTTTTGTTTTTTTTTAAGTACAGACATTGCATGTATAGCATTTTCATAAACTGTGGCTTCTCTGAGATCTTTTAAAAAGATTCCAGCTGTATAGAAATATCTCATTAGTGACAAAAACAAAGCAAGTTTTCTGCTTTGTTTGATCTAACAATGGAGGACTCATCACACACTGGTGCCTCCCATACTTACAATAGACTATGTAAGTTGGGCATTTTGTTATCATTCTTTAAACATTTCCCTCCTCCGAGCATTTATCCAGGTGCTCAGATTTCCTTCCAAAGTCACAAAATACAATGTGAGTTGAACATCTGGCTCATGAAAGTCCTTTCAAGGCAAAACAGAATTCCTCTCCAGACAAAGAACAAGTTGGAAAAAGCCATACTGAAGGACTCCTACCAGATATGGCATGCGGGCTCATCTTGTTCATTGAAAACTGGAAAGTTAGTGTTCTCCCTGGATACTTAGCTACCTCATAGAGCAATCGGAAGTATTTACAAACCAAGAATTTACCCAGAGAAAAGACAGAGCAAACATCCTCATGCCCCAAGCGTGAAGTCCAGAGAGCTGTAACAAGTATTTCATACTCACTGTCCAGCTCGGTTTCCCTGAAGATGCTACAAACACAGTGACTATTTAAAAGATGGAAGTGCTTAATGGCAAAAATATAAACCTCAGGAAACAAGAAGGGACATGTTAAGCCTTTCATACGGAGAAATAATGGAAAAAAAAACGGTATTTAATCAATCCTCCATGACTTGTTGAACTTGAGCCTAAGCTATAATGAGAGATTTTGCTATTCACATTATATGTAGGGGCAGTGGATTTTACTCACCCATCCATGAGCAGCCAACATTCAATCCTTTTGAGGGCAGGAATCTTGTCTATCTTGACCAACAAGGGGTCTCTTTTGCCTGGTACAAGACCTTGCACCAAATGGATCCTAGATAAATTGTTAAATGCTTTTAAAGACCAAATTATATAGCTTAAACCATTCTATAAATTGCCTGTGAAATAATTGTCAAAAACACATATTTGACATATGTTATTACTAAGATATGACCTCCAAACAGATAGCTTATTAAATGGATTTCATTTCCCTCAGATTTGCTCATGTTTTAATGGACAGACCCAATTTACCTTACAGATCAGCTGTTTCAACAAAAAAGGAACAAAAAGATCTTTTCCCTTAGGTGAAGCCTTCCAGAAGGATGTACTGTCTCCAGGATTATTTAGTAAATCTCTACCCTGTTGGGTTCCAATCCTGGACATCCAATTTAGCCAGAAAAGAAAAACTAGTGTCTCAATAATTAAAGGCCAAAAAACTAAACCCAGGCCTCTACTGCCCAATAAAGTTCCAAGTTGTGTGACAAACAGGTATCGAACCAGCGCAGAGCCTGAGAGAAATCCAATAGCTTCCACCTCCAGAACAAGCTGGTTTGGGGGAGGACAGTTATCGAGTGACCAGCGCTCACCTCTCCGTTGTTTAGTGCAATCAAGTCCAAAGGCATCTCTAAAACACCCTGGCGCTTCTGCGGTGGCTCGTCCATAGCCTTTGCTCTGCCCCCTGGAATTGTCAGAGGCACTGGCATTCGCAAGACACCACGAAGCACAGATTTCTGGTCTGTCTTTCTTCCTTCATTCTATCCTGTTGAATTTGATGATTCAAGGGCTACAACTATGCAAGAAGCAGGCGACACACGCCCCCCAAAAAGGGAAGGCGCTAGCAACCAGAGCAGCAGGAGCACAAGGGGCAGTGCTGCGCTTGGCACCCAGGCTGGCATCAGGGGGACCGGCCGCCCCAGGGCCCGAGTCGGCAGGGAGGGAGGGACTAGGGAGACGGGCGGGCTGTGTGGAGAGGGCCTCCTGAAGGGAGCTTAGACCTCCCATCAGTTTCCAGGGACCCCACAAGGAGAGAGCTAGCGGAATTAACACCTGCTTCCTCCCGGCTCCTTCCAGTACTTTCCATTAACCTAACCCAACTGCCACCCAGGAGGCAGGGGAAGCCAGCCACATGTTCAGAACAGATGGGAGTCCTGAGGCTCAAGCAGGCAAAAAGGGGGAGTGGCTCTGGAGGGGTAAACAGAAGACCCTAGTATTGCACTATATCCTCAGCTCCTACGTTTAATTTCTAGCTTAATGACATAATTAAGATGTCTTTGAGCCCAATTTCCCCTTCCCTCAATTAGATGTCAAGGGATCTTTATTCTACTGTCTGCTGACTGTAAGACCTGTTTTATTTTAATTTCATAGACTTTGATTGCCTACTTTCCAAACTCTGCGATTATTTCAAAAGTCACAAACCAAAGTGATCATTTAGAAAACCAGTCTGGTATTTAATATCAGTAAACAATGATGGGTATTCAAATACTCCTTGTTAGGATTTTATCTAGAATTTGCTTTCACAAACACACATACTTGCGCACGCGCACACACACGCACACACACTCTTCCTGGCATCTAACACTACAGGAATCAAAACTAAAATCCCTCAGTCAGAAGCTAGACTAAAATACTAGTTCTCTTAAAGTTAACCACGTAATCAATTTTGTACTAAAATTCATCCAGAGCGGCTTATATTCTTTATGGAACAGAGGCTTAAATCTGGATTGATATGTGGAATTCAAACTTGGAAACCATAAGGAACATTTTACTTGCAACGTTGTTACATTGGCCACCTCTCTTCCTGCTCCAATACCTTAACTTGGGCAGAGATTCTGCCCCCCTCCACCACATCTCACCCTCACATGACCATAATAAAATTCCCCCCCAGTTTGGGTTTCTAGGAGAACCATCAGTTGATGATATCCAGCCAAAGCATCATAAGAACTGGTTCTAAACACAAAATTACTTCAAGTCACACACGGGTCATTTTTCAAGCGAGCATCAGTTCAGGTGAGTGGATTTTCAATCAAAATACCACGTCCCTCAGGCTGGCTACTTTGGATATGATATTTTCCAAGTGGAAAAGCAATCATGGTAGATCAAACCACCTGGCCAGGCGCACCTCTCCAGCACTCCACATCCAAAGCAGCCCACAACTGTGATTGAAGGCAGATGCCAGCGGATGCCTGCAGACAAATGAACGTAAATACACAGAGACACTTGAAGAGCAGACGTTTGACATTATCGCCTAATTTGTTCCACATATCTGTACTCAAACCAGAGTTTCTTGAAAGTAATTTAAGAACTACCCAGTCCACACTAACACTAGGGAGGAGAAGTTGCTGTCTCTTTAACACAGATAAACGTGTATCTGTTTTACTGTGGATTCCAGTTACCTTGTACTTAAGAGTTAAATCTACTTTAGACATCTCCATGTTCGTCAAGAATACTTTTATGATAATGATTCTAAGTGTCTCCTATGATTATACTTTATGGTTCTCAAATCCTCCACATTGTATTAAACATTCCTTGACATCTACTCTTGCTTTGTAAGTCATGCAGCAAACTTTGGTCAAAAGCAATACAATTGTGACTTGCTAGTACAGTGGCTTAATTCTCAAGGCATTTTTTTTCTTTGTCTCTCCAGTTGACCCTTTTTAAAAATACACATATTTTAGAGTCTTGAAAATGTCACCATACCCATGGCATAAGGCTTGAGCAGATTTGTGATGGGAGCCCATCTTGTTATGCATAGTTTTTTGTTGTTGTTGTTATTGTTTGGTTTTGGTTTTTGTGAAGGGGAGGTAATTAGGTTTATTTAGTTGGAGGTGCTGGGGACTGAACCCAGGACTTCCTGCATGCTAAGCACTCACTCTACCACTGAGCTATACACTCCCCACCTTCATTTGACCCTTTTATAGGTAATCAGATAATAAGCATTTTTAGGTCCCACTATGTTCAGCATGATGTGATGAAAAGAAAATGAACCTTGGGGAGGGTGCCTGACAGGAACATTTCGGTCCAGAAAGGTAGCCAGCCTTGGAGACCCCCACGTGGGGGGAAGTTGGTGAAATAAATGCTCCACCTCACTCCCCTCTTTCCATCTGCTTGGCTTGAATCCCATTTCTCCACTTACCAGTTATGTGGTCTTGGGCAAATTTATTAGCCCCTCTTAACTTTGATTTGTGTTTTCTCAAATATGAGATAGTGATAAAAGCCACCCCACTGGGTTGCTGTAATGATTAAATGAAAATATAAATCCCTTAGGACGTTACCTAGAATACTTGTTAAATAAACAATAGGTCCCGTCCGTCCTCCCTCCCGGCCCCACTTCACTGAGCCAGGTAGAAGCGGCGCTTACAAAGTGAGAATCACGGAATTTGATCCTTCAGAAGGACCTTGAAGGTCACATCTCCTCCCTTCCAAACAGGAACACTCTTCCCATCATCCTATCTTTGCTTCTGAGATGCAGAACTCATTTTTAAAATGAAGTCATTCATTTCACCCCAAATAACTTGATTAAAGTTGCCATGAAAGTTATTTCTCATTTGAACAGAGATCTATCTTTAGGAAACTCCTATCCATTGGCTACATGTACAATGTCTAATGCTGCTATGGTAGGAAACTCTTCCGGGTTCAGAGTGAAAAGTCATGGGGTTTAGGCCTGATTTGGACCCTGAATACCTTTGTGACCTTGAGTGAAATCAGTTTCCACAAACCTCAATTGCTCTAGGAAATAGAGAGAGTAACACCGGCCCATCTCCTTCCCAGTGTTCTGATCACACTCCCTGACAGTTCCGGCACACTCCTGCTCGCTGGCCAACCTTCAGCATTTCCCCACATGCTACACCCTCACTTCTTTTAGCAGTTTTTCATTTGAAAATTTTAAAGGACAGAGAATATGTTACAGCATGAACTGTCGAAGCAAAATGCCAAAGAAGTGGTAAGAGTGAGCAAGGGCCTTGCAGACAATGGGCAGCATTGGAAAAAGTTGTGAAGATGAGAATAAGTACTCAGGACAAAGCAGAGATGGTCCGAATATTACCAAGGAAATAGCATGCCCTACTGAGACTGTGGCTGATTTAAAGAAGGTACTGGGGTCCAACCAAGGAGTTTACATGAGACACAATAGAAAATAAGGAAGTTCTGAAGCCAGAGAAGGAACCTAATAAAAGTGTCATTTAAGAAGAAGAATCCAGCCCAAGAGTGCAGTATGGATGGGAAATGTGAAAGCTTAGCTTTAGGGATGCTAAATGTACATTGTGCAGTAATACATGTGTGAGCTGTTAACAGCCTATAACGGGGTGGTGGTCATGAGATAACTAGATAAATACGCACCAGAGACAGTCTGAGGAAACATTTGGTAGGATATGAGGCCTTCCTTGATGGAGGAGAAAGCAAGAGGAAAGGTGGAAGTCAAGTCCAAGATTTCACATCCACATACGTGGGAGAATGTGGGGACTCCCAGGGATGTGGCTGGACCAGAGGCAGCAACATTATGAGAGAAAGAGTTTCGTGCAGTTCAGACCAGAGATACTGATTTAAGAGTCACCTATGTGGTGGTGATAGACACAGTGGAGGTAAAACGTGGTTGGTAGCGCTCTTCAAGGAGGCATAGACACGTTGGAGCAGATGGCTCCGTCTGGCTCCTCTACCACCACCGACTTGGTTTATTTTGCTTTATTTGTCATCTTTGAGTCATAGCACTTTTCCTGTAGCTCCATCATTTTACTCATGTGGTTTATGAGTCTCTGTGATATTATAGTTATCTTTGTCCATCTTGTCTTCTCTTCCGGACCGCAAGCTTTTTGAGAGCAGGGATCGTGTCTAGCTTTTCTTGGTATCCCCCAGTGTGTCTAGAAAACTACTCCCACACAGTAGGTGCTAATTAACATTTGGAATAAATGAACGAGCTAAGTATGACCGTGATCCAGGAGCCTGAATTATCTATGTGCTTGATGAGGTCTTTTACCAAAAAGGCACACTTGACAAGACAGCATTGTAAGTTTGATTTGAAACCGACCACCTCTGCTCCAGGCACACTGCAACAGGAGATAACATACATAAAGAATACTTAAAAGACATGGCTTAAACCAAAACCAAAAATTTTCTTGGATCAGAAATGGAACAGTAAATTCAAAAACAATTGAGTGAAAGAAATGAAACAGCAATTCAAAGCAATGAGCCAAGCTTCCAGTGCACCAACAGCCAAAAGCAGCCAGAGGTCAACCTCTGCACTGTCACAGGGCTAAAGGGTCCCACACCAGGCACAGATGGGCCAGTGTTCTTTTTATGGCCTGCAGCATAACAAGCCACCCCAAAACTTAACGGTGTAAAGGAACAGCCATTTCATTACACTGATGGATGCTGTGAGTGGGGAGTTCGGAAAGGGAAAAGGAGAGACAGGTCTCTGCTCCACCATATCTGCAGCCCCAGCTGGGACAACTCACTCGCCAGGGAGTGACCTGACCAGCGGGTGGCTGGAACAGCTGGGGCTGGAGAACCCATTTGCAGGGTGGCTTCCTGACTCACATGTAGGAGACTGAGTTGGGATGACTGAAGAACAGGCTCAGCTGGGAACATAAGCCTCATTAGAAAGTAGGGAGATGTGGAATGTAATTAGAAAAGATGTTCAAAAGAACAAATGCTAGTAAGAACGTAGGAAAATAGGATATATCACTGGTAGACGTGTAAACTAGTGCAAATTCTTGGAATTTAGGAAGATCGAGTGCAATTGAAAATTCACAGCCTTTGTAACCCAGGATTCCCATTTCTAAGTAAAAATTGTAGAAATTTTCTTTCCTTTACAAGGATATTTACTTTGTCAGTTAGATGTTGTTGCATAAAAAACAACACAACATCTCAATGGCATTCAAGAAGAAACACCTATTGAACTCATGCATCTGCAGGTTGGCCGGAGGTGAGCTGAGCTGGGCAGCTCTGTTGATATCAGCTGGGATGGTTCCCACCCATTTAGGGGCCAGCTGGTCTCAGCTGGGCTCTGCCAGGCAGCCCAGCTCTGGCCCACCCTGGTCAACCCCCTGGGGCTAGTGAGAAATCCAGGTATGTTCTTCTCACGGCAGTGGTGGAGAACTACAAGCACCAACCCAATCACACAGGTAATTTCCAAGCCTCTAGTCACTTGTGCCTAATAACATTCCACCGGCCAATGCAAGTTACATGGCCAAACAGAAAAATACATTCTGTAGGAGTAACTGCACAGTCACTTGACAAAGCATGTGGTTACAGGGATCAGAGAGGAACTGAGTCTGTTAATGGAATCAATCACGTTCACTGTGAAAGTGTTTCTCATAAGGCAAAAAGAATCTAAATGTTTATCAAAAAAAAGAGGACAGGTGAATAGATTGTGGTATTTCCATTCATCAGAGGACAGTATAGTAATAAAAATGAATAAACCAGGGCTACCTGAATCAGCACGCATAACCATCAACATGAAATACTGATTAAAAAGAGCAAATTGCAGAATGAAATGTAGACTGTAAATCCATTTTTACAGGGTTTTTAAAGGCTCCAGACTATAGTCCATGTTGTTTATGGTTATGTACATAGAGAGTAAAAGTAAAACATGGATAAGAAAGATACACTGCAGCCTCAGGCTAGTGATTTACCTCCTGAGAAAAAGAGAGACAAAATGGGATTATGCAGGGAGACAACGGTCCACGGCAGTGTCTGCGATGCTCTATTTTTTAATATAAAAGATATGAAGCACATGTGGGAAAATATCACATCTGCTAAATCTGAATGCTGAATGACATAGATGGTTCTTGTATTAGTCTGGAGGTTTGGTGAGGAAAGGGTTACAGGGAGCCAAGGGAATAGTTTTGGGCCCTTGAATAGAAAAGACTGTCCCTAACAAAACACCATCCTTCCATCCACTCTCTCTGCCTGCCCTACTCCCTGTCAACATTTTAAAACTGCTCCAGATATGAGTGCAACGCAATTTAGACCTAAAAAAGATTACCGAGAACGAGCAAACTCCGTTCATCTCACTCTGATCACTTGTGGGCTCTGATTTTAAATCCCAGACACACACACTACTGCTTGTTTCTGTGACATGTTTGGCTGCTTCATGAGTCAGCAAATCAAGTTACTAGGACACAGAACCAAGGTGCCTTTGTGGAGAGGACGGAGCTTACAGGGAGTTACTTCACTCTCTCCTTTCTTTCTTTTTAAGTTAAACTTTTATCAGAACACCTCAGAGTCTCTTCCTATCCCTAGGGAAATGAAAAAAGGACTGTTACGGAAAGAAAATGACACCTAAATTTTGTTAACAAATATTAGGGAAATTTTAAATCACGGCAGGGAGAAACTGCCAGATGGCCTGGAAGTATGTGGTAGGGGCGAAGTGGGGGCTGGGAGGTGGGTGACTGCAACGCTCTTCACTTGAAACATGAGCATAAAGCAAGAGCCAGAAAAAGAGCACTGATTTTTAAGTAATGTAAGTTTTGATATGTTTTTCCCTCAGCCGAGTTAAATTTACTGTCATTTTATTTTCACTGTGATATTTCACTTTAAAGATGTTGGTTTGGAATTGAAATGTACATGCATATGAAAAAGCACATAAAAATTGTGCAAGTATATATAATGCAGCCTTTCTAGAGGGGCTTTGCTGTTGATCCATGGAGGGCTGTATTAGTATGTGTTAACAGTAAACAGATGACACGTCTTTGAAACAGCCGCTTAATTGAAGAAAATGGGATTGTCGGATGCAAGGCCATGAAGGGGCTAGCCGGCATATTTTCCAGAGGCGCTCAGCCTGAAATGAATGTCCTGGCCAATTTGCAACATTGCATTCAATGTTAATCTGAATGGATTTTCAATGGAAGAATTTTAGAGTTATTAGCTGTGATTCTGAAGTTGCTTGCGGTGGTTATTAATACAGGAAAAATCGCTCACTTCTCTTCTACTCCTTACAGTTATTGATTATATGGCTCTACTTCCCAAGTACATCTTGAATTTTTCCACTTCTCCCCATCCCCCTGCCACCACTCTCCCACTCTCATCCCAGCCACCCTCCTCTCTCACGGGACAACCCTGGTTCCCCGGAGCCGCTCTGACCTCCTCCTTTCCATTTATTCTCCATACAACAGCAAGAGGAATCTTTCTCGAATATGAAATCTGGTCCCACAATTCCCCTTTGAAAACAATCCTTCCTCCGCTTGTTTCTTATTGCTTTTAAAACCCAACATGGTCTAGAAGATCTACCTCCCAGCTATGACCCCAGATGCTTCTCACACTTTCCACCCTTCCCTCCTGATACCCTTGCCACTGCATAGTTTTTATTTTCGATCCAAGTTGCAATATGCTAATAGAAGAACGTTTAAAAATCCTGCAAGGTCCTTTATGCCCCATCGGAGGGAATGTCACAGACACCCCCTCCCAGAAGCGTCCACCTTCCCAGGGCAACCGCTTGCAACAGTTTCGCCTGATGCTCTGGGATTTTGCCTTCCACCTCTAAATGTCATGCACTTAAGGCTACTTTTATTTTTGCTTTAAGAATATTCTGTTGAGTTTTTACCATGGAAAATGGGAATGAGTTCTCTTACACTCCCCTCCGGACACTCCCTCAACACCACCCTTCCCGTTGCTTCTCTTCCCTATGTAGTTACCTGGTCTTTGTGGTGAGACCATTACCCTGTGTTTACATCATCTGGGCTATGTAAACACATCTATGGCTAAGCCATAGAGTATCAAAGACTACTCTTCCTTCCCTGAATAGCTTTTACTTTTCCAAGATAACTGTCATTTTTTCCCCACGGGCTTAATTTTCTTACCACTAGATCAGCCCTAAACTCCCCCTCAGGTGTCTGAACATCTTGTCCAGACTTCCAAACAATGATCTGCATGTCAATTTTTATCTCCTTAAAGACGTTTTCCTTCCCCAGACTTCTGCGTCTACATCTGATGAGCATCATTTTAGTGGAATTTCAGGAGCAAGCAGTGTGTCCCATTTGCCATCTTTCCCCACACTTCCTGGCTTTCCTTCAGATCCTTTGCCACGTGCCTCAGGGCCTTCACACATGCTATTTGCTCTTCCTCATATCTCTTCCCTGATCTTTGCCTAATCTCTTCTCATCCCTTAGATCTGAGTTTAAAAGTCACTCCTTCAGAGGCATTCCTGATTTCCCAACCCATTATCCTCATTATACTTCTTTATAATATTCAGTACTTTTCCTGCACAGCACTTATCATAAGTGTCAGTGCAGTATGGCAAGAACTTGAAATGCAATTTTTTTTCTCTCCACAACTTATACATGACCTTTTCCCTAATCAGACACATCCATTTACTCAAGGACAAGTAGAATTTTTATAAAGGGGGTGACAAGAGCAAGAAATATTCAAGGTTCAGTTTTTTCAACTTCCAATAGAGGCTTGTGAGAATTAAAAGGGCAGGTCATGAGTATGGGAGTGGAGAGCAGAGGTGGTGCTATCACCTGAGGAGATCCGAGGGACCAGGTGAAGAAGAAAAGTGGAGTTGGCATCAGGAGGTTGCTAGGCACCATCCTTGGCCATCACCAGGGAGCCCTGGGAGGGAGCAGCAGCATCCAGACAGAGGTGTACAGCAAATATTTGATAATCTGATGCTGATATTCATGAATATATCAACTGATACATAAATCAAAAATTAAAAATGATTCCCTTTTGTTGCCCAAATTATCTGGAGTCTAAAACTATTTACTATGAATCCTTAGTGGTAGCAAAAGTCATTTGTTAAATCATTCTAACAATTCCAAAAGCATTTGTTGGGCTATAGCAATTGACGGTGCGCATTTGTGTTCGATGCAGCTATCGCTCTCTAAGGGAGATCCTCTGGGCTCCCTGTGCCACCTCCCTTGGGCTCCCCTCTGATTCCCCTCGCAGCTGAGGTAGTTGTTCATGTGCACACTGCCAGCTTCCCAGCACAAGAGCCTGCTACTCTCTTCACTTTTCTGCCCCAGGGCTTTCCCTGAAGCCACAGGAGTTCACTGAGCCCTTGTCCTGGAAGTGTCCAGGACTGAACATCCCGGGGCAACCTCAGACAATGGCAAATGGGTGTCAGTGGGAAACAGGGCCCTAGATACCCATTCTCTGAGACGATAACCTTGAGGCATGTTCTATCTGGTTTCTCAAAGTGTTCCCAGCATGATAACATCTCATCTGCTTCCTCCCCCATCTCATTCTTCCCCTTCCCCCCTCCGGCTTTCTGGGAGAACTTTCCAAACATATCACCTAAGAAGGGGTGGATATGACTCAGTCTCCGTGGTAGAGTGCATGTTTAGCATGCACGAGGTCCAGGGTTCAATCCCCAGTACCTCCATTAAAAGAGGGGGGGGGAGGGAGGGAGGAAGAAGGAAAGAGGGAAGAAGGAAGGGAAGAAAGGAAAGAAAAGAAGAAAAGACAAGACCAAACACACTTCCTGTACCCAAGTCCTTGCCTTAGGCTCTGCTTTGGAGAGAAACCCAAACTAAGATCCTATCTGAATTAAATCCTGGAATGAATCATGGTTTGATATGGGGAATTGCATCAAACACTTTCAATGACTTCCCCATTGCAGTGAAAAGCATTAGGTGACTGAAGAGCCTGTGAGGACCTGAGTGATAGTTAACGCAACTGCCTCCATCTCAGCTCAGCCGTGCCACTGCTCTCCAGATCTCTGCATCGCTCTTGCCAGCCTCTCTCAGCCTACAAGGAGTAGACAAGCCAGATGCAGGGGTAGATGGGAGGAGGAGAGGAAGAGGGGATGAGATGGGTGAGGAGGGAAGTTAGAAGGTGCAACACTCACAGAAGGGAGAACAGAAAGAATAGAAGAGGAAAAAGTAAAGAGCACATAAATGACAGTTATTGACACCTAGGGGAATACTCGACCACACACATTGCCCAGAGGCAGGTGGAGCTCATGCTGGGGCTCGTTCTGTGTGTCCACTCTGGTGAATGAGAGAGTGGGCATCCGTGGAGGAAATAAGGGAATGGGCTGGTTCCTCTGCTCAGAGACCAGGTGCAGGGAAGAGGAGGCGATGGAAAGGACTCATGTTGTCATTTGCTGGGACACGTGGTTTCCTGGCCATTAAATGGGGTTCTCGGCAGACCTGTTCAGGAGTAGCTGCCCCCAACCAAAAGATACAGTGCCAAGTAAAACAAAGGTTATGAAAACCACCGAGGGACATGCCCACACCAATTCCAGTCTGCGTAACAGCTCCCAGAAGCCTCTTCAACCTCTACCTGAACTTGGACCCTGCTTCCCCCCTTAGGCGGAGTTAAGCATTCTTTTGAGGCTTGCAGAGTAGGTCCTTCTCAGCTCAGCTGGGTGGTGCTACCACCCCCATCAAGACTTTGGGAACTGGAGTGATGGATGTGTTCATTAACTGGATGGGAGAAGTTCTTTCACAATGTATGTGTATATTAGATCACTATGATGTCCATTTTAAGTATCTTACAATTTTATATGCCAGTTACTCTTCAATAAAGCTAACATCAAAAAAAAAAAAAAAAGAAAGAAAGAAAGAAAAAAACCCAAATAGAGAACAACTTTAGAAACTGGAGTCAACTTTTCAACATCTGAAATAAATAACCTAAAGTGCATAGCACGTTCCACACTGATCTGCACTCCAAATGGCAAAACTAGAAAAACAAGTCTCAGTTCTACAGCGCGTGGGACTTCTGTGATAAAACCGCATGTGCTGGGGTGTATATTATTTATTTAGCTGTACTGCATATTGCAGTTACTCATATTATTTCCCAACCAGCATGAAAATATTTCCATATTTTAATAACTAGTGCAGTCAAACCAGTGAACCTATAGATGATTGGTCCTGCCTCCAGACTTTATCTCCATTCCAGGATAGGCTTGTATAACCCAGTGGATAAGCCAGAAGATCACCTGTCCATCCCTAAGGCTTTGTCAAACTCCATCCAAATTTCAACACATGAAATTCACCCACCCTATCCCTTCCAAAGTCCCTTTGGAAATAGAGGTCAGAGCCTTATTTCTGCTGCTGTGTAACAAATCATCCCCAAACCTATGACTTCACACAAACATTTACTATTATCTCTAATGGTTTTCAGGATTGATGGGTCTCAGCTGAGTAGTTCTCATTTGGCGTCCCTTACAAGGTTGCAGTAGAATGTCAGCTGGGGCTGGTGATCTGAAGACTTGACTGTATGGGACATCCAAGATGGCTTCTTCACCCACATGTCTGCTCCCTGGCCTGAGATGCCTGGAACAACTGGAGGTGGTCCAGGCATTCTTCCCCTGATGTGGCCTCTCCACATGGCTAGCTCAGGCTTTCTTACAACATGGTAGACTCAAGTCAATGGCTGGATTATCTCAGAGTGAGTCTTCCAAGAGACCAGGTATAAGATTGCTTCCAACCTAGTTCAAAAGCCACATGGTGTAACTTATATCAAACCCCCTTGATTACAGACAAGTTACAGGTTAGCCAGGTTTAAGGCGAGAGGATGATACGAGATTCTAAATCCTGGGGGGCACAATTCATTGAGGGCCATCTTTTGGAGACTGCGTATCACAGACCTTGGTATTCAAAGGAGTGAGCGGTAGGGAGAAAAGGTACTTGGGTAAGACCAGACATTGGCAAAATCCACCCACTTTGCTTAACTATATATTTGTTTATGTGATCATGTGTTTGATTCATTCTGTCAAGACCAGGGGTTGGCAGACTTTTTCTGTGATAGTAAATATTTTGTGCCAGATAGTAAACATTTTAGGCTTTGCTATCCATGTGGTCTCTGTTCAGTTCTGCCCTTCTAGTGTGAAAGCAACCAGAAACAATATGTAAATGAGTGGGTATGGCTGTCAAAATAAAACTTTATTTATGAACACCAAAATTGGCGTTTCTTATAATTCCCATGTATCACAAAGCATTGCACTTCTTTTGATTATTTTTTTCAACCATTTAGAAATGCAAAAACCGTCCTTAGCTTCAAGCAGAACAAAAACAGGCAGCAGGCCAAATTTGGCCCATGGGCTATAATTTGCCAACCCCTGGTCTAGACTAAGGCAGGGACCATGTCTGCCTTATCCACCTTTATAAACCCTATATTTAGTATGTCATAGCCGTGCTCAGTAAATATTTATTGAATGAATGAATAGTTGATTTATAAACAAATTCTAAAACCCTGAAATAAGAATTTCTCTGAAAAGCCTGTAGTGTTCACCTCAACATCAATCTACTCCACTTAAAACCTAGGTCAAAAATTACATTTGCAGCTTTATTGACATATTTCTGGAAATACAGTAGTTTCAGGACACCCAGGTCTCACTTACCCACGCTAAATGTGTCCAGTGTACCTGGAATAACCTGAGACTTCAGTACTAAAGAGTGATGGAGGTTTACTGCTTCTCGGCTTCCCAGAGAGATGTAAGTGCAGGCTATGAATCAGTGGTATCATAACATCTTTGCCACACATCGCTATTCAAGTGCTGGCAAGATGACAGTATAGAATCCCACAATTGCCAAGAGTTGTCCTGGAGACTTTAGGTCACATGGCCTCATTTTCCAGCTACCCCTCTGGACATCCCTGAATGGATGTCCTAACCACAGGACCCAGTACCAAACCAATGGTCTTCCCCTTTTGCATTCCAACCAGCTCTTCCTCCTGACGTCCTTGTTTCTATTAAGGGCACCATCAGTCCTCAATCCCTGCAGCTCAAAACTTGAATTTCCTTTTCCCTCTCCCTCTCCCTCTGTTACTCCATCTTCTCGTTGTGGGCCCGCGTTAAATGCTATTAATTCTTGTCTAGACTCTAGACTAAAGTAATCTCCTAAACATTCTCCCCTCCTCCCAACCCCCTCACCTTTTGCCTCTTGCACCTCCAACACAGCCTACAGATACTAAACCAGGAGTAACTCTCAAATGGCACTTAATAGTTATTGACTTATTTTCTAATCATTTGAGTGGCAATCTTCTTAAAGTATAAATCTGATCATGTCACTTGCCTGTTCCAAAACTTTAATAGTTATCCATTGCCAACCACATTACACAAATTCCTTGGTCTAACATTCAAGGACTTCTAACCTAACTTTCCAACCTTGTCCCTCGTATAGAGCCTACATTTTTGGCAAAGTGTGGAGAAAGAGGCAACTTGTCTCCCAATACTTATTCTTTCCTTTTTCCTTAGAAATAACACTCTTATTTTTTCCTGTGGGCAGAGGGTCACTTCATTTCCCAGCTTGCCTTCCCATTAGGCATGTCCATTTGGCAAAATTCTAGCAAATAGGATGTTAGCAGAAATGTTGTGTGCATCTCGTGGGAAGTACCCTTAAATGATAGGGGGTGTTCCCTTTTTCATTTCTACTGTATAGTTAGGCAGAATGTGGATATGATGGCTGGGACGTGGACTGCCATCTTGGACTGTAAGAGAGAAACCGCATATTAAGGAGGAAACACAACATGATGGAAAGATCCTGGGTCTCTGATACTCACAGTCAGTCATCCTACCAACCCTGAACCCTCAACCTCTGGACTCCTTTATATGAAAGAAAAATAAATTTCCATCTTGCTTAAGCCACAGTTACTTTGTTGTTTGCTCCTTCGCTTTGTTTCATCAGTTGCACACAAACCTAATTATGAGGATTACCAGGGGCCACTTCTCATTTTCTCAGAACATGGTGCTCTTGCCCCCAGGCCTCTCTGTTCTCAGTGTCCCCCTGTACCCACCTCTTCCCCCTCCCTCTGCTATGCATATCTCCACCTCTGCAGTCTATCCATTGGCAAGGCCTATCTCCAGTAGCTTCTCCATGAGGCCTTTTCTGTCCTCCAATCACCAGATTCTCCCACTCCTTAGATGACTCCAGCACTTTTAATTCCCTTATATGGTGTCTTCCCTCCTAAAGGTCATTTCTAAACTACTGTCACCCCTCCACCCACCTCTCCTATGTGAGGCAGATGGCCACCTACACAGAGTAGGTGTTTGCTGAGACACATTTTGGGAGTCTCTCCAGCTCAGAGAGACTCTCCCTTCTTGGGGAGCGGCCACTGCCCCACACCCACTCCAATGACCACCCCCATTACGTCTTACTGTGTGACTGCCCGTGGCTCTGGCAGACTGGACAGGTGACGGACACCTTTCTCCTAGCTGACCCAGTCAGAGTCTCTCTTCTAAGAAACGGAAGCAGAATTCCAAGGCAGCATGTAATCTTGAGAGTGGTGGGCAGCTGTGTTTTACCACGAGGGCTGGAGAAGTGGTACATGTCAGTCTGCAGAATGAGAAACGATGGAGAAGAAATGGAGAGAGGTTCTGATGACTCTCCAGCTTCTTGGTACAACCCTTGTAGAGGTCAGGATGCATTCTTGCACATGGGTTCTATGAGACTCCTCTGATTCCTGTAATGTGTCCACTTTTCATTTAAGCTAATTCCAGCTAGCTTTTGTTCCTTAAAATAAATAGGTCAATGTATATCTGTGGAATTTTATTTAATTGACCTAAAAGAAGACCACAGATTGTTTAGCCCCAAAGTGAGGGAGCTCTTCAGCTATACCAATTCAGTGGAACAAACACATGGGGTAAGAATTTCACACACTTCTTTTTCTTTCCCCCTTGCCCCACATTGTGTCCTCTTTGGCTTTCTGTTACATTTGTTATCTGTGGCAATCATACGATGTTTATCACTTACTGCCGTATTTGGTCAGTCTCCATGGATAGATCTAGCTTATAAGTGGGACAAAAGTTGAATGAATTCATTGACATATTAGATTTTCTGTATTTGCATTGGGAATAGCCTGAACTATCACAGGCCAGTGTCTGTTATCCTAAGTAGATAAATACCATGATTGTACTTAGGTATAATTCAGTTTGATAAAAAACTGAAGCCCATGGATGGAAAAGAAAGAGAGAAAATGCTGTATTTTCTTTAGCACCTTAAAAATCCTGAGCTGAGAAAGAAGGAAAAACCAGAAGTGAGAATGTTGAAGAAAAATAAGTTTCAGTGACTGAGTAACTTTAGGCTTTAACGTGAAATTCACTCTCAAGTGTGCTGTGCAATGAAACACGTATTCTTCTGTTTCTATGTTCAGCAGACAGCTGGAAACGCACACAGGATGCCAAAACTATGTGACCTACATTTGCAGCTAGACAGCATTTGCTAAAATGAAATCTAAGATTTAGAATCTTTTAAATTTCTTTGGGAGTATTATGTGTACTGGATAATGGGGTAACGGATGCAATTCTTTCTTTTTTTTTTTTTTTTTTGCTTCCAGGTATTTATAACCATGATAATCTGCCTCTCCATTCTTTAAAAACAAAAAGAAAAGCCAAAAAAAAAAAGAAGAAAAAGAAAACAAAACAAAACTTTCTTTAGGTATAAAGTATTAGTCTACCAAAAATTTAACTGACCATATTTCTGCATCTTTGGAATTAAGGTAAAATCTGAAATAAAGCAAACTTTTTGCATTCTGGTTTACATTTGTTTCTTGTTAGTGGGGATGAAACAAATAAAGCTAAATAATTAACACTGCAGTCAGTTTCATTTTCTCCTCGTACAAAAGGTCTGTACATACATTTTCTGAAGTTAAAAACAAATGTTTTAAGGGATACACTACATGCCATGGGATTCCCTAAATGAGCCAACGTAGATCTAACAACTACTCCTTAAAGTGGGCATAGACTTCTTTTTGATCATTGTGGTAACATTGGGGTTGGGGAGAAGGTACCTTTCTCTGAGATCTGGTCCTGGAGAAATTTCTCTTAAAAGTCAAGATCTGTTCTGAAGCAAAGTGTTTACATCCTCTGACTCTCAATCCCCAAATTGAACAAATTTAATTAACCTGAGGTGACCACATAACCTTGCAGCCTTTGGTGTTGGCTCACTGAGATATTTATTTTCCCAAATATTTGGGTGAAACTTACAAGCCATTTCCACATGGCTGTCACTGCTGCCTGGAGTGTTTTCCCCACTCCTCTTTATTATCCCTTTTCTGCTCCCTGCATCCAACTAATCTGCTGAAATCTGTCTCAGAGGTCATTTCTTTGGAAAGTCTTCATCAGTCCGCCCAAATTAATCATTCTCCTCTCAGTGCTACCCACAGCTCTGCTTTCATGTCTGCAGCTCTTACGAGTCACATTAGTAAGTGATCCTGTTCCCTTTCCCAGTGGACTGCCCCTCCTGAGCCCCCTCTTCCAATATATGAACTCCCTTTGGGATTGTGGCCCTATTTTACTCATCTTTGCATCCTCAGTGCCCAGCCTAGCCTGAGTTTAACAGAGTTGCAGAATAAAAGTGAATTAGTTGTTTTGCTACATCAATCATGCCCTCTCTCTGCTGTATCTCCCCTGGCTCTTTTTCCTATTCCCATAAACATGCTCAAGTGTCTTTAAAAACAGACCATAGCAAATGATTTTAACTCTTTGAATGAATAAGAATCTACAGGTTCAGTGACATGAATGAATAAATAATTCAGTAAATGGAGGAGAAAAGAAATCTCTTCCTTAGACTATCAAGCCAGTTAATAAATGTAGAAGAAATGATGAATTTAGAAAATTACCATTTTGCAACCAATATAATAATAATGGAGTTGGGAAATCGCCAACAGATGCTACAGCTTGGGGTAAAAAACTGAAGATAAATGGGTCATTTGCATAGTCTCAAAATATCTCCCATAAGATTCTTATTAATTACAAGAGAAAAACAGTGAGTTTACAGTGAAGAAATTTAACAAATACCACCATATTGACCAAATGATTGAAAGGTACAGGACAAATCAACATCTGCCTCCAGATACGATGCACTGAGAAAGATAAAACATCACTTGTATAGAATTTCTGCTAAAAGTACATCATCAGAATGAAATCAGTAAAAAACACTGACTAACCCAAACCAAGGGACATCCCACAAAATAACTGGCCTATTCTCTCCAAAAATGCTAATGCTTCATGAAATAGAAAGAAAGACTGATGAACTGTTCCAGATTAAAGGAGACTAAGAGACATGACAACTGAATGCAACACGTGATCTGCAATTTCCATTGGCAATAGAGGATATTACCAAAACAGTTGTTGAAATTTAAATAAGGTCTATAGATGAGGCAACAGTACTGCATTCGCATTAATTTCCTGATTTTGATCATTGTGTTGTAGTTAGGTAAGAGAATATCCTTGCTTTTTAGGAAATACACTGAAGTATGAGGTGTGAAGCAGCATCCTACCTGTGATTTACTCCCAACCAGCTCAGAAAAAATAATAATGAGAGAGAGTAAGAGCAAGAAAGAGAGAGGGAAAGCAATTGTGTTGAATATAATTTTAAAAATAGCATTTAGGAACCATAGGTGAAGAGGTGAGTCATATATAGGAATTATTTGCATGACTGAAAATTCTCTAAAGTCTAAAATTCTGTCAAAATATAAAAAAAATTTTTTTGAACACCCCAACCACCACAACAAGCCAACCAGACATCCTTTCATTCCTTGTCCTCAAATCAAGGTTCTAGAAGGAAGTGTCTGGCAGTCTCTGCACTTCTCATTGACTCTTGCCCATGGCACTCAATTATCCTCATTCATTATCCAGCTGAAATGGTCTTGATTTAATCTCCAAGGAGCTCAGTGCTACCATATCCAACAATATTTTTGTACACCTCTCCTTTTCTTCTCTGTAGCCTTTGACATTCTTTGCACTTTGTTTTTAGCTCAACTCCTTAAGCCTAAACACAGCTTATGAACTTTGGAGCTTCCTTCCTACCATTCCCCACAAGAGTTCTTTTTTATCATTATTTTAAATGTAATACCATTTATATATGGCTCTTTCCATATCTTTTATTTTCTTAGTTTACTCTCATCATCAATGAGCAAAATCAAACTTATCCACTTGTCAGCTCACACATCACCTCCTTTGAGAAGCCTTCTCTGAATGCTGTGTCATATTTTGATGGTACTTATGCCCTGTAATTTCTCTCCATAACACTTAGCACCATATAATATAGTTGTCAATTTACTTATCTTTCTTCCCACTATAAAATCCTGAAGGACAGAGACCGTAGCTCATTCATCTCAATAATCTAAATGCATAGCACAGTTCTCGACACAAACTAGGCATTCAATGTGTAGTGGATGAGCAATCGATTGACAGAGGTGATGTTGAATTTGAAAAGAGAGTCTAGCTCTTTATTCCTAGACCTCAAAGAACAGAATTCATTCTAAACCAGAATGCTGTAGTCAAGAGAAGGCATTAGCTGTGTGTTTTTTTTAAGGAGGCATATTTCACAGTTATGGCTATTCAGTACACTGGGACTGTAATACCATTTGTGGAACTACTGTCTGGCTCCTATAATAACAGACTAAAATGAGAGAGTAAAAGCTTTCTAAGCAGACTTTGCTTGATTTGCAGGTCTTCTCAAGCTTAATGTCAGTTATATTTCTCTTTATACTCTAGTTTCCTAGTGATTTCCATTTTGTAGAGAAAATGAAGTTTGGCATAGGGCATAAAATTTGTTCATTAATCTTATAGCAGTTTCAAAATGATGCTTAAATAATGGTTTTATTCTCCTGAAAAAAAATATTTGGTCAAACTGTTGAAACAAAATATAACTCTGGAAGAGTTTCAGAAGAGAAACCATTTATTTTTGTCTCCCATAAGAATTCATTCCAAATTTCAGCATTCATATCTTCTCCCAAGTGTAAAACAAACAAACAAACAAACAAAAACCCTACAAAAAACCTGAGATATAGCTTACATCTAAAACCATGAAGATACTTTAAGCCCTTTATAGAGTTTCTACATCTTACAGAATAACAAATTCAACATTGTTCTTTTTTAACAGTAACAAAATCATTACCTTTTTTTTTTTTTTTTTTGATGGTCATGAGGAAAGGCACATTCAGAGCTAAAACTGGCCTGGAGCCTAGTTTCACTGGGTTAGAGTTATTATCCTTCCATACTTTTGCTTCCTCTGTTACCTTAAGGAAAACATGGCTTTAGCTCAGTGTGGTTTTGTGGGCTTTGGATTTGGAGAGGCATTCTGGATGAACAATAAACTATAAAAGCACATAAAATCTCAGCACAGTAGGAGGGAGGAGAACGGCTAAGAATTCAAGGGTTTTTCTCAAAGAGGAGAAAAATTTAAACTCACACCCAAAATTTAAAGTCAAGTGTCACTCTTGTGCAATACTCTACCCACAGAGATTCAATATTTAGTGATGGTGATGATTTAGAATACACACAGATTCCAAGCTATAAAACTGGAAGAGTGACAGAGCCATCTTTCTTGCGCCGCAAGAGTACGAGAAGGAGAAAAGGTGACAACAGGCCCAGTGTGGAAAACTAAGTATTTGAAAACTAACTTTCAAAGAGAGTACAAAAAACATAGAAGAATACTTTGTGTCCTTGGAGTAGGCAAAATTTCTTAAACAGGCCACAAAAATTATGCTGAGCATAAAAGAAAGATGGATAAATTAGACTACATGAAAATACAGAACTTCTGTTTATAAAAAGAAACCATTATTGGAAACAGAATATACCCCCAAAGAGTGGGAGAAAGTATTATTGACATAAAGGACTTGAATCTACAAGAAGTAAAAAGAAAAAGATAAAAACAAACAAACAAAAACCTCCCACAAATCAAGAAAAAAGAAATCAGAAAACTCAGTATAAACCCTGGTTATTGACTTCACAAACAAAGATACCCAATAAACATATGAAATGGTGTTCAACTTCATTAGTCATCAGGAAATTAAAATTGTTATTTCAACTACAAAGATAAGTGATTGTTCCTGTGTTTGCTCATGGGTGTAACCAAGCCTCTGAAGGTGTGGTAGAAGATCCTTTTACTATTTCTATTTTACTTCATTCTGAATTTCATGGAGAAGAATAAAATAGATTCCAAGGTGCTGAGGCTCTGTCCCAACTAACAATGAGTCTTGAGAACATATCACAGACAGTCATCAATAGACCTGGCTTTCACTGAGGAAGTAGACCTTCATGTATGATTTCTCTTTTACATGCATTAGTTTTAAAATCACCAGATCTCAATCACATCAAACATCTAGATGAACGCAACTGTCTCAAACCAATCTCTTCAAAGTGAAAAGCAAAAAGTAAACAAATAAAAACAAATCTTTAAAGTCTAAAAAGACAAATGATTTACCTAAATTTCAATAGCAGATACTAAAGAAACTTTAGATTTAAACTATTCAATTATTATTTGATCCTTCATTCAAATAAACAGTCATTCCTTGAGCATCTACCACCTACCAGGCACCATGCCTGGGATAAGGGATATAATCTTGTGTAGCAGGTGTGATATTTACATGTCACTAACTTGGACGAGAACAAATGCAATTTAGTTTTTGCTAACTGGAGCCTGTCTGATGGCATATTCCTTAATTTAGTCATTTCTGGATAAAATCTATTGTTTCAAGGTCTACTTCCAGATTTCCCCTTCCCTCTTTTCCTTCCCCACATCATGGGGTTCTGGGTTCTCAGCTAACATAGCTGTTATAGTGGGAGGAGGAAAAGGGATCTGATTGGCAGCCACTCCCTGCTCTGTGCTGGCATGTGCCAAGGTAACTACTCAATTGCTTGATTTCTCAGGCATGGCCACATCTCCACCGGCATTACTAAGACAAGTCATGTCTCCCATCCACACTCTCTTTGTCCTTCTCATCCAGGTGTTACAGGCCTGTCAGTCATTTGCATGACCCTCTTCAAACAGAAGAACCTTCAGAAGCTTTCTTATGCCTGTGGAGGTTCAAGTCTCTCAGTTAGCACATACTATGATGAACATTTCTACTGTATTGGTACTACACTGTGGTAAGTTGGATTATTTTTCCAATTGTTCTTTACAACCCCTTGGGTGTGGTGGGCCCAAGTTTGATGGCTTGACTAGAGGAGATCAGCGCTCAGGAGAAGAAATTCAATGAAGTCCATAGTGGAGGTGGAAACACTTTTATTAGTAAATCAGAATACTACCCCAATAATTCTCTCAAAGGTCAGTCTCCCAGGAGAGGTAGACCTTTTCCCAATAAGTATGGAAAACACTATGAGATCTGTATTAGGTACATGTATGTAAGGAACTCACTGGAATCCAAGGAAAATGGTAAATTCTATTAGGAGAGAGGAGTAAATGAAAAGTTGCGTGGAAAATATGATTCTAAAGTAAAATTTAAAAGGTGAGCATGAATCGCCTGGTGAAGAATTAGGGTAAAGCCCCTCTGGGCAGAAGGAATATTGCCAAATCTGAGGGCTTTTTCCTAGACACATCCAATTTGAAAGAGATGTATTGAAATCTTCTATTATAATTTTTATTAAAATTTCCTTGACTTCCCAATAGATTTTCCTTTACCTATTTATTTTCTAGGTTGTTTGGTGCATCTGAGTTTATAAGTATTATAGCTTCTTCATAGATTGTGACTTTTATCATTGCATAATTTGCATCCTTGTTCTATTTAGTACTTTTAAACTTAAATTCCAGCTTGTCTGATATTAATATAATTCTTCTGCCTTCTTGCTTTCTTTTTTTATCTTTTCTGGTTTTTTGTTTTTGTTTTTGTCTGTTTTGTTCTGTTTTGTTATGCAATTGCCTACAATCTCTTCCTTCACTCCTTTATTTTTATCCTTCATTGTAAGTGATTCTCTTGTAATCAGTACATAACTGAGCTTTGCTTTAGTCCTAATTTAATAGTCTTTGTCTTTTATGGGAGAATTAGGTTGGCTTCCCATGTACGATCATCACAGATGTAATTGATTTTGTTCTTTCTATCTTATAGCTACTTTATATTTTCATTTTGCCCTTTTTCTCTTGTTTTTCTGATTTAATCAGATTGTTTTTCATTAAATTTTTTCCCTGGTGAGTTCACAATAGTTTTCTACTCTATTAAATTGCTACCTCTTTTACCCTTTTCTCATTATTACTCACCTAATACTCTCTCATTATTTGAAAACAAAATACTATTTTCACCAACATGAAACATTGTTTACCCATTGATAAACTCTCTTTTCCTTCTGTTTCTCTCCTGCTTTGGTAGAATGTGACCTTTAGAATATTTTTACTTCTTTAACTTCCCTCTTATGTCCTCCCATTCCTAATTTCTAGGTTTTTATCAGACAATTGATCACTTTAAACCTTGGACTGCTTTTGAGTTTCACCTGAAATGTACCATTAAACAGTCTTAAGCATGGAATCAAATGGTCAAATTTGTATTTTTTTCTCAAATTTTTATTTTTAAAAGAGCACTGTAGTTTCAGTAAAGAAGCTTAGACAGGAGACAGATATACTTTATAGCCCATATTTTTAGATCACCCATATGCAGTGTAACAATAATAAATGATACAAGCATAAATGAGTTATGTGCAAAACGTACATATATTATTTCCAGTGACAGGCATGTTTTTATATTTTGTGCTTTGCAAATACTTTCTCATAAACCTTGTAATAAAGTGGTGGATAAGCTAAGAGCAACTGGTAGAAATTCAGATGATGACGAGATCACAAACTATGGAACTTAATTTTCTGATCCTTATCTTTCACTCTAGCGTGCCATAGCTTAGCTCTGTAGCAAAGAAAAATTAGGAGTAGTAAGAAAGAAAAAGCAGTAATCTGGATGTCTAAGGATACCAACAAGACTTTAACGAAACGTCTGATTCCATTTCTATTTCCTGGGATATTTGCTTTGTTTTCATGGAATATGTGAATGTATGTCCTATGCTATATTTAAGAGAAATATGGGATATATTTTCTTCATAAAAAGAGTCATGACATCTTGGGATAATTATAATTATCTCAGAGGATAGTGGTGATAGTAATGATATCTAATTGTGTATTGAGTGATTACCATATGCCCACATTGTTCTAAATGGTTTATATGGATGATGTCAGATTGCCTTAGAATCCTCAAAACACAAGCATTTCAATTCAAGCTAATTAAAAACTGCACTGCGCCTAATCTTCTTTGCTGGAATCTAACCTAATAAAATGATTCAGAATATGGAAAATACTATTTACATGCTTATGATGTTACTCAGAATAGGAAACAATAGGGAAATAATTAAGTAAAGTTAGGTATATTCACCTGATGAAATATTAATTATACGTGTTAGAAGATCACACAACTCATCATACTTTTTGTAATGATCTCGTTAATGCCTAACTGCCTTTTTAAAATGTAACCTATCATGTCTGTTTCCTCCCCTACTATATAATTCTCGGTGGCTGCATAGTGTCCGTACATGATTTGTGCTCAATTAAGGATTATTAAATTGTTAGATGAGCCATATATATATAGGAAAAGTGCTTATAACCAAATAGTAAATAAATCAAGGGGAAAAGGTCACAATATTGAGTTTACAACTATATACAATGTGCCTGGAGTAGGAAAAAAGAATAGATA
Organism: Vicugna pacos; assembly: GCF_048564905.1. Lineage (NCBI taxonomy): Eukaryota > Metazoa > Chordata > Mammalia > Artiodactyla > Camelidae > Vicugna > Vicugna pacos. Next base: position 70,523,424 of record NC_132991.1, on the reverse strand, counting down.
TAGAATACTTAATGGCTTCCCTGTAGAGGTGAGATTATGGAATTTACTTTCTACTATGTACACAATGCTAAGGTTGTAACAGGAGTCTAAATGCAACTTTTCCAGTCTATAAATTGTGGCTGAGAACAATAGCTATTAAGTGTGCACACCTTCTCACCGAAGTTCCAGATTCTGTATGCATGACTTCTAGGCTCTTTAGCCTCAGACTCTATGTAAGAAAAGGTGAGGGTGAGGGAGAGGTTAGCAGGCAAGTATCTGGGGAGAGATTTGTAAGAAGGCTATGCTTTTCCCAGCTACCTTCATAGGAGAGAGGGATTCAAGAATACCTCTCAGGGGTTTGACTTGGGTCCATGAGGTTTGAAGGACATAGATCCACACTCGTTTTCCCTTAAATAAGTGTGAAGTGAGGGCTTTGAGCAGAGAGGGCTACAGTAGAAGTAGTCTACCCTTCCAGAGTTTGTCAAGGCAAATATTCCTGGTGCTTCACGTGGAAAACAGTGGCCATCACAACAGGTAGCCAAGTATGATCTGTCCTGGGATGGCCTCATCCCCAAATCTGTAAGAAATGCACTACCCAAAGCAGGGCCTGTGAGTCACCGCCCTGCACAGCTCCACGCGAGACGTGGTGGTGCTGAACGGTAAGCCCTCAGTAACCAGGAAGGGTTTGATGGAAGGATCTGAGAGAGGAAGGTCACAAAAGAACCCCACAACATGCCCCAAGAGGGAAAACCATCACTTAGACCTCTGCCACTCAGAGTCAGGTGACAAGAACCAGGAAGAGAAAAGAGGGCCCTCCATCTCCTCCGTCTCTTCCTTCCCTCTGCCGATGTTCAGGCCCTGCTCAAGTCAAAGTATTGACAGCTGGGGCAAAACTTCAGATTGCATGAGACATGGAAGATTTTGACCAAAACTAAGCTGGGCTTTTTAATACCTGAGGATAGCACTGTTTATTAATATGTGGAAGTGACTGGAAAACATGACGGGGTCTGCCTTATATATCTCCAGTGATGGAGAAAGGAGAGGAAATAGAGCAGTTTTGAAATATTGTGGTGTGAGAAAATAAAGCTATTTCACAACACCAGTCCACAGACCCTACTCATTCATTAAACTGGCTCTACTGAGCAAGAGAGAAAAATATGCTTTATGCCTTTTTACTCTGTGTGTGTGTGTGTGTGTGTGTACATGAACATATATACATTGGGAGGAGTTGTGTTTCTTATAGTAAAACACAAAAGTAAGTAATAGGCATCTTGAATGAAAAAAGCAGAAAGAGGAAAGAGGTCTATAGTAAATCGTGGTAAAAAGTGAAGGGAATGAAGAAAAAGTTCCAGTCACCAAGTATTAACTTTCCTGTGCTAGTACTCTTGGTTTGCCCCTCCAGATTCCCCACTCTGAGTCCCAGGAGGCTGACTTCTGTGGACAGCTTCACTCAGCCCCTTGCCTTGGTTGCATTAATCCAATTGGAGGCAACAGTAGTAGATCAAAGGCCAGGAGGAGATGGGTGCTGGAGTATCTACTTTCCACTCCCCCACCAGAGCCTCTGCCAGCCCCAGGGTTTGGGCAGTGGTCACATGCCCCTAGATGTCGCTAGGATCCTTCCTTAATGTCCTCAGCTTCTCTTACATGGTTCCTTTTCAAAGACTCAGTCCACCGTGTTCCAGGAGTAGCACCCCTCTCCCTCTTCAGGCTAAGGAGGGGCGTGGCTTCCTGTTAAGTCCTGGATGCCTTACCATCCCCTGTTGGTTTTCTTTACTCTGCCCGCATCTCTGTAAAGAGAACCTTTGTTAAACTCTATCCATTAAGCCTCTGAGTGGATCTTCTGGTTCTTTAGGGGAGTCCAAAGAGCTCAAATAGCTATCCTCAAGATCTCTTATTTTATTGAGGAAGAAGAGACAAGACAATTCCCCTCAAAGAACTGACTGGAATCAATGAAGAACAAGTTTACCGACAGGCCTGGCATGATATTAGTCTTGGGGGAGTCGGGGAGGTGAGCCACAGAGATCTCTGTTAGTATACTCATGAGCTTGCAACCAGAAGACCTGAGTTTGGGTCCCAGGTCCAACGTTCACTGACAAAGTAATTACCAAGGGAAAATGATTCCTACTCTAATTGTTTCATAAGATTGTTGGAGGAAAGAAAAAAAAACGTTGTATATGAGAGTGTTCTGCACATCGGGCATCCTTTCAGTGTTTTGCAAGGGCGTGGCCACAGTGCATTGGCTTCCATTGTTCCCTAGCAGAGAGGGAAGCTAATTCTTAGTGGGTAGCACTCAAGATGTGGGTGAAATAGTGGCCATGGGTAAAGGCTCCTGTCATGAAATTCTGCCTGGGAAGGACCAGGAAGGGGTGAAAAGGGCAGGAGGAAGAAGTGTCAGCTGGATTTCCTGAGGCTCCAGCCTTTAAACAGACACTCGTACAACCTTATCCTGTGGAGACCCTGACCGTCATTTCTAAAACCAGTGGACTCAGCAGTGGCTCTGCCATTGCCATCTTCCTTCTAACATTTGAATAATTTCTAGCTTTTCCAGATTGCCCACCAAGACCTCACAGAGGCTCCATCTGATGTAGACACCATGCGTGTATGCATTTTGCGGACTATAGGATGCCACTTGGGCAGAAGGTTCAGACAGAGAGATCTTCCCAGGCACACTGCCCACTGGGGCTGTGTGACTGCCATTCAAATGCTCTACACTGTTCTGAAGTTCAAGAGATGTTGTCACACTGCCTCCTTCAACAATCCAGAATGGCAGAGACGATTAGGTGACAGTCTCTGAACGTATTTATTAATGAGACTTTTTAAACGTGCACATAATTTTAAACCACTTAGACCATTTTAAATGCTTGTGCTTTAGAGGCTAGTTGGACGTATTAATTTTCCATTGGAATAAACTCGATTGGTTCTATTGCATGCCTCAATATTTAAGGATCTTGGGGATCGATATATGCCAGCAAGGAGTAGGCTAACTGTTCATTTGCCCTTTAATTTTTAATCCATGTGGTTCTTAAGAAAGAAATGTAATATATTGATTTGAAATTTTATTCAATGAAAAATTAGTGCTCTCTGGGCTGCAACTTTAAATTAATCATCAGTGAATGTATTGAGTCACTACGAGGGACTGAAATTTCCGTTATACGGCTGGTGGCATGTTCATTAAGGAGCCTCCTGCAAGCAAAGTGGGAAAAAGGTGCTTTTGCTGTTGGGGATGCGTGAAATGATTCTAGAATGGAATGAACTTTTCAGAAGGTTTGCATTGAGCATGCCTACTTAAATAATGAGGAAAATAAATAATAAGGCTATTTTCTGAAAGAAGGAACACTGCAGAAAGCAGGTCAAAAAAACATCTTTAACCTTTTCCTTTTACTTAATACTTCTTTCCCTCCTAAGAGCTCTCTAAAAGTTCCCATTTTTATGCCATAAGCCAGACCCAATTAAACTTTAGTCATTGAGATAACTTATCCAAATTATATGCCATTTCTTTAAGAGAAATCCATTCATTTGTGTAACAAACATGTATTCATCACCTTCAATATACTATTCAATGAGGTAACAGATACAAGGCACACACAGTAAGTTAACTGTCCCATAAATGTTAGTCACGTGAAAGATAGTCATCGTGATAACGAGGCTTTTCCTAACCTTGTGCGACCTGCAGGACATGCATTTGTGAACAAGAAAGATATGGTCCCTTCTCTTGGGTGCTTTGCTTTCTGGTTGGGCAAGACTGAAAATACACAAAAAACAAGCAAGATAGTAACAGTGTGATAAGTGCTATGAAGGAAACAAATGGTGTATTTTGATAGAAAAACTGGGAAAGTAATTTTTACAGGATCGAGTCTTATGTAAAGGTTTGAATCAATGAGTCTGGGGGCTGCTCCCTTTGTTAAAATACCATGCCTTAAAAAGGTATTATTTGAAATTAAATCTTTTAAGGCATTTGTTTACACTTCTTAAGCATATCAGATAATTACCCCTCTCTTCTTTCACTTGGACTACATATGGTTAGATCTATGTTCATTAACTGTATTTATCAGGAACAGAATGTAATCTTTAGAATTATCTTCCAAGAGAGAAGAACAGGACAAAAATCACCCTCCCCCAGCAAAGAAACTGAGATAGTAGAAATAACAAATACTGAATCAAATCTGTCATTCCAATTCCTGCCTAAAATTAGTCACTGGATTCATTTCTTTCTCTCTCTTTTTTTTTCTGAGTGTAATCCAAATACTAAATGGTTTAGAAAAAAATCCCAGTGAAGTAAGGGGAAGTTAAAGGGGAAAGAAATTAGACTTTGAAGCACAACCACAAGGCCTGATATTATTTTTTTCTGTTTCTTTGCAAGCATGATGTTTTTGCGTCATTTAATTGGCTCATTTCTCATTTTTTTGTCATCTCTTTCTTGTTTCCTAGCCGAGGGGCAGACCACTATACTTTATATCATTGTTTTAGCCTCTATCAAAGGCCTTATTATGCATACCTCGTCATAAGTAATATTAAAATCTGTAATCCTTACCTTCAACTGAGTTAAATATAATTGGACTTAAAGCAACCAATTATGTCCTCAATTCAGCTTGTGTTCTAGGTGAAGAATGCAATTTCCCCGGAGGCAATGGGAACACCTTGACTCTATAAAGTACTTTTAAAGGAATTTTATCATTGTTTCTGTTTCCTGCCAGGCCCATCTCCCACTGCCCCTCCCCAAGCACAGATTTCATTCATTCATTACCCACCAGTCCCCAAAACACCACCTTCCCTCCCCTCCGTGCTTTCTTTTGTCCCTTTCTCCCTTTGTAGGGGGAATGCCTTTCTGCCCCGCCTTGTAATTCCTCTGCTGAAATCCTCCGCATCCTTCCACGCCCAGCTCAGCTGTTACCTCCTTCTTAAAACCTCCCTCATCCTCAGAATTATTCCTTCCCCCTTTTTATTGCTCCTGTAACACCAAAGTTCTCTTTCACATCGTGCTTGATTTTAAATGTGCGCTCTTCCATTTCCCTTTCTGAATTGTAAATTCTTTAAGGGCAGGAATTGAGAAATGTATGTTGATATCTTTTCAGCCCCACGCATGTTGCCTTTGGCCTAGGAGGCATTCCATAATTGTTTTTAGTGAATGAATAATCAGCCTGTCTACACACTACATCATCATGCTTCTCTCCTGTTCAGAATCCTTGTGGAGTAGAATGCAATTTTCCCTCTCCCCCCCAAAATTACTAATAAAACTCTTTTTTTTTTCCTGCTCACACTTACGGGAAAATACAAAGCCTGGTACAGAGGAAGAAGCCAATGTAGATTTTTTTTTTCCCTATAGCAATTGCATGTATAGAAAACCATTTTCCTCTAATCATGGCAATGAACACGCAATGTCCTCTGGTAAACACTGCTGTCTGATGCGAACCTTTCCTGATGTAGTCAGCTCTCAGCCGAGTTTTCATTAAACAGTGCCGCATGCTGGGAGCTGTATTAGGCATGTGCTGTGACAAGGAGTCTGACTCTTTTATTGGCAAGGATATGATGGTTTCAGAGTCAAAGTATTTTCCACCTCTTTAAATATTGAATGTGAAGGTAATTAACATGTGTTTATTGGGTGGGTAATTTCTTTTCATTAATTCCAGACTGAAAGAGTCTCTTAGAGGATGTCCAGCCCATGTGGACTCAGTCTCCAAAATGGGAACGCTATAAACATCAAGGTATTAAGTCAAAGAATGCTTCTCTCTCCCCCTAACATTTGGAAGAAACGTTTAGGGTGCACAGACACACACGCATACACACGCAGACACACGCACACAAAATAACTGGTTTGTACAATGCTTCATCAGTTAAGCTGATCTAAAACCAGAGCAGAACATTCAGTTTTTACAGTTGAGCTGATCAGCAAACTAGATTAGCTCTACCGTGAAAGGTTTCTTCACAAACCAGTTTGAGAGATGTCCCAGTTAAAAAAACATTTGCCATAAACTCCAAGCTCCCAGCCACCACCTTCAGAACCCCAGACTCTCCCATGGCGGTGGACTGAGTTACCTCCAACTCTAGCTATTAAATTTTCAGACAAGCTCCAGATCACTCAAGAGTGGATTTTGTGACTGTTTGGGTTCTTCCTCTACAAGATGTGCCCCAAGTGGTCAGGCTGTGCCGGCTCCCCGCTCCTCGGAGGATCGTCTCTGGGATGTGTTACAGCTGCCTGTGACCCAGCAGAATGAACGCTGCAGACATTCCCTTGCAAGTTGGAGACTCCACGGTGTCCAAAAATAACTAGACAGGCCAGGTTTGGATCTAGGAAACTTTTCAGCTCATAGACATACTTAATAATGGAAAGCCTGGTCTGAAGTTTCCTACAGAGACCTCTGCTTTGGAAATGGCTTTATTTATACATAGCTACAAAAATACCATTTCTGAAATAGTTATGTGGGGCCCAGCATTTAATCTTTTTGTGACTTCTGGAAAAGTTCTTTCAACTGGTAAAATCAAAAGCTCTTCTGTTTTACCTCAACAGCCACCTCAGTAAGTGTAAACAAGGCTCCAAAAAGTGAATAAAACAGAGCCCGTTGGTCTACTTATGATTTGGCATTTCGTTAATAGGAACATTTTGCCCCCCCAGAAAATCTGAGTGCATTTTGCCCTGTTTTACACCATCCTATATTTAAATGTGCAAAAATGATAGTGGATATTTTTTCTTTCATTTAATGCTTAACAACACTGTGTGCATTGTCATTATGTGGCTTAAAACATATGTTACCACTCCAAAGGAGTGTTGAATTCCCTGGAAAACCATGAAAAATGTTTAAATCTCATTAAATCCAAAAAAAAAAATACTCTTTTTAATCAGCAGAATGTGCACCACTCCACTTTTCACATTCTAACATGAACTTAATTGACTCAGCTCTCAGGTCTGCTGTCAGTGCCCCTTGTTAGATGTAAAGAAAAAGAGGTTTCTTCCTGCCACAAAGACAGCAAGTGATTGAGACCAAACCAGGGGAAGGGGTATGAGATCTACATTTCCCAGACCCTTATCATGTTCCAGGCTGGTGCTGGAAATACAGCAGCAAACGAGATCCAGCCCTTTATGACCTCAGAGGGGAAAAGGATTTGGACTTTAAATTTGTGGCACTGAGGTACTGGCTCTGCTATTCTTGGCGCAAACTTTAAATTACTTAATTTCACAAAGCCTTTATTTTCTCACCTGTAAAATGGGGCAATTCATTCTTGCTTTCTTACCACGAGGATTGTTGGCAGAATCGAGTGATATATCTTACATGGACAAGTGCTTTGTAAATTATGAAGGATCACAGACACACAAAACATTACTTTAAAAAAAAGAGAAATGAAGCTAAACTTACCATGATTTTCTTTAGGTGATGGAATAGGTTATCTTTTATTTGCCTATTTTTCTAATCGCTATTAAGAGGCCGTCTCAGCAGAAGTCTTTTCTGTCTATCCTCTAACATTTTGATGGTTAGACAGAGGAAACTAATATGTGTCCAGAAAACTTTGGTCAGAAGGGGTACCAAAACACAAAACTACTGAACACGTATTCTATTAGCTCTTTAACATGCAGGACATGGAAATGATACCAGTAATTCAGAACCTCCAGCTGTCAGATGTCTCTGGATTAGTGAAGGTAACACTCTCGAGACAAGCAGAACCTCAACACTTACAATGGCCCCCAAATCAATAGAATTTTATTTCTTGCTCATGTCAAAGCAAAAATAGGTGTCCCCAAAAGGTAAGGGCTATTTTCCAGGCAGCATTTGAAATACCAGGCTCCTTCCATCTTCTGGCTCCACCATCTTCATTCAACACTGCATCCCCAAGGATGATACGTTTGTATTGAGCCAAGGCAGAAAGGGAAGAAGAGTGCAAGAAACACTTACACCCATTGGCAAGAACAAGTCATGTGGTTCCATCTTGGAGGAAAAGGAGCTAAGAATTATAGTCCTGGGTACGCAGCCACAACTTTATGACATAGAGGGGAGCATTAATTGGGGTTGACCATTTGTTTGCAGTCTCTGTCACAATGTCACTTAGACAACAAGCATAATGAGTGTCAAGGATGCACCCTGGAAGTCATCTTCCTCAGCATTCCTCCAACTTTTTTGATGGTGATCTACGGAATAAAATACAATTTACATTATATTCCAGTATACCACACACAGTGTGTGTATGTGTATCTGAAACAAAAGTTACATAAAATAATAGTTTTTTCTTTGCTGCATAATGCAGATACTTTCTACTCTTTATTTTTGTTTTTTTAAATCACTAGTTTATCACATAACTTGATTTCTTAGCCTACTAGTGGGTTGTGACCCATTAGATCTAGCTCTTCACTTTAGAAATGGCACATGTGAAGCTCTGAGGAGTTAAATGATATAGCTAAGGTCGCATGTAGTTGGCAGCCACTTTGTACCCCAAACCTGTGAGCACTAGGCCAGGGATTATTTTTTTCAATACTATATATTTTTTAGTTTAAATTCTGGGTATAAGTATCTTCGCTGGAAATTTTGGAGTATATTTGAAGTAGGCAAGTATTGCAAATTATTATGGAATAATATATTCTCTAAATGTACATATTTTTGAAATTGGAAGATGACTGCCTATAGAAATACCAGCCGTAGTTGATAAGTATTTAGGTATTTTGAATATTGAGTAAGTTGAAAACTAATGATTCAACTTTTTCTCTTTTATGCAACTGTCAATACTGAACTCAATTTTCTCTTAAAAACATTTAAATTCTAAAAGCTTCTTCAGAAATTCTAAATTTACTTTTAAATCTCTACTCAAAAAAAAAAACCCTTCTAAACCCACAGTACACAAAACTTTAAAGTGATATGTGGGCTTTTTTTCTGACAATGTTATTTTCAAATTATAGAGTCACTTGGAAAGTTGAACTAAAGAGTAGCATTTGCATTATCCTCATCAGAAACACAGCTTCTTGATCTTAAAGGAAGAATGATCATTAAGAAGCAATTAAGAAGCAAACATCTCTGAAATGAACACACCCTCTTTAAATTCAGTTGTATTTTTATTTTTCTTAACATTCTATGCAAGGCTTATGATGTTCTTATGATCTCTTGCCAACTCTTTTGATTAACATGATTATGTGGGGGAAGAAATGCTTTTTTGAGCACACATCATACATTTTCCTAAAAGAATTGTGCTGTACCAAGTAATTAATGTTATAAATAGCGAATGTTTATTTGTACGAGGAAGCTGCTGGGTGCGGGATCCAGCTGGCTAGGTGAGCGTTTATTCAACGGAGAAATCCACACTGTTGGCATAATAGCGTCGTTATGCTGTATGAGAGGGATGGGAGAGGAGCTGAGAGAGGGAACTGACTTTAGAGGAAGAGACCCCATCATTTTCTCTAAGTTAACAGGAGTTGGCTTATGATGCTGGAATTTGACTCCATTTTCTAGTAGCATCAGTGTGGTCTCAAGAGGACCTGTTCCACGTCCTGACTCTTCTCCTTACTCTGCAGGTGATTCTGGGTGATTAGTTTAACCTCTCGAAATCCCCCATTAATTCTGTAAAATAGGAGTATCTATGCTATAGGATTTTATGAGGATTAAATAAGTGTAAAGTACTTGGGGAAGTGTCTGGTATATGGAAAGTGTACAGCAAATGCTATTATTAAATTAAACTTTAGGACCCAAAAAGGAACTTCACAAGTGACTTTGAGGACTTATTTTTTTTTAATTAATCATCAGCAGATCCCTTTGGGTTAGAGAAGCATTATTATTCTTATGAAACTCCATGTTTGCTTAGAAAGCCCTCTGTAGACTGAGTTTGGCCCTCTCTAAAATAATGGAAAGGCCGTTTACTGGCATCATGTGGGAAAACAATACTGCAGATTAATATCTATTTAGAGAGAAAAAGATGGCATCATCAGCCTGATGTAGCAAGGCACAGGTCACATTCCATAACAGTCTGCCGCAAGGAGCCTGCCTGCTGTTCCCTCTGGTCCGCCCAGCATCCTTGACAAGAAGCTCTTTAGGGATTTTCTAGATTTCAGCACCATGTACCTCAACAGATTCACAATCCCTGATCTGGTGATTTGATGCAGTTAATGGTAAATCTCCTTATGTTGTTAACAAATCCAGAGAACCAAATGACACTAAATAGGTTTCATGTGATCTAGCTTATCTCTCAGGTCATCTTTAAAGGTAGAGAATTAAGACAATTTTCTAGATAACCTATAAGTCAAATCTACAGGTCACCTCTGTCCCGGGGAAGGAAGTCAGGGCTTTCCTCGACATAATTTCCTTGTCTTCATCTGGCTGATAAAATCTAGGGTTTTTTGCTGACCCCTAGGCTATTTAAATTTTGAAGACTTGGGAACTTATGAACTTCAAAAATTATTTTCTATTTAAATGCATTACTTATTTTGAGAGCAGATTTCATCTATTATACACCAGTATTAAAATATGATCTTTTCTGCCTTGGAGGGAACTTTCTTTTTTACTTTAGGGACAAAATAATAGCAACTCTGTATTTGTTAGTAACTTTCAATTTCTGCATCATATAACATTAGATTGTCCCCATGAAAATACTTTATTTCAAAGGCAATTTCACAGGAAATGCTGGCTTAACTCTTTGGCAAACACTGCATTATAGCTTTAATGGTTTTGTTCACTGCCACATCCTAGCACCTAGAACTGTGCCCGGCACGCACTTGATACACAATAAATATTAGTTGAATATAATATTAATTCACTAAACCAGTCTTAGACATACAATTGTATCCCAAGCCATAGTTTTAAAATAAAATTTTCTACCAAATCATATGGAATCAAAATAGAAATACCGATTATGACTCGTTAAAATGAGACCATTAGAATATATTTATTGTCACACATTTTCCTGGAGTCAGTAGTATATAATTGAACTGAATAATCAGCAAAACTCCTTTACACAAATAAATTTTTGATTCTTAAAGTTCAAAGTAAAAACCATCAGGCGCTATAAACTCTTTTGATCAACTGAAACTATTCCTCCTCTCCAGGAACTGCTCCAACGAACAGAATTTTCTTGTTTGCAATTTTCAGCTGGCAGATGAGAAACGCATGAAGCTTTATCCAAATGGAAAACTCAGTCATTCTTGGTAAAGTAGAAGGAAAAAAAAAAAAAAAACACCGTCAGCTCGAAGAATTTGTCACTGGGAAGAATATTAAGGTGATGCAACTTATTTCTTTGAGCAGGAACAGACACAGACTGACTAACTTCTAATTTTCACATTTACTGCCCTCTGATCACAATTATCCCTCCTCGCCACTCTCTGGTGCTCCTGCAGCACGTAGCCCCCCGCCCCTACGCTCACATCCTGGGAGCTTCTAGGGGTTTCTCGGTGAGATTGGGAGGGTAGAAGGATTCTCCCCCACCTGTGACCTCAGCCAGTCCTGCTCAGCCTGGGATTCATGGAGGAGCGGTGATGCTCCTGTGACCCTCCTTCTGGGTTAATTTTCCCCTCACCCCGCTCACTGCCTGCAAGTTACATGGGAAAATGCATCCTGCTGATGGCTGCAGAGGCCCTCCTGGGAGGAAGAGCTGTGTTTACACAATTATGACTGAGATGGATCCCAAACTCTTTATTGTTTTAGTTGTCTGTTTTAAATCACAGAGAGATGATTAGGAAGTACTTTGGAAACCAACCGAAAAAGAGAAGTGACGTGGACTCTTGCAGTGGTTCCCAGACTTTGGGGTTTCATGGACCAGTAATATGTCAAAAATAAGTTGCCAACTTTTATTGCCCAAATAAGACATTCAAACAACAAGACCATGTCTTACTATCCACGATCATCAGGGTCTTCATAAAAGGAGCAACACGACTAACAAAAAAGCAGAAAGAGTGTAATCTTGGAATAAAGGACTATTCTTCCCAAGAAATGGCTGGTAGCCTTAAACAACAAAGTGGGAGAAAGAGAGAGAGAGCAGACACAGTTGGGGGCTCCCAAGGTCATCCCAGATCTCCTTGGATTCCTGATTCGTTCTTTACCACCCCCAGCCCTCCCGTGCTTTGCTTCCAATAGCTTCAGCCAGCAGCCCTCTTCAGAGGATGGCCCTTGGGCTTCTAGGGTCTCTTTGGGTTCATGTACAGAAAACTAGACATGCCTGTGCATGCCTGACTGGTGCTGGAGTGTGAAAGCCAGCTCCCTTCCTCAGAGGTGGACAATGGAGGGGTGATTTAGGTATGCTTAGGCTGAGGTGGGGCTCCCCTACTGCTGGCTTCCCCCCAACCCTGTCCTACTTCCCTTGCTCCTTTCCTGCTTTCTCCTGAGAGCCAGTCCTTAATACTTCACTTGCACATAAACCCTCATCTCAGGGTAGCTTCCGGGGAACTTGACCAAAGACACTTGGGTAAACATTTCTTCCCAGATCCATGTCAGTGTGTTCACGGCATTTAGGGAAACCAGAGACTGGACTTGGATGAGAGGGCCCAGGTTCAAGTCCAAGCTTCAGCAGCAACCAGATGCTTGGTTTTGGCCAAGTCCCCCAACCCTCAGTTTTCCTGTTCCACCCATGCTATGTGATGGCTGGGGGGAAGATGTGGAATGAGGGTGAAGTTGGGACCAAGTCCACAAATCCAGGTAAGAAACAAAATAGTTTCTTTATCTCCTAGAGCTGATCCAATCTTTCTTCTAAGCCTCTGTCCCACTGTCTAAGGGGGACAACATGAAGTTCCAGTCTAGTCCACAAAGTCTCATCCAATAATTTAACCAGGCTCTCTAGATAAATCAATCTTTATCAGGCAAATGCTATTTTTTCAGATGTCCTATTCCTCTCTGAGGGGGATGGAGTCCAGGAGAACTGAAGTAGGGTGTGTTACCTCCTAGTGGCAAGAGAAGGGAGGACCCCAGAGATGGGCATCGAGGCCTCAGACCTGTCTGCCTGCTGCCTGGTCGCTTAGCCCATGGCCCCTGGCTGCAGGGTGCCCAGCTGGCACTGGGTGCTGATCTAGGGCTCCGGAATGGGCAGTGACTGCCCTGGCTCAGCCAGCATGTAACCCACATCTCTGCTGTGGATACACCCCCAAGTATCTCGCTGGTAGCAGCATCCCCTTAAGTTTGGTTGTGACTTCCATTTGATGGTCACCCTGGATGGCACTCCATGCAGGTCACTATGTCCCTGTGATGATGAGTCCCTCTGGCAGGTTCCCTAGCCACACTCTCAGTCCCCATGTGCGCCAAAAGACCTTGCAGACCATTCAGGTCTCAGCAACGCCACACAAAAGCAGAGCAATGCTAGCATGATCTCCCTCCCTGCCCAGCCACACTGTCATCCCTTTACAGTGACTACAAGGTATGTGCTGAAGGGGGTGTCCTCCCAGAATCCCAAATAGGAACAGGGGTAAATGTTCTCCTCTTTGGGCTTTCCCCTCATCATATCCAAAATGTCTCACCCTCTGGGGTTTTTCTCCAAAGAGGAAGGATCAGGACTCATGGTTGATGCCTCTGGTACCTCTGTCTTTCTCCTCCCTACAATACCCTGAGGACCAGAAGGAGGAGCTTTTTTTTTTTCCTTCTTCCAGTTTAGCAGGGTTTAGTCCTACGTTATATCAGGGATCACCACGCGCAGTCAAACAGAATGTGGACAACGAGCAGGATTTGAAATCCAGCCTGCCCTCTGCTCACTCAGCAGGAGCCCTGGCCCTGGGCTGTATCTCCTGAGAGCAAGAAGGTCCTTGTTCTAGTTTGCACAAGAGCCACGTAAGGGCTAGCAGCAGCTCCAGCCACATCCATCTCTTCTGAGGTCATTACCCATCCCTTCCCTGGAGTTACCATGACTGTCAGAGGACGCAGTTTACAGGGAAGAAAAATGACATACATATTGTTTAATATTTTCAAGTATGATCCACATACCAGATGCCGGCGCACTTTGAGACCAAAGGGGTTTGGGGAGTCAGTTAATCAAGTAGCTGTTGTGTTTTGCCATGAAGCAGCACTGCACCAAGACTGGGGTGAGGCAGGGGAATGTTAGGGAACAGTGAGAGAGAGCAGGCAGTTAGGCAGCATCCAGAGGATTCCAGGGCAGGCCCGCGTCTACGGGAGGGGTGACGCAGTCTGTTTTCTGTGCTCTTCTCAGAAATCTTTATCAGTCTGGGGCTTTTCTCGATGCTATCTTTATTCCATCCGTTATTTTAAAAAATTGAAGACAAACTCAGCTCCCTGAGGTGGCTACTCTTCATATATGTACCTAGACCAGAAGCTTCCTGGACCTCTTCGTGAGGGAAGCAAACTCTTCCACAGACTTCAACTTGATTTGTTTTTTCTGGTCAGAAAAAACAAAACCTCAAATCTGATTACTAAAGTAAAATTTTAAGTGGGAAAAACAATGCTGAGCAACTGTGAGTTAAATCCCACCTCCTCAACGTGGCCCTTAGTTTGTCCCCTCCACCATCTCATGAGACATGGGGGTGTCTGTAGAAACCTCATTTGGCCAGCGTTCACAGCACAGACATCTGAGCTGTTGTGGTCACGGCTCTTTATTTCCTCTCAGGTACATTCCTCGGCTGTCAAGGGTCGTGCATTTAAGTGTCTCCCTTATACACTTAATGTTGCCCAAAGGTAATTTGTGTCCATCAGAGCAATCAGTTCTCTGAGAGGTGAGTCTGTAACCTCCAAGATTTCACAGACCAAGTAAAGGTCAGGTCATGTATTTGAACAGGCTGTCAATTTAGGAGATTCACAGAAACTGATGAATGATTTGTTCTTTAGTGAATGAAGGTCCATATCTACCTTATTTCTATATATAAATGTATTTATAAACCTATGTAGTATCTATAAATACTACAGATTGTTTCTCATGAGGCAAGAGAGTGAAAAAGAGAGAAAGAAGAGAGAATAAAGACAGTTTTACTAATAAGGATGCTAAAAAGGTGTATTTATGGCCCTTCTCAGAAGATGTTTTGGGGTCTTTTTTCTTTTTCTGTATTTATCAGAATAGAAGCACAACAGAAAAATAATGCACTACATAAATTCTAGTTTTATTAGCATAAAAATGAAAAGTAATCACAGGAAATGATTACAGTATAAGTATGCTTATAAATTCAATATTTTTTAAAAGACACAGTGCATGATTTCTAGTGGAAAAAATAGATGTTTATTTCATAGCTGAAAATGGACTTTTTTAGTATAAAAAAGGAAAAATTATCCAGGATGCTTAATGTGAGTTAATAAAATTACAATTAGCTTGAACAACTCTTCCAACTGTTTTGAAGCACTCACCAACATTTATCAGAGATGCCAAGCCTGGTTGGTGGGCTATAACATGAGAATAGTAATATTCGTATTTGCCCCTGCCCATCCCACAGAGTTGGTCTTAGAAATAAAATGAGGCAGGAGTATGCACAATAGAGGTCCCAGCCTGCACCAGCACAGGGCTTTTCCCATTCTATCACAGCCTCTGGTTGTCAATGCCTCACACCATCTGTAAGATGAAGGGTCCAAGTGTCTTGGGTCATTGAAAAGGATGAGCATACACACAAGAGAATTTGGATGGAGCTTGGCAAAGTCTCAGAGATGTGCCAGCTTTCTTCCAATGGGCAATCGAAGGCCACTGTGCAGAAAACTGTGGGTGAAAGAAACATACCCACACCCCAACGTTCAGAGCAGCATAATTGACAATAGTCCAGATATGGAAACGACCTAAGCATTCATCAACAGATGAATGGATAAAATGGATGTGACATATATATAATACACACACACACACACACACATTACTCAGCCATAAAAAAAAAAAGGATGAAATTCTGCCATTTGCAGCAACATGGATGGACCTGGAGGATATCATATTTAGTGAAATAAGTCAGAAAAAGAAAGCCAAATATTCTATTATCACTTACATGTGAAATCTAAAAAATATAACAAGTGAGTAAATATAACAAAACAGAAACACACTCACAGAGATAGAGAACAAACTAGTGGTTACCAGTGGAGAGAGGGAAGGAGAGAGGGGCAGGAGAGAGGTAGGGGATTAGCAGATACAAACTACTATGTGTAAAACAGATAAGTAACAAGGATATACTGTACAGCACAGGACAATTTAGCCATTATTTTGTAATAAATTTAAATGGAGTCTAATATATAAAAATATTGAATCACTATGTTGTACACCCGAAACTAATATAATATTGTAAATCAACTATACTTCAATTGAAAAAAGAAGAAGAAAAAAAGAAACATACCCTGGGGTCTTGAAGCAACAGCTAACATGGCTCCTACCCCTGGCGAGGTGCTACCTCTGAGTGACAGTGAGAGAAAATACAGACCAGCATTTTAAGATTTCATCTTGAAAAAGACTTACATTTTTGTCCTCTCAACTTCTTTTTCTCCTCTACTTTGCAAATAGCCTTCTTTCTTTGCCACTCCAGTTTCCAGGTTCTGTAAGGGCAGAATCAGGTAAATTAACAGGAGAAAAATAGGACCAGAAATGTATGAGGAAGTGGGGTGGAGACCAGGGCCAGGGGGCTGAGACTTGGATAAGAGAGCTGGTGAGAGGGTGAGGAAGAAGAGTTAAAAGAATGAGAAGCTCCTCATCTCTTGGCGTTTGAGAACACTGGAGAGGAAAAGAGAGCCTCAGAAAGGTTTCCAAAGGTTGTGAATTGAATCTTAAAGTAACACCATTCAATAACCAGAAGATAAAAGGTCTTTCAAAAACATGATTAAAGATGGGAATGGCTCTTTAATTACCTTTGGATGCTAGACTGTGGGGTTTCCTTGGAATGTACATTAAGTAACATTGGACCATGGGATGCTTGTGGTTTTTATTCAGCCACTCTGGCCGTAACATCTTTTGATGGCATATATATTGCCTGAATGATGATATATCACTGACAAATCTCAAGTGAGAAATCTAGTGAGAGTTCAGTAATGAAATCTACCTCATGTGCCACAAAAATTCCTGAAACAACAACTAGAAACTCTTTCAGATCCCCACAGAGATACAGAAAGCAAAAGATTCTGTTTCACGTGAAAGTGGGGTTCCACGGGATGCAATACGGTCCAGTAGAAATTAATATGTGAGTCATGTGCCTAATCATCTATTTCCAGTTACATACAACCGCAGATATTTTTTCCTTTGGTGAAGTCACCCTCTCTGACTCTTTATAACTCTTCCAAGGATATAGTAAGAAAATAAATCAGATTATCATTTGTATCTGTATCATTTGTGTCAAACTGAACATTTCAACAAAATGAGCAATAGTATCACAAGGTTGGTATATTAGTCAGGATTGTGGGCACTTCGTGGTCCAGTGAAGATGACATGTAAAATTAACCATCATAGCTGGGCATATAAAATTATAAATAAAATGATATTTTAATTTGATGGAATGTAGTATGAGATGTGTCTCTGCCTATTTGCCTGAGAGCCTGTTTGCCTGAGAACCAGTCAGGAATTCATCTTCTTGGGCAAGGGCACGCCTGACATTGAGGGATTCCTCTCACAGATGTTTTCCTGCTTTCGGCATCTCTCCTGAAGGGCCAGCCTTCCCGTGAGCTGAAGTGAAAGGACGGCAGATGCAGACTCAGCAGCAGGATGAGAACCGGGAGGCAGGGAGCCTGGAAAGAGCCTAAGGGGCTCCGTGAGATGTCTGCAGAGGCTTCCACCTGGATGTCTCCCTAGAGCACATCTGCAGAAACCACTCCTTCAGCACAAAACTCCCCAGACCTCTCACCTCCACACCAGAGGTTCAAGAGCTGGGCGATCTTTTTTGGACACACAGCTAAGGGTACGAAGAGGTTGTCTGAAGAGAAAAAACAAAGGGAGCTCATGGCTAGTTGTTGCCTGGGCTCACGGGTCAGCCCTAGAAAGTCGATGTCTCTGCTTCGCTTTGTCTTTCGCAGTTCATTTCGTTTTGCCATCAGAAATACATTTCGGTTTAAAACCATACCTGAGCTGCACCCTCCTCTTATATTAGAGTGGACCAACTCTTCCCAAGGTGTAATCAGGCAGTGGTGTGCCTTGTATCCAGAGGAGGAATCCTTTGTGAATATCATTCTGGAGGAAGAGTTTCTTTATGATAATGACTTACAAGTAACCCATTACCTTCTCACCAGCCAAAAACATGTGCTTTTCCAGGGCACATCTACATGCCAGTAAGTAAATATGGAAGGAAGAACTGACTGCTTTACAAGGAAACATGCATTCTTTTCTCTTGTTGGAAACCAGTTACACAAGCTAGATTCAAGTTAGATTCCTCAATAGCTGTGTTCTTATTTGATTCATTCTCATAAGAAAAGAGATTCTGGCAGCCTAACTGGTTGCTCAGTCCTCCAGCTGGAGCTAATTTCTTTTCTTTTTCCATAGCATTCATCTACACATCTCTGCTGAGTTACCAGCCTTGTGGGATAATTACTGAAGTAAACAGCTACCCTTTCCTAAGGTAAGCTCTTTAGTCTTCATGTAACTCATCATTACTCCTTGCACAGCACTCAGCACGGTCCGTTGCTTTTGGTAAGTTCTTTGTAAATATAAACAATAAAATGAGGATGTGTATTTGCCATGCAAAAGCCACCTAATGCTTACTAAGTAGCCACTAAGTAACCAGCTCTGTGCAATCTCACTGAAAGGACATGATCTCCAACAAGGAGGGATTTATTTACACGTCGGTGAAATGTGAATTCCTTACACCCAGGACAACCACACATTTTGTACTGAGGCCATTAGTGAAGTACCTTCTGCTTCAGTTAATAGTTTCTGTAGCTTAGTGCAAAGACAAATACTAGAAATTGTTCAAATAAGGGATACAATATTATATAATCATGGTTTCTATAACTATCACTGCAGTGCATTGAGAAATACTGATTTATATATAGGCAAGTAAGATAGTAAATATAACTTAACTAGTAAGATACTTCAATTTAAAAAAATCTGTATCTATTAAGAATGAGGATTTTAAGCTGATCTTAAAATTCATTTGTAAGAAAAACAAGCAAAATAACAGGGGAAAACCTTTTTAAAAGAATCCATTGCAGGGGAGTTATAGTTTAATCAGTTATTAAAATATGTTATCAAGACTCTAAAATTGTGTGGTATTGGCACATGTAGAGCGAGAAAGACCAATGGAAAGGAACAGAAAATTCAGAAATAGACTCAATTGCATATGAGATTATAATGTATGATAAACTTGACATCTTAAATCAATGAGGGGGAAAATGTATGTTTTAGTTAATGGTTAGGAATAATTGGAGAATTACAAGGAATAATGTAAAATTGGATCAGTTCCCCACACCAAGCACCAGGATAAATGGGAAGGCAACTTAAATGTAAAAAAGTAAAGCTATATAATAACTAGAAGAAAACAACATGAGTGAATTTAAAATCCAGGAATGGGGAAAACTTTCTTAACTAGAACTCAAATATCCAGAAGTACTCAGGAGAAAGATTGATGTATTTGACTATATATGATAAAAATAACTTCTAAATGGCAAAAATACACCATAAGCAAAACATGAAGACAAATGACAAAGTTAGGGGAAGAATCTGATGTCACCAATAAAGGGTTAGTATCCCTACCATATTTGATGACATAAAGGAAACATTATCAAATCTTTAGGGAGATCCTGCTCTTGTGGTTTTGTTTTTTAAAATTAGTCTTTATTGCTTAGAGATACTTATTGAAATATTTATGGGTAAAATTATAGGCTGTCTTGGATTTGCTTCAAAATAATCAAGAGGAGGGAGGGAGGGAGAGATGAAATTAATGTGGCCATGAATTGAAAATTGTTGAAGTTGGGTGAAGAGTACAGAAAGGCTCCTTTTGCTATGATCTCTTCTTTTGTATACATTTCAGATTTTCCATAATTAAAAGATAAAATATTTTTGAAAAAAATGTTTAAAGCACATGATTACCTTAAAAAAACTCTTATTATAGTCATGCTCAATACATGTATGTGAACGTGAGTGGAGTAAGAATGCAGTCTTGCACATTTGACCCAATAAATCCTTGTCTAGTGTATTTTTTAAACAAAGGTCATCACCTCCAACATTATGGCTGACCAGATGCTGAGGGACTCTCCTGCTGCAAAACAACTAAATCCTCTTGAAGACACACTGAGAATGACTGGCTTCACAAGAGACAGGGGATGTGTTCAGAGATCCTTCCCTAACCTCCCCCCAAAATCACCTGAGACTAGAAGTAGCAGCAGGAGCTGGGGCAGCTGGAAAGGGAAGGGTTACCTGAGGCTGGATAGACAATAGCATGGCTCACTGTGCCAAGAGTGAAAGGAACCTCCACTTCCGTGTGCTACTTGAGATCCTCAGGGAGGCCAAAGTGGTCCCCCACACAGAACCCCCTGGTCACCAGCAGAAGCAAATCATATCTGGGGAAACACAGCCATGCCCGGGGGTACTCTTTGCTACAAGAGCACCTGTCAGTAGTTGCAACAGAGACTGTTAAACCCACAAAGCCTTAAATATTTGTCATCTGGCCCTTTAAGAGAAAGTTTGCCAAGCCGCTACTTTCACCCCCAGAGGAGCAGTTTCAGAGGCCTCCATTTGGCCTTCCCCACAGGCAAAAGATCCAATATGGGAATTATTGTAACTGCCAGACAGGAATTCTAGTTATACATTCCTAGATCAAATGGCCATGGACCTAGAAATGACCGTGGACCAGGTGACTCCGTGAACCCAGGGGACCCACTCTAAGTTGACTTCGTCCAGGACATCATTTATGACCAGCCCTACTGTGCTCCACGCTAATAGGCCACGATGACACCTATCCAATGGTCCTGGGAATATGTGGGTATTGCCCTTTCCCGAGTGTACGGGTTCCAGAGTAGACGGCCATAGGTCCCTGTGCAGAAGCTCTGGGGTAATCATCACCACACACCCTCATCACGGTATACCTAGTTCCTCCTCCTGGGGATCTGGCCTACTCTTCGGTTTCTGGGTTCTAGGTTTGAAAACTGGTGCAAGTTCAGAAATTAAGTAAAGGATTGTGACTTTTTATTGGGACCACTACCTTTAGTCTTTTATGTCATTTATCTTTGATCTTTTTTCTGACAGCACAAGCTGAGGAGTACCCCTGTCAGCTGCCCATCGATTTTGCATCTTAGAATGCCATGTTCTCTTACCCTTCTTTGTAAGTCTTTGTAGGGTGGTCTCCCTCAGCTGCCCCTCCAATCTAGCCAGTCATTACAATAATTGTGGCCATGTGGCCTCCTTTATGAGAGCCTTTTATAAGCTACCAGTGAAACCTGCTTTTTATACCTAGCTTTTCAAACTTCTCATTCATTGTTTACAGCTTTTCAATCATCTTTTTCTAGGGCATCAACAGTGCAGAGCAATAGCCATTTAATCTCATTGCTCTTAAAGTTACCATTTCCCCACATACTTCTCAACTGCCTGTTATTGTCACACCAGCTAGTGTGCCACACCCCACCAGTACACCTTTCCAAGTCACCTCTGGTGAGAATGTTAACCACTAGATTGCCACCTTTGGCCAGGCACTATAATTACTCCACCTCCTCAGTGACGGGGGCCTCATTGTCAAGTCCAAAATCTCATCTTATCACCCATTTTCTCCAGCCACTCCTGTCCACAGCGTCTGTCTTAGCAAGACCACGACTTTCTCAGATTGGGTTATCTCTGCAGGAAAAGTGGGGCTATGTAGGAAAGGAGCAAATAGATCTGTGGAAATTATAGCTAATGCTCCTATTCTTGGGTGGCTGGCAGAGTCACTGTTATTTATTGTATTAGCTGATAATTTACATATATTTACATATAATCTTTTAGATATTTCTAACAATATTTTTTCACAATAAGAAGGAAAAAATTGTTTATTAATTGTTTATATTGCATACAATTTTATGCTACCATAATTAGAAAATTACAAAAAGGCATTACTGCATTTAAAGTTTTTCTCTTAGGCTTTCAAGTACTTTAAAACAATTTATGCATTATTTTGTTGTTGTTCAAAGTATATATAGTCGATTGGAATTAACTAAGAGTAGTGGTAATTATCTTTGTCACTTTTAATGTAATCTCATTCATAAATTTTGAATAGAAAAATGACTCAATTAACTTTTAATAATATAATCTGTTTAACTTTTAACCAATTTATGTTTTAAGTCTCCATTTTGAGATATATCTAGAGACTGATATATCTCTATAAGAAGTCATGATCTTTACAGGGTTCTGAGATAACTATCAATGTAATTAAGGACAGTTTCCTGGGCCAAGTTCTAATAAATTGTGCTGATTTTGCTTAAGTTTCATCTTTCCATGAACTTTGTTGCAATATTAATGTAATGATTCTCAATTCTTTGCATGATGGAGTCCTTAAATATTGATAAGACTTTGCATAGTCTAGAGTTATCAACAGATATCTTGGGTGACTGTTTTCTGTTTTTTAGGCAAGGGAGTAAATGATTACCTCTATGTTTTATAAAAATACAGCTTGGTGTTCTGTGGATAATGAATGGAAAAGAAGAGTGTAGGGAAGGAAGGAGAGAAGCCACGGAGGACTCTTACCAAAGTCAAAGTGAAAAACAGTTAAGTGTCTAAATCAGATGGTGACACTGACAGCAAAGAGAAGAATGGACCAAGAAGCTATATGGGTATATCCTGGGGAAGCACCTGGTGACTAATCTGAAATAGAGATAAAGACAAGGACTAGTCAAAGGTGACTCCAGTTTCTAGTCAGGTGGACTGGGTGGAAATGTGCCATCAACACAGTTTGGTAATCAGTGACAAACTGACAAGTTTGGCAAGGAAAAGGTCCACCCGAGTTTTACCCATATTAATTGTGACAAGTCTGTCGGCCTAGAGGAAGAGCCAACAGAGATTATCAAGCAAGTACATCTGCTAAAGGAAAACTCCATAAGATTTTTAAAATCTTTTAAGAACTTCTTTGCTATTATCTTAGTTATGCCTTTCCTATTTCCCCAGAGGAAACCAGACAGATCTCCTAGGCCTGTAGGAAAGAAGAGGAGACAGCCATTTGGACACCCTGAGCTAGAAGCAGCCCTAGGCCAGTCCTAATACCAGGTTCAGATCCATGGAGGTCTAATATGGAACTGATTTTTTTCCATATGATTTTAGATTTTAGTCTTTTTAAAATCACAGTACAAAATATTTTCAAAATTATGAGAAGTCCAAATGTTTCTAAGTTTGTATCATACAGTTCACGCTAAAAATGAATGATCATATACCAAAAAGTACACAACCCATAATTCCAGTGGGACCACTATGGAAATCATCAATATATAACAACAGGCCTACCTATATATAGCATTATGCCAGCCAGTCCTCTTAAAAATGGGAGATATAAAGCATTAGCAGCAGGCCCACTTTGGCTTTTTTTTTTTTCAGTTGAATTATCTTACCTTTAAATATATTTGCATTGGGAGAAATGTAGAACTCCTCAAATGTAACCGTATATACTTAGAAAAAGTTTTTCTTGTGATGAGAGCTTTTAAGATCTTCTCTCTTAACAACTTTCAAATATGCAATACAGTATTGTTAGCTATAGTCACTATGCTGTACATTACATTCCCAGGACGTATTTACTTTATAACTGGAATTTTTCACCTTTTGACTCTCTTTATCCATTTCACTCACTCCCCACCTCCAGCAACCACCGATCTGTTCTCAGACTGTATCAATGAGCTCAGTGCTTTTTATGTTGTGTTGTTTTATTTTGCTTTAGTTTCCACATATAAGTGATATCATACAGTATTTGTCTCTCTCTGACTTATTTCACTTAGCGTAATGCCCTCAAAGTCCATCCGTGTTGTCACAAATGACAAGACTTCATTCTTTTTTTGGCTAAATCATATCCCACTGTGTGTATATACCACACTTTCTTTATCTGTTCATTCATCAATGACATTTAGGTTATTTCCATGTGTTAGTTACTGGAAATAACGCTGCAGTGAACATGGAAGTGCATATATCTTTTCAAATGAAATTTAAAATTTTGTTTCTTTCAAATAAATATACAGAAGTATAATTGCTGGGTCATACATAGTTCTATTTTTAATTTCTTGAGAAACCTAGACATTGGAAACTTTTAAACCAGGCCTAACTCTAGAAACTCAGCCCTTACAATATGCTGACCTCATACGTTATATGCTTGGGCCCTTCCAAGGTTTTTAACTAAAGGGAATTCTTCTGAAAAAAAATTAAATTTTTGGTATGGAAGAGTTAGGGGGAACTAGAAGTTCTCAGAGGATGTACATTCTTAAGCTTTTGGACTTTAAGCCTCCAAATTTGTTTGCCTACTTGACTTAATTCAAAAATGGTCTAAGGCCTCCATGTGCTGGACACTGTGCTCAGTGTCACAGGAGAAACAAAGGTAAATAAAAACCAAGTTCTACCTCCCAAGAAGCTCATATTTCTCTCCATCTTTGTCTACCAAACATCACTGGATGGCATACTATCCTAAAAGAAGGATTAGGTTTAGTGAAAGTACCAACAACCTAAGGTTTACTACTTGTAGGCTAATACATAGCACAGGACTTATTTAGACAAATCCCAAGTCCGTACATTTAGCATAGTATCAAGGACAGCCTTGAATGGCAGAAGAAGAGCAAGAGTGGAAAAGAGTAGCAGTTGGCAATCACCTATTTATTTTTCCTACTTATTTTTAAGACACTTACAGTTTTATGGATCATTTATATGTTGTAGTGGACATTTAAAAAAATTTATCATCATTCCCTTCCTTGAAGAATCTACCCCTTCTAGACATGATGAGATCCCAGTGGATCTATTAACCATGACACAGCCCAGCCTCTATTGGCCATAGGCCATCTGAGGGTGCATGTCTCCTCAGATCATCCAATCATGTCCCTTAAGGCATAGTGATTGATTGGTCCAGAGGTGTTCATGTTCTCCAAATAGACCCAATCAGAATCTATTTTGCAAATTGATATGTGGACAGCGGCAGAAGAAGCTATTTTTTCCAATGATTTCTAACTACAGACCAAACTTGTTCACCATAAGGGAAGAGCATGCAAGTGGAACAGAGCCAGGCAGAGATAAGCAGTGCCAAGGCAGGAGACTGATGACATCATCTGAACTCGTAGATAAATTTCTTAAACTTTCAATTACGCGAAATACGAAACAAAAACACATGGACATAAGCAAAACATTTTGTCTATATCTGTTTTTTCAGGGCTTATTTGTTGATGTAACTGAAATTTTAAGAAGCAGTATGAGAAGTAAAGTTGAAAGTATAAGAAGTTAGACTGAGTATCTGTTGCTTGAAACCAAGAGTCCTGACTTAAAAAGGAAAAAACATCTTTAATGTCCTTAAACCCTGTGTGGAGGTTTAGTGGGGCTGCAGCCTTAAATCTCTGAGGGTAACAAGGGGCAAAGCAGTGGGCATGGTGCAGATGCCCTGCTCTTCAATTGCTGTGCCCAGAAGAACAGCTTTCTAGGGTATGAGTTCACTGTGTCTCTCAAGTCTCGTCCAAAAAGATTTGGAGCAATCTCTGCCACTCTCCTTCAGTATCAAGGATGTTGCTGGAAGCAGCATCTTGGAATTCTAAGCATCCAAGGCAGACTTCACCTCCTTATTAGCAATTTGAACGGTTTGCCATCAGGTCTTGGGACTTGACCCTTTTTCTTTGCTCTGACTCCCTGCAGATGCTGAGCAATGAATTGAGATCACTGATATGAGATTTCTAACTCCACAAAGAGAAATATTTTAGCTCCTTCCTCTTTGTGATGAACACATAGACTTCTGGTTATGAATAATCTGAAAATAAGCATTTCATGGGCCCTCACGGACTGTTGTTAAACTGGTAAGTCATTAATCAATTTCAATTACTTGGCACGATAGGAGGATGAGGTCTGGAAATCATTGTCATGGCCGATAGACGGTCCACGGTGCCCTGGCCTGGAATTTGGCTACTGAAAGAAAACACATGCAAAAAGTAGCTGAGGCTTCAGCCTCACAAGCTCTGATAATTTATCACTAAAAATAAACATGTGCTCAAGAGACAACTACTATGTAAACACTCCCAGAAAGATTTTTCAGCATCTGCATACGGAAGCTGCCATCCAATACCCAGGGAAGCTGAGGGCACAGCGCACAAAGAATGCTTTATCTTTTAGGGGAGCCAGCATCTGCTGAGCTTGAAGGAAAGGCAGGACAAAGAGCCACTTCTCTTGCTCAGGCAGAGAAATGAAACGTGATTCATTGTTCCGTCTTAAGCAGTCACACGTTTACTGTTCCGTAACAGTGCTAAATATTGGAGTTTGCCTTTCATTAGAAACACACTGCCTTTCCTTAGTGATGGTGTTGGGCTGCAACATACTTCCTGGGAAGCAGAGACATCAACACGCCTTGTTCTCACTGAGTGTGCCATGTCCACCATATGACCTGGCACTTGGTGGTTGCTTAACATTTTGTATCCACCCCCCATTTTTCTATTAATACTGTCTACTTTAGGCAAATATGATTTGTGAAAATCAGAACCTTATAGGTTGCTAAATTAGAACACAAATACTGTAACACTAAAGGACTCTTTACCTCAGAACAATTATAAACTGAAAGTTCCCTCATTTGAGATGCATTTAAAATACACAATTTAAGACTTGACCTATGATCCAGCAGTCCCACTCTTGGGACTATATCCAGATGAAACTTTAATTCAAAAAGATATATGCACCCACATGTTCACAGCAGCACTGTTTACAAAAGCCAAGACATGGAAGTAACCTAAATGTTCATCAACAGATGACTGGATAAAAAGCTCGGTATATATACATACACACACACACACACACACATATATACAGATGAAAAAGGAATATTATACAGCCATAAAAAGAATAAATACTGCCATTTGCAGCAACCTGGATGGACCTAGAGATTGTCATACTAAGTGAAGTAAGCCAGAAAGAGAAAGAGAAATACTGTATGATATCACTTATATGTGGAATCTCAAAAAATGACACAAATGAACTTATTTATAAAACAGAAACAGTCTCATAGACAGAGAAAACAAACTATGGTTACCAGGTGGGGAAAAGGGAGTGGAGGGATAAACTGGGAGTTTGAGATTTGCAGATAATAACTACTATATATAAAATAGATATACAATAAGATCCTACTGTATAACACAGGGAACTATATTCAATATCTTGTAATGGCCTATAATGAAAAAGAATATGAAAAGGAACATATATAATTGAATCACTATGCTATACACCAGAAATTAATTCATTATAAACTGACTCAGTAAAAATAAATAAATAAATAAAATGCACAATTTACATCCCACTTTTCAGGGACACATTGAGGATGTAAGAAACAGGGCACACATTTGTGTGTGCCATTTTGTCTCCATCAGGAGGGCTAGAGGAAGAATTGACCGAAAGAACAGCTGTTTCGTGAAGCAGGAAGTTGAAAACTTAAAAGCTTTTAACTTGAAATTAGGTTTGGGGATTATCCGAGGTCTTCAACTATTCGTACAAATTGTATTCTTTGTTACCGCAGGTCATAGGCGAGATTGTGCAGTGCCAGCATTGTGACAGGAAAACCCCCAGAATCATCAGTTCATGGATTTAGAATATGAATTTTTGCCATGGATCACACATGCATTGTGATGGGGAGTTGCTTTGGCTGAGCCATGTGAGACCCTGAGACCCCTGCCAAGATAAGGAGGGATGGGAGCCAGGTCGAAAGGAAAGAACTGCATGCTTCTTGATATCCTGCTTTCTTGGCTTGCCTAGGAGTCAGAAAGCCTAAGCCTGCCCCTCAATATAGATCAGACTTCCCAGAATAGACTAGCCTCCCAGTTGAGCCCGGTGTCCCCCAGCTCACCCCTGCCCTCTGCCAGGGTTATTCACATCTGCACTAGATGTCATAATGAAATCCTCACTCCGGGCCTAAACTTGCATCTCTACAGGTGCCTTTCTAAATTTAGCAGATGGTTTAGTTTATTTCTCTTGTTTTGGGTTTGTTTATGATTTTGTGATCTTACATAGTTACACATAACATTATTTAAGGAGGATTGAGGTTTTGCATGGTTCCTGACTGTGTAGAGTCTGACACTCGCTTTCAGCAGTTACTGAGTAATTAATGTTTCTGACTACCAGCTAGCTCCTTCCCGGTCTTGCTCCCCACATCAGAATTTATGAAAAGCAATCACCTAATTCTAGTGTTCAGTAAGTTTCTCATGATGGACTAATGTCAGAAGCCCAGAATTTAAGAAATAATCCTGTGACTAACTCTTGAGCATTGGCTTGAGCAACTCCTGAACCGCAGGACTCTCATGATGGTTAATTTTATGTATCAACCTGGCTCAGTCACAATGCCCAGATATGTGGTCAAACGGTATTCTTGATGCTTCTATGAGAGTGTTTTTGAAACAGTGGATTTTATATAAAGCAGACTGCCCTCTGTAGTGTAGGTGAGCCTCATCCAATCAGCTGAAGGCCTGAATAGAACAAAAAGACTGTCCTCTGGAGGAAGGAATAATTCTGCAGCAGACAGCCAGCCTTTGGACTTGAACTGCAATATGAACTCATCCTTGGGTCTCCAGACTGCTGGGACTTGCCAGTCTCTATAATCATGTAAGCCAATTCCCTAAAATCTCTCTCTCTTTATTTTTATTTTAGTTTATCAATCTACTTCTCTGGAGAACATTGACTAATACAACTCTTTTTTTTTCCATTTTAAATTATGGAATAAATTGAGTCCATTCTGCAGGCATCATGGCTGCTATGATGAGCTGAAGAAATAATATGTGCAAGAGATTTGAAATAAATAAAGCACTGATCAAATATAGGGTTTATTTCTGTACAACTTGAACTTAAGAATTTCAGCAATTTCAGTTAAAATCAGCAATTTACTTAAAGATAAATACCAAAAATTTCTTCTTCTGCAAACAGCACTTGCATGGAGTTCTAACCTTCAGTCAGGTCTCCACCAGTGAGCTCAGATAAGTCCAACCTAAGTATGGCCCCAAGGGTCTCAGAAGAAGTGGCACTATTTCAAGGTGAATGTCAAAGCTGTTCTCCCTGGGTCATTTACCTAGTTCTTGGTGGAAAGTCCTAACTTGTCTCTAACAGGTCCTCATTCTCTCCACCAGGGTACACAAGGGTTTCCAGGTGACCTCTGATTTCACGTATATTTAGCTAACCAAGGCTAGGTTGATGACCCAATGACCTCTTTGATCATTCATTTTTTTAAAAAAACCTATTCCTCCAACAAGGCTTTATAGAAAATCTATTATCTGCCACAAACTGAGGGTCCAAAGATGATCAAGACACCACCCCGTCTAAAACAATGTCCAAGGGAGATGACTAGAGACAGTCTCAAATCCCTAAGATCGAGAATATGGAAATGCTTTCATAGCCTCCTGGCTTTTCTCCTGAATCCTATTTTTTGCTTAGAGTCACATAGAACCTATGAATATTTTCACACCACAAGTTAAGCACTTTTCCAACTGTATTTAAGCTTAATCTCTTTTATAAAGCAATCATTTTTTGTCCCTTATAAATGGGAACAATTGCTTTGTTAGCTATGTTCGCTCCTTTTACCAGAAATACAATCAGTGATGAGCAGAGGACTAATAGAATCAATGGGTCATCAGGTTCATCCATTTACCTGATAACCAGCCTTGGATCTGAAATCCAGTCTCATACTTCAAATAATTCAGTTGATGCCCCAAGTCTACATATTGACACTTTTCTGTCCTGTAGTTGACCAAGTGTGGGTTCAACTCTTGCATTCCAAGAATAGACCACAAAATACGTCTTTTTTCTCCCCTCCAAGAGCAGGGTAGGGATGCCAGAGCCAAGCTATCTCTGCTCCATGCAGGACCCTCTAATGGGCAAGCTGTGGTCCAGGGATCCCCATTAGCCTGGAGTCCCTTCTTACCAAGCCTCCTTCCTTCTCTGTCTCCTTTCACAGGTGTCAGACCTGCACTGTCGTATGACCACCCACCCTGCCTATTTTCATCCCCCTTTCCCTTTATTTTACACATTACATCTGTTGGGCTTCGATCCTATCCTGGCATCTGCTTCCTAAAAGACTTGAACTGACACATTTTGTGTCTGGCTTCTCTTACCTAAAATTACATGTGCAAGATTCAACCATGGGCAATCTTTTTATTTTAAAAAAATCTAATTATATACCAATCAGAGTATTAAAATTATATATACATATATAAATTGTATAACGCACTGTAGTCTCTTTCTCATCTTTAGGGTTGAATCTACTCTTGCAACTGCCAGCCTCCTCAAAACTCAGCCAAATCTCACTGAAGGTCTAACACAGCCTGAAGTACATCTCTGCAAAGAACATGTCCCAGAATCAGCTCACAAACTACAAACAGCTCACTCATTCATGTTAACAAATATACATTAATACCTACACTGTGCCAGGAACCAGGAGGGGCACCCCTTGGCAGGTCAAATAAATTTCAAATTCAGTAGCCTGGCAGTTGAGGGCCCCACAGTGTGGTTGGTATGCCTCTTCAGGTTTATCTTCACATACCACACACTCACCCTTGATGTTATGTTCCACCGTTCCCAGGATTCCTCCCTCATACCAGTCTCAACCTCCAGGCAAGTCTGGGCAGGGCTGGCATCCCTCCCTGTCCACAACCCCAAAGGCAGAGGCTCACTTTGATTCCAGTCCCCAGGCAGCATTTGTGATGCTGATAATATTGGAAAAAGGCCTTAGGAAAGAATGGGGAAAACTCTGGGCTGAGAACAGAGAGAGCAGAGTTCAAGACCCTATTCTTCTACTTATTGCCTTTGTGATTTGAACTAGTCACTTAATCTTTCTGAGCCTCATTTGTATAATAAAGAGATCAAACTAGATTGATCTAAAATCCCTTATGGCTTGATTGAAGACTCCAACCTAAATGATTAAACAGGGAAGATGATGGAGATGGTACTGGTGCTTTTGGCTGCATAATGAACCACAGCATGTACTTAATGGTTCAGTTACTTTCATTTTGTCATTTACTTCGAAATAATCTTCTGCACTGCCTTGCCCCAAATACTGGGTAACCCTGATCTCCATCTGGTACCTATTCTGTGGGCATTCAGGGACTTTCATTTCCTGTATTTGAGTCTGGAATCTTTGAGAGCCCTAATTTCATTTTGGGGGGGAATAAAATTGGCCCTGCATTCTGGAACTTAAAAAAGCTGGACACTCTATGATCCATTTGTATCATAAACATGTTCACACACAAACAGAGAAAATCCAAACAATTTCATTAATATGTAACAGCTGTTCTGCATGTCAATAACTTTGATTGTTTTAACTTGTAGATTTATAAAATTCAATCTTTATATCGTTTTGCATGAGTCTAAAATTCTTAAATGTAAGAAGGCAAATATTCATAATTCCAGGACTGCAGTCATTTTAATAATATTCTTTTGGTTTGGAATTTCTGCCACTGATCTAAAAATAGTTAAAGAAGTTCTTTTACTTTTATTTTAAATATGAATGCCTTTTGACTTGATCATCTGTCATCTGAGGCTCTTAGCTTCCCTCTGAATTGAATTCTATGCATGAATTCGTAATGCTTGAAAGTAGTAGTTAAAAATGTAAACATCAACAACATACACACAACAATGCTCAAGTTAAACTGCTTACTATTAATGCATGTGATTATGTAATATTTTAAGCACTTAATAGCACTTAGAAGATTTGTCTTCATATAGCTCTAATATTCTCTGGAGTTTTCATTCCATTTTCCAAGCATATTTACTTGCTCTTTTAAAAATTGCTAGAGAAAGCCAAGATAAATATGTGACCAGGCATTTAATAAGTCTCTTTAAGTTTATTATACAACAGGGAAAGAAAGGAAACAAACATTTATTATGTGTGTATATGCTAACTCGTATGCTAAGTACTTTCATACATTTTCTCTCATTTAATTACAGATAAAAAACTGATAGTAACACAAAGGAAAAGTAATGAACTTTGAGAATTTAACAGAAGTCTGATGATTTTACTAAATTCATTAAGTTTTTTAATGCCTTATTCATGTACTTATTTATTTATAATTGAAGTATAGTTAATGTGTGATATTATATTAGTTTCATGTATACAATGTAGTGATTTGACACTTAAATATATTACAAAATGATCACCATAAGTCTGGTCACCATCTGTCATTACACAAAGTTGTTACAGTATTATTGACTATATTCTTTATGCTCTAAATTTCATCCCTGTTACTCATTTATTTTGTAACTAGAAGTTTGAACCTCTTAATCCCCCTCGCCTATTTCTCTCCTCTCACCTTCCCTCTAGCAAATACCAGTTTGCTGTCCCTGAGTCTGTTTCTGTCTCATTTTATTTGTTCATTTGTTTCGTTTTTCAGTTTCCACATGTAAGTGAAATCACATGGTATTTGTCCTTTTCTGATTTATTCCCCTTAACATAATACCCTCTAGATCCATCCATGTTGTCATAAATGACAAGATTTCATCCTTTTTATGACTGAGTAATATTCCATCATGTAAGTATATACTGCATCTGTTTTATCCATTCATTGATAGACATTTATGTAGCTTTCATGTCTTGGCTACAATAAATAATGCTGCAATGATCATAGGGATACATAAATCTTTTCAAATTAGTGTTTTTGTTTTCTTTGGGTAAGTACCCAGAAGTGGAATTGCTAGATCATATAGTAAGTAGTTCTATTTTTAATTTTTTGAGGAACCTCCATACTGTTTTCCATAGTGGCTGCACCAACTAACATTCCCACCAACAGTGCATAGAGTTCCTTTTCTCTACATCTTCCCCAACACTTATTTGTTGTTTTTTTGATGAAAGGGATTCTGACAGGTGTGAGGTGATATCTCATTGTGGTTTTGATTTGCATTTCCTTGATGATTAGTGATGCTGAGCATCTTTTCATGTGTCTGTTGGCTATCCGTATGTCTTCTTTGGAAAAATGTCTATTCAGGTCCTCTGACCATTTTTAATTGAATTATTTGGTATTTTGACATTGAATTGTATCTATATATTTTTTAATATTAACCCTTTATTTAGTATATACTTTGCAAATATCTTCTCCCATTCAGTAAGCTGCTTTGTCATTTTGTTAATAGTTTCCTTTCCTGTGCAGAAGCTTTTCAATGCCTACTTTAAGTTCAAGTTGAATAATGAATATTTATTTGAACTCCCTAAAAACATCACTTCTAGTGTATAATTAAGATAAAACCTTCTGGGATTGCCTTGATAACTAAAAATGTGTTCAGCATTTTGACTCTTCTATTTCTCCTATTCTGTCATGTTAATTTAATATTAAAATTATATTTTATGTAGTCTTCCCTTTGTTCAGCTTATTTTTTAGGAAATCTGAGAACAGATTTGCATTAGGTGTGATATGTTCTTGGAGCGTTGCAAAAATGTATTTCATTTGTATCTAATAGACTTCATTGACATAAAGTAAGACATTTTCAGGTTACTTCTAATTCAAGTTTTGAATTGTTAATGAGTCTGTAGTAAAAATAGCAATTAAAAAATAATAGCACTTAACTAGACCCATTTGTACCTTTAAAGTGTATTGAAATTGTCCGAGCATGTTATCGTAAAGCAGTAATTATTGGTGGGGCAAAATCTCTTTGATCCTGATTGGCAATGAATGGTCACCAAGATAAAAGACCTTAAAATATCCATTCTTGTAAGAAAAAACAAAACAAATCCTGTGCCTTCTAGGAGCAATTTGTAGAAGGTGTAGTATAAGAAGGTATTCTTTATGCATAAATAGAAAAACATGGATAAAAGATAAATATTTTCAAATATTAAAATTAACAATAGCAATGTCAGTGGTATTTTTATTGATTGACTGAAAGTAGCATTATGAGAAATTGATGCATACCATTGTAGTTCACTAAAGTGGAAATTTAATAAATGAGACTCAACTGACTCAAGAGTTATGTTATTAATAACAGTTATTGACATTTGGGAGCAAAGAACCATCACGTTAGTTTCTCATTAGATTTTTGCAACAGCCCAGTAAGTTCTCTATAATCAGCATCACCATTCCCTTTTTACAGCTGGTATTGATATTAGACTAGGGCCAAGATAAGAATGGTCAGTAACTGATTTTGAGTTCCCTGCTGGCCCCATTTTCCAAGAGGTTTAATTGAGGACATCAGAAGTACATGACTATTTAACTTTGTTATATTACACCTACATTCAACTCCTGTTAGCTTAGCCAAACTCAAGAGATTGTATAGATTACAGGCCAGTACTTTTCAAACTTTAACCCACATACAAATCACCTAAAGGGCTTGTTAAAACACAGACTTTCAGGTCTGAACCTCAAAGATTCTGATTCAGTAGGTCTAGGAAGGACCTGAGAATCTGCATTTTAACAAGTGCTCAGCTGATGCTCCTGCTGCCAGTCCATGGTCCACTCTTTGAGTTACAGTGTTATATGCTACTGGCTTTATTTAATCTAGTGCCTAATAAAGGAATAGATTGCTAGAGCACAAGGAGATAGCCAACAGGGCTGCAATAATAGCTTTAATGCTAACAGGGCCATTTGGCATGACTGTGAGCTGCACAACTCTAGAGAGTGCTACTTACACAGCTTAAACCTGCACAGCTGTCAGCTTCATCTTTAAGTACTAAATGTGTATGTTCTAGAAGGAGGAGTGGGAATGGAAGAGGCAGAGAAAGGAAAGAAACAGTATTATTTCGACCATTGGGTGTTTGGGATTTCCCAGATCCAGAAATATTATCACAACCAGTCTACTGAGGCTGATTTAGGGTCAGAAATCGTATCTAAGGAGAAAATCTTAAATCAGTTTTGGAAGCCAGATGCTGTAGATTAAATGTTTGCGTCCGCCACAAATTCACATGTTGAAACCTAATTCCCAATGTGATGGTATTAGGAAGCGGGGCTTTGGGGAGATGCTTAGGTCATGAGGGTGGAGCTCTCATGAATGGGATTAGTGCCCTTATAAGAAGTGATTGAGAGCTTCTCAGCCTCTTCTGCTATGTGAACACACCAAAAAGATAGCCATCTGTGAACCAGGAAGCAGGCTCTTATCAGACATCAAATCTGCTGACACCTTGATCTTAGACTTCCAGCCCCAAAACTACAAGAAACAAATTTCTGTTATTTATAAGCCACTCAGTGTATGGCAGTCTGTTCAGAGGCCCACAAGGAATAAGACACCAAGAATCTAGGGAGTTTTGAAGTTCATGTGGTACTAGTTGAGGTCCAGAAGACAAAAGCCATCACAAAGTTGGGAAGAAGATCATCCAGCCCATTTTTCCCCCGACTACCCAGTGACTTTGGTGGCATGGGGACACTGAAAGCATTAGGAGACAGTATCAAGATACCATCAGCAAGGACACCAGCAGCAGAGGCAGTGAAATCCTGCCTCCTCCAAGTGGCTGGCAAACAGCTATCTCCCTCACAAACCTCACAAAGGCAGGATCAGAAGAACTGAGCAACTGTGAGATACCACCTAGTGACTCCCAGTGAGAGGCAGGGTGGGGGGAACTCAGGGCGATTCCACTGGGGGATGGGGCTGAGATCTGGGAGCAGAGCAGGTGGGGAATAAAAAGCCTGCTGAATGTTACTAATAAATGCAACTTCTTTCATGCTCACAGGCTGGTGAGTTCCAAGGAGATTCAAAGGAAAAAATTTTAAATTACAGCTATCATAAGAACACAGATTGCAAGCATTCCCTTTTATAATGGGAATAACTTTATTATTTTACTGTTAGTCACACATCATGAGTAATTCACATTTCTAATTGATCTCTGCTGCTTGTAAACCACCACTTAAACTACCACTTCAGTTTGCTACCAGTTTGACCAACTGATACAAACCCGTAGCTCTGCAAGTGTGGAAGTGTCAGAAGAGCAGGTTTTGCTGAGGTCAAATTCACTGAGTTGTAGACCGTCTTCTCTTCCTCCTCCTCCCAGCATTCCTTGCTTGATCCATAAAGTCCACCTCTTGGAAAGTAATGGGAAGAGAGTGTCTGTCCTCGTTTCACCTCAAGGAAGAGGAGTGATGTATCTAACAAATGAATTTGGGGAAAGGAACTGAATTATTCCTAGCTTAGTTCTTTCTGGTTTGGATGTGGTGAGTTCTCAGGGAAAAAATTATCCTCTTTTGTCATGGAGGGGTTTGCCCTCCATGAAGGAGAATCTTAAACTTGCATGGGAGATGAGCAGGTAGTCTAGTTCAAAATCATTTAGCTGCTGTTTCAAACCACATTCTCCCATCAGGGTCCCAAAACAAAAAAACAGGTGGCACACTCAAATTAGGATAATTTGACAAGGGTATATTTACAAAGGGGCAACTGACAAAGATGGGAGCAGAGTGTAGGAAAAGCATGAGGGATTGTGCCAGGACAGAGCTCCCCATGTCGGTGGCCACCATCCAATCTGTTGAGGGCCTGAACAGAACAGTAAGACCAAAGAAGGCTGAATTTGCCTGACTGCATGAGCTGAACAGCCATCTTCTCTTGCCCTTGGTGTTCCTGGTTTCCAGGCCTTCAGACACAGACTGGAATCTACACCAGCTCTCGGGCCTAAAAACTACATTGGCTTTCCTGGTTCTCCAGCTTGTGGGACTGTTCAGCCTCCATAATCATGTGAGCCCATACCTTATAATAAATTCTCCCTGCCCTCCTGTCCCTTCCTCCCCATTGGTTATGTTTCTCTGGAGAATTGTGACGAGTACAGATATGCTATGGGAGCCCCACCCACATTATCTTGCTATTTTGGCACTGCCCATTGCAATGCATGCTACTCAATGGTTTCTAACTTTAAGCACTTACAACTCTTTGCCTGATAGATTTCTCAGACTAATAGAATCTACTTGACTGCATACCAAGTAGCTGAAAGTGCCAGACAGATAATGGGTTCTGAGAGCAGCCCTCAATCAATAAGTACTAGGAGTTGAAGGACAACTATCTCAGCCCCTTGCTTCTCAGGAAAAATTCCAAGGCATCTTCTACACTATCTCCCAGAGTTCACCAGTAGGACCAAGTCCTAGCTGTCCACAGTGGCAGTATGCTTGATACCACTCTTTATTAGGCTTCTTGCCCTTCCTTGTCTCACTGTCCCATTGTCTTACCTGTACTTACTTCTAAGGATTACCTCCCAAATAAAAACTATTTTACTCAAGTCCTTGATTCAGATCTTCTTTGGGTGCACACAAACTACACCAGTAGTACATACAGGGGGAAAGAATCAATAAATAACTGCCTATAACAGTCTAAGCATATTATTTAGAAACATAGAAGATAGCACCAGAAGAAATAAGTAAAATAATTGAAAGTGATTACTCTGGGGAGGGGATTTGGGAAAGGGCTGGGGAAACAGGTGGGCAAGAAACAGCTGGTGTTTGTTAAAACTTTGTAATATTGTTTGACTATTTGATACACATACATGTATTTCTTTTATGAAAATGAAAGATACTATTAAAATATGCTTTTGACTTTCTTGAAGAATAGACCAGCAGGGGAGTAAAAGAAAAATACAGAAATACAGACCAATTAAGCTGGAGGAAGAAAGACATTTCCTTGGGAGAAGTGGGATCTTGTAGTCAGGCTAGAAAGCTATGAAGAGAAAAATAATATACTGGAGGCTAGACTTAATCTGTAAAGCATGGAAAGTCTAATTTGTTATAAACATGAGAGTATAAAACAGGATGATGTCTTAGGCATCACGCATTGATAGCGAATGGAACTCAAAAGAAATGTGAAAGAGAAAGGCTCAAGATTTTAGGGAGCAAACAAGAATGTCATCTCCTGAGAGAATTCAGATGCAAGAAGTACTGAGCGGTACTCTCTTATAGACACAGGTAGGATGCCCATAAAAATACAAACTGGGAAGTACCCTCTTGGAGAATGAAATGACTCTACTAAGTGGTGACAGAAAACTTGGACAGCTTTGAGAGAAAATGAGTGAGAAAATCAACATAGAATATGAAAAACATTATTAGATGAATTTCATGGTGATCCAGTTATTGTAGCAAGAATGCAGGAACTGCCTGTCCTATGAGAGAATATGCTCCAAAAATTTACAGAATTAAGAGGTTCTGTTTCTAGAAATGGCTAAGTAAGCTCCTATCAGACCACAGATAATTATAAACTCCAGGAAAAAATGTAATAACACAACAATCTGAAGGCTTAGAGAGTGAATAAAAGAAGATGGATTTTGGAAGAGAGAAGATGCTCAGAAAAAGAGAATGCAGTAAGGTAAATTTCCCATTTTTATGACTTTTAGCTGAGGGATAAGCTGCAGTTGCACCATGCAAAGCAACTAGAACTCTGATAGAAAACTCAAAGTTATTCTGTCCTAAAGAACTAGAAGACAGAGTGCAGGGAAATACAGCTGCAAGAAAATGAGAAGATTATCCTGGAAAGTATTTAGATAGATGGAGTTAATACTCTACACAAATCTCTGTCAGACCCCTCATGTCTAGATAACAATAAAAGAACTGAACTGAGATGTGAACTGCCACCTAAGAAACAAGAGTTTGAAGTTTGCATCTAGCCAAGTCCCAAATGAGAAAAAAGAAGAAAAGTCAACACTCTTCAGAGGAGTTCAACATAATCCAGTCTCTACAACATGATACTCACAATGTCTAGGATACAGTCCAGTACAGCCAACATATAATAACAAAGAAATTGTGACCTAGTCTCAAGAGAAACAACAATCAATACAGACCAAGCCCAAAATGATCCAGATATTAGAATTAGGAGACAACAGTTTTAAAGCAGCTATTAAAATATGGCCAATGAGGTAGAAGAAAATATGCTCAAAATGAATGAAAAGATGGGAAATCTCATCAGAAAAGTAGAAACTATAAAAGAATTAAATGGAAATTCAAAACTGAAAAGTAAAATACCTGAAATAAAAAAATTCACTGGATAGAGCACAATGCAGATGACAGAGGAAGAAATGTCAGTGAACCTGAAGACAGATCAAAAGAATTACCCAGTCTAAAAACAGACAGCAAGACAGCAAGGAAAGAAGACGGGAAGGAAGGAAGGAAGGAAGGAAACAAGGAAAGAAGGAAAGAAGGGGAAAATTAAAGGACAGAAACTCAGGGCCTGCAAGACAATATCAAAATGTCTAATGTTAAAATTGGAGTCCCAGGAGAAGCACAAAGTGAAAGAAAGGAGCAGAAAAGAATATTTGAAGAAATCATGGTCATAATTTTTCCATAGTTCATAAAACTCGTAGATTTACAGATTGAAGAAGCTTAGCAAAACTCAAGTGGAATAAATATGAGGAAAACCAGACCCAGCACGTGACAACCAAACTGTAAAAAACAAAACATTTTTAAAAGTCTTGGGGGGTGGGTATATCTCAGTGGTAGAGTGCACGCTTAGCATGCACGAGGTCCTGGATTCAATCCCAGTAACTCCGTTAAATAAATAAACCCAATTACCTCCCTGCCTCAAAAAAAAAAAAAAAAAAAGACAAAACAAATCAAAACACCTAAAAATAAAAGACTAGAAAGCAGCCTGAGGTAAATACCACATTTCCTCTAGGTTATTGTTAACTTTGTGTTGAAGCAATGGAGGACAGAATACAGTGGAGAGACATATTTAGGGTACTGAAACAATTATATCCAGTGAAAATATCCTTCAGGAATAAAGATGAAATCAAAACATTTTTCAGATTTACGAAAAAGAAGCTAAAAGGATTCATTGTCAGAAGTCCACTACAAGAAATACCAAGGACATTCTTCAGGCTGAAGGAAATGATATTAGATGGAAACTGGGATCCTCAGGAAGGAATAAAGAACATTGGAAACAGCAAAGAGCTGGGTAATTATAAAAACCTCTTTTTTCTTTAACCTTTAAGAATGCATACAGCTTAGAGCAAAAATTATAACATTGTCTTGTGAGATTTATAATATATAGAGATGCAATAAATAGGCCCATTATAGCATAAAGGAAAAAGGGGGTAAAGGTTGCAACCTCTACAGTTGCAAGGTTTCTACATTTTATGTAAAATGGTAAAGAAAAAGAGGACCATAAAAAGTTAAGAATAGATACTATAATTCCTAGGACAATTAGTTAAAACATAATAAAATGCAAAGAAGTATAGCTAAACAGCCAATAGATAGATTAAAATGAAATTCTAAAATATATGCAATGGATCCAAAAGAAGGCATTAAAGGAGAAATAGAGGAACAAATGAACAGCAAGAACAAACATAAAATGAATAACAACATGGTAGGCATGAGTCCAACCACACCAATATGAGCAATTCAGTAGTGAAGAGTCTTTTCAACAAAAGACACTGGAATAACTGGTTTATCCATATGGAGAAAAAAATCTGACTCCTAGCTCACATTGTACACAATTATTAATTTGCAGTGGATTAGAGGTGTAAATATATAAGCTAAAATCATAATGTTATCAGAAGAGAACCTATGAAAATAGTTTCATGATTTGGAGATAAGCAACACTTTCTTAGACAGGATGCAAAAGCAACCACTGCTTTGGAAAAATGATAAATTAGATTTTACCAAAAACAAAAACTTCTACTCATCAAAAGACACTGTTAAGAAAAAGAATAGATAAGTCACAAACTAGGAGAAAACTGAGATTTATTCAGAAGGGGACTATCTCTAAGGATGTAATCAGGTCATAGAGGAACAAAAAGAGGTAGTGTCAGATCAGAGCTGGTAACAGCAGAGGGCAAGGAACAGTTACTAGAAACCAGAAAAAGAATCATGTAGAAAAGATCACCTTGAGAGGAGCTGTGATCTTCAGAATGCAGAGCACTGACCTTTGGTTAAGGGACACAGCCAGCCTGAGGCAGTCCCATAAGAATGGAGCCAGGGGCATAAATAGTCCAATATTACTCCCTTCCATCTCTTCCATCTTTTACAATGGCTCCGTCTTGACTGAATCCAACCAGAAGCCAAGGACAGGAAAGTTGGTTGATAGAGTCAGATGAGACACTCCAGGGCCCTACCTACATCACCTTGGCATTTACATCCCCATGCGATTTTTGTCAAATTTGTGTTTTAACACTTTCATTATATGACTACATAGGAATTGCCAACAAGATCTTTCCAGAAGTTCCTACAGACTCATGGTCAGATCCCTGCCAACTCTCAGCTCCCTGGCTCCTTCAGCTCTTGCACAGGACCCATCACAAGTTTTGAGATTCCAGGAAGCACACTGTCTAGCAAAGCCTATGCGTGGTGCCCAACAGGCTCCCTCCTGCGAAAGCTTGGAGTGACTTCCACTCCCAGAGCCTACCGCTGAAGATTTCCTTACCCCTCGTTGATTGCCATGCTTTTTAACACTCCATCTTATCTGTGCCAGAGTGGAGTGGACCAGGCAGCCAGTAATGTTTGAGAGATTTTGGAATTGCAACTAACTGGCTGACCTGACCTAAGATTTGACTTTGACACAAAACAGAAGAGAATCAGGTAACTAGTAGCATTTGGAGCAGAAAGCAGGTAGAGCACCAACCTAGCAGAGCACCAGAATAGGGTTAGATATTAATTTCTGAGGCGTTTCAAAAAATTAAATTTGCTAAAGCTCAACTATTTCTTGAACCGATTTTCAGTTTTTCAGGAGACATACTGAGGCGTTCTGCTGTATCCTAATAAACCTGAGGAAAGCCGAACAGATCTTAGTTCCTTGCAACCTTAAAATACCCAACTGTAGCTTTCCTTTAGTTAAGCAACAGGCATTAAAGAAAAAGGAAATACACTTTTTCACACGATGGAACAGCCTTGAAGTAATCAAGTGAAGTTTGACCTAGCCGCTCAATTCCATCTCCAAGAAGCTTTCTCATTGAATATCCCTTCTGCCATCTACAGTGTTGGCTTCATTTCCAAGTTTCAAACAGAAGCTTTTCTCTCATGGTGGCAGCAATTTCAGCCCTTACAATTTTACAATCCAGGGCTTGGAGAAATAGAGAAGAAACTTCTGATAGTTTCTGCACAAGTCCTGAGATTCATTCTCATTGAAATAACTCATGTCCTAGTCCCATCTGTGGTCCAATCTCAAGGGCCAGCGGCATCGAGAGAGCTAATTTAGAGGTGGATTCAGTTTTTGTGGAACGTCATAGCTTCCTAAAGATACTGGGGACTATGAAGAATGGGATAGTGGGAAGTGAATGCTTGGAAGTAACACAGTATCTACATATACCCACTACTTAGCCTAAATGTCTACCCAAAGATAGACATCTTCTACTGGCTCAGTGAGCCCTAGCATTCCTATCTTAGAAAGTCATTTGGCTAAGCTTTGGTCCTCCACTAATGTGCAAGTATCCCTGTTAAAATAATACATTCAGACTTAATCATCAGTCATGGGCAGGTTTAGATTTGAGGAAGGGAGACAGCAATTGAAAGCATGAGCCTTGGATACTAGAAAGGAGAAGAAAGTACCAGAAGGGGAACTGCAGAAGATGACTTAGGATGCTACTGATAAACCATGTCTCATTTTAAAAAGTGGATACTTTTTAGAAAATGGTCAAAAAAGAGAGGATACTTCCCAATACCCACAATAAGTTTCCTCTCAGCTGCATGAGCAGGCAAGAATGCCCGTTTGTCATCTCCAGCCCAAGAATGCTTCAGGACTTCACAGACCACTACAGGTATTTGAGTCATTTTCTGTTAAGCTCTGGTGGGCCATTCCAAAGAGGGAAGATGGGTTTGTCCCAGGACTTCTCTCTCTACTAAACTGAAATAAACAAGATTTGAAATCAGCTGTCTTCTTCCTGACTCCTAATAAAATACACAGACATAGACATACTGATAGAAGTATTCCATTCTCGCCTGGGTCAAAAGCCACACAGAAAAGATGCTTCATGCAATAATCCCAGAGGCTCGCAAATGTGTCAGTTCAGAGTTATGAGCATTTTAATGAGGTATCAATTAGGCACATTTATCCCTAGTTCATACCTCCCCTGCTTCCCATTACTCCTCTCCCACCCTGAGACGCCTAGGAACAATCCAGATCAAACTTGATAAGCTGATAAGCCAATGGGACACAAGGTACAAATGTCAATTTATTCCTTTACTATAAAAATTAAAAAGTTAATGAGATACCTTGAAAATAGAATAAGTAAAAATACATTTTAAAAAATCAGGCAAGGAGGTAGTTTGGGCTATATACATATTATTTTTGATTACAAATTTTTAAAGTCAGGCTTCCACTGATTTACAAGGACAGACTCCTTTGTAATTTGTTGAAATTGTATATGTGTTTGAACAAATTAAATATCCATATGCAAAACAGTGAACTTCAGTTCATAGCTCTTTCCATACACAAAAATTAGCTCAAAATGGATCATCGATCTAACTGTAAAATCTTCCAGTAAAATTGCTGGAAGAAAACATAGGATATTTTTGTGACCTTTGGTAAGGCAAAGACTTTTTTGAATGTGATACCAAAAGCACAATCCATAAAAGAACAAACTGAACCTCACAAAAATTAAAAATTTCTGCTCTTCAAAAGACACAGTTAAAAGAATAAACAGACATGCCACAGACTGGAGGGAAATATTTGCAAATTATGTATATGATAAAGAACTTATATTCAGAATATTTAAAGAACTCTCAAGATAACACATTTTTTTAAACAGGCAAAGGAAATGAACAGATACTTTACGAAAGAAGGTACACGAATGATGGATAAGACCATAAAAACATGCTCAACATCATTAGTCAATAAGAAAATGCAAATTAAGACCACAGTGAGAGACCACCTCACATTTTTTTAGAATGGCTAAAATTGAAACTACTGACCATACCAAATGTTACTGAGGATGTGGAGGGATTAGAACCTCAGAGTCTGCTTGTAGGAAGGTAAAACATACAAAACTTTGGGGAAAGTTTGGCAGTTTCTTATAAAGTCAAATATATCTACCATATAATAATTCCATTCTTATTTATTTACCCAAGAGAAATGAAAGCATATGCTACACAAAGACTTT
This sequence comes from Vicugna pacos, assembly GCF_048564905.1. Taxonomy (NCBI): domain Eukaryota; kingdom Metazoa; phylum Chordata; class Mammalia; order Artiodactyla; family Camelidae; genus Vicugna; species Vicugna pacos. The sequence continues at coordinate 70,479,557 of NC_132991.1, read as the reverse complement.
CTTACAAATACTCATAGCAGATTTATTTGAAAAAGCTAAAAATGGCAACAGCACACAGGTCCATCAATGGGGGAGAAACAAACAAGTGACAGTATATCAATGTAATAGAATATGATTCAGCAGTAAAAGGGGAAGAACTATTGATACATGAAGCATAAGAACAATTAAAATAACTATGCTGAGTAAAATGAGACAGGCCAAAAAAATTATACGATGTATGAGTTCATTTATATAAAATTATAGAAAGTGGAAACTAGTACAGTGACAGAAATTGGAACATAGCATAGATACTGGAATATTGAATGCCAATTATACCTCAGTAAAATATATAGAAATGAAATTTAAACATATGTTTGTTAAAAATACCCAGCCACGTTGTCATTTGACAACATTTGCTTAATGCTCCATGCACTGAGGCTATTAAAAAAGGTATGCAATGTAACTCCTATACTCCAAAGGCTTTCAAAGTTATTGGAGAGTTCTGATTTTGGACTTATGGACCTGGAGTTGTTTGTGGGACATAATGATACAGATTTAGGATCTTGAAGTCTAGAGCCAAGGACAGAGTTGTGAGTGGATATAGATACTGGTGTTATCACGATATACGCAGCAAATGAAATAACATGCATGGAGGAGATGATCTAAAAATACAGATGCAGGAGTGAAAAGACTGAGGACAGAACACTAGGAGTACCAACATTTAAAAGGCAGGAAAAGAAAGATGCCTCAGTGTGAAACTGGAAAGAGGCAATCCCAGAGCTTGGATGAGAGCTCAGAGTGACAGCACAGGGAAGTAGAGTGTTCACAAAAGGAGTACAGTGTCAGATGACTCAAGGAGACCAGGGAAGACAAGGAGTGGACACTGTCAACAGAATCTGTCAAATAACAAGTCTCTAGTGATCTTGCTGGAGAGAAACACTTTGTGTGTCACTGCAGAGAGGAAGCCAGACACCAATACACTAATATAATTGCCTTACATTTTGGTTATTATAAAAGAGGGAGAAAAGAAGCAGTTGGACATCTGAATCATCCCTTCTCAGGTAGGATGTTACAGCATACTGGAGCGCTAAAAGATGATGTCTCTATGTCTAGTCTTTTAGCTTTTACTTCTCTGCTCTTTCTTTACCCCATATAAATGCAATCATATTCCTAAATTTGATCAGAATTCATGGAAGTCATCACGTCATTATTCTTTTTCTCCTTCACTCAAGCCTCTAGGTCTCATTTCTTTCTAGCTCCATCTCTATCCTTCAAGCTATTAGAAGGAGTGGTCTATGTCCACCATCTCCACTTCCTCATGCTTCCTCCTCTCCTCCCCAGAAATCTGGTCCTGATATGATGGGTGGCAGGGGAAGGGTTGTACTGTCAGATCAGGGGTAGCCTAGAGAGTTTGGTCACCAGCCTGTGAGAAGCTAAATGTGGATTGATTTTCCAGACAAGAACTATACTGAAATGTCTGAACTCTTCATAACCAATGTCATTTACTCTTTAGTGTAATGTCCTACCTGATCCCCTGCCCTGAGGTGGCCCTTTCCTGCTCATGGCTGCAAGCACTTGACCGCTATTTGTAGACCATCTGCTATCCTGCCCATGGCTTACTGGCAAAAGGGGATGCTTGGTGGAATCCTTTCACATTTGGACTTAAGTAGCTCTTTCAGAGAAGCAGGTTTTGAGTAGTGTTGCTAGTTTGGGTTCATCTTATGTCTGAGCCCTAGTAACTATGCTTTCCCCTTCTTCCCCACCATGTACTAGAATTCTTGGAACAAAATCCCCACTCTGCTTCCTATTCCTCAGCACCTGTCTTGTTAGCTGGCTCTAGAAGACAGGATGTGTTCTGTTGGTACAGAAACACCTCTAGTCTGAGTTGAGCAGATCCTTACCTAGTTGTACTGCAGCATCTTCCACCCTTCCCCTTCTTGTCTAAGCAGTCATCACTCTGGGATCCCCTGCATCCAAATCTTTCATTCCCAGTTTGGCAGCGAGATTGGTATCTTTCAAAATTTCTTCTCTTTGTGGCCTCCTTGGCTCAAAATCATTTCTGGCTATAAGTCTTCAGTCTTAGACTTCATCTTAAAAATTATGTCTTCTTGACATTCTCCTTCAGCTGCCCTGTCAGACACTCATTCTCTTTAACAGCATTTCCAGGCTGTATCCCGAGACTGCTGATAAACAAGTTCGTTTATTTCCAGAGATTTGATGGAGCAGACTTATGCTGGCTTGATAGAGCCAACTGTTAAACAAAACAAAAATATATTAAAAATCAAAAAGATAAATATAAATATATAATGTTGTCAAATTGTTGGTAGCTTGAAATGGGCCGTGGTAGGAGTATTAGTAACATGGAAATTGGCAACTGCTACAAATCAGGGATTAATTTCCCCCTGAAATGTGGTTTACTAGCACACCATGGTTGGTTTTTTCCCATAATTGCCCCCTGTACAATTGCACACACACACACACACACAGACACACGCACAGTGGATAGTTCTAATTCCAGATTCTCATTTCTTTGGTCCATCTTAGCCTCCAGGTGCAGATAACCCTTTCACACTCACCTATGTCTAATGATTTGACATTTGGGCTCCTAATCTAAAACATTTACATTTAACATTTAATAATGGAATATATATTTTGAAAATACATTCTGGACTTTAACTAGACTTAGCCAAAATTACTGACCACATTATTTGAGAACTACTAATGTAGTATATCTATCTGTCTTCAGAATGCATTTAATCCTATGGAGGAATCATTTGTGGGAGGAAACCTACATACTTACTATCATGTTTCAGTGGAGGGAATTCATATATAAGCACCATAGATGACTCATCACAGAATATTAACTTCTGTGAACTTTGTAGTAGAAGGAAGAGTGCCAATTAATCATTACAGGTATTTCAGAAAGTCTGGTGCAAAGTGTGTGATGGTAGAGCTGCATGAGCCAACCAAAACATCAAGCTGTTCTGCCTTTGACAACAGTTTTATAAGATCACGCTGTTACTTCATATTGATCTGGAGCTCTGTTACATATTTCTTTGATTAATAGCAATGAAAAATAAATTATTACTTATCATTGCAGTATTTTAGTAAATAAAACCATTCAAAACATGGAAGAAAAAGATAATAAAAAGGATGTGGGAAGATTGGGAACCACTAGGCTGTGAATTTTTAAACATGCCAATTTTTTTTAATTTTAAAAGAGCTAATATTTAGTTGCTATAAACATGTAGAGGTTGCTAGCTTAGTGACTAGAAACAGGCTCTGGAGACAGACTGTCTGGATTTGTATTGGAGCTTTGTCACTTACTGATTCTGTGGTTTGGGGCGTTACTTAATCTTCCTCTGCCTCAATTTTCTCTCCTGTAAAATGGAAATAAAAACTCCTACCCCCTAAATGATCATGTGAAACCAAAATGAAATAGCACATAAGTAAAGTGCTTAGACTGGTGTCTGACATGTAATAAATAAGTAATAAATATCTGCTCTCATGTTCATTATTAATGCTATTTCTGGAGTGCCTACAATGAGCCAGGAGCTGTGCTACATGCTTCATATTCAATCTCCTATAACCCTATGAGTTATAATTAAGCCCATTTGATGAGTAAGGAAACAGTGATATGATGTAACTTTTCCAAAATCTCATGGCTAGTAAGTGAAATAGCTTGGCTTGGTGTATTTTAGGAGTTTTCATTTAAATGATAGAAAAATGTAAAACCACAGCTTGTATTGGAATCCAAGCCATTCCAATATTTAGTATCCTATTGGGAAATACTTCCTTCATAGTCAGCGGAACTCTTGCATGCTGTGGCATAAGCTATCCTGTTCTGTCTTCAGCAGAGACAGCAAAGCTCATCAACAACCTTGTGCTTCCACTTGAAGACTGTTATTAAGTTGCCCTCTGACTTGTGTTGTCCGGTTTTTAAAAACACACAACTCCCTTAGGCCTTCCTTGTGAACTCTATTTATTAACCATAGAATAATCTCCACAGAAGTATTTCCACTTTCTCTAACTGTAATTTTTAACAGAGACTTTAAATCTAAAGTTCATTATTGATGTAAGTAGGGCGCAGTATCCTTTGGCTGAACTTGCTTGGCTTATGAAGTAGCTGCGAATAAGGACTCCCCTGTGTTGGATTTCCTTAGTCCACCATCCCATCTACAAGCTGCTGTCCACAGTGTGCCACGATACACTTACAAAGGATTTTTTAAATTTTCAAGTGTTTATGTCATTTTGTTTCACAGGGGTCAGTCTAGATTCACTTATTTAGTTGTGCAATCGGGAGGACAGAGGGCAGTGTGGACTGGAGCGTGCTAAGAGATGGATGTTGTCATTCATTCATTCACCTTGTCTGGGTCAGGCACTGAGCTAGACGCAGGAACAAAAGACACAGCCTCTGCTCACAGGGTGTGCTTAAGTCTCACCAGTGAGATGAATGCCCAATTACCTAATTATTATGTTAGAGGAATGCACAGGTATCAACAGGACCCTGGGGAAAGAGGCAGCAAGGCAGCCTGGAATGCAGAGGTAGTAGGGTCTGATTGAAAAAAAAAATCCCGGGTAACTAGCCAGAGAGTCAGGGTTTGACCCCACTTTTACCATTTACTTCATTGTTATGCCCTCTGTTGTGGTTGAATTGTCCCTGCCTCCCTCACTACCGTGCTAAAAAAATAAAAGATCTGTTGGAGTCCTAACCCCTACTACCTCAGCTGTCATCTCATTTGGAGGTAGGGTCTTGACAATGAGTCATGAGGGAGAGACCTGATCCAATATGGTTGGTACCCTTAAAAGGAGAAACTTGGACATGAAGACAAATGCACTCAGAGGGAGAACGATGTGAAGAGACATAGGGAGAAGTCGGCCAGCTATAAGCCCAGGAGAAAGACCTGGAACAGACTCTCCCCTCACAGCCCCCAGAGGAATCAACGCGGACACCATGATTTCAGACTTCTAGTATCCAGAACTGTGAGACAATAAATTCCTGTTGTAAGCCACCCAGCCAGTCTGAGGTACTTTGTTACAGCAGTCCTAGCAAACAAATGCACCATTTCCCTGCACCAGCAGACCCATGTCTCAGGCTCCACTCCAGGCAAGGCCAGTCCCACAAATGGGAAGATCTGAGCAAAAACATTCAGACTACAACCAATAGGAATTATGCTTGAACTTGCCTTTGGCTCATTCCTATGCTGTGACCCAAAGGAATCTCAAGATTACTTTGAATAGTGGGTTTGGGTCTACGACAAGATTCCTTTTCCTCCCTAGGGTGGTATCCAAAAGCAGCACCGGTGGGCTTTTGTTAAAAGATAAGTAATATACAATCATATGGGGAATTTTGCAATACAAGCTATATTCACGAGGTAAAATAAAATTTTCTGTCAAGTAACACATGGCAGTACTTAAAAAAATGGTTAATAAACACACAAGAAGATGTTCCATCTCCCTAGTAATCAGATCTGTGACAAATCTACTCTTGGTCAACAGAAAATGCTAATACACTCAGAGAAGGAAGAATGCAGGCATCCTGAATGAGTGATAGCCTGCACACCTATAACACACACCGGGGCCATTTGCCTTCCTGTTGGCATAACTAAGGTTGAGTGAACCTAGAATTATCTTCCTAGAATACATGGTGACATGTAACCTTAAAAAAAAAAAACCCACTTCTGTTATGTACATACTCATTTCAGCTTCTGAGAAGGGGAAGTTTTTAATCTAAAAAAAAAAATCTGAAGCAGCAAAAAGATCACCTAATATTTAGCGCCTGTACAGACTAAGAAAGTTCAGCCAAAGGACATTATTTGTTTTTTGTGTTTTCAACATGTTTTGCCCTCAGGCCAGCAAGGTTATCCTTTCCCTTCTCACCCCAAGTTTTCCTCTTTCTTGGACAATTTCCAAGAAGAACCCTGGTTCCAGGTCATAACAACTCAATCCTCTGCCATTGGAACTCCAAAGGAGTGACTCATGGCTTTGGATTTGCCTCAGCGAGTCTTCAAGAAGCCTTTGTTCCTCTGCCCATCCATCCCTCAACCCCTCGGCTTTGGCCAACGTCCACATTGGGTTTTTCTTTCAGTCTCTCTTGACTTGTGTCCTTTTACTTTTTTAAGAAATTGTAATTATAAAAATGATATACAAAGGGACAAGGAGAAGTGTACAAAGTTAAAAGTGGAAGATCCCCACCCCAAGGGCTAGCAATGTCACTAGTCTGCATATCCTTTAAGATACGTAGATTTCTACCCTCCTTCCCCCCTTTTCGGAGCACATACCGTACACATTGTTCTGATTTGCACTTATCACTCAAAAATATATCATGAACACTCTTCTTATGTCAACAGATGCATAGCTCCCTGGTTTAAGTTATTTATTATTTCACAATTCCACAGTGTCTATATTCCCAATTTATTTAACCATTCCCCTATTCATAAATGGTGTGGTGGAGTCAAGTCTTTTTCTTGTACAAATAATACTATAATAGACATACATAAATATATTTTTGCACACTAAGTATTTCTGTAAAATAGACTACTTGTAGTGAGAATACATGGTCAAAGTATAGATGCATTTTTAATATTTATAGGTACTGTAAATTATTTTCCAGAAATGTTTGTCAATTCATACTCCAATCTGTTGAGTATGAAAGTTTTTATTATTATTATTATTTTTAATGGAGGTACTAGGGATTGAACCCAGGACCTCATGCATGCTAAGCACGCACTCTACCACTGAGCTATACCCTTCTCTGGAAAGTTATTTTTTATACACACAAACACCTTATATTAAAACACTTCTTTGCCAATCTAATAAGCAAAAATGACCTCTTGTTCTTATTTTCACTCTGATCTTTGATGAAGCTGAGTATGTTTTCATATGCTTATTAGCACATATTCCTTCATTTGAAAAATCACTTCTTCATATCCTGTGCCCATTTTCTCATTTTGCTGCTTCTCTTTTTTGTATTGATTTCTAGAAGTTATTTGTTATTTTGCATATTATAACCCTTTTCTATTGTGTTGCATATATTTTCATCCATTAGGTAATACTGTCTACGGTACCCATCACTGTATAGAAATGTTTGGTTTTTTGTTTGCTTGTCTATTTTTCTAGTCAAATCTGTTTAATCTTTTCTGTTATAGTTTTTGGGGTTTTTATCATGATATTTCTAACTAGTATTATAAAAATAATTAATATTGTAAAAAAAATTCCTGTATCTTCTCTTAGTCTTTTATAGTTTTCTTTGTTTTGATTATTAATTACTCTGAAATTTTTTCTGGAATATGGAATAAGATAGCATAATAGTTACATTTAACTCAACAGAAGGTTGTTTTTTTTTTCACTCAGGTAACATTTCAATGTATATGTTCAGCAAATAGATACCACAGAGTGACTCAGAGACTCAGGCTCCCTCTATCCTATGTTTCTATCCTCCTCTAGGTGAGGAGTCAGCAAATTACCACCCACAGGACACATCAACCCACTGCCTGTTTTTGTAGATAAAGTTTTATTGGAACACAACCATATCCATTTGTTTACATGGTACTTATGACTACTTTACTGTAAAACAGCAGATAGGTATGACAGAGACCTCATGACCCACAAAGCTTAAAATATTTACCATATGGCCCTGTATAGATAAAGTTTGCTGACTCCTGTTCTAGAGTCTCAGAATACTTAGTTTCCATGTGGCAGATGGAGACGAGAGATCATGCAGGTTTCCCATGGGTGGGGACTGGAGGTGGAGCACAAAACTTTCATCTACATTCTGTCAGTCAGAATTCAGTTGCATGACCTCAGCTAACTACATAGGAGGCTGGGAAATGTGAATTAGTTGTGTACCCAGGAGGAAAGAGAAACAGAGTTGTGGAATTATTAGCCATTCCCTGTCATAGGGTGCCCTGCAATTATTTGTCTCTTTCTTCCTCCATATTTTTCATCAGAATAGGCTAGATAATATTGCAGAAACAAACAACCCCTAAATCTCAGTGGCTTAAGACCACAAAGTCTATTTCTTACTCATACTCATGTCCAGTAGGGGAGGGTCAGCAGGGGTGGCATTGCTCACTGTCGCCAATCACTGCAATCCAGAGGAGCAGCCACCATCAGGCAGCTTGGTGGTTGCAATACTACAGGGAAAAACAGAATCTGGTAATACATGTACTGGCTCTTAACTTCTGCCCAGAACTGATACTCATCACTTCCATCCACCTTTCATTGGCTGAAGCAAGTCGCAGGGCTGCACTATACTTCAGTAGGGTGGGGACAAGCAATCCTATCACATGTCTTGAAGGATGCAGAGCTGGAATATTTATGAAAAGCCTAATAGCCACCGGACTCACACACACAGAACACATTAATCTCCTCCCCAAGGGAGATCACCCAAATTCTACCCAGTTCCTCCACCTAGACATAGTCAAGGGTCTCCAGATGAAACACTTTCCAACAGGTCTGAACAGTGGTCTGGAGCCCAGTGAGTGGTCTGGAGCCTAGCAACTGAAGTCATTCTCTGCCTCTGTACTTATTCAGATGCCAAAATTCTGATAGAGATAACTGATCATGGTATAAAACAGGTTTCTGGAATCCACGAATGTGAACCTTGCTCTGAATGGCCATGCCTAGAGAATCAGGACAATCAGGAGATGGAAAATACAGAATATGGCATTTTGCTGAGATCAGTCCTGCAAGGAAAAGGTCAGCCTCATAGCAGGATATGCGTTGTTCCTCGACACGTACAATTAAGCACATTGGATAAAGGATATAGGTGACAATATGGGGGGAAGCAGCAGACACAGATTAAAAATATCTATATGGAAATATTATAATATACAGACTAACATACTTTGTTCATTTCCCAGAAAATGTTTACTCTTAATGATTCTTGTTTGTTTGCTTAAGAAAAGACGTTCACTTTTTTATTTAGCTTAGAAAATAGTAAAATGAGATTCATGGATTATAACCATAGAGAATCAATTTGAACAAGAGTCATACTAGCACTAGACAGATAACCTCTTGACCAAAATTGCAACTAGTCTAATTTTTCAAATAAATTCTCAATATGTAGTACCAACACTAATACATATTTTTTCATATTCTAGTTCTTTGGATTTTAAATCTCCATGTAGTTATAGGAATGTAATTCACATGTTTTAAAAATTATTTATGCTTAACTCATCAAAATACTGGTTTGTTAGTTATTTGATGTCCAAGAAGTTTTTAATATTTTTCAATAAGCATTTTGAATAATTATTGAATAAACCCCCTCACCCAGAAACAGAAGTTTTCTTTTTTTTTTTCAGAGTAAATTAATTTGAACAGCAAAAGATTTAAGTTTAATTTGAAACTGACCGTGTATAAACTTTTAAAAATCTGATTTCTTTTGCTAGGTCCCTTAAGTAACTCTCAAATGTTGTAATTATTGTCTTTAGTTACTTTATAATCATCTTTCACGGACTAAGCCTCCATTTCCAGTAGAGAGTTAGTTTAGTCTAATTTGTACGGTAGCTACTACTATACTCCTATTTTCCATTTATTTATTTTTCATCAATTCAATGCTTTAATATTTTCACTCTCATCATACATATCAGTTATTCTTATGGCCACTACCTACTTATTGGGAAATAGCCCTCAAAGGTCAAAGGCCACGTATGGGCTCCTGAAAACCATTTCTTCCCTCTGGTCATACTCAGTTCTTGAAGACTTTTTTCTCACAAGCTTTACTGAACAAGTTAGATTTGGAGTCCTAGGAACTTAAGAAGTGGTAGAAGAAAGGAGTGATTACTGAATTCGATGTTATTTCCGAAGCCCCTCCTAGGAAACAATAATTTATTACTCATTGTTGAATTCTAATTATGAGGAGAAACCCCCATAACTTAAGTGAATTATTTTGATAGAGAACCTAAAAAGTGCATTAAATTCCAAAGCAAACTGTTACCAGTTACCTTTTCCAGCTAAATTCATAAGCAATATGATGCTTATCCTTTATATTTGCATGTACTATGATGTCTAGAAGCAGGTTTTCCTGTCTGTAGCATAGGTGAGTCCAGATTCCTCCTCTACTATTATCCTCTCCGTGCCTTGGTTACTTTATCTCTAAAAAAGGTCAAAAAAAAAAAAAAACTACCTACCTGATTGGACTGTTTCAAGGATTAAATGAGTTAATACTTATAAAGCACTTACAAATATTTTAAAATCAATTACATGATCCACACACCCATCCAGTCAAACAAGATCCACCACAAGTCACATAAGAAAATGAGTTCCTTTACTTTCAGCTTCTTTATTTACCCCTTATTAGGGCCGCACTTCATCAACAGGGACAATTTATGTTCGCAGATTTGAACTTTATCAGAAAGGTGTTTGTATCTAATTTCAAATAATGAATTCCCGAACACTGGATGATATACCATTCTGCTGTACACGCAGGGGAACCTTAGAGTTTGAAGAGTGAGAGGCGTAAGGAACTACTAGTCTATTTCTAAGGGGCTTTGACATCCAAGCAGCCGCTGAGAAAGTTACTGGTAATTGAGAAAAAGGGAGGCTAAGTCACCCTCTTAAAAAATAATACACTGAATTGGAGAGCTGCCTGCATTTCACTCTACAGCCTCTGGAAGAGGTGTGTTATCTAAAGTGCTTCCATCAGGAATAATGATTGAGAAACTGCCTTTACTCTCCCTACTACTGTACTCCCAGGCAGAAATCCATGGGCTGATGATGCCCACGGTGTCTATCTGGTACTTGGTTATCACACACGTTCAGAGCAACCCATCCTCCTGCGTGAAAGGCGGCGAAAGGGCAGGGGGGGCTGGAACACTCCGGGTTAGCCGCCTTTCGAAGGTCAGACCCAACCCAACCCACTACTTTTTCCGTGTCTAGTTCTTCAGGTCATTTAGGAATCGGCTACCTTTGTTTACGTTTAGAGCTTGGCTCAGCACCAGAAAGCATTAGTGCTTTCTAAAAAGAGAAGCATCTTGCATTTGCAGACAGTGCCAGGGGGAGCAAAGTTCATTCTCCTGAGTATGGGTGGATGACTCTCCTGCAACACGTGCGGGTTGTGGCAAAATCTTTGAATAACAGGGGCAGTTTAAGTGAGGCGGAGGTTTCGGGAAAGGCGAGGAGGTTGGTGTGGGGCAGAAAGCAAAGTGCGGAAGCCGTACGGGGATTCTTCTAGAAAGTGGGGTGGGAAAGGAGCTGGGAGGGCGTGTGGAGGGAAGGGATCTGTGTCAGAACGTGCGTGTGAGCGGATACAAAACCCGAGAGAGGCGTGAGCAGCGCTGTGTGTGCGAGCGGGAGCGAGGGGCGCCGGCTCGGGGTGTGTGCGCCTGGGTGAGTGACACCGAGGGGCGGGCTGGCCGGCCGGCCGGCGGGCGGGGGCAGCCTGCGAGGGGCGGGAGTGTCCCTGCGTGGAGCGGGCCGACCCGGAGTTGTGTCAGTGAAGGAATCCAGCCCGGGGGCCGAGCCGGCTGCACCCTCCGCCGCGAGCGCCGGCTGCGCGGGGCGAGCTCCGGACGGCGCGCGGCCCAGGCAGCAGCTCCCGCTCGGCCCGCCCTCCGCGTCGCAGGAGTCGCCACAGCCGCCGCGCCTCCCCCGGCGACCGCGCCCCCGATCCCTGTCCCCCCGGCCCGGGACGAAGCGGCCAGCGCTCGGCACAGAGGTAAGCCCGGGGTCTTCGGCCGCCGCCCCCGCCGCCCGGGACCCCCTCCCCGCCCGCTCGCCGGGCCCGGGCCGGGACACCGGGCTCGGGCGGACCCCGCGGGCCTTTGGGGCCGGGACGGTGGCTGAGCCCGGGCCGCGCGATCCGCAGCCTGGGCCGCCCAGCCCCCGCCGCCTCCCGGGGCGCTGGGTGTGGCCCCGGCTCCGCGCCGACGCGGGCTGGCGGCGCGGACCGGACGCGGAGGTCGCCGTCCTTCTTTTCTCGGGCAGGCGCGGGCGAGCGAGCCGGCGGGCGGGAAGAGGTGGCGGGAGGAGGTGGCAGGAGGAGGCGCCGAGGCCGGCGCACATTCGCGCGTCCCGGGCGAGCGTGTGGCCGCCGCGCTCCGGCGTGGACCCGCCCGCCCCGGATCTGAACGGCCGCGGTCCCTCGCCTGCCCTCCCCCGTGCGAGCGCCCCCTTCCACCCGCCCCGCGGACGGAGACCCACCCCTCCCGCCGCCCTTTTGCTCCGAGCCGCCTTCGCCTGGACCATCTCGCCCTCGATCGCCGCCCGACCTGGGTGCCGCGGGTCCGGGGAAACCCTCGCCTCTCCGCGCCCACTGGAGCAGGATGCAGCGGCCCCCGGTGTCCGCAAACTCGCCGCGGTTGCCGGCGGGGTGACGCGAGTAGCGCCGAGCGACCCGGCCGCGGGACGAAGCGGGCGCGCTGCCGCGTCTGGGCGGGTGGACTGGGAGTCGGCCGGCGGCGGCCCGAGCCCAAGACAGCGGTTGTTCCGGGGACGCGAGAGGGTCTTCCCGCTCTCCCCACACCCTCGACTTTTCCGCGTCTCGGAAGATCGACCCCGCTCGCTCGCACTCTGTTCGGTGGTTAATACTTACTGCAGACTTAGGAGGTGAAGGGCTGAGACTTTACCTGGACTGGGATGCAACCGAAATTTTCTCCTCAGCCGGAGGTTTCCCCTTCTTGGGGGGGGGGGGTGTTGTTGTGTGTGTTTTGTGAACTTCCTGAGCTTTCAGTTCCCAGCAGTCCTGGTTTTAGTAGATGCCAAGGTTTTGGAGACCTGACACTAAAGATTCTGTGCAGTATTTTCCCTCTGCGTGTGTTACCGTTTCTGTGGCTTGAGAAATAGTGAAAGTCCTTGAACTCCACAGTCTCTTTCTTTACATAAAACATTATGTGTAATATTTTTCACTTGTTTATTTAAATTTTCTAATGTCATATTAAAAACTTTTACCAGTTCCCTCAGAAGTAAGAAAGAAATGACTGAAATTTTAGAACCTATGCAGAGGAAGAGGCTTTATGCCAGTATTTGAAAGTCTTGTGACCTTTATGACCGGTTTGTCTTAAAGAAATGGTTCATTGCCATACTGATTGATTTTATTTTCTAGAGATTAAGCAGATGTGCAATATGGCAGGGAAAAGAAAGGACAGGAAGTCAGAAATTGCTTCATTTTGAATAATATATATATATATTCAAGTAACAAATTCAGTAATTTTGAAAGATGGTCTGAAAATAAAATCTACAGTTGCCTTCATTGGCCGTATAAAATTATATCAACCAGAAAGCAGTGTGTTGTGTGGGTGGGGGCAATTTTTATCAAACAATGGTAGTGTTTTTAAAAAAATCTGTGTGTGGAAATATTTGTTGCATCTTTAACTGGGGAAAGATCAACTTTAGGAATGATTTTCTATTTGGACAAGGCAAATACTGTTGCGGTCTCTAATTAGAGTTTTGGATTATACTCAAGCTTTGTTAAAACCAATTTTATGGAACAGCAGAACAGAAAATATGTGCAGTTCTGTATCTGTGTGGTTTTAAATACACACACATACACACACACACACAAACTAGACGAGCTCCAAAGGATAATTTGCATAAAAATACAATCAGTTGAATGCAGAGAATATTTAAGAGGATAGTAAAAACTCAACATCTGGGAAAGGAGTATATTAATTGGCAATTTTGTTTTTTCTTTAATCCCTGCCTTTGAAAATTTTAAATAATTTTCTGGGAGTCAACTTAGTTTAAAGTACTTAACTTAGACAGGGAAAATGATCAAGACTCCTTTATATTCACTTTGTTTTAGGGAGCCCCCTAATGAAAGTCTTCAATTGACCATTTCTGTGCTTGCACTGATTTTCAAGTGGCCGTTGTGGGGAGGGGTTTCTACTGGCTTGTGAGGCTGCTCCGCCACCTCTGTAACGATCAGGGAAAGAAAATGCTTTGGCCACACCATTGCAGCCTGACGCGCCGCCAGTCGGGAGAATATCAAAGACCAGCTTTGCCGACAAATAGAAATAAATACTTTCCATCCGAAGTTAAGCTTTAAAAGTCTCATTTTTGGTTTTAAGTTTTACGAGTTTCTCAGTCTCTGATCGTAGAATTGTTGCTCTTGTTATCAATGAATATTCATATATGGCTTTTGTGTTGAAGGCACCTAGGTGGTCTTTATCCTGTTCTCTTCACACAGCTTTAATCAGCATCTTACAAGTGAGGCAGGACAGGAACTTTTGGATACAGTTTCATAAAATGGAAGAAGTTGAGGTTGCTCATGGTACGATCTAAGCTGCTACCACCTGTCTCGCCCTGTGATTAGAGTGGAGTGGGTTTTGTATGCATTGAACAGATACTGCTTACTCACTGCTCTCTTGTACGTCTTTCCTAGTCATCTTCTGTAGACCTTTTACTGTTATTTGACTGTGATAATTGAATCATATGGCTGTTATAATTTTTGTACAGAGACCAGTTGCTTATACAAGTATGCCACAGAACACGAGGGCAGATATAGAATATGGACAGATTTAAGTGATGGAGTCTGTTTATTGATCTCCGAATGATTGTGCATAAATGCAGCCACTGAAATTCATTCCACCCCTGTTCTGTCTCAGAGTGTAATCACACAATTAAAATATGATTTTCACGATACAAACAGTTAAAAGCTCAGTACACATAATTATAGAAGAAAAACAAACCTTCCTTTTTTCATCCATTTTTTGAAGTAGTCTGCTATGAAGGTGTTATTTCCTTGACACATCAAAATGGCTAATTTGGAGCTGTGATGCTTGTTATGTAAATAGGCCATATGTTGAATTTCTACAGAAGTTTATTCGTTCAGTGTTGTGATAATGGATAGGATCCCCTAAGTACCATAGCTAAGAGCCTATTTAGGCCGTGAAGATGCTTTGCTCTTTACTATTTATATCATTCCTGTTATTTTTGTTTAACAGCTAGTATTTTTATTTTCTAATAAAAATATTCTTGAATGTGATGGTGTTTTCTATCCTTTTATCATACAAATCTTTATCTCTTGTCTGAACCCAAAGTCTATTCCTGTTTTAATAGTTTCCATGGTTGATGTCCTGTTAACAACAGGCCAAAGGCCACATACCTGGTAAACTTCTCATATTCTCTGCTAAACCTGTTCCTTTCACAATGAAAAGACTTTCTTTTTCTTCATACTGTTAAGTTCTCTTCATTACCCTGACTCCAGACCTAGGAACCATCCCTGACTCTTCATTCTTGTTCAGTCCCTTAGTAAAAGAGGGCACCAAGTCCTGTTAAGGCTTCCTTTATCAGAATTTTTCCCAGCCAGACCCCACATTTCCTTGGCAGCCGTCCTTCACTCTCCCCCAGGCCCAGGCCCACAGCCATCACTGTTGTAAGAAGACTGCAGTTGTCTCTGTCAGTGAGTTTCCCCCATTCTGCGTACTTCCACTGCATTGGCCTTCCTTAAACACTTCTCCGTAGAATTCTTTCCAAGGATTGTCTCACAGGAAGTCTGTGTTGAACTCATGTTTGTCTGATTACAGAGCTAGTGCTCTCTCCACTAGTTCAAATACTTTTTATGCCCCCTACCCCATCCCCCCACCTACCACTTTTGGTCCAACCTCTCAACTTGGTTTTACTATACCTCACTCTTGCCCAAATTTGACTTACCAACTTTATTTTCTACTTTTCTGACATGAACCTACTGTTCCTACTTACTAGACCTCACTGCCCTTCTAAGGTGACTTTGTTCCTTTTTGTTCATACTCTCTCTTCTTTTAGAATGCCTTTTCTTTTTCCCTCAGACCTAAGCACCATCACCAAGTTCAAGTCCACTTTCACTTGAAAGTAATCATGTTACTTTCATTATATTCTTCCTCTTCAGCCCTTTTGTCAGCGTCATTCCTGTAGACCACGAGATACTCCCTTATACGATTGTGTTCTTAATTCTTGCTTTCCCGACTCGATTGCAAGTTCCTTGAGGGCACTGATGTACCTTGTATGCTATCTTTCAGCCTGTATGCTGTGTCTACAGGCCTGGGACATAGCAAGCCCTTGATAAGTAAACCTGTAGAATCAATATACTAGAAGGGTGAATTTTTTTTTCAAGTTGGGCTTTGATGTTGCCTGTGTACTGCTCACCATCGAGTCCTCAGAGCCTAGCTTGCAGCTTGACACCTAGTCATGACCTTGATAACTGTTTGTTAATACAGAAATTAATGTTGACATTGGATAAAAGGGACAGTTGTTTGAAGGAGGCGTCTGTCAAGGAGTTTTCCCCCATTTCTCTTCACTGGTTCTAATCAGCCTTCTCCATTCATCAGCTGTGAGGCTTCTGAGGCCTTGGCATTTTCCAGAGTTGAGATAATGATGGAGGCTGGCAGTTATGAGTTAGAATTAAGGAGGCTGTCGTTATTTTAAGGTGGAGTGATGGGTCCCATTAGTGACCAAAATGAAAGCATTCAGGCCTTATGCCAGTATTTTATACATAAAACAATCAGACTAGAGTTATCAGTTATATAAATATTCAGCTAATCAGCTCCAGAATCCCAGACTGTATTGCAGAGCTACACAACCTTTTCATTTAAAAGCTTTAAAAAATAAATCATCTTTAGCTCCATGTAGGGATGAAAAGTGAGGTAAGGAAGAGCTGCCACACCCATCGTATTGTATTCAGGACAAAATTCAATTCTTTCAACTTTAATAAGACTCACTTTGTACAAGGACCTGTTTCTGCCGGGAAGGAGTTTATAGTCTAGCAGGAGAAAAACACATGTGTCCCCGAAACAAAGGTCTAAGAGAGCTCAGGAGGGAAAAGTTCATTCTGCTTGGGAGGATGGTGGGGACCTTCCCAGAGTGACAGTTGTTTGAGCTGATTATTGAAAGGCTTTGGGTAAGATTTCAATAGCTATTATTGGGCATACAGGGGTGGGGGAAGGGAAGGATGGTTGGGAGGAGTGTAGGGCAGAATTTCCAGGGTTTTCTGACCCTAACCTCAGTCCTCTATTATACTACCACTGCTCCAAAGCTGAAACCCAGCTATGACTCTCCCGGGTATTGGTGATCTGCAGCGTTCAGCAGTGAAACTTAAAAGAATATACAGATACCTACAATAATGACTTTTGGTGCCAAGTGCTGAACTGACCATGACATAAAGTGCAAAATAAACCTCGTAAGCAATATAATTGGTGCCTTTCTAGGTGGCATCCAACTTGCTTAGAATGCTCAAAAAGGTCTCCTGCAGTAACACCACTGTAGGCTGGAACTTTCACAGTAATGTGGACGGGGAGAGGTCAGCCCTGACTGTGGTCCCAAGTGGCTAGCCATCTGAGGGACACAGCCCAGTCGCAGAGCTCGATCAGTGAGTAAACACACTGTTCTGTAGTTCCCTGGTTCTGATTCTTTGGAACTACCCCATGGATTGTCAAACTAGGACAGATGGGTTAAGGTTCAGGGAGACAGATTTGAGGTCAGTATAAGGAAGGTGGGCTCATTATGGGTTGTTCTGTTTCATGAGGCCACAAAACTAAATATATTCAAGCATGGGCTATACCAGGTAATGTCTAACTAAATACATGCATTGTCTCCATTCTTCCTCAGAGCAGTGCTCTTGGACCCCCGCCCACACCGTTTTACCAGTGTGCAGTACTGAAGCCTAGAAAGGATGAGAAGCAATTAGGTTGTAGAACAGGTGTTAACCAGGCAGTCTAAGGGGAGAGACAGAATAGGTACTGGATGAAGAAAGGATACAAACATCAGATGGCCATTAGGATTTTTAAGCACCCTTCCTAATGCTAGGATTGAATTTTTAATTCTCCTTGGGGCTTAAGATGCTAATTGTTGCCAAGCACTAATTTATTATCAGCAGCACCCAATTCCTAGAAATTGTGAGCAGAGTGAATACAGTTATTATCATCTTCATGATGGCTACCACTTACTGATCATCCCATTTAAACCTAGCAGCTATCTTGCAAGGTCGGGATTATATATCCTTTTGAGAAGGAGGCCCTGAAGCTCAGGGAAGTTAACTTAACTTGATCAAATCTGCCGAGTTGATAAGTGGCCTTTTTCTTACACTACCCCTTGGAGGTAATGCATGGTAATATTGGAAATATTTCCCTATCAGTTCAGCACAATTACGGACCAGTCAGAGAGGCCTCTAGTTGTATGCAACCTGTGGCTTTCCCCAGTGATGAACATCCCCTGAGGTGATGTTTAGGCTAAGTCCAAAGGGATGTGAAAGGCTTGCAGAACCACATATCCACAGGAATTCTGGAAAACTACTGTCTTCTTTCTAGCAGCAGTTATCTGATTTTATACATGATACATAGTACTATTAAAGAAAAAAAAACTTCACGCATAATTATATTTCACATGTATTTCTAAATAAGGAAAAAGTAGTTTTGCAGTGGTGATGTTGTGTCTTCCTTATAAATGATGGGGCTTTCTTCCCCACTCCTTTTTTACCCTTTACGCTCTTCCAGTCTGAACACTGTCCCCTCTTGCTTCCTCAGCAAGATACTTGCTCCACTATCTCTGTTTTCTTCAGGGTCTCAACCAACCTTCTCTTTCATCACATAAGCACGTGTAAATTTTCCTCATTCTTTAAGCAAGAGAAGATAAGACAGACAAAACCCCCGTGGCCCCTTCCCTGTCAGTCTGGTTATGTTCCCTCTCCCTCCCGGTCTTAGAAGGTATCTCCTTGAAGAACAGGTCCTCATGCGAGACCTACATCTGCCCACCTCCCCTTCCTCTCCAACCCTCTACAGCCCTTTCTCTCCAAACTGCCACCTCTGTCCCTCACAGGATCAACTGTCCAGAATTCCCTCCTAACTCTTGAGCTGTGTGCCACATCTGGTCTTATGGACCACTCTTGAAGCCTTTCCCACCTGTTTTCTGAGTCGTTCCTCTCTCCTGATTTCTCCTGTTGCCCAGCTGCTGTTCATTCTCTGTGGGTTCCTCTCCTCCCAGACCTCCGCGCGCTCTAGTGTTCACCCTTCAACCCTCTGCTCACTCTTCACAATTGCCCTGCGGAGCTCACCGACTGTTTTCTTCTGCTGTCACCTGCATGTCATTGATTCCTAAATCTGCAGCTTTGACCTTGAACTCTTCTGACATCTGCTCTGGATGTCAAACTCAGCCAGTTCAACACTCCACTTCTACAACCAGCCCATCCCTTCTATGTTCTCCGCCTCAACTAATGAAATCCACTTCACCAGGTTTAAAATCTGGGAGTTGTTCTGGGTTCCTTGCTCTTCCTGCACCCCTCATTCTCATTGATCACTAAGCCCTGTAAAAACGACCCTCTCAAACTCTCCTGCATCTGCTCTTGCCTCTCTAGGCCGTTCCCGCCATGACCGCCTTGGTTCAGGCCCTGACCATTCTTGAGGATTACTGCAGTAGCCTTGTAACTGGTCTGCCTGCCTTCTGCCTGGCCTGCCTCCAATCCGTTCCCCACACGGCCGCCTTTCTAAAAGGCAAATTTGATCACGACTCTCTGCTGCTTAAAATCCTTCAGCGGAGTCACTGCTTCTCCAGGATAAAATCTAAGCTCCCTAGCCGGGCACAAAAGCTCCTTTGTGATCTGGGCTCTCCCTTCGGGTGTGTATCAAAGTCTTCTCTAATGATCCTGGTCCCCACTGCCTCCCCCTGCCCACTGCATCCCTACTAAAGGAGATGAGTTGTTACAGGAGAAGGATGAGAGGAGGGATGGGAACCAAGAAGAGATGATAGAGCTGTGCCATCCAGTACTGTGGCCACTAGCTGCATGTGGCCGTTGAGCACGTGATTCGTGGCTCATCCAAACTGAGCTGGGTTACGAGAGTGAAATACACTATGGGCTCAAAAACTTGGTCTGCAAAAAAGAATGTAAAATAGCTCATTAACTAATTTTAATATTGATTACTTGTTGAAACAGTAACATTCTGGATATAGTGGGTTAAATAAAATATATTATTAAAATTAATTTCACATATTTCTTTTTATTGTTTTTAACATGGCTACTAGGAAGTTTGAAACTCCCTCTGTGGCTCGCACTACAGTTCTGTTAGACAGCATTGTTAGAGAATATCTCCTCGTTCCCAGGAGAGGCATCCTATATGAGCCAAGTCCAGGAGCTTTTTGCATGATTACGTCAGCCCTATAGGTATAGAGAGGCAGCAATTGCTCAGTTTCCTAAATCCAGAGATATTAAAGGGCTTTAAGTAAGATTCAGGATCAGAGAGACGGATTGTGAAAACTACAGCCAGGGGCCCTACACACGCAGGGCTGAAGTCACGAGTCAGGCGCCTCTGTCTCCGCAGGCCTCCCCAGTCACCATCAGGAGAGGGAAGCAGGGAGACTGTGTGCTCGAGGAAGGATTCGAGGGAGACAGGAGGAGGAAGGGCCGGGCAGTTGGAGTCCCATTCCCAGGAAGCCTCCTGCTTGCGAGGTACCAGACAGAACACCAGGAGCCACGCCTGGGTCTCTGGGATCCCTCCTCCTGCCATGGAGCCTCCCCCTGTGGGCAAAGTCCCTGCTCCCCGAGTCTTGAGCCTCAATAATATGTATGTGATAAAGGCATTGTGCATCAGACAAAATGGCCTGCCCAAGAACTGGTAAGTGCTCCTTAGTTATGCCTTAAGATACTGCAAGCAGCAATCTGTGGATCATTTGGCCCAAAAGGCTTGGAGGAAGGTATACAGGCTGTCAGAAGGACCCAGGAGAGAGTATGTCCTAAGAGATATGCAGAACTTTATGTTTTCAAGTGGAAAAGCCAACCAGCAATAGGAAACCAGAGCTTATCAGGTTGGAGCAGGAGGGAGAAAGCCGGAGGTGAGGGGAAGAAACCATGACTATCACCAGGCGAGTTCTGTAGATGCCAGTGAGTCTGATAGGCCGTGTGACTCAGCCCGTTCCTCCTGGTGGTTTGCCTGCTGTGTTCTGTTGAGCCCCTTGGTGCTGAGAAGAGTCCTCCTGGGCAGTTTTGATTTGCTCTTACATGTTAGGCATTAGTAGAAGATTCTGGTAAGGGGAAAAGATCCTTGTGCTAAAAATAAAAGTTTGAAAGTCATACCTGTACAGGGAATGGCCTGAGAAAGTGGTGACCACGCTGCCATGGTGACTGCTCCCCAATTTGCGGGATCTGGGACCAGTTCGGGCCCTTTGCAGGAGGGCTATGGTTCCTTCCCACCTGCACCCCAGTCGCTTTCCATTGGACTGACCGTGAGGTCGGCCTTGCCCAGGCAGTTTACCTAGGAAGCTGGAACTCAGCCGCATTCCTGAGTGACCACATTTTCTCTTTGAGCCCCAGGTTCTCCTTTTCTCTCACATCCCCAAGTTTGTGCTTTGAGTTCCTGTGTAGGGATCCCAAATTGCCTTGGGTAAGGGCCTCATCAGTTATCTGCAAGCCTTCCAAAGGTGGCTCCCTTTATAATGTGATTTCAGAATCCATTCTATTCAAAAGGGCACTTTAAATATCAATAGTTTCTCTTTCTTTGCTCTCTACTTTGCAAAGCCCTACATTATAAAAACTCGATTCTCTTTCCTAAGACCAGTATGGTTTAGAAGAGAAAGAGGACATGTTTGGTGCTTGAAAAGCCTGGTTTTGACTCATGCAATTGGCTGGCTGTATTAACTTGAGCCAATTACTTAATCTTCCTGAACCTCAGTTTTCTTATGTATGAAGGGAAATTAATAATACCTACTTGCTTTGTTATGATTTTTTTTGTGACTAAATAAAACAAGATATAAAGTGAGCCGCAGCAGGGCCTAAAATGCAATGCTATGAAAGGTAACTTAAACATCACACATGTACTCCCTAGATTGAATGATTTTATAGACAGTTTCCTGAGATTGATAAGGAAAAAGACAAGAAATCTGGGTCAAGGGGCCCAGAATTCAGCCATCACCAGGTGAAAAAGGACCAGAAGGACATTGCCTTCACATTTTGCCAGTCCTCCCTGATGGTTTGCATTTGTGAAAATACTCATCTGGGATTATGAGTACAGCATGAAGCCGTGGAAAAAAGGCCTGTTTACATCCTCTGCCAGGATAACATTAGAATAAACAAAGCAAGTTTTTGAACCTCTGAATAGTCAGGTGCGCTGCCATCAAAATAAATCTTTATTTCTATTCTTTCCTGGTAAATTATAGATAAAGGAAGCCACTAAAATGCCCTGACAAGGAAGATTCATATACAAATTAGATGCCAGGGGCAGATTTCACACTTACTTTGTTGGAGCCATTCTTTCCTTAACCGTGGGTGTTTGGGAAGTTCTTTTGTTGTAGCCTTTGTTGCTTACAAGAAGGGGGAAAAAGCTTTAGTGTACTCAGGAAAGAATGGTTTTGATTGGAGGTAATGTTGTTCTCGGTGTGGGCTAACCTTCATATACTATAGTGATTGCGAATATGTAACCGAGGAAACCCATTTATGGAAGCCCCCGAACAGCAGTGAGGTAGTCTGAGCTGACATACTGCCACTTCTGAGCGACCAGTGTTTATTACAGGAATGTGAGCAGTCAGTCCTGCAATTTTTAAAGGGGAAAGTGGAAGATGTTACGTTGGCCACTGTGACTGCTATTTGCCTGTGAAATCTGAATGGTGGACTGGATTCAGAATATGCAGGGGGTGCCAGTGATTTCCCGGGCCCTCAATGCAAGTGACCGCCCCACTGTAACACCACAGCCTCTGTGTGGTGTCGTATACAGTCATGAACACTCCAGGAGACAGTGTAAATCTACTGCCTCTAAAATTTAAAAAGACCATTGAAATATTATTTAACGCCGATCTGTGGCACTGAATATATAAACTCATATATTGTTCTGGTAGTCCCAGAGCAAGAACCATTCAGCTGTAATGGATGATATCAACTAAGGTGGCCATGATAAAATTCATTTATAATCTCTGCACTTTGGTAGAATTTGACCTTCTGGACTCTTCTGGATTGTTTTTAGATGTATAGTTATCTCTCATTTATTAATATTTAGATATTGTTTATATAAATGGACTAAGTATCTTCATGCAAGTTACTGATACGAAATTAGAAGCATAGAATGTGGGTGTTGTGGTCTAATGTTCCCCCCAGAAGCAGGAATCCCTTCCACGGTACCCTAGTTGACCAGGTGCCATTCAAACCCGGCCAGGTATGAGACGGTCACAATTTTGTGATGCTGAGGACTTCTGCCCACAGTAGTGTGCAGCGCTCCCAGATCTTAAGCCCCTTTAGATTCTGACCTCTGTGGTTGGACCAGTACTCATTAGCAAGCACAGGCGGATGAGAATACTGCTATCTTTCATCGCCCTTTGGAGTGCCACAGAGTAGACATGCACCTGAGTATACTAGCTCTTCAAATATTTGACCATCGCTACGGTGTCTCCTCTTCTAAGGCTTTTCTTTCCAGGCTTACGTGGTCCCAGTTCTTTTAACTGAAATTCCCCATCCTGTTAACCCTCTAGTCACCCACCACTCTGCCTGTGCCATTTTAAAAGCGAGGTATCATGAACTCAACCCCCTGCTCCTGAGTTCTCTGAGCATCAGAGTATACAGGGCTGCGGCCGACTCCCTCGTCCAGGGCACCCTTCTTTTGTCCATCTAGTCAGATGCTGTCCTGGCCTCCATTTTAAATCAGGGGCAGCACGTTGTCTGTTTATTTCCAAAGTCAAGTAAAACTTGCCAGTCTCTTTCTGAGCACTAGCTACAAAGCCAACTCTCCCGTAATTCTGTGCCTGTGCGGTTAACTGTGTGAACCTATGGAGAGGATTTTACCTTTATCCTTTCTAAGTTTTGTTCCTTTTTGTCAAATCATTTTTCATCTCTATGAAGACATTTTTGAATTCTTTTAAAAATTCAACCTGTCAGTGGTCCATACTTCACTTATTTGTCAGTTACACATTTGAGAATGGTACTTTCTCTGTCATTGATAAAATATGGACCAAGACAGGCCAAAAAGAGAGCCCTGTGACTTTCTACAAAAGACTTCTTGACATCCATACATGAATTTTGTTCATTGTTTTTTTGTTTGTTTGAACAAGTTTGAGTATCTTTCACTTGTGTTTACTTTCTTGCCCCCAAGCACTGTAAGAGGATACAGTCGGGAAGGATTTAGTCAGATGCCCTGGTCCTGGTGATGCTATATCATTGTTGGCCCACTGTTGCCAATGAAAGACCCTCTATAATGAAGTGAACTGAGATTAAAATTTGGAATAACTTCTAGATTGTGTCAGTTTTTCTTTTGAAAAATTTACTAAAACGTATATCTAAATGACCTTATTTTTAATTTATTAAAAATAATTATTTTGTAAAATAAATCCGAACTTCACATTTCAACTCGTATGAACTCATCTGGTTGAAGGGAATTGCTTTTTTGTATATCATTCAGTTCTCTTTATGGAATCATTGCTTTGAAAACGAACTGGTGGTGTGACAGGAAATCACTGCTTAGGTGTCACTCCAACACATCATTATACTCACACCTCCCGGGATAGACAGCAATCAGGCTGGGGCAGGTCCAGGCAGCGCGCTGGCGTCTACGTAAACAGTTCCATGATAGTCTCACTAACTGTGACCATGACAGACAATGAGCTGGTGGCATCATGTCCCTAATGGATGTCTTTTCTCTAAGTGGCAAATTCTGTACTATTTGAAGTGTTCTCCCTCCACCACACAAACTCTTTCACTTTTATATTGTTATCAGTCTGTCAGTTACACATATGGTGCTTTCTGTGCTATTTTTGTTGTATTCATGTACAAAATAGTCTTCTACACGCTCTTTAGCTTGGACATCATGGGAAGACAAAATAATTTGAAAGAATAGTAGCACTGAGGAGCCCAAATATGTAAAAACTCAAGGAATAAACTATCGCCTTATAAAAATACTACTATTTGGTAGTGCTTTATATTATACAAAATACCCTCACAAAGTTTTCTTTTTTTTAAAGAAGTTTTTTTCTGATTGTAAAAATAATGCATACTCATTGAATTTGGGAAAGATACTGAGCTGGATAAAATAGAATAAAAAGTCAGCTAAAATTTCACCTCGCAAAGATGGTCATTGTTAGCATCTCATGTGTTTTCCTTCCAGATAAGCATGTATATGTGGTTGTGAGTATGTACATACATTTGTGTGTGTGTGGAGAGGGGCTGTGGGTATGTGTTTTAACTGGCCTCATGGCGGATCTGGGAAGTGACTGAGCAATCAGTGTGGCATAGAAGTTAAAAATGCTCTGGAATCAAACACTTCAAGATTCCAGTTCTGGCTACGCTACTTATGTAGTGTTCATAAATTGCTTAAACTATCAAAACTTCAATTTCTACTTCTATAAAATCAGCATGCGTCTAGTTGGTTTATTGTAGGAATTAATAAAATAATGCATGTAAAGTGCATAGAGTGGTGCGTGCTGCATAGCAAATGCTCAGTAAATGTGAGCCATTATTGTTGTCATACAGCTTGTCTTGTCTGTTTTTCTCCCTTAAATTCTAGGATAGCAATTTCTCTTCCCATAGCATATTATTTGAAAAATGTTTGGAATGGCTGCATACATTTCAACATATGAATATGCCTTAATGTGATCAATTCCCTATGCTTAGACCATTTCCAGTTCCTTGCCATCACAAAGAACACCCGAGTTAATATCCTTTACATTCTTTTTTGTATATAGACAACAAAATGAATTAGTAATGGCATTTTTTTTTAAATGTAAAGAAGCAAAAAAAAAAAAACAAACCTAACAATTCTTTAGTATCTACTAATATGCCAGGTTAGATGCTAGGTTTTTTTAATCACAAAATTCTCATCTAACTCTTCCACAACCCCTTTGAGGTACATCTGTTACCCCATTTTTCAGATGAAAAGGCTCTGAGGGGAGATTAGTAGTTTGCCCAGGGTCACTGAGATAGTGATGGTAGAGATGGTATTTGATTTCAGAGCTTAAGCTTTTCCATTCCGGCAGGCAGTTCATGTCTATCTTTTTAAGGCTGGCGGAATGAATAGTTACCATTGTGCTTTCCACAAAGTGTCACTTGGTGTCACATAAAAGATAGAACACTTGGCTAAAACTCTTGGCTCACTCCATATAGTACCTCTTGTGTTCGTATGTTCTTATATGTTTTGGAATCAAGCCTCATTAAAACAAGGTGTTAACTACAGGAAATAAAACACTGGTGTGATTATTTGATGAAAGCAAACCTCAGGGGAGAAAAACATTTAGTTAATAATACAAAAGTCATCTTTGTTTTAGTTGTATGGACTAGGCCAGAATGACTTATCTCCCTAGGAATCAGAGTGTTTCCCACAAATCAGTATAGGAGTTAAACAATAACAGCCAAAGTAAATTGATGCTGTCAGAAAGGGTTGTGAGTTTCATTACTTGCATATTAGGGATTGAAAGGAAAAATCTTTAGCCTTAGCTGTAAGGTGTTGCATCAGAAAAGAGCTGGAACAATTGCTGTAAGTAAGTATGGGTACAGGGAAGACATAACGTATCCTGGGATAAACCTCCAAAGAATTATTTGGTGAACTGACAGGTTGTCTTTAAAAAGTCAGCCATTTGGAACATTTATCTTGGCAGCTCTCAAATCTGACTTACAGAGTGTAGTGTGGCAGTCAATTTTTGGAGGAAAAATGCATAATTAATATGAAGATCAAGGTATAGGTATTGCCAGTCAGTACCTAATATGCAGTTTCTTAGAACAAAGGAACAATTGAAGTTGTCTTTTAATAGGATAGTCCTGGTCTGTCATTTTGTAGGTTTCAGTTCTGAGTGAAAATGAAAGAAAGAAAAAAAAACCTAGTAGTAAAATTTTATAAGAAGTACTTCATTGCACACTTTATAACCAACTGTTGTCTAGTCAAGAAAGCTGTCTTTGGTTTCTGAGTCTTGAATTTTCAAAACCCTTGAGCTTACACATTGTTGCCTTAGAATTGTTCTAGTTTCCTTTTGCCATTTTAGTTCTTAACAAGGGAGAAACAGTGCCCCTCATAGTCCAACAACTAAAAGAGTCTGCCTCTTGACACAGCATGACCACCAGTCTGGCCCATGGAGAGTATGTCCCCTGTGGTGGTGTTGCAGGTGGGAAGGGCCCAGCAAGTTAAATTTGGGCTCTATGCACCACGAGCGAGTAGTTAGACCTGTGGACAGAGGATAGGATATGAATCTAAGGATTGGATCTGATGTGTCGCTCCATCCAGCACTCAGTCTAACGCTGGACAAAGTGCTTACCTGTGTCTGAGCTCAACGCCCTCTGTTCTCACATGGAGAGAATGACTCCTGCACAGTCAGAGGTCGTGGGGAGGAGTAAATGTATGGAGCAAACCAATGGGTTAACTCAACAGCGCTATTATGATTAGTTTCCGAGTAATGAATTAATGGCCACAGGCCACACCTCCCAGGAGAAACTAATCTACCATTTAAAATATTTTCAAATGAATAATGGGAATATTTGTAAAATATACTTAAAAATACACCACTCCTGGGACTAACCTCAACAGATCCTCCTAACTCTCTCCTTACACTTTATCCGGTAATAATGGGACAGACCTTTTCTCTGCCCAGGAAGCCCCTGGTGCCCAGCGAGCTTGGCGTCTCTCAAGGCTTGAATGCTTACCCTCACGGCATGTTTCTCTGATGAGGGAACGGGGCCCTTGGCATCCATATGTGGTTCCTTTGAACATAATAAAGACTTTTATAAAAATAGGCATCTAGGTCTATTATGTTGTTCCAAGATAGGAACAAACTTGTATATTTGTTGTGTTATTTTAGCTTTCAATAAAAAAGGCTCACAAAAAAAGATAATCAGATAGAAAAACATATTCCAACAAGATTGCATTATAAACAATGATAGGAAAGTCTTTGATTACTAAAGCAGTCATTTTGCTGAAGGTTAGAAGGAAAGAGAAGAAATTAGGCATTTTGACGTTGGACGTCTTGCCGACTTTTCTGCGAGGTTCTCCCCCAGCTCTGGTGATGTCAGCAAGGTCTCAGAAACTGCTCCTGAGTCTGGCTAATTCCCTTTCCCTGGGCTAACCTTCTTGCCCTTTTTCTGCCTCCCAGATGGTCATGGTGACCCTTTTTCTCAGTCCTTTAGAAGGACAGGATTTGTTCGCCGGCCACCCCAGCTTGGACTCTACACTAGGATCTTGTGAAGGTGTTTCAGGTGCTTAATGATTGAAATGTCCCTGCAGCATTCCCCAGGGATGGGAGCCAGTGAGCCAAGCGCTGGCTGTTTTATACAAACCCTCACCAACACTTAGCAGTAGGGAGCCCACAGAAGGCCCCCCGGCTCCCCTCACTCCTTGAGCAGGCTGGCTGGGAATGGCTAAACCTGTTTGCTATGCTCATCTTGAATCAATTTCTAAATTTTGTTTCTCCTTCTGCGCAGGAAACTATTCTGAATTTCCCTCATTTGCTTTGGTACCGCATTTCATTCAGCTCATTTCTTCATTGGCTCTTTCTTGGGCATCTGCTCTGTACTAGGCACTGCCAGAGGAACAAAGAGCAATCAAATGTTAGAAAGGCCAGAACATCACACACCTCAGGTAGAAAGCAAGATGTGACTCCAGGGTTGAGAGAAAGGGAGAGGTTAAGTATGTAATGATTTGTTTTCTTTTTTGCTTTCTTTTATGCTTTCTACAATAAATTGTACTACGTAAGAATCTAAACCAATATTCATTTATGTAGCAAGTCCCGTTATAATGACGATTCCTGTTATTTCTGACTGGGGCAAGCATCATTAGAACATTAATTCCAATACAACAGAAGACGTTCAGGACTGCCCTTGGAGTGAGCTGAAATGGGATTTGACTTCTATATCAAGCTTTTCCTGGTTTTGGTATTTTTCATTTCCACGTGTCAACAAATACCTGACTTGATATTAAAGCCAGTTAAATCAATATTTCTTGCTGTAGTCAAGGTACAGCAACATATATCCGAGGGCAGCAGATCCCCACCAGTCATATTTTGTTGAGTACGTATATATTATCATAAACCTACTTGATTGAACTATCTTCAGCTGAATAGGATGAAAATACCAACATAGCTACCATAAAAGAAAGAAAAGCCAGAGAATCTCTGATCTTGTCCCTCATCCTTCATTTGAGCAGTCCTACCGTTTTTGCTCACTTTAATCACAGAGAATGACAATAGGGGAAAGACCTTGACTGTGGTAGCTGTGGTTTCTTTCTCTTTGTTCCAAAGGGTCTGCTGTAAGCCATTCTCCCAACTCTCCTCCCAGCCCACGGATTTCTGAACATAGCAGCAAAGCAGCTAATGCAAGTGAACCCAAGAGTCTCAGGCTATAAGGATCTAATAACTGTGATGAAAGAGAGTCAGATGGGAGCCTCTTTCTTAATCTTTTTGTGAACTTTTCATTGCAAGAAAATTTCTGAAAATTACTTGTTAAAAACTTACAGTGTTTCTATAAACAAATGACTTGAAGCAGTGATTTATAAAAACCAACAGACTGACTTACTGTTATGGGAAAAGCCTGACTTCTCCTGCCTGTGTAGTATGAATAGAAGAGTGACTATCATTTATTGGGCTCCTATTCTGTGCTCAGCAATTAAAATATCTCACCTCTAATAGTCAAAATATTGCTTTAAGGCATATGTTGGGTTTTTTCCCCCAAATAAAATTTGCTTATTTTACTAAATAAAGTATGGACTTTAGCTAATAACAGGGTATCAAAACTGGTTCATTAATTGTGACAAATTTACTATACTAATGTAAAATGTTAGTAATAGGGGAAAGTGGGCGGGGCATACTCTGTACTATCGTACCGTTTTCCGTAAATCTAAAACTATTTTAAAATTAAAAGTTTATTTTAAAAAAGAGAGATACCAATATTAAGAATGAAACTATACTCATTATCTTGTAATAGTAAGGCATGTGTTATTTCCATTTCATGTGCAATTTCGGCTGCTTAGTAACTTATCTGAGGGCACCAAGCTAGAAAGGGTATATAAGCAGAGATGTGAACCCAAGTTTGTCTGATTCCAAAGCCTTTTCATTTTTTACATCAGGTGATTTTCCTTAACGTATCATGAGATTGAAAAAGTCTTTTTTCAAATTATTAAAGTAACACGTACTCATTATAGGAGGTTTGGAAAACAGACAAAATTATACAGAAGAGGGGAAATCACTTATAATTCTTTACCCCGGGGATAATCATTACTAAAAATTTTTTTTTCCATCCTAGGCTTAAGAAAGCTATAATTTATGTATCCAAGAGTGTATTGTTCCTCAGAGTTGTCATCCTTGACATTTTTGCATGTCCTCCAGCAATATTGCTGTTGCTTAAAATATTTTTGGAATCCCTTTCAGAGCCAATTTAGAAACTAAATTCTCTGTAGACTCCCATGCACTGGGTACTTCGGTAGAGACATAGCAAAGACAGTGTATCCGTTACCTGAATACCTGTCAAAGTAATACATTTTTATCTTGTACCATTTTGTGCCTTCTAAAGTTATATGCTGCAAATATTTAACCATCCTGTAAAGAACACCATCATTGCCCTCTCTAAGAACCATAAGCATCTTCTGTGACTTCTATTGTGGTAGGAGATGGAATTTACCAAAATGCTACTTCCTCCCATGTCAAAGATTGATGGAAATTTTGGGTTATGTTTAAAAGTCTTTATTAAAAATTAAAACTATAAATCTTTAATATCTCATTTGACAACTTGTTATTTATTACATTGTCAGCACAACAGTGTTTGCCTTTTGTGGCACATAAAGAAAATCAGAGAATTGTTTTTGTCAAAAGTTTGAAAAGCATATTTTAAAATCAATTTCTTTTTAATGGAAGTATTATACTCACTGAATTATCTCCCTCCAAGGAGTTTCCACAAAAGCAAATATATCTGAAAAGTGTGATGAGCTGATCTTTCAATAAAGTCAGTAGCGTCTTGTGTCAAAGTAAATGTTTCTCAAAGAAGCAGACGCGTGCATGCTCGGACACGCATACATAGAAGGAAAGACTGCTGTCAGAATGGCCGTTGGTGTACTTTATTAAAGTGAAGAAAGTCAGGTAGTTAAGTGCCAGCTGAATCCTCATCTCTTTGGTTTATTACTTTTAGGAAACAAACCTAACTCTGAAGTCAAGCATCTCCCTGGTTGCCTGGTTTCTGCCTTATTTTTCACAGACATTCTTACCTGCCCCATGATCTTAGCACGGCACCCCCTTCTCAGACTGCTGGGCGCCCTGGGACACCCAGGTCACTTATGCAGGATTCTTTGGGGTCACTTCCAGGGCTCAGGTGGGGGCCTACCGGGCACGTGCTGTTGTCCTCAGGGCTGCACTCTCCCCTGGTCTTCCGATTGCCAAGATTCCTGTGGTAAGAACTAGTCATGCTCTCGGAGCTCATTATGAAGTATAGGCTTTGTCTTGTGTTGCTGTCCTGGGCACTATTCACAGTGCCTGGCGTTGTGTTCAGTCAGTGTGTTAGATAAATGAAGGGTCACAATAGAGTCTCTCAGAAATGGACTGTTGGGAGGAAAGTTAGTCTGATTGAAAGAGAGTCAGAGTAGCATTGTGGATTAGAATCTCACAGCTTAAGAGCCTCTAGGTCAGTCCTCTCACTTGAAGATGAACCCCAGAGAGGTCAGCTGACTTGGAGAAGCTCCCCAGAGAGCTGGCGCCAAGCCAGGCACAGCATCCAGTGACCTGAGGTCCTGTCCTGTCCTTCCCTCCTGTCGTCGTTCCCGGGTTGTTTCATGGAGGTTGAGCTGACTGTGCAGGATCAGTGACCAGAGCATTTGAAGCCCCGACAGTGCTTAACAGAGCATCAGCTGCAGAGGGATTCTCAGGGAACGCTTGAAGAGATTGTTGACTTAGTCAGTCAACTTGCCTGGTTGACTTATAACCCCAACCCTTGTCTCTATGCCTAAGTGGTTCTTAGCTGAATGATGCATTCCCTGGGCTTGCATGGATATTTCTTGGAGAGGAGAATATTATAGAAACAATAATAACAGCTAACATTTATTTGTAATAAATTAGGCAGGATATTCCTGTGGTTTAGAGTCCAGGCCCTGTAGCCAGATGGTCCCAGCTCCACCACTTGCCCTGTTTGTTTTTATGAGACAGGTGATTTGACCGTTCTGTGCCTCATTTTCTACATCTGCAAAATGCCTGTAGTAATAGTGCCTACCTCATGGTATTGAAGAGTTAACCCACTTGAAGCCATAAAACAACACCAGACAGTTTGTAAGCAAGCAATAAATGTTAGCTATCATCATTAATATATCACTACCGTGTGTGCTAAGGTCATTGCACAGATTGTATACTATCCAGTCTTCTCAACATCTCTGTGAGGAAGCTACTGTTATCAGCGGCCATTTTACAGTTGAGGAAACTGAGACACAGAAAGATACTCCACCCACACTGTTTCAAGTCACACGTAAGGTCCAATTCCTTGTCTGCCCGACTCCAGATCCCGTGCTTGTGGCTGTGATGGAGATGAGTGGTGTGGCTTCGAAAGGTCAGATCTGAGCGCCCACATTTCTTTTCTTCCTAGAGCACTCCAGACCCTGGCTGCTTTCAGGACCATCTCTGTGGATTCCCAGGTAAGTAGAGATGGTCCCTTTTTTTTTCCCCCTACATTTTTCCAAGTTTTTTTTTTTTAATTGAAGTATAATCAGTTTACAATGTTGTGTCAATTTCTGGTGAAGCATAAAGTTTCAGTTATACATATACATACATACATTCGTTTTGATTTTCTTCTTCATTAAAGTTACTATGAGATACTGAATATAGTTCCTTGTGTTACACAGTATAAACTTGTTGTTTATCTATTTTATATATAGTAGTTAAATTTTTCCAATTTTATTGGGAAATAATTGGCATACATCTTTGCATGAGTTTAAGGCATATTGCATGATGGTTTGATTTACATATATTATGAAATGATTACCACAATAGGTCCAGCTAACGCCCATCTTCTCATACACATACAATTTTTTAAAGAAGAAAAGAATAAAGGAAAGGAATTCTCTCCTTGTGGTAGAAGTCTTAGGATTTACTTTTGTGTGTCATACAGCAGTGTTAGCTACCATCATCACGTCATATGTCGTTAGTACTTACTTATGTTATAACTGGAAATTTATGCATTTTGGCCACCTTCCTTTAATCCCCCCCCACCACCACATCCTCCATTTCTGTTAACCAAAAGTCTGATCCTTTTTTTCTATGAGTTTAGTTAGTCTTTTTTGATTGCACATATAAGTGAGTTCGTAAGGTTTGTATCTTTCTCTGACTTATTTCACTTAGCATAATGCCTTCAAGGTCCATTCATTCATGTTGTGGCAAATGGAAGGATTTTCTTTTTTTTTTTTTAATGGCTGAATCATTTTCCATTGGAGATAGTCCCTTTCTTCCCCATATCCTCGTCCGGCTTACCTGCCCAGCTGTCCCTGTACCTGCAGTTGACTCCCAGAGGTCTTGTTACAGCCTTTGTCAGACTCTCAGGGTCTCATCACCAGAGTGCTTTCTTACAGGTGTGCAGACTGAAGAGACAAGTCACTCTGATGGGGTGGGAGGTCTCGGCAAGGAGCAGAGGACCGGAGACACTCCGATCCCACCTACGTGCGCCTTCTCCACCTACATTGATGTTTCTGTGAATTTCTTTAGAGTCATTTCATGCATGCAGAATACTTCAGAGTACCAGGGAGAAAAGTCTTTTTTAGATATCCTTGTGTTGCAGAAAGGAATTACGGTTAAGAGGGCAGGCTCTGGAGCCAGGCTGCCTGGCTTCCCTCCTCGCAGTGATAACCATTTTCGCTGCTGTTCTGTTGTTGAAGAGCTTGGTCCAGTGAATCTAGAAACCTGGCTCACAATCTTCAGTGCTCACTCAGCACTGAGTGGGAGTGGAAGGACACAGGCTTTTGAGCCAGACAACCTGGCTTTGCATCCTGCCTCTGCTGCCTAGCAATGGTGCGGTCTTTGCTGTCACCTGCTTCTTGAGCCCCAGTTTCCTCCTCTCTAACATGGGAATAATTACACCCATCTCACAGTTGTTGGGATATTTCTAGCTTCTGTACATAAAGTGGACTATATAAGATTGACGTTCAAATAAATGGTAATTACTATTGCTGCAAGCTATTGGTATTTGAATGGGTTCACACAGGTACTTGCTGGACAGGAAGCAGGTCATTATTTGGGTTTCTCATACTTTTTCCTGAAATATTTATATTCTTTCCCCCAGCAGTCTTGCTTGTTTAAATTAACTTGCTTATTTAGCAAGCCATATATTCACTGTGAAAAGATCATCTGTAGTCCAGATCCTGTCAAATGATTGTAAATTCCATATTGAAGTAGTCCAAATTAATGAGGTCTTATTGCACCTGGGTGTTTCCAAGAATGTTTAATCTAAACTTGATTCTTTTTCCATAACCCTGAAACTTTAGTAGGAAGATGACTATAACTTTTTGAAAAGAGCCATTAACATTAGTGGGAGTTGGTTGTTTTCCATGAATGGAATAGAATATTTTACTTCTTCATATCTGAAATCTGACTCAGAATGAAAACAATTTCTTTATTGTTGTTCAAAGAGAATTATTATGGAAACTACTGGTTGATTTCTTCTCGCTCTGTCTCTCTGTCTCTGTCTCTCTCTCTCTCTCTCTCATACACACACACACAAAACTTAGTTTTTCTTTCTATTAGGCAACTGAAGAGTTCCTATGTAAATTCTGGCTGGCTTCTCCCCATCGGACAAGCAAGGGCAAAATCAATTCCTGTTTTCTTGGAACATACCAAATAAGCAGAAACTCTGATTATTCTGCTGGAAGGCAACAAACAGCTTGATGGAAAGATGTACCAATTGAAAACAATTCTGATCATATTTTTGTCAGGAGAATGAGATGCCTCCAGCTATCTGGCGCTAATTATGTTAGAGGTAGAAAGCAGGGATATTTTGGCCTGTGGAAGACTACTCTCGTCGCATGCTGGAACACTAGCTTTACTGGCTGCTCATCCCAGAGCACAGTGACATTGGACGTCCATTCTGTGACTTGTCTTGCCAGTTGGTAGTAGTCTCAAACACACGTCACATGAGCACACTTAAGGACTTTTCTAATTATAGTTCAGAGGCTTTACTTTTATCTTTTTATGCTCATTTTGCAGACATCACTGATTAAAATGATTTCTCCCTCAGCATAATCCTATTGCCAGCAGTTACAAAAGAACAGGGAGATGGCAGATGAAACCCACAATAGCTGAAGAGGTGTCCGAATTCAATTAGGAAGAGACCTCCCCCATGTGGATGCATAAGCCATATAAATCCATTTTAATTGTGAGCTGTGGTACTTATCTGGTCGTGTTTATTTTGGATGCAAGTGCCAAAGCTGGATTTAGACCAGAGCTCCAGATCTTCAGGCTCTAATGACTAATTTGGGTACCATTGAATCCCTTAATTCATTTCTTAATTAGTTCTCCCAGAATGAGAGTTGTCGGGTTGCAATCGTTTTCACAAAATTTTCAAATAAAAACAAACGTAGATTGATTTTTTTTCCCTCCTATGGTTCACATATTTGCCCTGGTCTTAAAGAACTATTCCTGTTGTTATCAGAATAATAACAACAATGATGACAACAAAGCTAACATGTTCCAGGCAGTGTAGCAGAGGGTGTACTGAGGCACCAGGAAGCTTGGTTTTGATTCCCGGCTGAGCTACTTACAGCCATGGGACCTCAGTCAAGTTACTTTCCCTCTCGGTGCCTGTTTCCTTTTGTAAGATGGAAAGAATAATAGTACTTATCTCACAGAGTTGTTTTAAGGATTAAGAAAGCGTTGCATATATGAACTAATATGCAGATAGTGCCTGACAGTATAATAGATGTTAGTTATTATATTTGTGGTCAATAAGACAGTGGGAGACTGATGAGCAGATTGACTGGTGCCACAATACTGTCATCTAAGTATGTCCCATGTATGTAGTCCATTTGGTAACAATGGTAATGAAACATTGGAGACTCTGAGGTTGGAATTAATCTCCATTGTTTATATTTGCGCCCCTCTCTCTGGCTCAGGGTTAACATTTTTGATGTTCCATGCTTGATCAATATGAGTGCTAACCTGAAACCTTTTGGTGCAAAATTGCTTTAAAATTTGAATGAACATTTTGTGCTCTCAGTACACACAATATTGGCCCTCATTAAAAGGAAAAATGCAATTACAATACATAAAAAATATAAATGGGGCAGGGAGAGGAGATTTGGGAGAACTGGCTTCAGCAAATTCACTGGGAATTTTCAAACTATTTTTTAACAGAGTTAAATGCATTTAATGTCTTGGTTCAAATTTAAGCAGTGGGCAGGAGTGAAAGTCTAGGGAAGGATAAATCTAGTAATTTAATGAGCTTTCCTCATGGCTACCTAAGAGTTAGTTTACATTAAAATTGATTGCCAAGTGATTTACTAGAATTACTTTTCCTTAGATTTGTTTTGTTTTGTTTTTAACCTAAGTTAGGTGGGATCCAGCAATTCCATTCTCATGCATACGCACATGTACACTTTGTGTGTTTGTGTGTGTGTATGTGTTCTAGAGAAATGTGCACTCATATGCATCCAGAGACGTGTAAAATGTTCTTGGCAGCATTGTTTGTATTCATCTCAAGTTAGCAACATCTAGAATATCCATCAGTCGTAGAATGGATGAATACATTGTGCTGTAATCATAAGGAATTATGATCTCTATAACGATATTGTGGAATATTATACAGCAACGAAAAAGAGTAAATTAGAGCTACACACAAATAACAGGGATACATCTTAAGACATAAGAAAGAAGATACAAAAGAATGCATAGCAATCTTATTCCATTTATACAAAGTGTAAAAACAGACAAAACTAAACTCTGTTGCTAAGGGGTACAGATGTAAGTGGCCAGGAATTTATTGCTGAAAGGATCAGGATAGTGGTTCCCTCTAAGGGAGGGCATGCTGGGAAAGAGGGAAGAGCTGGAGGGCTTCTGTGAGTGCT
The DNA here is from genome assembly GCF_048564905.1 of Vicugna pacos. Lineage (NCBI taxonomy): Eukaryota > Metazoa > Chordata > Mammalia > Artiodactyla > Camelidae > Vicugna > Vicugna pacos. Next base: position 70,442,706 of record NC_132991.1, on the reverse strand, counting down.
GGCAATGTTCTGTTTTTTGATGGGGCTGGTAGTTGCATGGGTAATATACAAAAAATACATCAAGTGTTAATGTTCTATGTGCTTTTCAGAGGTTATGGGTTCTAGTTCATAATTTTTAAAGTTCTTTAAATTGCAGAATAAACTGTCTTTTCAGCCTGGGTTGGTTTATTCTTGTCCTGCATAGTTTTAGGCTGTCCCATGGTTATAAATGACTCTAGAAGTAAACCTCCACCTCATTGCCTGGCAGAGTGGCCTCCAAAGTGGGCTGTACACCCCAGGGAGCTCTTGAGAAGATCCATTTGGTTGAGAAAAAAATGGTTTAGAACTTGCATTATCATTCATTTCACTATCGTGAAACACTGTGATAACAGATGATGACTGTACTGACACTAGCATCAGCCCTGGGTCCACGTGTCAGGTGGTCAGGTGTCACCCGTAGAGAGGGGGGTTGAGCCTCCCCTTCAGTGCCTTTCCCCCTCGTTCATCTGCTTTGATTATCTGGTGAAATGCATCATGTCTAGTTAACTGGATTTACACATTTTATGTTTCGGTTTTAACAAACCCTCACAAACTAACAGAGTCTTAAAACGATTCTGCAAAAAACTCCCATAAATTGAAGATAATTTTAATACTGCAAACAACAGGAAAATGGCAAAGTTTAGCAAGAACTCTGTCAGCCCCATTATGACATAATGACAGCGACCTCGAATCAGATCTGGCAAGAAGCTGGCCACCAAAAGTCTAAATGATCTGGAAAACTTACAGGTTTACATCCACTGTGGTTAATTAATCGTGAGCCTTGTCCTGGGTGTATTTGCCTTGAGATGTCATGGCTGGTAAAACAGCACATCAATTCTGTCATTCTTCTTTGCTATTTTATTCATGTTTTATAAGGTATATAACATGTTATTACAATAATACATGTATATGAATTGTAAACAAATAGCCAGACATTTTTGTTTGAACATGTAAGATGCAAATACTGCCATATAGTTCGAAGGCTGCTCCCTGCTAATAGTTAAAATGTGTAGAAGATGATAAACTTGTTACCATTATCAGAAAGAGGCACTTCTTGGCCCTAATTTTCTTATTGGCAGATATCAACACAAAGGCAATAGTGCATATATTGACTATTAAAACTTTCCCCAAGCCCTTGGTTTGGAGTTGGATAGGAAAGAATGGAGATACATATATGTATATATATACTCAGAATAGCTCTGTTTTTCTGTTTGTTTTAAGATTCCTGTTGGATTCCTTTAGGATTACATATACACACACCTTCCAAGGAGTAGGGTGAAGGGCGGTTGACCAGCAGTCGGGAGACCTGGTTCTAAGCCTGTGACCAGCAGCCAGGCCACGGCACAGAGGCAGTACCCTGTCTGAGATGCTATTGCTTTTTCTCTGTCATGAGGGTGATAATAGCAACCCTCCCCAACCCTGGCAGGGGTCACATGTGAGAGTGTCTGTAAAATGTCATTTCCTACAAACGGAAAGAATTATGATCCTGTCCCTTCTACTTCACCTTTAACAAAATGAAACTTCATATTAAAGTACTGACATCATTAACCTACAAGGCTTTTTTGATTGGAAGCTACAGAAACTGACTGGCTAGCTTAAACCAAAATAGAACTATTTTTAAGTTGTTTTATTGGAAGGGTCCTTGGGACATCCACAGAACTGAAGGAATGGTGGAAACTTCAAACTACACGAAGGGCCACCACCAGGGAAGCCCTTGCAATCTCGGCGGAGGGCTCTGTGGCCTCTTCTCTAAGGCATCACTGTCACTGTGATTGAGCACTGATGTCTTTTGCCCTCTGGGCTTTAGGGTTCCAAGCCTGAGGCTCCTAGAAGAGAGAATCTAATTCATCCAACTTAAGCTCATGAACCACCTTTTGACCAGTCAGCCTCGGGTCAGGGGATGAGGTCACGTAGGATGGACAAGATTCCTGGGAGCTCTAACCCTGCAGGTCTGGGCCATCTCAGAAAATCAGGCATCTCTATGAGCTGGTTTCCATAGTTGCTAATGACTTAACTCTCTTTAAGGGATTTGAATAAAAAGAATCAAAGAAACGTAAGTACAGAAGATATGTGAGAGTTTTCTTTAGTGAATTTCAATACACTGGTGGACACTGGACTTGACATCACTTTCGTTAGATGCTGAAAATTCTCTGCAGGTCCCAAGGTGTCTTTCTACCCAAGCTGCCTCTCTAAGGTTTGACTCCACGTTTACCTTTAGCTACTGCTTTACCTCTTGTTAGAAAGAAGGCATTAAATCAGTTTTAGCATTTCTCATGCTGATACTCACTTCACTGACAGCCTCACTTGCCTTAAAATTTTATGGCAATGTGGAAAGAAGGTAAGAGGGGTGCACAGAGTCTGCATACCACAGGCAAATCGTCATATCATTCAAGGACCTTAATTTTTTTTTCTCTTGTGAATCTAGAGAAGTGTATTCGAGTATCTCACAGCCATTCCTAGACAGATGTATACAGTTGTTCCTCACACCAAATGGATATTTGGTACAGAGCATTTGTTCTACCAGGGTACAAATGATTACTTGTAATGGTTCAATAATGGAAATGATAAAAATACTTATAGCCCTGAAATCAGTGAATATCTTCCAAAACAAGCTAAACGTTGCTATCAAATATCGCCCTGGCAAGTCCTAAGTAGACTATTGTCCCCTTTGGGTCATTCACTAAAAAGCTACAAAGAGTGCAGAAATTCTTTGTTTTTCAAGCACATATACATATGTAATAACCAAATTTCAAGTTAACACACAGTGAAATTTCTTTATGTAAAAAGAAATTTTCTTTCTTAGAGAAAGTACCAATGAAGAAAGAGATACGGTGATAACAATCATTATTTGACTTGGTCTCCATTTTCCGAAGTGCTAAGTTATAACGTAATCTATGGTTTATACTTCTTTAACCAACTCTCAATACGTTACCAACCCAGTGCCTCACACTGGTTATAGGGATGATTTATTATTTGTCACATTTTAAGTGCTGACCTGTGAAATGTTAAACTTGTATTGGCAGCTGTTGTCCGAAGGTTTGCAGGTGTCCCGATTGATGCTTTGAAAGATCAGCATTAGCAATAAATCATAGTAGACATAATTTTTCAATAAAATAATGGAAAGGATTTTGCATTCTAGGTCCTCTAAGCCTTGGTATTTGGAAGTTACTTACATGGGAAATTAAAGTAAAGGGGTAAAATGTTCTCAGGCTTTAACTCTTTAATTCTGGGCCAGCCATAGTCAATAGCTAAAGCATCTTGGAAGCTTTGTTCTTCTAACCCTGAGATCTCTTGGCTCTGGAAACTGACAAAGTGCCAAGTGTAGGCCTAATTGCATTCCTGGTTACTGAGAAAAAAAAAACTCAAAGGAATTTTCCTTTTCTTTCAAAGGGGTACCTTGAGCATTAACATTTTCTGGAATAGCAAAATTGTTTATAAGACTTTTGCAAAGCTTTCTGAAAAGAGAGCTTGAAGAGGGTCTGGCAGCCAATTAAGATGCATGGGTTGCTCACCTAGAGTAACAAAGAGTTAGGGAGACGAAATGGAACAAGTGAGAGAGATGTGGCTTTGTCCTCTAAGCTTGCTCTCTGATTAATGAGCTGATATTCTCTTTTCTCCTGCTTTCTCTATGGTCTGCTCAAAGGTTTAGCAAAATAGTACATGATAGATTCAGCCAGCCCCATGATAGACCACCGGCTGACTGTAAGTTCTGTTCACCAGTATTTCCAGTGCTTCGCCCACTGCTTGATACACAAGAAGTGTTCAATTAGTATTTGTTGAATGAAGAAATATATTCAGGCAGGTCTTTCTCTGACCTGTATATTGGTGATTTACATATTGGACCAGAAATACTCTGGGCCAGATTAAGTCTGATCAAGGAATCAGTACCCAAATTGAGTAGATTGGGATCTTCCAATAAGATGGGGAAAGAGGGCTTGGAGAAACCAAAACTTGGAACAACCTGAATACTCACTGATATAAAAGGAATTGATGCGACCGTACAGCAGGCTTTATTTACTCCAGAAGGTAGCATACCTAGTGAAAAGGTTCAACTAATCACAGCTTTTCTTAATATAAATACATTTGCAGAGTTCTCACCCTACTGATGGAATCAGTTTCAACTTTATAGAATTTTGCTTTTAACATAGCAGTTGGCGAGCACCTAGTGCCAAGGTCAAGCATTAGCTCTCTGCTTCACTTCCCTTCTCCAAGCTGCAAGTTCTCTCGCAAAGCCAGGCAACCGTCTCCCAAACGTATGCTATCTGTAACATAGGAAACCAGACGACCTGAAGAGGGTAAATCAGCACAAATTTATCGTCAAAGCTGAGTGCTCTGCTGACTGTGGGTCAGAAGTGTTATCTTTGTATCTCAAGGACAGAACATTTCATAAGGATTTGGGTACAGAGTACACATCACCCTCCAGGCATGCTGAACTGTGTCAACCCAAAAACCATTTCTTAAGGTTTACGATTTCCCCTTTTTCCTAAATTAAAAAATGCTAATGTGAACTCTTGACTCTCAACAACACATGTTATTATTGTATATGAAGCAAAGAGTAAATAAGACACTTGCCTAATGACATAACAGTTCATTTTAATTCAGCAAGCTGGAAGGAATTTTTGCTTGTTTTCCTTTTTCCATGCTTCTTTATGGAAATAGGCCACAATCATTTTTATTCCACCATTCTTCATTACCTTATAGCGTGCTTCCTGTTTATGCTATTAAGAGCTGTTTTTAAAGACCCCTGAGGGATATCCTTTAACACAGTCTTTTTAAAAATAATTATTCATCTATAGTACCCCCCTTAGAATGTCTGAGGGTTTGGAAACATAGAAACTTCTTAATGAGGTATGGTTAATGGTCTGTGCAGAGTATTGCAATATTTACACCTAGTTCAGTTAATGTAAATTATATTTAATTAGTCATTCTGGGAAAGTAGTAGATATTTTAGAATAGATTCAGTACCTAAAACCCACTGTTTGCCTATTATGTATAGTATTTATAGATAAAATTCTGTGAGTAGTATTTATAGATTAAAGAAAATGTTTGCAGTAGCATAAAGTCAATTCTTAGGGACTCATAATAATATGAAGATCTTGCGTGTCTTGTTGGGGTATGAAAAACTTCCATGTGGGACAGAGGATCACATTTCTAAAAATTTTTTATAAACTTTAAAGTGCATACAGATGTGACCATGTGATCGTTATTTTTACACCCGTGGCATGCAGAACTTCCTGGCCGAACGACAGTCCAGAACTTTGTGCTGAATATGTTCCTGTTTCCAATGAGATTTCCTTTTCCGTATAACCTGATGTCAGAGACTCCCTGAGTTCCTTAATTAGATTCCTTCGCACCGCACTTGACTTTTGAACCCTCCAGACCACACCTGTACCACTAGAAGCCCACTTCACGTGATGCTTTAGAAGGAGGCGTCATTTCTAGGAAGGAACCTCGACCTTCACCCCTGCAATCTGTAGATGATGCCTAAGAGCCCCTGTGGCGGTCTCCCAATCCCTCCCGTGCCCCGGAACAGGACTGAGAAAGTGCCCATTCCTGGTCTCCTGTGGTCCTCGGACATACCTACTTTTCCGGAACTTCTTTGCCATGTCCCACTCCGCTGCTTTGGTGTCTTATGCAGGCTGGTCCTTTTTTCATGGTTATCCCAGCCACCTGTGGTTTTTTTTTCTTGCCATCCCCTTGTCTTGGTCAGTCTCTCTGTCCTCCCAACACCACATCCTCTGCCCTTCAGCCTCTTTTTTGACCCCGACAGCTGCAGAAACCAGAAGCAAGAAAACGCGTTCTGGTTGTATTCCTCTGCAGCTTTCCCGCTGCCCCCTCCCTGGGTGAAACTGCTCTTTCCCGCAGCACTGCAGATCGCCAGCTGCATCTTTGTTCTCCTCTCTTGCCAGAGAGCCCCGTGGAGTGGGTGCCGCGGGGAACGGGGAGGGCTGGGCTGGGCAGGCGCTGGCCCCAAAAGGCGCTTCATTGTCCCCCCCGAGGACCAGGCCATGGGAAACAGACTCCCCTACAGTCACCATGGGCTACACAAATATTACTTCCATGTAGCTTGACCTTTCATTGTGCTCTAAAATGACTGAAAATACTTAAAGGGTGTACAGTGTTTTTCTGGAAACAGAAATAAATGGTGTTCTTTTCAGAAGCCACACTTGAACTTTTGCCCTTCTCTTCCTTTTTGTGTCATTATATGCAGTTCAGGGTTTCCTTTTAGCATGTCTTTTCCTTTGGTGAGAAACTGCTAATTTCTCTACTGATAAAATTACGAATCACAGAAGCAATCTGATTGCTAAAGTTAAGGATACCTCCCTCATCTGGCCTTAAAACGCTTAGCTCTGGGACCTGAGTCTCACGAGCTTTTCTTAAGTGCTGACTGTGTGCTGGGTCTCTGCAGACTGACTTACAAATTCTGTAATTGCTTTAATGTATTAACTCAACTAATCTAATCCCCACAGCGGCCTGTGAGGTGGGTAGTATTGTCATTTAGGTCTGTGTTTTACGATGTAGACACGGAGGCATAGTGAAGGTAACTTAGTCGCCCAAGTTCATACAGTTCACAGAGGGCGGGGCCTGGACTTGACCTAGAGGGTCGGCCTCGGGGCCCATGTTCTCAGCCGCTGACCCAACTCAGATGTCTCTTGCAAACCTCTGGAAGCCGGTTCCCTCATCTCTGAAGTGGGACCAGTGACACCTACCTTACAAATTTTGGTGAGGATCAAATGAAGTAATTTGAAAGGGCCCAGGAGATTGTCAGGTGCTAAAACGTCAAGGTTAAGTTTAGGCAAACTGTTGATAGGACATTTTCTGTTAGTCAGGTGGGTGTCATTGTGGAGTCTGGCCCTTGCTCCTTAGATATACTGCTGGTTCCAATGAAAAACTGCACGTTTGCCTTGAGATTTCTTTCTTTTTCTTTTCTTTTTTTGAAATTTCAGAAAACCTCAGGTTTCACAATGAAAATGATCCTTTTATTCTGAAATGATGGCATTTGGGAATATTTAGAGCATAGGCAAAACTTTTAGTATGCCAAGTTCAGTGACATTCGTTCCCATTAACCTCTTTAACATTAATGTAGTACTGAATACCCCTCCCTTTTTTCCTAAATCATGAAAAATTAATCTTATCCCAAATCTTCCGTTCGCCACACACCATGGACTTGTCATGAAGTGGTCTTCAAGTGTAACACGGAGTGTGGGGCTATGTCTTTTCAGCATGGGACCCTGAAACAGAAGAGATACCAGGCAGAGTTGAGGCTGATGGAAGAGAGGTGGAAATTGAGTCTAAAGATGAGGACTTAGAAAGACCACGGGCTTAAAAAAACAAAAAAACAAGCCCATGCTTCAAAATGTGGCATAGCAGACCAGAGCCAGACCCCCAGAGAGGATGGGGCTGGAAGAGTGGGAGGACTCAGGAAGAAAAAGATAGAGGAGACTCAGAAGGATTAGCCAAGCAGGAGATGGGTGTTGCCTGCAGCTGGTGCAGGGGAGAGGGACGCTTGCCTCCTGCCCCTAGTGCCGGGCGTGCTCTCCCTGCTCCCAGGCCCCCTGTGCATTTTCGGGTCTCATGATTCCTCACATGTCAGAATGTCGGAGATCTGAGTTCTTACAGACCCTTAGGGGAAGAGAATACCCCCAAAGGCCTGCCTTTTGTGATTCTTTGAGCTTTCATGCATCCTAGAAATGGAGGTCTTCCTGGTTTGAGCTGGTATTGTATACCTAGGGCACGCTGTTTGGAGGGCCTTCCAGGCAGGCTTCATGATCATAATGAGGTTTTTTTTCCTCTTTTCTTGTTAAGAACAATATCCTTGCCATTCAGTTTTCAAATATAGCTAGCAGTCATGATAGAAGAATATCCTTATGTTAGGAAAGAAATTGGCAGCCTCAGTGATGTGAAAATGTCCCTTTTAGAAGACATGCTTAAAAAGAAAAGCTGCTTTAAGTCCTTTATGGAATCAGGTAGAATAAAAATGAAAAAAAAAATTTAAAGAAAAACACGTGGTCTGACAACACATTTTACGACCTCTCCTTAGTCTTGCAGGCGCTTGTTGAAATTTTGCCTAAATTTCAGGTGTCGCTTTTATCATTTCATTAAAATGTCAAACCACAAACAGGTTCTGGCATCTAATTGGGAGTATAACTTGGATGATAGATCTTTTTAGCTGATGCATGTGATCAGAGCACTATGAGACTATTGCCAGGGATTAAATATGTAGAATCTCCTTAAGAATATTGGTAAGTGTGTAAAAAGAGTACCTAACACCAGAGAGGAAAAAGTCATCAAATTCCAAAGAAATAGCCAAAATGGAATGTCTAAGTCAGTCATGCCTGGAGGTGTATAGAGAGTTTCCAGTGAAAAATTATCTAATTGATTAAGGTATCTGCAGTTAACGTTCATCAGAATTATAAGCACATCTGTTACACTTAACCAACCCAAGTATGCCTCTATAGTTTCTCTTCACGATGTGCTGAACTGATCAGAGCATTTGCTATGCATGTAACTCAAGAAAATTAAACTATTTGACTGCCTTTGTAGAGGGCAGTTTGGCTGTTTGTATTTTTTTAAATCTTTTAAAATGTGTTCACTATTTTAATTTTATTTCTAGGAATTTATGCTAAGAATAATTAAGGCTATGTGCAAAGGTTTTGGCTACAAAGATGTTAATCACATCATTGTTTATAATAGGGAAATAAATTGTTTACATGTTCAACAATAACAGATTAGTTAAATATGTTTTGTTACAAATAATGAAATATTATTTGGTATTGTAGATGATGTAAATAAATATTGGGAATGAAAAGATGTTTACTGTATGTTGTTAAATGATAAAATCAGATTATTAAAAAAAACAAGTATGCATAGTATGGTCACATTTTTGTTAATATATGGATATTCTTAGAAAATGACCTGGAAGTATGCATAATGGTTTTTTAAGTGGTTCTCTGGGTAGTAAGATACATGAGCATTTCAAATGTTCCTTTTTTTTAATCTGTGTCTTAAATTTCCTACTCTAAAGATATACTGCTTTTATAATAAGAAAGAGCCAACAAGTTTATTTTTAATTGAAAAAAAGAACATACATGAGCCAAACCATGTGAAAATGATGGATTCTGGATAACTAGAGACTTCATGCAATGCTTTTCAGCGGAATATATTTGTAAACATGTTTCAGCTGAATATGTGCACCATGATTTGAGAACAGTAATTGTCCTTTCCTACACCTGATTTAGCAGAGGTTGTTAGCTTTCTTCCTAATCTCTGCAAAATTAAGACACTCAATTAGGCCATCTCTGGGGTTTCTCCTGCTCCCAAATCCCAGGTCCCCACTTTCTCGGTTCACTGCTGAGTGGGGAACTTCCTGAATTTCTCATATCTACAAGCTGCCAAGTAATGAAAGTGTATTAATAAGGAGGGTTCATCTTATTATTTGTAGTACATTCAAACCAGCCCACTCTGAAAGATTATCCTTGAGTCTATCTTCGCATGCTTTGGAGAGAGACCTTCAGATGATCTAGTTTTCCATCTCTTGTTGATTCCCCAGTTTTGAACATTTGGGGAGAGCTTGTGGTGAGGGTCAGATAGCTGGGAACTGTTCAGTGTTTCAGAGGAACTTCAGCAGTAGCTGGGAAGCAGTTAAAGCAGACAGTGGCAAGGAATTCACTTCCATTCCAAAATAAAAGTCCCGCCAGCTATTAACCCTGACCACCTCTCAGCCTCTTCCTTTGGTATCAGGGAAGCCTCTGTCTGTCCATACACCCTTGGGCCAGGTTGAGTTCAGTGAGGCAAGATGTCATATATTTTTCCTCATTAATCACTCTTGGCAGATGCCATGGTATTACAATCAGTTTCTCCTACCTGTAAAAATACAATTTCAGAAAGAGTGCACAGTCAACATACAGGTAAATTACAGTACACATCTGGCTAGCTGACTTCCTAATTCTATAACTTCTGAATGGAAGTTGGTGGAAAGAATATTGTGCCACGAGTTAGGAAAGAAACCTGTATTTTGATCATGGCTCCGCCAGTAACTTGTAGAACCTTAGAGAGTTGACCCAGACTTTTTAGGTACAAGTTTTTCTCCTCTGTAAAGTGAGAGGGTTGAATTCAGTGGTTTTCATGCTTCCTTCCAGCTCTGAAATTATATGAAAATGATCTACAAAGGCCATTTATTGTTGCCTACATGACTCAAGATCGAAGGCAGGGCGTCTTTTAACAATCCAGCCCTGTCACTCTCCGGTCTCTTATCTCTCCTGGTGCAATAAACCCTGTATTCTTGTTGATCTGCCTTTTTTTGTGCCACACTAAACAATTTCAGAGAGAATCTCATCTTGGCATGCTCTGTATCCTCTAATATATGATATATCTTTGTGACTAGTGAGAAAAATTCTTAATAGCAGCTGCTTCCATTATTCTCTAGTTTTTAAAGCTGTCCCCGGAGAACTAAATGTCAATTCAGAGATTCCTGTATTTGTTATCATTTCTAACCTAACCATAGAAGTCTTAGGCATAATGTGAAACAGAAAAATTCCTGCCTTGAGACAGTGGGCTCATAGATAAGTAGTATGATTTATCCCTATAGTTTAAGAAGAAATTAGGATATTTGACATTTGTAGCAACTTTTTTCCAGTATTTATACTGAATATGCAAAATTGGTCTGCTATGCCCAATTTTTAATTGTAGATACCATATTTTAAAATTGAGTAATGATTTCAAATGAATCTGCTATAAAAGAAGAATCAGATTACCTAATGAAAAAGTCTATAAATCAAACACTTGTGTGTTTTAACTTCATCTCTAATTTATAGACTCCTTCATATACATAGGATACCTATTTTCCTCCATAAGCACAGAAAATCCAACAAAAACAGGCCTCAGAAGAGACTACTAACTGCCTCTCCAGTACCTGTTCTTTCCTTCTTTCTTAGTAACACACCCTGGTTTTATTCAAGGAGGTAAGTTGCCCAGACAAAAGACTGCATTTCCCAGCCGGCCTTGCAGTGAGGGGCCAAGAGGGACATTATTAGGTGGGACTTTCCAGAAATTTCTTTGGTGGGAGTTGACTGGGCTGCATGTTTCTTGACTCCGTGTCTCCTGTGTTCTTCTGTGTAATCTCCTTTCTGAGCTCCATGTGTTCACAGGGTGGCTGAGGCAGCTGTAGTCCCATCGCCTTTGTCCACTTTAGCCCAGGAGAGAGAAAGCCCAGCTTCCCTAATAGCACAGACAAAGCCTGGGACTGGCTCCTCCGTGGCCTGATTGCCCATCTGGGGCTGTGTCGAACCTATAACTGAGACATACAGAATGATGTGCTCATGGGTTCATCCTGGGTCATACACCCCACCCCACCCACCCTTTCTGGGGGTAGCAAAATAGAGCTTTTGTGGCCTGGAGAAGTGAGAGTGAATAGGTACTGGATGATACCACAAATCACCCCACCAAGTTTGCCAGTTTCATCTCCGAGTTACTATAGTTTCTAGTAATGAGATAGATGTCATTTGGTTTGCAAAGTTACACTGAATAATGTTTGGTCTTTGGATTCATTTGTGGTAAATGAAATCAAAGTCTCAAGCCCATACCATAAGTCTAGATTAAATATCAAAATATATATCTCTTAGTTTTCCTGATTAATGTCTTGCAGTAAGCCATATAACTTCCCTTTCTCAATACCACCCTATTTATGGCCTTCCAAATGGGTAGAATCAAAGTTTGCCAAAAAATTTTCTTAACCCTGAACAACTGTATTTTCCAACATTTGCAGCAGAGGACATTGTCTCAAAACATAAAGTTGTATAACCAGTTAGAACTAAATGAAATTTAAAATGACTTGTGATAAACTTGGAAAAAGTGGTACTTGAAAATAGTAATGCCAACAAGCTGCCTATTATGTAACCATAATACCAGTGCTCTGAGTTTAGATAGAGGAGTTACAGGGCCATGACCAACAATATCGTGGTCTTCTGTTTCGTATGAGTGAACATGTATATGATTTGGAGGTGATTTACTGCAGTTGCATGTTGGGACATGGTGTGCCACAAGACAGATGATTATGGCCACAGTTCTGAAAATGTTCAGATGGCTTTCAATTAGCTTTGGGCACGGCTGCTGCTTGCAGAAGCCAGTATTGATTTTTCAGAATGCCTCCTAGCATTTCAGCAGAAGGGCCGATCGTGTCAATCCTTTGAAGCCACAGGAAACATCACTGGAGAGTGGACTGCAGAAGGCTCTCTTGCGGTGGCCAGGGGACTGGCTGTCTGAGCCAAAGATAGTAGGAAGGAGAGTGTGGGCTCTGCAGTTTAGAGACCTAGGTTTGACACTGGCCCCGCCACATGTGCAGATAGTTGCCTTAAGCTCTTGGACCCTCGATGTCCTCTTTTGTAAAATGAGGGGAGTACATGAGAATCTCATGAGGAAAGGTATGTAAGGCTCCTAGCCCAGTGCCTCAGACCTATTCTGAGTGTTCAGTGAATGTTAATTATTACCCTGTTTTCAGAGTTGCTTGAAAAGAGGGACGAGTCTTGAGTCTTTCACTCTTTTCTCCTGGGTTTCATTAAGAAAAAGAAAAAAGGGTGAGAGTGAAGAAATTGAGCTGGGGTCGGCTCCACCTGACAATGCTTTTACTTTGTTATATGCGAAAGTGGAGAGTTGAATTGGCGTATCATAAGTGCCTTAGAGTCGTGTCCTGTACTTTTGATGCAAGTTTGTTGAAAACAGCCTTTTTGGAAGGATGATGTCCTTACATCACATCTGGGAGTGGCAACCAGCTGCTGTGGGAGCAGCACGGACCCCGAGAAGTCAGTGAAGCCTCAGGCTAGAGACGGCACCATGCCAAAGACCCCTGCTACTCTTATGTGTCATTTTGGACCCGCTGGGAAGAGTGAGCTTCTCAGAATAACAAGACCTAGGACTATAAGGCTTCATTTTACAGTGAAAGGACTGCAGCCTGGAAAGGAAAAGTAACTCAGAGGCCACCTATAGAGTCAGTGACGCAGGCAGGACCGTAGACCCAAGCTTCCTGATGCCCAGGTCAAGGAAATGATGACCGTAGCCACTAGAATCTCCTTGGTGTCCTCAAGACTTCTCCTTCTGGTCTTTTACTAATTGCTCATCTTACCCAACCACTGTAGGACCAGATTTCCTGCCTTTCAGCAAGCTCAGTTTGTTTTAAGTCCCCTCCCCCCTCCCCACATGTCGACATCTATAGGTCTTCTTGTTGTGGCCACCCAATTTTCCACGGACGGAACTCGCATCTCCTGCCTGGGGGTCTAAGAATATCCCCCGTCCTCAGCTGTTGAGTGGGAGCAGAGCTGGAAGCCTCACAGTTACTGCCCAGACTTCCTCCTCAGCCCTTGTTTTCAGCCCGGCACCTCATACTGGAATGCGTGGTCTCCAGCCTCTTGGGTTCAGTTTTTCTAGAGAATGAACCTCCATGTCCCACAGGGCTGGGGAGTGATGGCTGCCTCTGAGTGGGATGGATCCCATCCTGGGTCTTCCTGGGGTTCTTTGGGACCCAGCTGCCTGGCTTCTCCTTTGTGTTCTTCTCAGTTGCCTTGGCTGAGTCAGGTACCACTCCTCTGTTTACTTTCCCTCTTTCCAAATTGTTGTGTGAAGCCTCAGCCATTTTTGTCTCTCTCCTATTTGTCGTCCTTTTGGGCTTATACCTTGGTTATTTATTTCTCTCTCAGTACAAGGTTCTAATGTGGACCTGAAGCCCAATGGATAGTGACCAACCAGAGCTGAGTGCAGTTAATTTTTTTTTTTTGGAGCGTTGAGAACCTTGGCCTTCCTCAGCACAGAGAATGGGTTAAGGGAATCTCAATTCTCGGATGTGAGGAGTTATGCTCAGCAAAGAGCACACCATATGTTCCTTCACTATGGAAAACCTTACGAAAAGCAAATCTTATCAGGTTTTGTGTTATCACCAAAAATTAACCTCCCAGCATGGTTTCACAATCACATTTATGAAAGTGTTTTGAAAATGAAACGCACCACTCTGAAATCAATGGGAATGCTGAGGGAAAGGCGCGTTTGTATATTTCTTCTGTAGCTGAGCACTTGCTGGGAGGAAGCGCCAAACATCTTCGGGTGTTTGTGTTTTTAGATGCACCAGCCAGCGATAGAAAGCTTTCCTCTGACTGAGTACATCCCAGGAATGCAGAGGAAGAAGTGTTCGTTAAGTGAATAAATAATGTACGGTAGAGGATTTTGTGACTACAGCAACATGTTTGCAGTGAAAACAGTGAAAGCGAGATGCTGTTCAAAACCCTGAGAAAATAAAATTAAATGGATGGCACGTATTTTATTTTGCCAAGGACTAAAATTTTCCATTAAAAAAATAAACATATTGGCCTGCCAGTAACTTTTATCCAATACCTGTTGTATTTTAGTTAGTTCTCCATTATTCCTGGTGTTCTGATATGCATAATTGTTAACAAAGGGATTCACTAATATTGTATTCAGAATTGGCGATTGATTTACATAACCTTAAATTGAACAATGAGGCATGAAAATTTTTGTGTTCACTCCTCACCCCCCAAACCCTGCCATCCCTCTAGTGAGGGATTATAAATTGAGTTTTATTTTGATTCAACTACAGTTCAACCTTGTGAAAACATAGCTAACAATAATAGACCTTAGTGTAAGATGGTCCTCTGGACGTCATTCAGGAAGTATTGGATTCTAGAAATATCTGAAGAGTTTGGTTGTAATTCCCTGCCCCTTTGACATAGTTCTTTAAGAGGGGAACCTAGTTCAGTATTGTTCAATTAATGGTTGCTTTCCGGAGCCTTTTTATGGATTCTAAGAATGTTGTTATATCTCTTCTCCAGTCTGTTTGGCTATCTTTCTGGTTTGGGTTGTCTCCCATTTCAGCGTCCATCTCAGTTTCATGTTTACATGCTTGAAGGAAGAATCAGAGACGGATGCATTCCTGTGTCCCACCTTTTGCTTTTGGTTAATGCCTAGATGACATGACAAGGCCTTGTGGTTTACAACGCAGAGAGGTGCATGCTGCATTTGGATTCTGAGTTTGTCTTCTTGCGTGAGCAAAACTGATAATTTAAAGATGACAGAAAAGGGCATACACTTAAAGACATAAAATGAGTTTTGCAAGCTCTATATAAAATACAAAACATTTTGGTTTTGATGCTACCATATAACCAGCAGAAGTTGAGGGGGGGGGGGGAAGACAAACAAGCAGTGTTTCTCTCTGTTTCTCTCTCAAACATCATCCCAGATAACTGGTTTAACTAGTTTTTTCCTCCACTGAATGGATCAGTTGCTCTGGCCTTGTGCAGACACAGCTACAGAATGCTCTTGTGAACCTGCTGCCTTTTCTTTAAAAAAAAAAGAAAAAGAAAAAAACCTTTAGCTCTAGAATAGCTGGATTTAATGGCAGGGGGCCTCAGCCTCTGTTCATGAAGGCTCTTTTCCTCCCACTCCCTTGGAGAGGGAAGCATGATTAATTTCTCCGCTTCCCTTTTGATTATAAGGAAACTCAGGCTCACCGCACTGTAACTCAGTGCCAGCACACCTGAAATCAGGGGGCAGCTCCCAAGACAATTGCTCTCTTGTTCCCAAGCCTCAGGGGCCTGGGGAGCACTAAGGGCAAAAGGGTAATGAATTCATCGAGGTGGTGATAAGAGCTACATTCCAAGAGGATTAACAGCACAAAAACCCAATTCTGGGAGGAAAAAAAAAAAGCCAGAAAAAGCCGAGGGAGGGGGAACACCCACATTGACACACAAACATAGCTGCACAGGGAGCTTTGTA
The DNA here is from genome assembly GCF_048564905.1 of Vicugna pacos. Lineage (NCBI taxonomy): Eukaryota > Metazoa > Chordata > Mammalia > Artiodactyla > Camelidae > Vicugna > Vicugna pacos. The sequence goes on along the minus strand of NC_132991.1, from coordinate 70,426,914 downwards.
GTGAGAGCTCGAAGCCACATTCCAATTTTAGCTGTCAAAAAACTAAGCTACATTGACAAGAGCATCTGCATGTTATACATGACAGGGACAGTCTTTAAAACGCTTGGAGCAGTCTTGTTCAGAGGAAGGGGACTGTTGGGTCATATTCTTAGCTTTGCCATAGGAATTACATCTGGCCCCTATCAACTACCTTCTTGATCAAGACGCAAAAACATTTTCAAAATACCTTGATTTCAGACTTTTCATCCTAGAAGAGGGGGGAGAAGAAGTCCATGTCATTTGCTAACCACATCTGAGAACAGTTCTACAAATGGAAATGTAGCCCCATGTAAACTTTCCTAAAACAGCACCATCAACTGCACTGAAATTTAGGATCTTGATTGTGCAACTCAAGTGGAGGTCCTCATATGTGTTTGGATGGATATATTTGGTGAAACGTAAAGACAGCATCATTCCTGTCTGCTAATCAAGGGCCAGAAGCAACCCACACACATCTGCCTCGCTCTTCCTCACTGCCTGTTAGGAAAATAAACCTCTCATTTCTCAAAAGAAGTAACTGCTCCGAAAGCGGAAAACCAGAGCACATGGCTGTGGTCCCTGGATCTACTCCCCTTCTTCCAAGAAGCCTTCTCCATCCCCCACCCCCAAGAGCTGCCAAACCCCCACATTTCAGACTTTAAATCTCAACACCTCTTGTCTTTCCACATCCCCTCTTTCCCAAAGAAATCTGCCTTAGTTTAGCTTAGCCCTAAAAAAATAATTCTGAAGATGTTTGCCACTCAGAAACATTGTTCTTGAGAAATAAACATGTAATTATCTCTTCCGGAAGCAGCAACTTTTACAAGTACTGCGCTAAGAGTCTAAAACAGAAACATGCCACACTATTGTAGGAAATGACAGCTTTCCATGCTCTTGGCCAAGCTCTGGTCTTGTCTTCCGTGAGAAGAGAACATTCCACAAATATCAAAGTGGGCCTTCGATAAAGATAGCCCATCCACATTTTGCATGGCCGAGTCTGTTGGAAATGTACCCTCTTGATCTCAGTCAGGCTTAATGAAGTTAAACATTGGCCAGGCGAGTCTGTTTTTGACAGGAAATGCTTCAGGAAGGCATGTCGGAGCAGACCTAAGCTTAGCTAACCATGAGTGTTTACCTGTGTCCATAATTTTAACCCTGTGAATCATTAGCTCAGACCCTCTCCTTTATCTCAGAGAGGAAAAGATGCTTTGGCCAAGACTGTGCATTTTCATGAAGACCCTCTATTCATAGTAGAAATGGGTGTGGATGCTCCTCACCTTTGTGCAGTGAGATGACTTTAGCTTTGCCTCCTGGCCCTGGAGATGGAGCCGCAGGGCTGGTGCGGTTAAACCAGCCACAGGAGAGTCACGTGTAGCATCTGCCTCTTGCTTACCTGCTTCGGTGCCATGCCTCTGAAGTCTTCACCCATGTGGGAGCCTACTTACTGCCAAGGCTTCTTGTCAGTGTCCTTTCTTCCCATTTAGGGAAGGGGGGTGTGGCAGCTAGTTTGTAGGAAATACAGAGAGCTTTTAACTGTGTAGATGTATTTTAAAGTGCTTTCTGGGATACACCAGACGATGCTTTTCAATTTAAGAGAAAATAGCCATGAGTTTGTTAGTTATTTGCTGTGACTGAACAAACCAGATTTTAGCAACAAAGGCAGTACCTTTGACGTCTTGCCAGGGTTGTGTTTCGCAGCTAAACATGACATTTAGGAAATGTCAGCCGTGAATGACTTTTTAAAAAACTGTAGTTAAGTATGGTTGGGTATACATACAATCCCTGACTCACAAGAACTCGACAAACAAGTTTCCCGTGGACATGAAAGGCAGCCCCTCCGCCACCTCGCCCTCCTCAGGATCCCTTTCATTTCTCCTCTTTGTCCCTGACCCACACCCTCCCCCCAGATACCAGAGCCATTTCAGCACTGCCATGCAAACAGAAAAACTCGGCTCTTCCAGAAAAACTGTGGTTTCTAAAGTGGAAGACGTGGCACAGTTAGGCCTGACCCCGGACCCAGAGACAGCTCCGGGGCAGGACCAAGTGAGCACCCCAATATTCTCTCTAGTGTAGGGGGAGTCTTTTCAACTCTTACTTTTAGTCATTTGGACTTACCAGTCTCTTTTTTTCCAAAAGATTCTGATGTCTGTGAGAGAAGTGAAGAAAACAGCCTTCGTTCATTTGTGTGTTTGTGTGAATTGGGTTAGGCTACAGTGATCAGACACACACACACACACACACACACACACACACACACACACACACACACACACACACACACGAGCCCTTGAATATGTTTTGTGCTTTATAGCTCACGGTTTACAAAAGGTATTCCCATTTGCATCTGTTCTTCACAGCTGCTTTGCAATTGGTGAAACTGGGGCCCCGAGAACTTGAAATGTTTGAGATGATGGAGCAGGACTAGAAACTGCAGATTTAAATTCTGAGTTGAGTTCTCCTAGCCTTCCATATCCCACTGTGCGTGTGAACATTTTTATACAAGTGTTTGTGTGTACACAAGCATGCTCATGTCTCTGCATTTTTTAACCAGTGAAGCAGACACCTTTGCAGATGATTAGCAGACAATTCAGAGAATTTCAAACCATCTCTGACCTCGATATTCTGCTATTTTATAAGATCCTTGTACTTGGAAGGTGAAAACTAGATGACCGGGTCTTATTCCGTAAGCTTTAAAGATGGAGGGTACTGCGAATGCCTGCAAAACAAATCCAAAAGCGTGAGTGTTAGAATTTTACAACTTGGCTGAGAAATATCTGTGTAATGGTTGATTGAATAATAAAATTCATGAATTATATTTCTGTTTACAGGTCTGATTTCAACACTGATACTATATTTACATCTGTGGTTTTGAATTCCTTATAGTAAGTCAGTCCACTCTTAGTAAATGAGTATTGTTTGTAGCTACAAAGTATTTGAATTCCATACCAGAAAGCCAGGTTTTTTAGATATTTTCATGTGGTAACCTTTCTGATCAAGGCCTAAATAACACAATTCTGAAACTGAAAATGATAAACAGGCATAAAAGTACACTATGCAGGTCTATTTATAGTAGTAATAATGATGACTGTAGACAGATTGTCTCACTGGCAGTGAACGTACAATGGGAACGTCACAGGAGATGAACTAGTGCCATTTTCTGAGATAGAAAATTCTCACATTTTACATAAAGCCAGAAGTTAAAAATGGTTCCAAGAAAAAACATGTGTTAAGAATTAAAAGCGTTTAGCTTAGAAAAAGGGAGAAAAAAATTGGTTTATCACAAACATTACTGTTTTTCCTCCTAAAGTATAGAAACAGTTTCCATTCTCTGACTCCGTGATGTCATGCTCTGAATACGAAATGGTGAAGGAAGTGGAATTATGCAAATGAATGATGAACTTATCTCTTAGATTTAATAGAAGAGGAAAATCTGAAAACAACTTGGTACAAATATATTTAAAAAACCCTTAAGGATCATGGAATTATTATTTGCAGGAATCTTGTTTATGATTAAAATTGTGTAAAAGTTCTACCTGAATATTTTCTTCAAAACTGTATAAGCCGCCAGCGTTCTTCACAGATGTTGAAAGTTGTTCTGTCCCCCTTTATTGTATAGCAAGGTTGCTTTGGACACATGCTGACCCTTCTAAGCTGCCTTACTGGGATGGGTCACCACTGTTCCTGATGGCGTTTTCATCGGCAGTATCGATAGGATTATGTTTCGGGCTCTGCTGCCGTCTTTAGTGCTGCTGCTTAAGTGAGACTACTAAAAAATGAAGCCAAACCCAGAGTGTGTTGGAAAGACTTCTCCCTGCCTGAACATGGCAGGAACTTGCAGGCTTTTGACTCGGTTCACCCTCTCACTTTCTTTGGAGACAGGTAGGCGGTTACAGAGGCCGGCAATTTCTGCGTTTTGATAAACCTGGAAAGGGGAAAAAAACAACTGTGTAACTGATGTGATTTTTTTAAAATTAAATACCTCTTGTCTTAGTTTAAACAGGATTTCAAAAGCCAACCCGGACCAGTCCACTTTTTCCATACTTTAATACACCCTGGATGCATTTTGAAGCACAGGTTGTATTTTATATAATGAGAATTGGGAAACTTTATTCCTATTTCGCATGACATGGCAAGTACAATGACTTGGTTTGGATCCATTTACATTCGAGTAGATCATCCTCACGTTAACCGTGAACTGGCTCTGGGTTTTAAAGTCTTTGTGGTTAATTTTAGAGCATCAGTATATGCACAGGAGCAGTACCTGTCTTAGAGTGCATTGCAGACATCATCTTTGAGAGATGACAAGGATAATCGGTTTGGCTTCATAGCTGAAGGCACCCAAGCTCATAGAGCCCAGGAGAGACTTGCTTAACCACTGCAACAAGGAAACTGCCCTCTTGTCAGGCAGCTAATGTCCTGTCACTTGCCAAACATTCCTGCTACAGATTCACGTTCTGAAATTTTCATGAACCAACTCGACGAATTGTGTGGTCTGGGTTAAAAAATATCTGCCTAAAAGGAAAGAAGTGAAGTTAGCCAGAAAGCCAGATGGCAGCTGTATTTTCTGCAGAATTCTATTTGGAAAGTGAGCTTTATGTAATTTTTTGTCTTTTCTTACCATCTTAGGGGACCGTTTTCAGAATAAGTCGTTGAGTGATCTAGCACACAGGTTTCAAAAAATGCTGCACAGACGTAGGCACATCATATAACCTGTCGACAGAATTACAGCTTTTTGATAAAAATGCTTGGATTTCTTTCTCTTCCAGCATTGTTATGACCTACTCCTTGCCCCTGTGTTTTTACTATTCAGTGGTCTAAATTACCCCGGAAGTAAACTCCGTGGTTCACAATACTTTGGAGTTCACATAGAGGGTTTAAATACGTAGCCGAAAAGGTCATGGACTTATTACTAGTCTTGTGGTTGACTAGCTTGTTCACCTGAGTGCAGAAAACCAGCAGTTGTCAACTGCATGCCCACAAACATGATGTTTCCTTTCTTTTCAAGCCGAGTGCCATTTCTAAATCGCATCTCCCAGCAAACTTGGTACCTTGGACTCATGAAGATTCAGTTCATGTTCTACGGTTAAGAATTTTACTTTGAGGTTGTCGGGCAAGTCCCACGCTTCTAAATAGGAGCAAAGAAACATCAACTCACCATACTGACCGTAGCAAATCAGGACAGAGGAAAATGTCAAGAAATAAATTGAGGTTGTTCATTTTACAAATGGTGAGATCATCTCTAGGCTTATTTGGTTTCTTCTTTTTCCTCCTCCATATCTCATTGGTGACCAAGGCTGACTCATACCTCCTTCATACTTTCTTCTCTATTATTACCTTCGTCACTCTAGTCAGACTCTCTTGGTCTCACTCTAGACTCTTCAGAGCTGCTCTAACCAAATCCAAACATTATTCCATTCAGTGTGCATCCTAGTTCCAGTGTAGTCGTCCTAAAACATTGATTTCCTGATGATGTTCAAAATCGTTCAGTGCTTTCCTGTTTTGTTCCACAGTGCATTAGATCCAGATCATCTCTGCCTAGATTTCATGGCCCAGGGAAACCTGCTACCTTCTCTCTTCTCTCTCTCATCCAATAACCAACTTTATTTCCTGCTATTCTACAACATCTAATGAAGGCCAACCTCTATCCCATTTCTGTAATGTCCATTCTCAGAATAAGGTATTCCAAGATAAATCTCGTTTGGAATACCCCTCCCTTTTTCCTCCTAGCTCAATAAACACTCACTCACCATCTCCTTCCAATTCAATTCAACACATACTTACTGAGCACCTGCCATTAAATTGAAAGTCACCTTATAGCGCATGGTGAAGAGTACAAGGCTGTGTGAAAAGAGTTGTACTGTACTGCCTGAGTCTGTGTGAACCACTCCAGACCTCCACATCCTTCTCCTCTGAACTTCTAAGTACTTAAAGTCTAGACCAGAGGGAGTGGAGTGCTCAAAATCACCCCAGGGTACAGGAGGAATCTGTTGGAACTTATATTTACATTTTTTTGTATCTCTAAAAATTTCTACTTTAGAGTTTTTAAAATATGTTTAGTACAAAGATACATGTGTAACATTTGCAAATAAATAATATGCATATGTTGGGAGTCCATCTTACTAATAGAGTGAATGATGAAAAAAATATATAAAGCATCAAATGCAGAGCAATTTCATCGGGGTTTTAGGAGGTCAGCCAGCTGGCCCACCTGGGTCCATTCATTCTCTCATTCAGAAATTGTTTACTCATCCCCTACAGTGTGCCAGGCAGCGTGAGAGAGAGACAACTCAGGCCAGATCAAAATGTCAGCTTTATTTCTGATTTAAAAAACTCACTGGAAAATGTGGCTTTAGATCAGGGCCAGGATGGTTTGCTAATGTTTCATCCCTGGGGTCTGGCAAAGTGGGTGGACAATTACAGCCCTTTTTCTACCTCCCTCCTCCCCCAGCCAGAGGCCTGCACCCAAAGCTTCCTGTGACCCAGAGCAGGTGAGAAAGCAGGAGAATGCCAACTGAGGGGAGAGGGGGAGAGGGAGGTTGGGCGTGCTCGGTTTATTCTTTGAAATGTGCCTGTGAGATAGGCCATTCCTTCTGAGGGGGGAATGAAAAGGAGGTAGCAGGAAGAGAGAGGTCAGCTGTGGGGGTCCCTCCTCATAAAAACACCACTGTTGCTTCAGCTTTTATCACCTCCCAATAAGTAAGAGTTTCTGTTGTTTCATATGTATCTTCCTAAAAAAGAGGACTTGTCTCTTTGACCAAAAGAACAAACAAAACACATAAAACCTGTTGACTGGGTTTGAAATTATTGTGTCCTTGAAGGTCTCAGATCTGCCATTATATAGCCCTGCCCCAGAATGCATTACGTAGAACAGAGCTGTGTGTGTGTGTGTGTGTGTGTCTTTGAAAAGGATGATGTGGTTGTCAGTCTCATCTGGATACATTACATAGCTCCTTTCCCAGCTCCCCCATTCATTCCCTCCCATGCACATGGCCTCAGCCCGCATGCCACACACACAAACTGGAACTATTAAATCTTGTAGTCCCTAGTACATCATAGGAGGGAAGACATAGATCAAGGCATGTGGTCATGAGAAACAAAGCAAAGAGAAACAAAAGCTTTGTTGCTTCTCATTGCTCATAAGCAGAAAACAATTTCGTTTCATTCTGGAGAGAGAGAGAGAGCGATGCATTAGAAGTGCACCTTATCCCTGGCTGAGGGACCTTGTTGAGGTCATCTAGTCCATCCTCACTCCTTCCTGCCTGCCCTCATCGGGCAGAACTCTAACATGACAGTCTGCAAGATTAAAATCCATCCAGTTTTTAAATATCTACACAGAAACAGATTTCACAACTGCCCTTAATAACTAAAATGATTAACCATAGGCTCACAGAACCCTTTTCTGGAAACTAGGATGGCTTTCTTGCTTCAGTTTAAAGTGGTTTCCTTTCCTTAGCGAAAGGGACAGTTTATCACCATCCTTTGTCTGATGCAGTGATACTCAGTTGAGCACTAGATTTACAACTGAATAAGCCAATCTGATCAGACTTCTATTTTTGTTTACCTTGATTCGTCTCTGTGGTATCTCTGTATTCTCTCTAGTTTTCTGTACCCCACTTTAGTTCTGGAAACTAAATAAGAGAATTGTATGATATTTTCTTTGTGCTTCCATGTATTTATCTCAAGTATTCAGCTTTAAAAACACAATGCTAACTTATCCATCAACAGATGAATGGATAAGGAAGATGTGGTATATATACAAGATGGAGTATTACTCAGCCATAAGAAAGAATGAAACAATGCCATTTGCAGCAGCATGGATGGACCTAGAGATGATCGTACAAAGTAAGACAGAGAAAGACGAATATATGATATCACGTGTATGTGGAATCTAAAAAAGTGATACAAATGAACTTATTTACAAAACAAATAGACACACAGACATAGAAAACAAACTTCTGGTCACCAAAGGGGAAAAGAAGGAGAGGGATAAATTGGGAAGTTGGGATTAACAGATACACACTACTATATGTAAAATAGATAAATAGCAAAAACCTACTGTATAGCACAGGGAACTATATTCAGTATCTTGAAATAACCTATAGTGGAAAAGAATCTGAAAAAGAATAATATATATACAAACTGAATCACTTTGCTGTACAGCTGAAACAGTCAACTATACTTCAATAAAAAAGAAATGAATGAATAAAAAGAAATATTTGATCCTTCCTACGCTTAAAAAGTCCACAGCGCTAATTTAGAACCAGTTCTTTACCTGTCCATTCTGATTTCTTTGAGGTGCTAGGACATTTACACATATGTCTTTAGGATACAGAAGCCTTCTTAACCCAAAAATATGAATGCCGGAAATTTCAGGAAGGTCAGTGCAGAAAATTTTTTGATTTAATATTAGTTAGGGTTCCAACCTGACTGCTGTGATAAATGGCAAACAACAGTGACTTAAAAACTTAAAAGTTGATTTCTCCCTTATGAACAGTCTTAAGTGGACAGACTGATGGGAAGCCTCCAGAGTGACAGGGGCCAGTCTTATTATATTGCTGCACTGCCGGCCTCTCTTTATGGCTTTCATTTCAAGATCTCGTACACTACAGCCAGCAAGAAGGGGACAAGAGGAAGTGGAAAGCACAACTCTCCTTTTTAAGAGCACAGCCAAGAAGTTGTGTGTGTCCCTTCCATTTGCATCCATTGTCTAGAACTGAGCTGCATGGATACCCTGAGCTGCAGGGGAGGCTGGAAACTGGCCTTGAGCTGGATGATCGTGTTCCCAAGTAGGACCTCAAAGTTCTATTATGAGAGGAAGAAGAGGATGGATTTGGGGGACAGCAGCCAGCTCTGCCTCTGGCCTGATAGAACTAGCCTGGAGAAATATGTTTGACCATGACTTCAGCTAGGGAACTTGTAAGAAGCTTAGAAAATACCTAAGGATGTAAAGAAGAAGAGAGCCTTGCTCTGCAGTAGATGCCCAGACTCCTGGATAAACTTGGCTTTGCAACCTCATGGATCCCAGGCCTGGGGTTTAATAAATAAGGTATACCTCTCCTGCTCCTGGAAAAGAAATTGAAGCTTAATTCCAGAAATGTCTTTTACTACTGTACAACTGAATTAAAATAGATTTCTAGGTGAAGTTTCCAGACTAAATAGGTTCAATATAAAACCAAGACCACACATTGCACCATTACTGTGATTTCAGGCTGCAGGAGCCCCTTAATCCAGATCATCCTGTTAGTCTAAAGTATTGCTACACTTCTCTGAAAGGGGCAGTAACATAGATTTAAGTCCTGTAATGACAGAAATAAAACTTTAAAAATGCTAGTAAATGAAAATTTTAAGTTTAAAAAATTGTGATACTGCCACCACCCCATGGTAAAATCTGCATTACTTTAAGAATGTTGTAGGAAAACGATGAGAAGACACTTTGCGGATTACAGTGCTATACATGCTCCATCTGGGATTTGCATGTCATATTTGTTTACTTGATTAGCCAGGCACTTTTTCCTGTTAGTGTCCACATTCATCTTTTTCAGACGTAACCCTGGTTTTTGTCTCAACCTGACAAGACCAACCTGGATTTTGACAGTCACACTGATTTTTATCTATTTAAACTGCTAGAAGCAAAATCTGATTTTGTTCCTGGCTTTTGTTATTGTGAAAAGTAATAAAAACCCAGATGGAATTAGATCAGGGACATCCATTATTTTAACTGGGAACAAAAGATAAATATATAGCTCTGCCTAGGTATTGGATTAATTTACGTGTACCGGGGATGTTAAAAATTGCATTTAAAATGTGTTTCTCAGCTGATAATTTATTTGATTATTTTATACAAATCCTGACATTTCTGTTGCCTATTGTGGAAATAATAATACAGTAATAAAAATACTCATTTGTTGAGGGCTCAGTGTATACCTTCCCTGTGCCAATTTCTGTGATCAAAGCTTAAGCCTTGACTCAGTCCCACCCAAACTGCATGGTGGCTACACAGCAGAGGAAGGGATATAGGGGGGCTTTGGCTGGAAGATAAACAATAGGTTCCACTTCAGTATTATTATTATTATTCCTGTTTGTACAGGTAGTGCATTCTCAACAGGGCCTCTATTTCCCTCATGGGGTGAAAATCGGTTCTTGGGTAGTGAAAGAAAATCAGATATTCTGGCTAAAGTCAGAATCTGAGGGAGATGTGACGATGGAATAGTCAGGGAGATGCTGCAATGCTGGCTTTGAAGATGGAGGGAGGGGACACGGCCTGTGGAATGTGGAGAGACTCCAGATTCTGGAACAGGCAAGGAAACAGATCCTCCTCTGGAGCTGCAGAGCTGTAAGGTCATAAATGCGTGTTGTGTGAAGCCACTGAGTTGGTGCTGATCTGTTCCAGCTGCCATAGAAAATGAATACACTTGGTTTCCCCTCCTGTTCAATGAGAACAGAACAGAATGATCTATGTCACAGGTTAGTTGTAAGCAGTGAATAAAATAACCTGTGAGCAGTACTTGGCACAGGGAACACTGACATACCCTGGCCTTGCCGGTGCTCAGGTGGACAAGGCTTGCGTCCTGAGTGTACTGTCCCATGTTTGGTTGCTGATAGACTCTTTCTCTGATTATACCAGTGACAACAGGCCTTAAGCTGGTCCTTTCACTTTAAGCTGACTTTGTGGGTTTCTCCTCAGATTCATCATGTACTGATTGCGTATTTCAGTTGCGGGATGCTCCTTTCAGTACCTTCCAGGTGCCCCCAACTCTTAGGTCTTCCCTCAAAGCAATTCTCCCCTCCTCCCTATTCTCTTCCCCTCTTCTGCCCTGTCTGAAGAAATGTCTGAAGCCTTGCTGGGGTCCGTGAGAGGTCGGGGAGGGAAATGCTCAGTGGCAGCAGGGAGGGGAGAAGGGGTGAGGGACAGGGAGCCCCAGGTGGGCTGCCATTCCAGGGAGGCGCTCCAAGTTAGAGCCTGACAGGCCGCGAAACATGAACTTGGATGCATTGTTTCTTTTTTTTAACTAAAGGAAAGTGTGTGTATGTGTGTGTGTGTGTGTATGTGTTTTCATGTTTTGGGGGGTTTTTTTGTTTGTTTGTTTTTTTAGTAACCAAGAAAATCCCACTGGAAATAGGGATTTTCACAATGTAACATTCACTGACTTGCTTCATTAAGTTGGTTGGGCTGAGCCTGGTGTGAATGAAGTGAAGGCCACACGTTTGTTTGTCTCCCTCTTTGTTGAGTCAGTTCCGCGAACAGCTTTTGCATTGTCACAGGAAAAGAAACCAACAGAATTGTGTTCCTACTACCTCAGTGCTAAAGCTATGTGTGTTTATATATGTTATCCAATCCTCACAGCATCACTGTAAAATAGATATTATTACTTTCACTTCCTGCTGAGGAAGGGGGAGTATCCTCACAATATCACTATGAAGCAGATAAATCAATATCATGACCGCATTTCCGGCTAAGGACCTGGGGGCTCAAGGAGGGTGGCAGCTGGTTTGGCTGGGACAGCAATGTGACTGGAGGGTTTGGGGCACTGCTGCCTGCTGGTTGCTTAGACTGGACCTTTCCATTGAGGCCATGTTTCAAAGCCTAGTTTTCAGTCTCAAGGTCCATATGTTGGACTTTTACTGTGAGCTTAGAGATGCTCAGACTCTACAGTGATGTGCTCAGGCTAAAACAGTTTTTCTGTGGATTGTGGATCAACCAGAAAGCTATGTCTTTATAATTAGGGTATTTCTTTCTTTCTAAGGACTAGAACATCCCCTTTCCAAAATTAAGGGCTCACATATTTCTCTTGCCCTTCATGCCAGTCCAATCCCCCCACTGCCCCTGAGTTCTTCCTGAAATAGTCATCCGGCCATTCCCTCCCTTGCTTGTGACCTTTCAGGGACTCCTTGCTCCCCTCGGGATAAAGCTGAGCCTCCATTACTTAAGTTACAGGACTTTCTCTCTTTAGAGTCATCTCTCTCCTCTCTTTATTCAGTTCTAGGGGTACTGAACACCCCAGTCAGCCCTGGATCTCTTTTGCTTCTGGGCTCTGTTGTGCTCTGGTCCCTCTACTAATATCATATTCTTCCCCTTTCTTTCCTCTTCACAGGACCCCGTTCATCTGGTTAATTCAGGGCCCAGCTTAGATCTAACATCCATCTTGAAGCTTCCCTTGATCCTCTTTATCTCAGTTGTTTGCCCCTACCCCCCCCCCATACCCAAGTCAAAGTGCTCTAATAAAACCTTGTACTTCCTCTGTGATAACTGGTGTTGACTTGTCTCCTGTTTACTTGTCTGGTAACCCTCACCAGAGTCAAAGTTCTCTGAGGCCAGGGTCCATATTTCATTCACTGTTATTCTTCCAGCTAGTACTTGGCACAAGCCTAAATTTACAGGAAGTGCTCAATAGAATTTTCTTGAATGGACAGAGAATAGAAGACCTAAGTTGAAATCTTGGCCTTGCCATTTTCTAGTGTGTCCCTCTTGACAAGTTCCTTAAATGCTTAGGGCCTCCACTTCCTCATTTATGAAAAGAGAAATTTCATTGAGATGATATGAAATTCTTTCCAAACATGAATATACTGGGATTCTACTGCAATTCATTAGCCATCCAGAAACTGTAAATCAACAGTTGTATCTTACAAATGATAAGTTGGGAGCATTGCCATGGAATTCATTTCTTAAACAGAGATTAATTGTTTCACTTCATCCACTTATATACATTAGAGGCCAGTAGATTCATACCTGTTCTTGTGCTAATATTTCTGTCCTTAACTCAAGGGTTTATTTTCTGCAAGATACTCTCTTCAATTATACCGATAGGCACATCCAAAAAGAGCCTTTCAATCCTGAGAAAATGATAAATTCTGTTTATGTTCACATTTTTGTTCTTATGTCCATCTTTTTTTAACCTAGAGGGACTTAATGAAATCTTCTGCTGGAATAAGAATTTCAAGTGAAGCTAATAAACCATTATATGAAAACAGCAGTATCAAATAAGAAAAAAAATCTGCAAATTTTGGTGATTATTCATGGACTTGATTTGGTAATGGATGTAATACCATATATTAGCAATGTGGAATATTTGGTACAAAAATAAAAGGGAAAAAGAGAGCTACTAACATGCCAGCAGCAAGAGTATGAAGGTCAAATGTAAACCATTACAGCAGCTCACACATGCTGTCCACTAGGTTATCCCTGATGAGGGAATCTGTGTCAAACTGCAAGACTGAATCTGAGTTTATACATTTTGGAAGTTGCTTCCTTCTACATTCCTAATGCTTATTATCATAGGAATCAGAATGTTTCCATGTCTCAAGTACTTCTTGCTACTAAATTAAATATGTTTAGATATTTCAGTAATATATTATTTGTAATAATCTGAAGTAATAGTTTACTAAGAGTTTCTATTGGTGCAATTAATTTTTCCTAAAATTTGCTCTGTGTTTCATGGTAATTGTAACTAACTCAAGACTTGAAAATAGACTGAACTTTTTTTTGAAAATTACTTCCTACCCTTATTACAAAGCCTTGCTCAATATTATTGAAATGGTATTCCTGATGGGTTAAAACAGCAGTATCATCAGTATTCTAAGTAAATTCACTACAAATGAATTGTATTCTCTGTTCTTAGCTGAAAGTTTTCTTGCCTGTTGTAGTATTTCTTTTATCTTTGGACAAAACTGTTTTTGGCTTAGCTTACAGGCTAATTATCATTAGGGTTTTTTCCCCTCTCTCTCCATTACTTTTATGTATTGTAGCTTATTTGGCAATCCACGATGATCTCTGACCTCCTGACTCAGCAAAGCCCACTTGCAGGTCAGGTGGCCATGACCTTGTGTGGACAGAGCTCGGTCTGTTAGCAGCACATCAGGAAAACACCAAAGACAAATGGATTTGTTGTTTCTCTACTGACAGGTTACTCTGAGCTCAAATCACAACCAATGAAAATGACTTAATGACTCAAATACTTGGTACAGAAACCCTGATGAAAATCTATACTTTTCAAGAAAATAAGTGTATATCTTTATTTCATTTGGAAAATAAATTGTAGAGGTTTATTTTGAGGACAGCTTTTGCATTTGATCATAGATTACTTAAACTGCTTTGCCAAAAGTAGATTAAAGACATTAAGAAAGTAATGCTCATTCTTCCATGTCCTAGTGTTGATAGTGAATTCCTAATTCTTAAGCTAAATATGGGGTATATAGATAAGTAAATTAAAGTTCAAATCATGAAAGTTACTCATCAAGTTGGTGATCACCTGATTATAAATTTGGCTATATTATTTTAAAATGTGAATTATTTCCATCATTACGGTCAATGATTCTTAATGATGGATGGTAAGGGATGTAGTTTCTAAACAACGAAGTACTTTGTCTCATAGCTCTGATTTTCTAAATTACCATCCTTAATTTGATATTTCAAATAGCACTGTAGGAAAATAAGAAAGATTTTCATTATCAGAAGATTGAGAGACTCTTGATCTGATCTGCAGTTAAGAAAAGTCTGTTCAATGGCAGAATTTTTGACAGAGAAGAAAGAAACAGAAGGAAAATGAGTTGTTTCCACGGAGCAGGAATCCAGACGTCCTAGGGGAGGCAGAGGTGTAAAGTATCCAAAGACCTAAGAGAGGACACACACTTGGTGAAGTTAAAAGGTGGAAGGAAAAAATGCAATGCCCAGAACAGTTCTTTGCACATACTAGGCCCTCAGTAAATAGTTCTGAGTGAATACATGGACTTAGACCACCCAACTGTATGATGCACCGGTCTAATTTACTTTGACCTAGCATACAAAAGTGACACAAAGGTGTTTGGCAGGAGTGAGGAGAGCCTTCAGCTATTCTGGCACTTGCTAGAAATCTCCGTGTTTCAATGAAAACACTTCTCAGACACCAGTATAACTAACTGACATTTTCATCTCTAGGAAGGTAAAGGAAATGAAAGAAATGTCTATTTTTGGATCAAATTTTCACCAAGAAGGGATTGGCTGGTGAAACAGAAGTGGAAGAGAGGTGTATCTATTTATTCAGCAAATATTTACTGGGTGTCTGCCATGTGCACTCGGAAGATTGTGGCTGTGATGTCATCTTAGCTTTTGTGATAACTAACGAGCGGATGATTACATACTGCAGATTTTAGGAGAGAAATTTCAAATAGAGAAGTACATGTGATTCCATGGCCTGAGACTCTAAAAGAGATGACTAAAGAAATGAGATACCCAACCCTTTAATTCAGATTAGGGCCCTTTCTGTGTGCTTCCAAAAGCTCCTCACAACTCCCTTCTCAAATCCAGTATCAGGCTGGATCATAATTCCCTAGCACTCATCTCTACTTACTCTTACTATTACTGAAGCTTTAACTTTCAAGACAGCAAAGCACCATTTATCATATTTATCATTGTAACGTGGCAAATAGGACGGTCCCTGGCACATAGCTCATGCCTAATAAATTATATGTACACAGATGCCCACAATTCACTATATATGTATAATGAATTAAGCAATAAACAATGACAAAATTCTGATGCATAATTATGGGTATTTTTCTAAATTATCAAAGATAAGGTACACACCCTCAGATACAGCCCAAGTCCACAATTTTTTGAACGATTAGAATTAGAGTTTTGAGAGTTCTAAAAAAATGAGGAAAAGAAATGGCTGTGGCTGCCAAGGGCATGTGCAAATTAACTCAAAATATAAAAAACCATTTAAAGAAGAATGCAAGGAGAGGCAAATAACGAAGAACAAATACCAAAGAGAAAGATAATCCCATTAGAATAGTGTCAGGAAGCCTAGAGTCCGGAGTGAGCTGAAGTATGTAAAAAATTCTAAAAACAACCAAAGAGACATAAAAAGCGGGCAAGGAACAATCCTACAGAAAATGAAGGTGACAGAATAAGCCAGACATTCCAGAAAACTGGAATGCGTGTAATGTCCTGTATTGTGCCCATTTTTGCTCAGCACGTGGTCATAATTTCTGTCAAGACTGTTATACTATTTCTGTTGTACTTTTTATTGTACATTTTATTTCTATAGAAAAAAGAACAAGAAAGAGTAGGATCTCTAATAAGAAAAACAAAGAACTATTTATTTATCTCTTCTTAATTTTGCCTTTTAATCAAGGATCATGATTTCCCATCTGGTAGGGAGGAACAAAATGTAAATTAGAGGGAATTGAGACCCACAGCGGCACAATACTAGCTCCTTAGCTGTTTGGCGTGGATGGGGGTCTCCTGGCTCAGAGTGTATCCACAGGCCTGAGAACCCTCACGCTCTGAGTGTCCTACTCCAGCCAGCCATCTTGGAGGCATTTCAGCGAATGGAGAAATCCCCAAAAGCCTAGAGAGTAACAAAAAGAGAAAACATAAAGTCCCAGCAAAATTGTAAAATATATTCCGAAGCTTCTGAGCACACTCAGAAAAGAAAGAGATAATCATTAGGCGCCAACGAGAAGTCAAGCGGGACTAAATGATTTTCCTGTTCTGTAGAGTATCTAGAATGCAAGATGAAGACAAGTTGTGGTGTATGTGGATTTCATCAAGGCAGTTTTCACAATATCTCAAGATCCTATTACGGATTCAGTGGAGAAACATGAACTGAATAACAGAATAGTCAAGTGGATTCACAACTACGTTTGCATAACCGAACCCAGGGAGCGCTGAAGAATGGGTCCCTTTGATCGCAGAGGGTGATCTGTAGACACCTGCTTGTGTTTTTCTCTAGATCTCTATCAGTGATTTGAATGATGATTAATCTGATGAAAATAATAAAAATAAAGAGGCACCTATTGAACTCTTAGGTGTCAAACACTGTTCTATTACTCTTACGTGTTCTTTATTTAATCCTTCCAACAGCCCTACGCAGTTGATATTTTTATCTCCACTTTACAGATGAGTAAAGTGCAGCACAGAGGACTGAAGTAACTTCCTCAAGATCACACAATTCTTAGGTAGCAGAGCTGAGATTCAAGCCCAGATTGTTTACTTAATGGCTGAAGTTACACAAATGATATCCATCAATTTGTGAATGACAAAGTGAGCTAAATGAATGACTAAAGTACAGCTGAAGTGTAAAGTGGTAGATTTGGTATCCAAAAACAAAAACAAAAACAAAACAAAACTGACAGACTGGAAAAATTGGCCAAATGAATAAAGACAACATCAATTTGAGCCAAATGTAAGCTTATACACTTAAGTTCCAAAAAACTCAACTGCAAAAATAAAGATTGGGAAGATGGGACTTACTAATAGATCAAATGAGGAAGTCTTGAGAGTTTCATTTAATATATAGTCTCATGACCAGTGTATAGTGTGATTGTCAACAGAACACAATCTTAGAGCAAAATTTTAAAACATTTTTCTTCTTCCCATTGATCATTTTCTACCTCATTTTGACTATTTTTTTTTAACCAAGCCAGCTTTACATTTTTTATTCTAATTCTTGGGAATACGAAGGTTTCTCAGTTGGAATGAATCCACTAAACAATTTTTAAACAATTCCCTTTATTTGCATTGAACCAAAACAATGGCAGCAGACTAGTGGAATGAGCACAAGCTTGGGAGTCAGTCCCAGAGGATGAGTCCCCGCCTGGCTGTTGACTGGCTCTGGGACCTCGGCCTTAGCATCTGCATGCCTAGTTTCCTCATCTAGAAAATGGCAATAATAATACCTACCTCGCAAGAGCATTGTGAGTGAAATAGACGTAAAGAGATGAAATCATCCAGCGTGGTGCCTGAGGGGGGTTTGTTTTGTTCACTGTTGTACTGCCAGCAAGTAGGCCAGTGCCTGGCACAGAGGAATTACTCAGAAGTGTGCGTTAAATGAATACTGAATGAATGAGTGAATGACTGAATGAGAGAATGTGCTCAGTAAAGGATAGTTCTTGCTAAAGGCATGGCAGTGTTATCAGATTTGAGAAGTGTTTGTAAAGCAACAGACTGATTATTCAGAGGTTTGAAGAAGGGGAATGCTTTGTCATAGCTAAATGTATTTTTTCCCATCATGCAGAGTAGCTTCAGGATTTTTTAAAAACTAAACTAAAACTGTGACCATTAGGTAGTCTTTGTGGTGTTTCCTCAGTCCTTACCCCATGTTTCCATGAGGTGTCTAGAGTGGTCTCATTCTGTCTAGTCAGATATTGTTTGAAAGCTTGAAATGAAAAATGAAACCAAGTTAAATCTGGCTGGTAGCCCATTGAGAAATAGATTTTTTTTTAAGTAGATTAATTTTCGAAGACATTTTTCCTCTGTAAGACTTCCTCATTTTTAAAAAAAGCATTTAGTAAAACAACAAGAATGTCTTTTTAGTGTCTGGTTATCTCTTTTTCAAGACTGAGTTCGGTAAATTACATAGTATTAGATGTTGGTCATCTCCCAGATAAAAACCAAAGCCTAATGAAATCGTCAATGTAATTTATGAGTTTCTTTCCTAGAGGTAAGTGAAACTCAGCTTCATAGCTTTTGTTTGTTTGAGGGCCTTTAACATTAGTCAGATTAGAGCTTGTGTTTTTGCAAAACTATAAGGACAAAGAATCAAGTTGAATTTTGGATTTTTTTAAAAAAAAAAAAGATCCAGTTTTTGATTCAGTATTTCAAGAATAACAGAGAAAATAGGGTCTGGTTTCAGAACCTTGTAACCAAAACTGACAGTGGGGGCAATGGGGAATTGGGATAGGGTAGGGTTGAGAAGGAATTCCCCCATTTGCTGAAAGGAAAGTGAAACAAGGATATTATCGCTTTGCTGCATCATGAACAGGACAAGCGTATAACTGAAACCACACCATATAACACCTTTTCACATACTGCCTTCTGATGTCATCTAATCACTTACTGCCTGCTAGTCTTATGTCGCTTCAAGAGCCAACCTTAAAATTACACTGCGGTACAATTAACTAAACACATTGTATCTAGCCAAGACAGATAGTGGACTCCCAGCAAATATTTGTTGATTGACTCCTGCGAACTATGCAGGTGGGTTTTCTTTCTGGCCTCACATGTGACTTACTTATTTCCACCAGAGAGGTTTCAGTTTTTCTCTTTCTCTTACCTGAAATGCCATTCCCTTTCATTGCCAGTACTGCCTCAGAACAGTGCAAGAGAGTGTCTCCCTTCAGTAGCCCTCTGTGATTAAACCCACCTAAACTAAAGCCATCTCACCCATCTAGTAGCCCTTTTTATAAACATGGTTGTAGTCATTTCAGAATGATTTAAGATTCTTATTTCTCTTGGCTCTGACATCCCCCGTGTCCCACCATATACAGCCCTCAAGAATAGACATTGAGTCTTATTTCTCACAGGGACACACACGTGGATGCCCCTCCACATGCCCTGTCCACCCCATGGGGAGTACACTCAGAGGACGTGTTCTGCAGCTGGATAATGAAATTTTTAGCATTAATGAAAAACCAGACAACCCTCATTGCTTGTCTCTATCAGTCTGCCGAGAATGGGTATAAACGGAGTCAAGGCTGTAAGAGAGGGATTTTTTTCATCAGGCAAGTATCAAAACCTAATACATTTACACCTCAAAATTGCTTTAAAGTAGATTGGATGACTAACAAAGTCTTCCAAAGGGAAATAATATATGGTATTATATTTATTTGAGAGGCCAGTACAATATTTGAACTACTGTACAAAAACTAGTTTTGATTCATTCAATCTTTAGAAAAATGATTTGGAAAAGATTAAACTACATATTGCGATGGCTTACAGACCATCATACAAGTGTTGGGTACTTTCTGAACTTCCCCCGGTGCGAGTTGAGCCATAGGGCAGGCTGGGGCTCAGAGCAAGTTGTTTGCTTTCAGGCCTTTGATTGCTGTGAACTCGAGGGGTAAGCAGGCAGGTCATGAGAAGGTTTACACAGAACCCATGGCGTGCATAAGGGTGGCAGCAACAATAAAAATCCATATCTATAGGTGGAGTATGTAATGGTGAGGTTAGTGGTTAAGTGTGTTTAATATTGGGTTGGAAACCACTTTTTTTTTTTCTCATTCTACAGAAAAGATAAATTTTCAGTCTTTCTCTTTTGGACAGAGTATAGGCTTTGATGGAAGGGAACCAGGGAGCTAGTCTAGTGACCTGGTTATCCCGAATACAAGGCTCTGAGTTAAGAAATAAAATAAGTAGGAGATGTTGGGGGAGTTACTTGGTTAAGGAGATGAGATCCATGGGGTTCAATATGGGAAGATGCGGAGGGCTTCCGTGCTCAGGATTAGACCTGGACTGAGAATGACTAAAACACTGCTGGGTTGGAGACATGGGGGGAGGAGGAGAGAGAGTGGATTGGAAGGTGTGTAAAGTGATGTGGCTAGAACAGCATTTGACAATGCTGGTTTTAACGGTGGCATTTAAAGTCATAACCCTCACAACATTGTAAACTGACTGTACTTCAATTAAAAAAATCTTTAAAAAGAATGGAAAAAATATATACAGTAGCTATTTTTATCATTAAGAAAATAAAGTGATAACCCAGTACTAGATGGTAAAAACTGGGGAATAAATGATTAAAGACCCGTTGCAACCAAGAAAGGAAAAAGAAGATGAGAGGATATTTATTCCTCTTTTTCCTCAAGTCTTTATTGAACATTTAAATTGTCAGAGGTACTCTGCTAGGTACTTTGGAAGAGAGAAAGGTGAAGTGGAATTTATCAGGGACAAGCTTTGTAAAAGGAAGGAATATCTTATATACTTGAAGCACTTTTAAAGTATTTGTCAATTTTCCCAAAACAGCATATACTTCAGGTGACAAATTTCTATTTTTGTTATAGTTAGACATTGAAATAAAATTCGCTAAGACAGTGAATATGACCTCTAGAATTTTGAGCATATCATAAAATGGTCAAAATGAGTTTTACTATCTGTGATTGCATTAGAATAAATCCAAGGGCATTATAATCATATTAATTCTCTCTTTTATCTATCTTGATACAATTACCTGAAATCAGCATGTATGAAAGGAGATTTAGTCATTTTTAGGCTGTTCTGTTATTAGCTGTAAGACTTTATTTGAACTTTGCTCTTTCCGTGTTGTAACTGCTTCTTGTCCTCTAAAGACAAGTACTTTAGGTATGAATTCGGTCTGTAGCACACTGGCCACATCTGGTAGCCCAAGGCAGGAAACTATGACCTGGCGTGGGTTTCTGAACCGTTCTACAAGGAAGAGATACTACCGTCTTGGATTTACTTCTGCTTGTGCTGAAATTTTAAGAACATGATAAATAAATGACCCAGTGGACACAGAGCCCTGGGAGTCTACGTCTCTCAGCAATGCTGCAGGCAGGCCTGAGCAGTGGGCTGCCACTCACCCGGGCCTGGAAGTGGCCTAGGCCTCCCATCAGGTGGCACTGTCCATGATGAGGGGTGGGTGTATCCCGATAAGGGCAGTTTGTGGTCAGAAATTTGTGTTTCACTGGCTAGATGCATGACTGTAACCTCTTAAGGTTTAGTTTCTCACCTGCAAAATGAGGATGGGTTGGGTAGGGGGTGGGGGTCGGGGGGAAGTGACCACATGGGCTATGGAGGAATCCAATGAGATTATTTATCTATTTACATTTATTTGATAACACGTAATGTGTGCCAAGCACTGTTTTAATCACTTTACAAATATGAACGCATTTCATTCTCATGACTACCCCATGAGGTAGTTACTATAATTATTCTCAGTTTACTGATGAAGTAATGAAGGCATAGAGAGGTCAAGTAACTTGCTCAAATCCCAAAGCCAGTGAGAGGCAGAGTTGAGATTCAAACCTGGTAAATTGTAATTACCTATTTTCTATCTTAAGAAGATAAGGAAGAATCTTAATAGCAGGAAATGGACAGTGTTTCCTCTTGGCGATCATTTAGGGGCCCAGGATACGTGGTTGGTGACAGGCGCAGTGATTAACACAGATGCCTCTGCCCCAGGGCTGGCTATAGGAGCTTCATGCCTGACTTTGCCCATGGGTGGTTAGGAAGATGAGCTCTGATGGTGGGGACCGAGAGAGGCCTGACCTGAAAGAGAAAGTCGTGCCTTTCTAAGAACATGTTGAATTCATGCATTAGTCTTTCTTTCTTTCTTTCTTTCTTTCTTTCTTTCTTTCTTTCTTTCTTTCTTTCTTTCTTTCTTTCTTTCTTTCTTTCTTTCTCTTTCTCTCTCTCTCTCTTTCTCTCTCTCTGTCTCTCTCTCTCCTTCTCTCCTCTCTTTCCTTCTTTCTCTCTTTTTTCTCTTTCTCTCTTTCTGTCTTTTCTAAATCAAACCAGCAAACAAACATATAATAGGACTAACTTGCCTGTAGGTGGTACAGGCCTGATAGGCCAGAAAGCCTTCTCCATCCTGCTCCGCAATGGTTCTCCCCACCCCCATGCTCCTTACACTAGCTTTTCACTGGTAAAATTCACCATGAGAACTTCATTCCTTTGGCTGAGAGCATGACCCCTAATAAAACGTAAACCCCTGGAAACAGTAATGCATTATTAATTTAGTGTGCAGTTAGCCAGCAGATGCCTCCAGTTAGGTCTAGAGCCAGGAACAGGTTTTAGAATGGGGTAGGGAGAGAGAATGCCTCAGGGTGCAGTGCTCGGAATGTTTGCTAATTGACTGATCTGCTGGACTGGTGTCACTGAAAGATTAGAAGCCCTTAGCTGACTTCCATTCTCAAAAACTGACCTTTGGAATGATGACTGCAGTCCCAGCCTGTAGTCTCTTAGCCTCTGGGACAGTCTGTGTAAAGGTGGCAAGTTCGGTCTTAGAGCTATGCCTTCCCCAAGAAGAGAAGAATGAGGAACTGGGCATTTGCTTACCAGGGGCCGGAAGGCAAAAGCACAGAGCAGTCTTACAAAAAGGAAACAAGCAGTTTCTCAGAAGGTGAGTCCCTCGGTGCCTCAGGTGGGCTGTGGCCACCAGCCTGCTGCTGGTTACTCAGCCACACCCTGATCCTGCTACGTACCCGGGTTTCTGACTCCACCTGTGTCACTGTTGAGATGATTTAACTGGACGCAGGGAAAGCAAGTTGATAAAGGCAGCCAGGGCCAGGGTGGCCAGAGACAGGTCTTATGTGCCTTTTGAGAAAGGCAGTCAAGCCATGATCTAGAAGTCCTGATTTGGAACACCAGGAAACCTAAAAAAGTGAGTCGAGTTGGCAAGGCTTGGGAACAATAGTAATGGGTGGGGGAGGAGGCACAAGAGGGGCTGGTTCTCTTCTGCTGGATGTCTGGACTCTGCCTCAGTTCCCTAGTATTTCTTTCCCACCAAATGCCAGTGTGTGTAAGTTAGTGTATCATACACTGTTTTAACAGCCAGTGCCACTGACGGATGTTTCAAGGAAGTAGGAGGGACCTGACTTTCTCTGCTACTTTGAGAAAACCACTAAATGTTTACTAGGAGAGTTCTGACTTAATGAACCAGGAATACTCTATGAGTTTCTTGAAACAGAGGTTTTTGAGACCAGAATATGCTCTAGAGAGATGGTGGCTTCCTTTACCAGGTGTTTATTCCATGACAAATAAGCCAGCTTCCCCAGAGTTGGCTACTAACGTAGAGCTTTTGTTTGCCAGGTTTCATTGGGATTTCTCTCTGCCAGTCCAGAGCTGTGGTGCAGAACCACAATGCATGTTTTCTTTGGAGATGAATATCAGTGTTTTCTTTAAAAAGTTGCTGTAAGAACTTTAAAAAAGACTACAGCCCCACTTCCAGCCCATCCCCTCTAACTCTGAGCCTGCCTCTAACCGTCTGCTGTGCCTGGTCTCTGGGGTGAGGGGTATCGCTCTGCCCAGAGCCTTGAGTCAGGTCAAGTCCACGTCTAATTTCCTGAGTCCACACACTGATTTTCTTCCTCACCTCCTCCTTTCTGTGTTTTTGCTTACATATCTGTTTCCATCCGATGATTTAGGCCCCCCGGGGGCCGGAGCCCTGGGATCAGGAGCTCCAAGTCCAGATCTCAGCTCTGGCACTTACTAGCAATATGATTTGAGTCAGTGGCGCACCTCTGTGTTGACATTTCTTTTTCTATAAAATGACGGCTAACATACTCCAGAGGGTCTTTATGAGAATTAAAATGAATTCAAACATGGGAAGTGCTGGGTATACAGTTAGAGCTCAATAAGTGTTATTTTGTCACCATTGCCAGCATTCCCCGTAGCTCCTGGCACATTGTAGATGTTCAGCAAACATCTGTCGATCCTGAGAAGAAATGTTGCCTTTTGTATAGGAATTGCCTTTGCTGATTGAAAAGCTGAGGAAAAGGAAAGAAAGAAAGGGAAGGCGTGTTATTTCCTTTTCAGCATTCGAGGACTTTGTGTGAGGTCCTTTGATGCTCAGGGGTGTGAAGGAGAGCGGTGCTCGGCCTTTTGTCTAAACTGCTCTGGGGTTTGGGATTTGCTCAGCAGGCAGTGGGGGATGGCGGGCAAGCCAGTGTGATGTGCGGGGAGAGTGCCTATTGTGCTTGGAGAAAGTGGAATGTATTCTTCTCAGCCTCACCCGCCGCCAGCCACTTCACCTTTCCCGAGGCATCTCTGAGGATGGGCCTGTTTTAAAGACTGGAGCTGACATCATCGCATCTTAAAAGAACTGAGCATAATTGAATTGCTGATACAAGTGGGTACTTGCACCAGGCCCGGGTCACCCACATCTCTATGGAAACACATGTTTGCTTGAAAGCCCAGTAATCAGAAGCAGAGCCTTCCAGGAGCCAGCATCGGGTCACTTTTAGAAAAAGGCATCTATTTATATTCTCGAGCCATCAGAGACCTATGAAATGAAATAATTTCAAATTAAATAGAAAAAATCAGGCCGCAGATGAATGCTAACAAAGGCCGCCGGGCGCCCTCCCCCTGTGCTGGTGGGGCCCGAGATCTGCCGCGTTTATTTTTGCTGTCCTTTGCTCTTTTGCTCCCATTTGCATTCTGCTGCAGTGGGGAGGTGGTTCGACACTTTATGCAAAAATGGTTAATCTTCATTCATACGCACTTGCCGGTACTAAAATGGAAAATGCAAAACCGGGCCGGCCATAAAGTGTGCTTTGTGCTCTTTGCCAGCTCTGTATGTGCAGCGTGTACAAGGGCGTCCAATCCGGATGACCGCCTCCTACACAAGCACTCGGGGCTGTTGAGTAGAAGACGTTCTCTCATAAAGGTCTGAAACTTGCATCAGCACATCTTGCCCTAGATGTGCTCAAGTGATAGCCTAAGTGATTGGAAGCTTTTATCTGCCTCTGGAAGCAGGTTTTTTCCAAATAAGTATTGACTGTTAATGACCTGTTTAAAGAAAACATTCAATTTTCTTTCTCCATCCCACCCCCCAAAGAACTTAGTAGGCAGTGACATTTCTAAACCAAAGGCTAACCCTGCTTTTCAAAAGAGGCAGAGACAGGGCTTTTAAATGTGGAATTTTTTTTTCCTGACATTTGCCCTTAAATGCTTTTCAGTGAAGTTGTTGTAACAGTGGATTTGGTACGTTGAAGTGTCTTTGAATCAAAATGCAACCTTGAGATCTTTTTCCTCCCCTTCAAATTAAACAGAAAAGTCTAGGTACAAGTCTTCATATGAAATTTGTATTTCAGTCACCATTCTCTGTTTCATTGTTTATGTGTCCTCGTTCCTAATAATTAAAGCAACTTTCCTCTAAGGAGCAAGGCCCTGCACAAGAACCGTTATTAAACTGTGGGAATTAAATCACAGAAGAAAGAGCAAAAGCACTTGGAAAATGAGAGACCTCAGTAATTACAAGACCAGATAAGGAATGGCAAAGGCAGGAGTGAAAGGGAAGAGGGCGGAAAACGGGAGAGAGAGAATCGTCAATGAAAAATTAAGCAACAGAAAACCTATAGGATGTTACATTTAGACAAAGTCCCAGTTTAATGGAGGGAACACTGTTTCCCACTCCAGCTGACATGCAAGTGCCCCTGACTATGCTTAGGGGGCTGGACAGTTAGTCCTTGTACCAGTTTAAAGGTGATCTTCACAGAGAAATAGCCTAGGTCGTGGGAGACAGCACCCATGTCTTTTTTTTTTTTTTAAGCTGAGTGTTCAGCTTTCAGCTACCCTATTTACTAGATGTTCCCATCACCCCCAGGGCTCTTACAGATTTGAACACCTGACAGCTGAAAACGACCTCAGAAGTCCCATGCTCTGAGAGCATATTTCAAGGAGGGACACTAGAAGGTGACACCACACTCAGACAGACTTTGTCACAAACTATTATACCTCCCACCTTTTCTTCTAAGGACCCATTCGTCTTTCCTAAGTCATTTACTCTCCCCTAAGAGGCCTACATCTCCTCTGCTTTCCCTGTTTTGTTTTTTTTTAAATTTTCTTTGTTTGTTTAAAAAAAATTTTTAAGGGGGAGCTAGGTTTATTTATTTATGTTTTTAATGGAGATACTGGGGATTGAACCCAGGACCTCATGTATGCTAGGCATGCGCTCTACCACTGAAACATATCCTTTCCCCCATCCCTGTTAACATGGTATTTAATCCTGAATTCTAGGCCACCTCGGGGAGTTCTTCATTTTTTCCTGGGCATCTCCCTTATGTACATGAGGTATACATGTTAATAAACGTCTGTTTTTCTCTTACTGATCCTTCTTTTATTTACAGGGGTTCCAGCTAAGAACTCAGAAGGGCAGAGGGAAAATATTTTTTCCCTCCCCTACAACTCCAACCTCTTTTTCTGCAGCTGGAGACCTGAGGGCCGAATGCTCTGCTCTGACAATCTAGAACCTGTACTCAGGATTATTGGTGGCCACACCGACGCCTTTCCTGCATGCTCTATCAAAGCTTACCTGCCCTGTTTCCTATTCTTTCAGAACACTGCTCTCTGCTAAGGGCAAACTGATGGCAGCAGAGAATGAAATCAATTAATGTGTGAAATTGCACCTTCTTCCAGAGGTAAATAGCATACCATTAGCTGAGTAAAAATGCAGGCACCTCTTAAGAAGTTTACACAGGTTGCGAGTTTGCACTCTGGGAGACTGTAGGATGCTCTGTTTTGACTGAGAGGCTTTTTGCTTCTCCAATCGTGATGCATTTCCTACCCATGAGATCCGTGCTGATCTTCCTCTCCGAGGCTGCCATGAGAAAATGCCTCAGGATGTGTGTGATCATAACACTGTCTGAGCTGCACCAAAATCAGATCCAGAGACACTTCAATTACTTTCATTTATAAAGGTGGAGCAGTTAAACATTAGACCCTGGAGTGCCCGGGCAGCGTCGTAGAACCAACGAAGCAGTTTGTTGGCTGAGGGCCCACTAACTGCAGCTTTTAACACTGTCATCCAAGGGCAGAAACTGCTGGAAAACAGCCATGTCTTTATAACAGGTACATTCCTGCCCATTCCTGTGCAAGTTTGGTGGTTCGCTCTGCAGTCTGTGTCCTGCATATGTACAAAGCCCATATCACATGCCAGCCGGCTTGAGAGGACAGAGCCCAGGACCGGTTTTACTCTCCTTGCCGAGCTCTGACTGCAGTTCATAAGCTTGAGCCCCATGATTTGTTTACGATGGATTTGAGGTACGATGAGAACAGTGGCTTTGGGCTCTTGAGTCCGACTGCCTGGATTTGAGTCCTGGCCCTGCCACTCGCTGTGGGAACCTGGGTTACTTCCTGAATCTCTGTGCCTCCACTTTCACATGTATGAAATGAGGATGCTCACAATTTCTACTCTATGAGTATGTATGGCGGTTAAATGAATAAATAAATATCAAGCACTTAGTAGAGGGCCTGGCACATTCAAAGTGCGCCGTAATTGTGCTAATTGTTATTAATAACACGTTGGTGAGAAGACCATTCCTTAACAAGGTGATTTTTAGGAAACTGTCCTCCTATTTCTCTGTCTCACCTTCTAGAGAATCTGTTTGTTGTACGTAGCGATGAGGATTAAGGAAAAGGCCCTTTCGTAATATTCCCACGCTGCAGACTCTAGAGCGGTGGTTCTCCAAGTTCAGTTTGTGTGTGTCTGATGCCCCAGAGGGCGGGTTAAAACACTGATCGATGTCCCCTACTCCCAGAGCCTCTGATTGAGTCCCTCGATGAGGGGCAGAGAATTTACATTTCAAACAAGTGCCCAGGTGCTGCTACTGCTGCGCCTCTGGGAACCCCACTTTGAGAGCCACTGCTGCAGGCCAGCACTTCCCAGTGAAGGTGTGATGTAAGCCACAGAGGCCATTTAAAATTTTCTAGTGGTCACATTAAAAAAGTAACAAGTGATGGATGAAGGTAATTTTAATGTTACATTTTATTTAACCCAACATGTCAAGTATTATCATTTAAACACACATCGATATAAAAAAAATCTTGAGACAGTTTACATTCCTTTTTTTGTAGCAAGCCTTTGAAATCCAGGGTATATTTTACATTCCGAGCACATTCTGGTTCAGACTAGCCATATTCAGATCTGGCTTTGCAGGAAAATGACCTAAGGAAGTTTCTTTTTTCATGCTTCAGCCCCCTCCCATACCAACTGGAGTTTTTTTTTTTTTATGTTTTTATAAAGTGTGGGAAAAATGTGTATAAATGACTTGAGAAAGTGGTTAAAATCATCATTTAAAGTTTTTTCTTATGTATTTCCTCTGGTTCTCTAAATCTCATTCAAGAAGAGTGATGTCATACCTGAGACCAGGAAAGTCCATCTAACAGCAGTAATAGGTTTCAGAGAAACAAAACTGAAACTTTATTACTGCTTGCACAATGAAACAGGAGGAAACACAGAGACTGGGAAGTCAGAAAGCAATTTGGTGTTTCAATACACTGTTTTAACTCTTTATGATTTATACCATTGCATGAGAAATATGAATACATATAAATTTATATCTCTTTTAAACTCAGTTTGGTAGTTAATCAGATTGTCGTATATATTAAACTTCACTGAATTGTATTAATTAGGAAGGCTGAAACATATTTGCCAGAATTTGTACTATACAAGTTTATTTTTCAGAGAGAATATTTATCTACAAAGTAATAGAGTTTCTGACTAGCAGTAATACACATTAAGTAAGATCTTTGCCTAAGTAAGTTCAATTTGATAGAATTTTGCACATGAAGTGATTGGTGGTAACTAAAGTTGTGGATTATTAATTTTACACTGGAGAAGTGTATAGATGGTATACTGGTGATAAATAGTGAAATTCTTTTCTTTGGGATTGATATCTTTCCTAATAAGTTTTTGACTATGGACTATACATCTAGAGTGAAGTGAGACGTTAATCTGAGATTTCATAAATAAAATTTCAGTCAACAGTTTCCTTGATCTTTATTTTTTTCTAGGATATTTATAAAATGTAGATGATATATATATATGTATATTTATAATGTTATTATTGAAAGTTGAAGTATAATTATAGGGAAAAAATTTCAAAAGTACCTAAGCTATTGAAATGTTGCAACAACTCCAGGACTTGTATTTCTGGTTATCTTCATTTTCTGTTGATATTTGATATGCATGGAACATGTGTGTGTGGATTTGAGTGGTTAGGCCTCAGTAATTGGTCTTTTCCTACAACAGTCCTAAGTGATAATGGGAATTAGAAACCATGTTCTTTTCCAAGAAGTCAGAGATTGCTGTGCCTTTCAAGTTATATGCTAGGCTATGAGCATCAGTCAGGTCCATTGGTGATGGACAATCAAGTACGGAGACCAAGTGTGACTAGACGAAAGTAAGAGGTCTGTTGGTCCCACACATCTGTCACTCACAGCACCAGATGCTTCTCAGGTTACCCCAGGGGGGTCCGCAGTTATGAGGGATGGAGTTTTAAGTTGCTGAACTCTGGGCCTGTCATTTGGGAGGAGGTGACAATATGTCTCCTGGAGGAAAAGTTCCTTAACTGTTTAAGTTAAACAGTTAAGGTTCAGATTAAATGGATCTGACTGTCCAGATAGAAGGAAAAGTTCCTTAACTATTTAAATTAAACAATTAAGATTCAAATTAGGTGGATCTGACTGTCCAGATACAGTTCATAGCAGAGAACAGAATCCCAGGAGAATAGGAGTTCAGCACAGTTTCACTTTCATTGAGGTGAGGGAGTCAGAGGAAAGGCGATGAGCCTGTGACACCATGCTGGGGCAAAGTGTGCTTCTGAATATTCTGGAAGGGCTAGTGTCAGTCCAAGGTGTGGACTTTCGACAGGACCTTTGACTCACTGAAGATCAGCCTCATGTTTGTCCTTATTAATAGACCCCAATTTAACTGTCTAGCCACTTAAGCTCTTAATTCTTTAAGGCAAGTCATATTTATGTTCTATTTAGACTGCAATCTTTCATTGAGTTTCCATAACTGGAGGTGTAGCTGATTTCACAATCTCCCTGTTATATACCAGCCAGCAGAAAGTCTTGATGTACAAAGAGCATTGACTCCACCTGGAAGAGAGGGTCTGTGGAGGCAGCCCTCCACACAGGAAAAAAAAATTTGGTGGAGTAAAATGGGCAAAGAACAGCTCCCTACAAGTTGTTTTTATCTTATCTTCCCACCTGAGAAATCTGTAATAGCTCCATTCTACCCTCTTGGCCAGCCTTTTCCTTCTACTCCCCCCTCCAAATTGTAATTCATCTTATTGGCATCACTACCGAAGAAGAGTCTTCCTTGATTCAGATGCCGAGGTCAGTGAGAAAGGGAATCCCAAGAAAATAAATATATTCCCATGGTTATAGTTCACCATTCAGTACTGCCACTTACTCAGATCGCAGAAATTTTCTGTCCTCAATGGAATTCCTCCCTGAATCCTCCGTGGTGTTATACTTTAGAAAATGCCAGACATCAAAGCAAAGCAAAAACAAAACCCTTTTTCTATCAGATTTCACACATCCATAATGGCAAGAGTAGATGGGTCCAGAAGATTTAGCTAATTTAGTCTAATGAAAGGAATCATGGCTCACAGATTCATCCTAACAAAGAGCACCAAGACCAGCTGTCTCCTTCGAGCCTCCCTAGCTCTGTCGTTACAACTGTTTCTCTTTCCCTCCCTCTCCCATCCTCATTCTCTCACACACTCATACAAACGTATCATATGCAGAAAAGTCCATATGTATGCAGTGTATGTTTACATAATGCCAAAACTTCCATTTGAATAAGAAAATCAACTATTCAAATATCTTCAAATATCGTGCTTGTAGACCATCTTGCAGGCATGGTGATGACTGATCAAAGGTTTCACTTTTCATCCATGGCTGGTAACGAAAACACCAGATTATTTGTCCTTGCAATTCACGTACCATCTCTAGTCACTGTTACTGATATCAGAAAATAATCCTATTGTCTTTTACTAGTAACTCTCAGGGTCAAGAATAAATGATAGAATGAAAGTCAGATATTACTTGTCAGCTAGCATTATTTACTTTCGCCCTTATGTCAAGGCAGAGGATATAGAATTTACCATCTGGAAGAGTTACATAGACTGGAGGTGTATCCAATGGGATGGGCACTCTTTGCAGAGCATGTGAGAAGGAGATATGTTTCCGGGGATCGAGTATGCAGCGTCTCCCCCCACTACTGTGCCCAGTTGCATGTGTCAGTGACAATACCATTTAGAAACTAATAAAAATCAAATTTTACACTGTTTCTAATATTTGATAATAGATAATAGTACATGGATTCATCTTTGAGTGGTAATAAAGTTAAGATTATATATTGTCAGCTTTTCATCCTGAATCAACAAAAGGTAATGGATCTGAATTTATACTTTATTTAAGACCTGGGCTTAAAAGAAAATGGTGAGGGGAATTGTTATCCCTGAAATATATCAACTCTAAATACACTTTTTGTAGCAAAAGCCAAAAAGAATATAAGAAAGGGTTTCAGTATTTCTTGACTGACAAAAAGCATTAAAGATGCAAGTAGGCAGCATATTGATGTGTTGGCCTGTTTAGCTGCTAATTTCCTAACCAATCCGTTTTCCCACTGTAAATCATTTATGCTCTATTTCAAAAAGAGATTGAAACTATTAAAGACTTAAGGTCTATCTCCTATAATAATGGTAAAAGATTTAGACCAGATGAAAAGAAAGAAAACTCCACAGCTTAGTGTTAAGAATACGGATCTTCTCAGAGTGGGCCACTTCTCAAAGAAGATTGGACACCAAAGGCTGAAAACCAAAAGAATTTAGGGAAACAGAAAGATTATGGGCAATTTTAGGAGTCCATTTGAGACTAGAGATCCTGAATTTATGGTCATTAAAAACATGGTAAAGGTATATATGTGTTGATCTGGAAGGATGTTCATATGTTGATAAGTGAAAACGCAAGTTTAAAAACTGTTGTTATGGGTTTCTTAAGTTTTAATCTGGAACCGTTTCTCCTGTTTCTTCCTGGAGTGCTTTCGTGTAGTTACATCCATGCAGGATGGATGTTATATTGACTCGAGAAAAATGAAGCATTGGAAATATAAGGATTATGATGACTGTGCTTAGTTAAAATAGGTACACTTTTCCTCCACTCACTGTTTTTGACCACCTTTCTTTTACATAATAAGAAACACAGTTTGGGTCCATATCCATCTGTCTTTGTCATTTTCCATGTTAGTACAGTATGAATAAAAGATTTTACATTGGCATCTGGAGTTATCATAACATGCTTTTAGATCACATCTAAGACAAGTGCTTAGCTTGAAAGTATTTTTATATTCTAAAATGGTATTTATGATTATGGCTGAATGAAATTGTTTACTATGTTGTAAGAAAGCATAAAATAACATATGGAAAAATCAATTTTAAAACTTTAAAGTTAATCCTTTTTTTTCCTTCTTTTGTAGGGCTTTTTATTCCACTAGAAGCAAGATGGCTGAACTCAATACTCATGTGAATGTCAAGGAGAAGGTAAGATATAATTACATATCGGCTTGCAGAAACTCCAGACTGGATAATGTAGTCTCTAGCTAATGAAAACTCAATTATAATGGAAAAAGGGGGACATGGTGTGGGGGGATGCATAGTAAGTTTGACACACTAGAAAACCACTCCCAGAATCCTAAGTAGCATTTCCTGAATGTGTGTTTAGCATATTACATTCATAGATTACTCATGTAATCTTGACCATAACCCCATGAAGTTATTCTCATTTTATGGAAGAGAGAATTGAGACACAGAGAAGATAAGTCCTTTACCTAAGTTCATAGAGCTGGTCAGTAACAGAGCTGGGATTTGAACCTAGGAGTTCCATTCTGCAGTTCACACTCTTAACTACCGTACTGGTTACATCTGAGAGCTAGGCTATTATGTTACATGTCCAGAAATTGCCTCATATAGAGATGTCCAAAGCATTACCTGGGGGTCATGCTGAATACCTTGACAGTTTCTCTCAGCACTGAGAGTTCATGACTCTGAAAATCTCCCCTCCTCATTATTTGTTGGAGGCTGATGACACTTCACAGACCTTCCAAGTCGTGTCCTCCTCTGTGAGTTTCCTCTACTAAGGTCACAAGCCCTCACCTGCCATATGTGCTCCCTTGCACTGTTAGCTCTTAATGATCATAACAGTAGATCACATGAGACCGTGGAGATAAATTTGTTATCTGGCACCAGGGGAGCTGAGGTCCTAGAAGAGATGTGTCCGTGGTTGCACAGCAGAGTGGGAGAGCCTCAGCTGCAGCTCGCTCCAACCTCCTGCAGGCCCCCTCACCTCTGCTAGGCTGTAAACTGCCCGGGGGCAGGACTTGGTCTTTCCTCTCTTTGTACCCCCTACAGTACCTAACATGCAGGGTGAGTGATGAAAGCGGTAACATTGCTGGAATCCTTAGTAACCTTTCTTTCATTTAGCAAAGGTCTATCAGACTCCTGCGTTGTCCCAAACACTGTTCTAGATGCTGGAGATATGGCACTGAACCTGTGGCTGAGGGTCCTGCTCCCACGGTGCCCGCTGTTTAGGGCAGAGAAACAGAGAGTAAACATGAAAACGTATAAATGAGCATGATCATTTTAGATAGTGGTAACCATGATGCAGCGGGGTGGCAGCGGGAGGTGGCTACCTTAGATGCAGTTGGTGATGGCAGCCCTCCCAGAGGAGGTGATATTTGAGCTAAGATAGAGAAAACAGGAAAGGAACACCATGCAGAGATCCCAGGGCAGGGCTTTCCAGGTAGAGGAGCAGAAGCAGACTCCTGAGGTGCACTAAAGTCCAATGTGGTTGAAGAACGAGTGGCCAGCGTGTGGCCGGAGTGTGGTAGGCAGAGGATGGTGTGGGCGCTGAGATCGGAGAGTGTGGCAGGAGCCAGTGCTGGTAGAATATCGGCCCATCACCTGCCTTCCTCGGCCTCCACAGGATCCACGAGGGGAAGATAGGGTATCAAGAAGTTGGATGAGAAAAAATGCATTTTCATCTTTACTCTTGTCTAAATCGAAGTGAGCATTTCCTTCAATCATGAATCTAGGCCAGGGGGAGAAAAAAACAGCCCATGGGAGTAGCAGGGGTACCTGTGACTTTCACAGCTAGAAATCACAGATCTCTTTATTTCAAATTACATTTGTTGCAGACATCCTGAAATGGTGTTTGTTCAGCACTACTTCAAAATTACTGTAGTTACAGAGCCTGCCATTACATCGTGTTACCTGATGTTGATAGAGAGGACCGTATATTACTGTAGCATAATTTTTTTATTAATATTTTAACTTTATTTCAGTATAAGTGGTTTCCTCTGTAATCATATTATTTTATTTAAAAATTATTCTGAGAAGGTCTGTGCCCCAGAAGGTTTACAGCCATAAGAGAGCCAGGTAGGGTTTTATTCAAAGAGCAGAAGTAGCTGCTGAAAGGTGTTAAGTAAGCAGGAGCGTGACTTGGTATGATATATTTTTAAAAGCTCCCCCAGCTTTGTCAGCTACTGTGCTGCCTGTTTTCTAGGTCTTCATATTAAATCGCTTTGTTGTTTGATGAGGACACAGAGGCTTGAAGTAAAGTGATTTGGTCAAAGTCAGACTCTCAGGAAATGTGAAGGAGCCAGGACTGAAACTCAGGTTCTGTCTGTTCTAAAGCCTGTGCTCTTTCCACTACATTACTGCCTCCCGGAGTTTTCCACCAAAATAACCCCAGGGCACAGAAGAACAAACTTGCTACCCCAGGTCTCTGGGGACATGGTCAAAACCAACTTCCGCATACCATTTCTTTGTAGTCTTAACGTGTTATCTTTAACGTTGTTGCAAACATTTTACCCATTATATTCTGTAATATATTCCATATATTATTTTAAGACAAAACTGTTTTCACTTATTGACCATTGAGCAAACAATAGCAGAAATCCTTGCCCCCTTTATAGCATGGCTTCATATTCTCCATGATTCACAGTCATGCACTTGGGAGAGACTATGTGTTCCCCAAGTTGAGAAGCCAGGCCCGGCACCAGTGCTGACCAAAGATTGGGCCCTTTCCAAATGTCTGTTTATGGGTGGGTTGAACAGCTCCTAAAGTTGGGTTATGGGAAGGAAAAGCACTTTCAAGAATCACAGTCACAGTAATTGATTCCTTGCAAAGCATGGCAAGTGGACAGACCAGTCTGGTAGGCTCAGAAGACAGAATGTCTTATTCAAAACAGAGGTGGCTTCGAGCCAGCAAGGGGAAGGAGGCTGCCCCGTCAGCACGCAGACCACAGAGTCACTGTGAACACTCCATGCATTCGCTTAGGCCCACATTCACCCACTTGTTATGACCAACGTCACATTATACATTGAAGAGGAACAGTCGATGGTGTTTCTGCCATTGCACTTCAGTAACTTATCAAAATGTTGGCATTATTTTGAAAGAGCGTGATGTTTAAGCTGTAAATATTATCAATCTGCATGACAGTGAAAGTAAAGCTCCTCTAACTCAGTGAGTAAATTCCATCTTCCCGTATCAAAAGGTTAATAAATTTCTCAGCTCAGTAAAATAAATCTTAATAAACAGAAAGTTCTGATCATTTGTAATTTTCCATTGATTTACTTTTGTACCTTTATTTCTTTAGTTATTAGCTTTTATGGCCTTTTCATGATTAGTTTGTTTCCCAATCTGTCACACAGCAATGACATTTTAGTTCGGAAAATTAAGAATAATAACAACTGTTATGTCTTAAATTATAAATGATAAGCTTTTAGAGATGTGAGAACAGATCTGTGAGTGTTTTTACACAGTATCTAGTCAAGCACTGTGGGAAATTAAATACTTAGTAAAAGTCTTGCAGGAAATGAGCTCATCAGTTATCTCTAGTGGGTCCCCTGTTGGGTGAATTGGAAAGGAGGTGCACGGGTGGTGGAATCATTTCTGTCCTCAGGCGGCTTTTCGTCCAAAGACATAACCTAAGATCTAATACTCAAGACAACAGAAATTTACTATTGCCACTCTTTGTGACTGTTTATCTTTAAGTACCTTTATATTATTGGATTATACCTGAAAGGATTTAAACTGGAAATTTTGTTAGAAGTCAAAGTTGAGTCTCCTTAGCATGACATTCATCCTCTGTGTGATCTCACCCTGACTCCTTTTCCACCTTTGTAGCTTCTTCTCCACTCTCTCCCTTCAACGCATCACCAGTGTCTCTGCCTCCAGGCCTTTACAAAGGCAGTTTCCTGTCTCTGGGACGTCCTCCCCAGGGACCTGCCCCTCACTCACCTTCCTTTTAGGAACCCTTTCGGAGTCCTCCTTTGTCCGCCCTCCTGCCCCTTTCGGAGGCCTCCTTTGTTCGCCCTTCTGCCCCTCCCGAGTGAGTTGCCCTCCCTCTGTTCTCCCCTGTGCTTTGGTGGGCTTCCCTGCTGTCTGCACTACAGCCGTTATCCCCTGTACTGTGACTGTTAGTTGTCTGTCTCCCCAAGTGAGATTGTCTGCTCCTGGGGGCAGGGACTGGGCCTTTCTCATCCTCATATTCTTGAGTCTGACACATAGTTGACCCCTAGTTCAAGTTAGATAAATGAATGGATAACAAATGAATGAACATGCCTGCTTGAAGAGTGACATTCTTTAGAGACTACATTTCTCATTCACGATATTTTGCCAAACCTCCAGCCTTCTTAGAAACTGAAGTGTAGGTTAATGGAAATGTCATCTCATTTCAGTACTCTTCTTGCTATTAAATAAAGCAAGTTTTAAGTTGCTTCTCAAAACAAGCTTAGGCCATTTAGGTTGACTACACATGGTTCTGCAGAAAAGCAACATCTTTATGAGATGATTATCAAACAGAGGTAGGTGGTCTCAGGTGGGTCTCAGTGATAACAAATCAAGTCCTTTGGTGAGTTATATCCCACAGTAAGAAAGAAAGAAAGAGAAAAAGAAAAAGGAAGAAAAAAAATCTCTGTATCTCACTTTATTAAACAAAGATACCAGAACAAAATTTTTAGGCTAATCAGGGACCTTATATTCAGGGCCAATTCACTTTTTACAGCTCTTTTCTAAATAGCATATTTTTTAAAATAGCAATTTAACACTAGGAACTCATAGATGAGTTAAGCATAGAGCTCAGTGGTGACTATTACATTATTGCTCATATGAAACACTAGGGTACCAAGCTAAATTGATTTATTAAATTTTAGATATAATTCTCAACTGAATAAGAAAAGATTATTGGAACTGGCATACACAAAATAACATCTCTAGTCAGATGTTTTCATACATTATTATAAATCAGTTTAAATAGAATATATTTCAGCAGCGCATTCAGGTGATAGAAAGTCAAGGAGATCCTTGTTTGTAAAATGGGATTACAAATGGAGTTACAAAATAGTAGTTGCTGAAAGTCCTGTTATGGACTGATAACTAATTCCAACCAAAAAAGTGATCCTTAAGCCACTTTGAGGAACCAAGTATGCCGTCCCATTTTATTTGTTTATTTCTCATGTAACTGTCTTGAGCTATGTTTTACAAAGTACTGAAATATGGGTCAAGTCTTCATGCAGGGGAGTATTGTCAGAAAAACCCAAGAGTTTGATTAAAGAGCTTCTAACAGGACCAGAGAAAGTACAGAAAAAAGTCCATCCTCATACATCTTTAAAATATTAACTCCATTTAAGAAGGAACTCATTTCATGGAACGCGGGACAAGTTTTAATGATATGCAGTTGTTTTTAAAGACCAAACCATGCAAGCTTTGGAGCAAATCTTAATTTCATAATTTTGTCAGAGTGTTTAGGTCGGTTTAACCCAGTCCTTAGATTCAAACAGCAAAAACACAAACCACACACACAGCTTTCTGGTTTCACCACGGATACGTTTTTGTCATCCTCTTCTCATAGGAAAGGGTCGTTACATTTCCCTTTCAAAGAAAGGAGAAACATTGACAATCGTTACTGCCTAATACTTATGTACAGAACTGCTGTTGTTGTTGCTTGGCAACTGGAAGAGATTTGACAAGGAGTCTAAAGGAACTGAATGAATAAATGGAAATGTCAGCATCAGTTTCAGGGGATAAGAAGAAATTTACTATTGCAGGATTAGCATCACATTGCTTTTTTACAGGCTGCACGATTGGAATTCACAGTGTTTCTGTTCTGCTTCTCCCGCCCCCTCTGCTTCCAGCCTTTCATCTTAGTCCCTTTTGCACCATGGCTGAGAGGTATATACCAGATGGATGGTTAAGGCTAAACAATACAGGAGCATGTCAAAAATTAAAATTTCCTTTGGTGGCAGGGAAAAAGTTACCTCTGTTGGCAGTCCCTTGGAATTTATGGGTACTTTACCAATAATCTAGTTATTTTTCACAGTGATCCTTTGTATTAAATTATCCAGTTTTTTACAAATTTTTTTAAAAAATGATAAGGCTGCAGTGGTTCCTTCTTTTCTGACCTTGAGCATTAAAAATCTGTCCAGATGGATTAGATAGGTAGGGAGGTAGATTGATTGAGTCCATGCTTGAAAGTAAACTGCTTGTATTACTATTATTATTAAAACCACTTTTTCTCTGTAAGTGATTTCTCCACTACTTGATTACAAGTTCCGTATAAGCACAGACGTACTTGTAATTTGTCTGTGTACTCGGTAGCTCCTGTAGTAGTAATAAAATAGACTCTATGCCCCCTCAAATATTTGCTAATTAATATTTAGTTAAATAACCGAGCCAAGATTCTGTAATGGCGATTCTCAGTAGGAAGAAAGGAGAAGGTAGTGGAGCGCACCTCCCTGCATTGGGACAAGCATTAGAACGTCAGTAGGGAGAAGACGGGAACAATTAGAAAGAGCATATTTGTGTTCGTTGGAGTCCTCCAAGAGCTGAGGCCAAGATGGGATTAGACGAGCAAGAGATTTCTGAGGGGTGGGAAGCAGTTGCCCGAAAAGAGAAAAGGAAGGAAGTATGTGCAAGCAGGAGAGTCTACAGACTCACATGCAGGTCTGCCATCTTTGAAAGGATAAGAAAAGAAAACTGGGTAGGAAAAGTCTCCACTTACCGTGCAATTCTAAGAAAGTTTGCACAGGTTGATGGGAGTCCTCCAGTCCCCCACTTGGGGGGCTTCCATATCCCTCAGAAATGAGCTGTCACTGGCACCCCACCACCTGAGCCATTGACTGGCTGCATCCTAGGGGAGTGTGGCTTGGGTGGACCCAGAGGGACAGTAGCTGGACTGTCACTCAGCTCTGCTTTCAGCAGTGGGAGATTTCTGTGGCCACCACAGTATTTGAGACTATAACAAAATTTTCTATTGAAAAAGGAAATTGAAATACCTACTTTGGAATTCAGTCATATAAGAGAAAAGCATGAGATTTATATGTTTAGTGGGAAGAATTATTTAAAATTTTGGGTGGTGGGGGAAACCCACAGGGAGTGATGTCAATAATTAGCTCCTCCGCTCCAAGTGGAAATCCTAAATTCCACTGTTAATTAATAAATTAAAATGCAAACTCTAGAGTTTCCCTTCCCTTAGCAAACTGAGCCATACTGCCGCTCGTGCAGGGAGTCCTCTCAACTTCTAGGGCAAAGGATGACTTAAGAGTCTTATTTTCTATTAACAGTATACTCTATTTCTAACTAGACTTAGGAAAACAAAGGGACACATTAATTTTACTGAAAAACTGTATGCCCTTGATGCATTGTGTAACCCCTCTGAGCTTTGGTGTCATTATCTGCCAAATGAGGGATCGTTTTTATGTGGAGGATCTCCAAAACCCGTTCCAGCTCTAATATTGGATGAATCCATGATCTTTTCCACTTCATAGGCACTGTAAAAGATCTAAAAGGGGATGTACCACGGACCAGAGAACCTGAGGGCAGCCTTAGCCCTGATTCTAATCAGCTGCCACAGTTTGAATGTGGTACACAAACTCTCTGTACTCAGTTTCTTGTTAAAAAAAAAAATGGGAATTTGACCTATGGCTCACTGGTACAGCATTTCTGATGCCATCCGGTCTGTGGACACTTTAGAAATCTGCTACTCCATTCTTGCAGATAATTATCAATAAAAATGTCCTGAAATGATGATCGAGGAGCAATGATACAACTTAAAGTTAACATTTTTCTTTTTTTATTATGTTAAGAGCCTTTAACATGAGCTCTACGCTCGTTAAGTGTACACTGCAGTCTTGTTAGCTACAGCACAGTGTTGCCCAGAAGATTTCTAGAACTTAGTCAGCTTGCACATCTGAAACTTTATACCCGTTGAACAGCAACTCCCCATTTCCTTTCTCCTCTAGCCGCTGGCAACCGCTACTCTCTCTGCTTCTGAAAGTTTGACTGTTTTCAGTATCTTGTGTAAGTGGACTCATGCAGTCATTGTCCTGTGTCTGGCTTATTTCACTCAGCATAATGTCCTCAAGGTTCGTCCATGTTGTTGCGTGTGACAGGATTTCCTGCTTTTTAAAGGCTGAGCAGTATTCCCTGGTGTGTCCGTGCCACATTTTCTTTACCCACTCATCCATCCATGGACATGTGCTAATGTTTGTTTGACGTTTTTATTGGCTCAAATTGTGGCTCTAGCTCTTCTCCTAAGGCTAAATACACGAACTAGTTTTAACTCTTTTTACTGCCTTTAGAGAAAAAGCCAACCAAACTCATAAAAATCACTGGGAAAACAAGATCTGGTCAGAAAGATCTTAATTTTCCTGATGTTTAAAGTAGCATGCCCTTTTGAAATTGGTCAAACCAGTTAGAATAAAAAATGGTTTGTGGGTGAACAAATACACTTCCCCTGGAGAGTGTCCCTGGTTTCCATGGTGGTGAGACCCCTCCTAGTTTCATGCTACAGTGAAGAAATATCCAAGATTGATATAATTTAGAGGTTAAATTTACTCCTTTGTCCTGCTGTTGACTAAGTGGTAACCAACTCCTTTATTTGGTATTGATTAAAGGGTAATAGTGACTTGTACCTTCATGATACTCTTTATCTGAAAAGTTCTGTGAATGAGCGGGGTGGTGGGGGAAACCCACAGGGAGTGATGTCAATAATTAGCTCCTCCGCTCCAAGTGGAAATCCTAAATTCCAAAGAAGGTGAGGAAAGATTGGTATTGAATATTCTTAGTTAGAAGAAGAAAATAAATTAAAAAGATCTTACTTTTCTATGCTGATAAAAATGCGAAAAACAAAATACCTTGTGAAAAGAAAATTCCCTGTTTCTTTTTGTCTTCACTGATAAATCCAAATATGGATTTCATCAGAGAACGTAGTTAAACTAAACAGAGTATTTACCTGGTCCCAATGCTGTGTGGTTGCAAAAGGCTGGCTGAAAACAGACTCCTGGTGGACTCAGGGGCTCACCCTATCCTAGATTATGTGCAGGTCTAACTGGTAGTTCTGGGAACACATAAGGGAGAATAAAGCACAGTTACAGAAAACATGCAGGTATACACTGAATACATGCTAGTAGCTAAGTGGGTGAAACGAAATGTGTACTAAGCCCATTGCCTGTCTCAATATAGATTAGAAGGGTGGCTGCTATTGATAGCAACTGTTTGAGACATACCTTCCACCTACACATGCCAGATTAAAGGTGAGAATTCTGATGTGAGGAATGTATCATGGACTAAATTAAAAGATTTAAGACACTTTATCTGATTTTAATTTTACTATCTTTTTATGTAGGAGAAAAGTCCATTTGAGTATCTCTTGCTCTACAACCAAGCAACTTATCAGGCTTTTTTCTAGGAATTAAAGAAGTTATAACTTCTTTAAGCTATCAGTTTTCACTTAGAATTATAACCATTATATTAATTTGTCTTTTCTCTCTCTCTCTCTCTCAAATGCTCAGTGACTTGAGAAATTATAGACCCTGAATTGATGGAAAGATGTCTGGGTTGTTGTTGTTTTGATCCTTTTAGGCAGATCGGGTTCTCCAGTGACTAGAACAAAGTCTCCCCCGTTAAGAGGTGGGGTCTGTGTTCCTCCCCTTAAAACTGCTTAGGCTTTTGGAACTGGTTGATCACGAGAGTGAAAGGAAGCAACTCTATGTGACTTTCATGGTGGGGTGACTCAAAGCTTCTCCCTCACCAGTCCCACTTGTGTTGGGACTCTGAGCTGCTGTGTAAATAACCTGGCCCCTATGCTGTGAGGAAGCCCAGACTAGCCTATAAGGACCACATGGAGAAA
The DNA here is from genome assembly GCF_048564905.1 of Vicugna pacos. NCBI lineage: Eukaryota > Metazoa > Chordata > Mammalia > Artiodactyla > Camelidae > Vicugna > Vicugna pacos. The sequence continues at coordinate 70,384,483 of NC_132991.1, read as the reverse complement.
AGCTGAGAGTAATACGTGGAGAGAGAGTGAGATGGCTCGCCAGACCCTGGCTGCACCAGAACCTCCCTCCCACACTACACCAGCTCCTCTGTCTGTGTGAGACCCCCAGGTAGATGCACTCCACTGAAGTCTTGAATTCCTGCCACACCAACATTGAAAGCTTACAGTTGATTCTTGTTTTAAACCACAAAGTTTTAGAGTGACGTGTTTTGCAGCAGTAAGTAACTGGTATACCCTCTCAAGCAGTAAAACTCTTCTAAACTAGAACTGATACTTTTAAAATTACAATGTGACAAAAATAATGGACAAGTGTGGATGAGTAGACAATACACTCAGGTAAATTAGTTGATAGGTGAGCAGTTATACCTAAAGAGAGGTCTGTCCTAGCCCCCTTCTTTTCTTTTCTCCTCCTTCCACACCATCCCTTAGCTCTCTATGCCTTCTTCCCTTTTATCTCTTATGCATGATTCTTAATTCTGGATGGACATTAGAACCACTAGGAAAACTTCAAAGAATAATCACTATCCAGGTGCACATTTAATTGTTTGAGGTGGGATCCGGGTGCAGGTATATTTGAACCTCACCAGGTGATCACAGTTTGCAGGCAGGGCTGAGAACCACTGTTTGAGGCTGACAGTGCCCACATCTGTTTCTTTGGCTCAGTTCTTCCTTGGAGCTGCAGATTCATAGATTCAACTGCTCTCCAGGCCGCTGGATGTGGATGCCTCCCAGACCCCGAAGCAGAGCGCTTCACCTTCCCCACTACTCCTTTTTTCAGGAAATGACACCACGATCCACATAAATACTCAAGCCAGACACCTGGAAGTCATCCAGATTCCTTCGTCTTCCTCACTCCTTGCATCCAGTTAAACACACATCAGTCACTTCCTTCCAAGGAATCTGTGAGTCATTCTCTCCACTGCTCCGCCTTGGTCTGCTCTCTCTCCCCGATGTCGCATCAGAATCCTAACTAACATTCATTTGATCTCCTCCAAGTCATACACATAGAAATCACAGTGACCTTCTTAAATATGCAAATATCACCCTCCTCCTCTGAGTAAATGCCTCCAGTGACTACCTTTACAGTCAGGCTTGGAATTATAAGATGGCTTGCAGGGCCTTGTCCAGCTTCATCTGAAATCCCCTTCCTTCTAACATTTAATACTCCAACAATCCTGGACCCTCATTCCTTGGAACATGCTCCCAGTCACTCAGTTCTGTCCATGAGCAGATGCTGTATACTCTTCCTGGAATATTCCATCTCTTCTCCCCTTCCCCTCTCCTGGTTTGGTCTTACTTACACTTCATCCTCAATTTAAACATACTTTAGATCCTGAGATGGGGCCTCCCTGATTCTCTGGTTTAAGATAGGTCCCCCTGTTACAGGCGCCCAAAGCACCTTTCCTTCCAAACTCATCAAACATCGCCTTCCTAGACTATACACTCCACAGCAGGTCAAGGGATGTATGTTACTGCCTGCAGCCCAGCTTCTACCGTAGTCTGTACATTGTGACTGACTGACTGAATGAACAAATAAACATGGATTTCGAGATCAATATCAACTCTGAGGGAAGTTCTTGTCGTGATACCCTGGCCTCTGTACTTGGCTCTGGCCCATCCAAAATTCAGATTAACCATTTGGATAAGATATAGAAGATGGCCACTGATTTTTTAAATGATGTAAAGTTGGAAGGAATGGCTAATGCATTCCCTGTTTTAGGTGGTAGAAAGCGAAGTTCTTAAAGTTAATATCTGACTGGAGTGATGGGTCAGAACTCACGGACTGAAATTTATTAAAGATGAATGTAGTATCTTACCCTTGCATTCTAGTCACTCCACAATTACAGGACAGGGGACACTTGTCCCAGAAACAATCCAGGGTATGTTAGTGGCAGAGTAAGCTCTGTTTGAGCCAGTAACTGATAAGGCTCCTGAAAGTGCACATGTCATCTTAGATTCCTTTCGTGGAGAAATGGGGCCCGACCCAGACAGGTGCGGGTCCCATAGTCCTCTGCTCTGATCCAGCCACCTCTGGAATAACGTGCTTTAATTATAGGACCACGTTTCAACAGAATGCGCTTAGAGGAGCCTAACCAGGGTGGTGAAAGCTTGGGAAGCACAGCTTATGAAAACCTGAAGAGTATATGTTTACTCCGTCGGAGATGGAATTCTGAGGAACACTTTTGTCCCTTGAAAAAACAACGAAGGTCTGGTCTTTGGGGAAAGGATGACACTTATACACCAGAAGAGTACTGGGAGGTGGAACTGGAACCCAGGACTGGCAATATCTGACATCCCCTCCCTGGCCGCATTCTTATCAGTGACCCCTCTGTCCTCTCGCTCTCTTGACATGATCGCTCGTCCCTTTGCCTCTCCCTAGTCTCCCAGTTCATCATCCCCCTTCGTAGACCACAGATGCCTCCATCAGCAACTGTAACAATTCTCAGCCACGTATCCCTGAGCACTAGGAGCTACCACGACGTTTCGTGGAGTTCATAACCTTGGAGCCTTCCTTTTCTCTGCTCCTGCTCCTGGCTTATTGGGAATTGCTTCAGGAGAGTCCTGCCAGTTGGCTCCATGCTCCACGACAAATCCATTGCTGTCTGGCCTGAGTGGGCCTTCCATCCGCTCAGCCGTTTGGTTCACCAAGGCCATTTCCTATCACATTCCCACAAGGCAGCTTGAAACCTTTCCCCACTTTTTACCCCAAAAGAAAACTCTAAAACTCTCTCTCAGGGGAGATAGTTTCCTCAAATTTTCCTCTTCACAATCTCAAAATTTTACTGTATTTTTACTTTTCGTTTCTCATTTCTTCCTTCCTCAGAATTCTGAGAAAGGGAGAGAAGAATCTGCTGTCCCTTCCCAAGCTGGCTTTTCCACGTGGATTTTGATACCATTTCCCTTCCTTTCCTCTGGAACTCTGTTTCATAATTTAGCTCCTGTCTTTACTCTCTTCAAATCCTTTCTCACTGCCAGCGCCTTTCCTCTGTCAGTGAGCACACTCAAGCCACTTTGTGGAGATTCATTGTCTGGTGATGGTTTTAAGATGGGGAGAGGAGAAACCGAGCCAGCAAATCTAATTAGAAGGCTTTTTCCAGAATCCAGGTTAAAGATAAAGGGAACCTGGCCAGGGTAGTAAAAGGAAAAACAGAGAACAGGTGAGTTTCAGAGAGGATTTTTGTTGTCAGAATGACCTTGAGTTAGTGGTTCCTTATGACTTTGCCTTATTTTCCTATGGTTTTGTCAGCTCCTTGGGGGTAAATACTGTCAGATTCATCTCACTTTCCCTCACGAAATCTGGCTTGAATGAATGGTTAGAATTCCCTCAAAACATGTGTGTGGGGAGGTGGGAGAGCTGCCCTCTGGAAGGTTAGCTTTTAAAACAAGGCTAGTTGGTGAGAAAGGGGAGGATATCTCCATATTAGAAGGAAGAAAAGGGTAGACCTTTGTTCCTCAAAGTGTGGTCCTTTGTGGTGTTTTCCCATTGCTCTAACAACTGTAGTGACTTTAAAACACCACAAATTTGTCACCTTACAGTTCTGGAGATCAGAAGTCTGAATGGGCCTCATTGGGCTAAAATCAAGGTGTCAGCAGGGCTACACTCCCTTCTGGAGGCTCTAGGGGAGAATTCGTTTTCTTGCCTTCTAAAAGCTGCCTGCATTCCTTGGCCCATGGTCCCCTTTCATCTTCAAACCAAGCACTGGCTGCTCGGGTCTTTCTCACAGTGCATCAGTCTGCCACTCTCTTCTTCTTCCTTCCACTTATAAGGACCCTGGTGACTATATTCAGCCTACTGAGATAGTCTGGGTAATCTCCCCTTCTCAAGGTCATCTGATTAATAACTTTAATTCTATCTGCAACCTTTATTTGCTGTGGTTCCTGGGGATTAGGGCGTGGATGGCTTTGGGGGCTGTTAGTCTGCTACCACGTCCTTGGACAAGCAGCATCTTCATCACCTGAGAACTTGTTAGAAATGCAGAAGCTCAGGCTGCACCCTGAGCCTCTAAATTAGAACCTGCATTCTAATCAGATCCCACATCTGACTGTGCTTTCAGGTTTGAGAAACCACAACTAGACTATCTCTAAGATCCTCTCTGCGTTAAACTTCCCACAGTTCTATAAAAACTGCATTTTTCCCCCACCTTCAAATCTTCATTATTCCTTCTAATCCTGGTTTCCTGCCAAAAAAAAAATTAATTTTGATTTATACCCCTGGTGTTAATTCCCCAAAAGTCAGCCAAGTAGAACATAACAACACTTCATGCATATATTTTACTGGCAGAAAGTAGATGTTCAAAAAGGCAATTAAATTATAGAATTATCCATGATGCAAAGGTACTGGTCTGCAAAGAGTATTTTCTTCTCCAGGAAGATTCATAGGAGATCTGCCTTCATTAGGTTATAGATAATATTAGTGGCCCAGCAAGTGAAGCAAAAGCTACACAGATGAGCTGTTTTTAAGGCATCTCTAAACGGCTCAGCATTTGAGAAATGTGACCAAAGCTGATTATAAAATTCCTTTCAAAGTTGCAGGAATGGGCAACACATAAATAACTCTGCTTCTCACTGGTGCGAAAAAGGAGGTTGCAGGCTGTTTGATTGCTGTCCTCCTTGTAGGGAATGAGACCAAGCTCACCTCTAAGATTACAAGCTCCTCAAGGCTAGGGCCAGCAGTACCCGGGACCTAGGAGGCACTTCATGCATTTTGGGCTTGAATACTTTTTACCGGTGTGTAATATGTTGCTCTGAATTACAGAGACGCGCTGAAGAAAAAAGCTGGATAAATAAGCCTGAAATGTTGCAATGACCATCTTACTAGACTCCCTCCTTCCTTTTGTTCATTCAGTTGTTCATTCATCTATTTGAACATCTATGAATCATCTACTGAATGCTGCCTATTGTTCTAGGCCCTGCGGATAGAGAGCTACAATCCCTGCCATTTACAAGCTCACATGCCAGTGGGGCGAATAGTCTGATAAGTAAATAGTTAGGGTAACGTTGAGTACTGGACAGGGTATGTAAACGAGGCTCATGGGCCTCTCTTCTCCGATCCATCTTGTACATTCTAAACAGGATTTATCTTTAAAATCGCCCATTTCTCCCCTTTGCCAATTGGATTAGTTCTTTGGCTTTATTATTTTTATTTTCAGCCTTCTTTACTAATGTTGCTTCTAGGCACTCGATCCTTGTTCTAGAAAATGAAACCTCTCCAACAAGTGCAAGTGAAAAAGAGGTTACTATAGAGATGTGGTAGGGACTCATGGGGCTTCAGGAAAAGCTCGAAAACAGTCCCTCTTCGTCTCCATTCTGGCTTCTCTCCCTTGGTGTGAAATAGTCCAGACTCCAAGGCAGAGAATCTAATTGGCCCTGTTTGTCTTTTCAGACAGGCCACCTCCTGACTGCTGCGATCATTGGCACCACACTCTGATCGTTTCCTTCATATCATTCACTTAGCATGAGCTGCAATTCTGTATATTTTTAATTTCCTTGTTTTACATCTGTTTTCCTCTCTAGGTTTGGTAGTGACCATATCTGTTTTATTACTGCTCTATTCAGCCACTAGTGCAGTGCCTGACCATAGTAGGGATTTAGTAAATAAATGAAAGAATGAGATGGAGTTGGGGGGTTGGGGATCTGGGCCCCGGGGGAGCAGGGAGTGCGTGTTTGTTAGCCCCCGTGTTGTTAGCCCCTCTATGATGGGCTTCCCTATGGTGCCACTCAGCTTGCAGGAGAGGAAGAGATTGAGGAGAGCCTTGGGTCCACTGACTGCTCAGCAAGGCTGTGGAGGAAGTTTTTTGGTCTTTGTTTTTTTGTTTTTGTTTTTAAATTGAAGTATAGTTGATTTACAGTGTTATGTTATTTTCTGGTGTACAGCATTGTGTTCAGTTATACATATATATATCCTTTTTTATATTCTTTTTCAGTATAGATTATTACAAGCTATTGCATATAGTTCCCTGTGCTATATAGTAGGACCTTGTTGTTTATTTATTCTGTATCTAGTAGTTTGTATCTGCTAGTCCAAACTCCTAATTGATCCCTCCCCAGTCCCTTTCCCCTCTGGTAACCATAAGTTTGTTTTGTAAGTCTGTGACTGTTTCTATTTTGTAAATAAGTTCATTTGTGTCATTTTTTAGATTCCACATATAAGTGATATATACTTGTCTTTCTCTGTCTGACTTACTTCACTTAGTATGACAATTTCCAGGTCCATCCATGTGGGTGAAATGGCATTATTTCAGCCCTTTTTATGGCTGAATAGTCCATCATATATATATATATATATATATATATATATATATATATATATATATATATATATATTTATTTATTTATTTATTTATTTACACACATGTACCACCACTTCTTTATCCAGTCATCTGTTGATAGACATTTAAGTTGCTTTCATGTCTTGCCTGTTGCAAATAGTGCTGCTTTGAACATTGGGGTGTATGTATCTTTTCAAATTGGAGCAAATCAAAACTACAATGTGGTATCACCTCACACCGGTCAGAATGACCATCATTAAAAAGTCCACAAACAATAAATGCTGGAGAGGGTGTGAAGAAAAGGGACCCCTCCTATACTGCTGGTGGGAATGTAATTTGGTGCAACCACTATGGAAAATAGTATGGAGATTCCTTAAAAAACTAAAAATATAGTTACCATATGACCCAGCAGTCCCAGTCCTGGGCATATATCCAGAGGAAGGCTCTTAAGAAGGGAAATATACAGAGCAATCTCCCCTAGATGTCTCGGCCAGCACTCACTCTAGACGCATATTCTTTCCATTTTAAAGACGTACCAACCTTTACACCTAGAGAGATCCTTCTCCTCCATGACCCAGCGTACATGCTCCCACCCTTTCCTTTTTAAAATTTATTGAGCAGCTAATATATGCCCAGTTCTATTTCAGACACTACATGCATCATCTCTTTGCATTTTTCCTGAGACTCTAGCAGGTAATATCCTCATTTCACAGCCACAGAACCAAGTTTAAACAATTTAGGCAGTTCTTCCAAAGTCATAGAGCTAGCCTGTAGCAGAACCAAGATTAGAAAATAGGTCTGGTGAATGCCAAAGCTTCTTCCACAACATTTGACTGCTTCCCCTATAAAGCAGTCTCCCTCCTTGGGCAGACGTAACTGCTCCCTCTCCTGCGGTACCGCAGTATCTTGTTCATAAAGACAGCACCGCGTTTTACACACTTTCAGGTACCGGCGGTTCTAGCTCCGCCGCTGCACTGTCCATCTTAGGGCAGGGACCATAGTTGGCTCCCCTTTGTGTCCTCGGTACCTGTCACCTAGTGGAGGCTCCACCAATACCTGTCTGCTGGGCTGAGCTTTGGAAGGATGGTCAGTTACTATGCTATTTCCTGTTTTTTAAACTCCACAAAATACTGTGAGTATCTTATTAGAAAGAAAGTAGAATGATCAAGTCTCATCAGTCTTCCCGTCTCTGTTATTGAAATGTAAAGAACATGTCTGTCCTCCCTGACCATGGCATGTCTAGATCACATCACAGTCAGCAGAGACTCACTTGCTTGTTATTGTGGGTGGTAAATGCTGAGTGATGGGATCGTCCGAACACTGGCAGAATATTCCTTTGACACAAAGCTGCAGCCTGATCTAGCTACAAATTGTCATTCTCTCATTCAACAAATAGTTGTTGAATACCTACTACAGGCACATTATTAGTCACTCACAGGTGAGCATGGTGGTGGTGCAAAAATGACTGAGAGGAGGATTCTGCCCTCAGGTTGCTTACCGTCTAGAAGACACACCTTACACAAACACTTCGGCTGTGAAGTAGAAGGTGCTAGGGGTTGAGACACCTGCTGATAAGGGCTATGGGAATTAAACAGGGACTGAGATGCCTTATACAGGGATGGTCAAGACAGACTTCACGGAACACGTGGCATTTCAGCGAGAATATAAGATTTGGGCAGGTGGACACATCTCAGGTCAAAGGCAAAGCTCACACAGAGGTGGGGTAGCAGACCAACCTGGGCTTGCACTATCTGTAAAGGGCAGAGCGAGAGGGACATTTGGAAAAGCAATTGTTAATGGCTTGAATGCCACATTATATAGATGCCATTTTACTCTTAAGGAAGGTGGGAAAATAATCAAGGTTATACTTGAAGAAGAGCAGTCTGGTAGCAACCTCAGAATGAATTTGCTGGGGAGAGGCCAGAAGCAGAGGGAGCCGTTATTTTCTGTTTATTTGATAATACAGGGCCTTTACTGATCACACAGCTGTGTAGGTGGATAGAAAACTTCAGTCAGAACCTTTTTTTTTTTTTTTGAAACTGAGACATAGTCTAAGTAACTCATCAGTAAGCAAGAAGAATTTCTAAGGAATCATCACAGACAGGCTCAAAGGGTGCCCAGTGTGAATGAGTAAATCTGCTAACAGCTCCTAAACCAGACAAGTCAGGTTCTGGTTAGGTTCGTGCGGGAGGCTGAAATCAAACAGGGTCTGTGACGGCCACACTGCCTTGCTGCTTGGTGTAGGCAAAATGCCAGCAGGGCGGGCCTGAGGCAGAATGGGGCAAAACCTGTCAAACAAGATAGAAAGCCCCAGAGAGAGGAGGGAAAGGGAGATCAGAAGTTAAATCAAAACAACTTTTTTAATGTCCATTTTTTTTATCGAGGTATAGTTGATGTACAATATTATATAAGTTACAGGTGTAAAATACAGTGATTCACAATTTTTAAAGATTATATACTCTATTTAGAGTTATAAAATTTTGGCTGTATTCCTCATGTTGTATAATATATCCTTATAGTTTATGTTACACCTAATAGTTTGTACCTCTTATTCCTCTACCCCTTGTGTTGCCCCTTCCCTCTTCCCTCTCCCCACTGGTAACCACTAGTTTGTTCTCTGTATCTGCGAGTCTTCCTCTTTTTTTGTTATATTCACTAGTTTGTTGGGGTTTTTTGCAAATTCCACATATAAGTGTATACAGTATTTGCCTTTTTCTGCCTAACTTTTTTCACTTAGCATAGTATCCTCCAAGTCCACTTATGTTGCTCCAAATGGCAAAAATCTCATTCATTTTTATGACTGAGTAGTATTCCATTGTGTGTGTGTATGTATATATATATACCACATTTTCTTTATCCATTCATCTGTTGATGGACTCTTAGGTTGCTTCTACATCTTGGCTATTGTAAATAGTGCTGCTATGAACATTAGGGGTGCATGTGAGCTTCTATTCATGTGCCTGTTGGCCATCTGCATTTCCTCTTTAGAAAAATGGCTATTCAGATCTTCCACCCATTTTTTAAGAGTTGTTGTTTTTTTGATGTTGCGTCATATGAGCTGTTTATACATGTTAGATATTAACCCCTTATTGGTCATATCATTTGCAAATATTTTCTCCTATTCAGTAGGTTGTCTTTTCATTTTATCAATGGTTTCCTTTGCTGTGCAAAAGCTTTTAAAATCAAAACAACTTTTGAGGTGCAAAAGGCAGATTTCTCAATAGCAAATTGAATTTGCCAAACTAGATTTAAATTAGTGAAAGCAAAACAGGAGAACGTGATTTGGGAAAGGTAAAGCAGTTGCTAAATGAACCACTAACTAGCGGTCCCAATGGTCACCCCATATCCTGTGCTGCCGAGTGATGCCCCTTCCACACCCCCTACCCCTGCGCCCGGAACACTCTTGTTTATGGCGTGAGAACCCTTGAGGGATGCCATCAAGGGCAGCTTCAAACAGTGGGCTTTGGAGTGAAGCGGCAGCAGCAGGCTCACCCGCTTGGACTGTGGCCCTGAAGTAAAGGCTGTGTGTCTGAAGCGGCGCCAAAAACAGCCTCTGCAACACAACCACTGCAGGTGCGAATTTTATGAGTTCCTCGTATGCAAACTACCATTAGTCACGCATTGATTGATCCATTGCTCCAGGAGCTTCATTTCCAAATGCAAAGGCAGCCTTTCAGCCCAACGTCCCTGTAACATGCTTTTGTCATCCACTCCTTGTATTTAAAGCTCCTTCATAAGGAGATCTTTTTTAGATTTAAATGCTTGGACCTCTCATGACTCCGCTGCTTCATGAATAGTGACACTGTGAGGTTCCTGTATTTTTATGCGCACATATGAGTGCCCGGATCTCTCTATCTTTCTCCAAGATATTTTCATAGGGAAAAATATATAGTGAATTTATAAATAAGATGGTTGAGAAACAATACTACCCTCCACATTAGCCAAGTACTGCAGAAACATGTTGGCCAAGAAATTCACTAGAATTCAGCATTACTATAGAATACTTAAGAACAGGCAGAAGTTATTTTTTTCTTTTTTCTTTTCTCATTTCTTTAAAACTTGACATTCTTGTCTTAGTTAAGTGTCTTTATTCGGGAATTGTATGCAATATTCATAGTTATATTTGATATCAAAACTCAGTTATTGACAATTATATGTCAATATATATTAAAAAGGATATGTTCAGAGATAAGCTATATGAAGTGACAAGGATAGATGTTTTCTATATCCTACCATGATTGTTGTTTTGGAGTTTTGTTTCGTTATAAAGGACAGGCAAGAGTAGCGTAAATGTCTGAAGAGGAAGTATCGCTGTAAGCTGTGGTTTATATTAAGCTTTGCCTTAACTTGATAAAATAAATTACGTTTTGCAGAGGAGAGACTGGAAGCAGGGAGAACAGTTATTTTATGTTTATTCCATACTTCTGGGTTACAGCTGTGTAGGTGGATTGAAAACTTTTGAGTTTTTTTTAAATTGAAGTACAGTTGATTTACAATATTATATTAGTTTCAGGTGTACAGCAGAGTGATTCAGTATTTTTACAGACTATACACTATTAAAAGTTATTAAAAGATAATGACTCTAATTCCCTGAGCTATACAATATATCCTTGTTGTTTATCTAGTTTATACACAGGAGTTTGTATCTCTTAATTGCATGCCCCAATATTGCCCCTCCCTACTTCCCTATCTCCACTGGCAGCCATTATTTTGTTTTCTGTTATCTGCGAGTCTCTTTCTGGTTTGCTATATATATTTGTTTGTTTTATTTTTTAATTCTGCATATAAGTGATATTACACAGTATATGTCTTTTTGTGCCTGACTTACTTCACTAAGCATAATATTCTCTAGGTCCATCCACATTGCTGCAAAGGGCAGAATTTCATTCCTTTTTGAGGCTAAATAATATTCCATTGTGTATATGTGTGTGTATATATGTATATATATATATAGCACACACGTCCTTTAACCAACACTTTGGTTGCTTCCGTATCTTGGCTCTTACAAGTAGTGCTGCTGTGAACATTGGAATGCATGTATCTTTTTGAATTCGTGTTTTCCTTTTTTCCAGATATGTACCCAGGAGTGGAATTGCTGGATCATATGGTCTAATGGAATTATAATGTAGTTAATGTAATTAATAAATAAGCCTTGTATTATTTAGAAGAGCATGGCTGATGTGATAATAATGATGGTAATTATTAAGAAACTTAATGTGATACTAACCACTCCTAGCGGCTTGAAATGCTAGAATTTTATTTAGAAGAACTACATTAGGAGGATGACGTGTAATATTTACACATGACCCCATCGCAGCAGCACCTACTAGGCCATCTGTATTTATTGTTGGACGTGTCCTGTTAGTGACTTTCCTGGACTGGATGCAGGTGTTTTTGTTCATGTTTTCTCCCCATCTTGGCTTCTTTTTAAAAAAGAGATAAATGAGGAGATTTTGGTCAGAGGGTATAAACTTACAGTTTTAAGATTAACAAGTTCTGGGGACCTGATATACAGCATGGTAATTGTAGCTGTATATACTGTATGGTATACTTGAGAGTGGATCTGAAACGTTCTCACCACAGAAAAGGAAATGGTAATTATCTAATGAGACGGAAGTATTAGCTAATGCTATGGTGGGAACCATTTTGCAGTATATAAATGCATCAAATCAACATGCTGTACACCTTAACTTACACAATGATAGATATATATAAAATTAAATATAATGATATATAATATATATTTATATACATATAAAATTTGTATAGGACAAGGATAGATGCTAGATATTTGATCATCATTTGTATATATGTGCATATATATATATATAGAGAGAGAGAGAGAGAAGACAACATAAAAGGATGTTGAAATTTGGTGTTCTGTCACACAATAAGCATTCAAAAACTATTTACTGTTTTAAAGAGTACAAGAGAAAAAATGAGAAAGAACTTGGATTTAATAATATTTTTTAATATAAAGGCTAGAAAAACTAAGGAGCATACAATGTGAAAATTGAAAAAAAAAATCAAAGGCCTTGAGTCACATATATACAACTATATATATGTGTGTAGTTTTCGAGTCCTTGATGAGACCCACATGTCTAGCATTTATGAATGTCAACCTTCACACTAGCTTTCTATAATGTCAGAACCTCTACAAGTTATATACCCATATCTTGTGCTGTTTTCTCATTATGATCTAAATATTCTTATATAGAGATCTGTATGGAAGAGGCTGCCTATTTTCTAACATAATTAGGAAGTAGGCCATACTGCTTAATTGAGTGTTTGGGGCAATACAATCACATTATACATCATCATACACATAGAATCCATAGTCCATGAATCTGATTACAACAAACTACATGTAACTCTAAAACTCAGCTGGCCATAACTGAACCATTGGTGGAAACACGTAAAGACTGTGCGGTGCTTTTGTGATCGTCATTATGGATGCTCCTCACCTTGACACCATGCAGTGCTCTCATATTTGTTAGTAGTGGCTGCAGTAATCCCCTTGATAGAAGGCTGGGTAAGCCAGGGTTTACTCAAGTGAATAGAGCATCCTGTAGTAATTGCGAGTTCTGTGAGATAAAGGTCAATTAGTTCTATCAGGCAAAAAGAAAGAATATGTGCAAAATTTGATTAAGAAATACCCATAGGTCATTAAAAATTGAATGCCAGCTTAACCCGTTGAAATCCTTAGCTCTCATGTATGTATTTACTTTTACTGTTTTAAATGTTTGATTTCAGAAGTGTGTTTGGGATCATTTTTCTGTATTATGGCTAAAATTGCTATTTCAAAACTACAATGCCCCACACCTTTATACCTCTATAAACATTAATGGAGTTTCACAACACACTTCTGTAAAGCTCAGTATGACCGTTTCCACTGCACAGATAAGAGAAGCTGAGACATGAGGCTATTTCTGTAATTTTTCCAAAGATACCCTCTGAGCCAATGGAGAAGAGAGCCGGAGACAGAAAACTATCTGTGTCCTCACTGAAAACACATCTTGTATGCATCTGGAGTCTGGAGGGTGAGGGAGATGGTGGGGAGTAGATTGCAAAACCAGAGCTGGCTTTTCACACTTGCTACTCCAGTCCTAACAAGGAACTCTTTGTAGAAATGTGTACTCAAATAAAGAGAGTGTCAAGGTGATTACCAGGATGAATTTTTACGGGTCTGAAATGCCTTTGAATGTGCTTGATGGCAAGAAGATATATTCGTTGGCTTTTCAAGGCCTTTCTAACAGTTATTATTTTACCCAGTGAGAGATTCATGGATGAACAATATTCATAATGTTTAGCTTTCTTTTCCTTTACTCTCCTTCACAGATCTATGCAGTTCGATCAGTTGTTCCCAACAAAAGCAATAACGAAATAGTCCTGGTGCTACAGCAGTTTGATTTTAATGTCGATAAGGCAGTGCAGGCATTCGTGGATGGTAAGTACACATGTCCCCTGAGCCTAAAGATACTAGAACTAAATAGTCCATATATTCTGTATTTTCCCCTTGAATGCACTGAGTACCAATTATTTACTAATACTTTAATTTTCATAAAAATATGCAAGGCTTTAAACATCTACATATGAAAAAAAGAATTTGGAAGTTCTTTTTCCCTCATTGGGAAAAAAAAATAGACTGTCATTTCTAAAGGATACCTATTGTAATGCTACTAATTCCATTGTCTACCAGTCAGTACAACTTGTTATTCAACATGTCTTTTATTTGATGGTGTCCTTGTTTTGTTTTGTTTTGGGGGGGTAATTAGTTTGATTTATATATTTACTTAATGGAGGTACTGGGGATTGAACTCAGGACCTCGTGCATGCTAAGTACGCATTGTACCACTAAGCTATACCTCCCCCCGATGATGTCCTTGTTAATGGAGGATAATGAACTTCATTCCTGATCTGACCTTCTCAACTCTTCAACCAACATAGTTCTGCTTGGCCTTATGACTGGAATCTGTGATGCTTATGTAGTCTGAGAGGACTGGGTTAGTCTCTAATATCCTTAGTTTATGATTTTGAGATTACCTAATTAATCAGACTATCAGTTCATCTCATCTATCTCTAGAGGCTTTTTGCTGTCTAAAAAAAAGTTGTTTTTTTTATAAGACCCTTGCCAATGATGTTACAGAATCTGAAATCTCAGGGATATATTTAATGTATAAATGTGTATGTAACCTACTGCTTTAGATTTCCTGTTAATTATGGGAAATTCTTCTCTCCTAATCAAATTAAACAAGTTCCATTTATGAACAAAGATCTCATACCTGTCCTTAGTTATCATATGTCTTCTGCCCTAGCATTAGTGTCTGTTTTGTAAATATGGACTAGCTCAACAGAATCTCACCAAAGGTCAGGAAAGACCTGTCAGCACATTTCTCGGTTTTATCCTAGTTACATTTTATTTGTTAAGGACAGTTTGATTTACTCACTTTCCTAGGAGTAAGATAATCTTCCTAAATTTCTATGTATAGTATAATTGCCTCTCAGGCAGTGTCTTGGAACCAGGCAACATGCTTGCATTCTGATATCTGCAGCCAACGTTTAGGGTCCTAATTGAATTAGAAAAATGATTATCATTCAAAATAGGCCCACAAGCAGACCCTTGGTGCACAACTTTTCTGACTGTTTTTCCTGCTTCCTGTACTAGCAGGTAGAGAGTCCCTACTCATAAGAAACAAATACGGAGAATACGATATTAATCCGACTTTGCAGCATTTGGTGCAATTTGTCTCAAGAAGAAACGGGGGAAAACAAATACCTGGCTCAGATGAACTCTCTTTTCAGGTTTCACTTGCCAACATCACTCACATGGAAAAAAGCTTTAGGAAAGGAAAAAGGTTATTATCCTCAGTCCTCCCCACCCTTACTTGGATTGAGGCCCCCACATTCTCCATCATGAAAGTTTTTATTACAAAGTGACCCTGATGAGATGCACAGATGCCCAGTAACTGATGGACTGTCATCATATCCGCTCGCATTTAAATGGAGCACCATGCTCATCCTTCTTGAAATTTTCACCTTGTCGGTATTGAGGTCTCATTAAAAAAACCTCATTGATTGCTAAGAAACCTCCTATCATTTTAGATAGGGACCATTCAGGAAACTTGTTTAAAAATCACTGAACATCAGAAGTATTTGTTAGGAATCATTTACGGAGCAATACTAAAAGCACTCTTACCAAGCAGTTTCAGTGTAATTAAAGTTTAATAATAACAGTTTCAAAATCATCTGTAAACATAGGTATTAATTCCTCAGAATTACTTTCTAAAAGCTCATTGTCCAAATTGCAAATAGAATTTCTGTCAAAATATGAAAATTAGAGGAATAATTGAATGTTGCAATTGAAAGCAATAAGCCACTCACTTCCTTCCTCTGATTAAAAAGAACAGTACTTAACCTTTTTTTAATTTTAATTTTATTTGGAAAAGTGAAGTCGAGCTATCAGTAAGAACTACCCTAATGATTATTAGCCACAGGTGTGACTTACCAAGAAACCTAGGGAAAGTGACTTCCTTAAGTTCTTCAAAAGGAAAATGCTGTGAAACATTAATTCTCTGGGCAAATTAGAGAAAGACCAGCCCAGTTAATAAAAAGTCTGAATTATAGCTTACTTTTAAGTATAGTCTTATTACTTCAAGTACATGTAACTCAAAAAGCCTGAGAGGGGCACTGAATTGGAAACTCTGAATGGATAGGAATAATTAGCCTTTCTAAACATTAGTCAAAGCAATATGGCCTTCTGCTTATCTCACAGTGACAGTAGGCCCAATAATTGGGGCCCTACTAATTTGAAATTTGTTATAAAGACCAACCTGAAGTTTATCTTTGTTTAACCAACACATTCATAGTAGAGAACTATTAGTATAATGAGACTGTATGAGAGTGCTGAAAATTGTTAAAAGAATACATTTAACAGCTACTCTTTTGTAAGTACCTATTTAAATGAGAACAGTTGACCTACTCATTACCAATAACTTACTGTTGAAATTACCCCCAGCACAGTGAGCAGAGGGAATGAGTGAAGAACTTCCTTTGACTCCTTGAAGACACTTAGTAGCTGACCGATGGTTAAGCATTTCTTTTTCAAATATTTTCTAACTTAATCAGGTTAGGCATTTTCTCTGAGTCCATGTGGTCCCACTTGTGTATGTGACTGGCACTGACAGAACCTGAGACAACTTGTTATTTGAGGAGCTTCTTTAGTTTCAAGGTGGAGCCTTGCCAAGACTGCATCCCGTCTCTGCCCACAATGATGAGAACAAAACTTAACATCAGATCATCTGTCCTCATCACCCTGCAGGTGGTGAACATATTGAGTAGAGGCAGAAAATGAACAGGAATGGTCAAACAAAAAGTTAGGATTCACATGGTTAATAATATTCAAAATCCCATGTTTGGCCCAGAAGATTATAGGTATTTTGATTCATATATCAAACAGACCAATTTTAATTCTACCTATGGCAATGAAGCTGTCAGAAAATTCTCAAGATATATTTCATTTTCTCAAAGACAACATAATGATAAAAAAAAGTAAGCTTCATGTAGTGGGGCTTAATACTTTGATAAAACCAAGATCATGCAGTGAATTAAATGAAAATCTGGAAATAAAAAATGAAACTGGCATTTTTATTAAGGTGGGATGTATCAAAACAAATGAAAAAGCTGGGGGAAAAAAATGCTACCAAGATGGAAAGACAGAGATAAATTTCGTGAGGTGTTTTATTATGTGAATACATGTTGAAAATTCTTTGTCTTTGTCTAGGCAGTGCAATTCAAGTTCTGAAAGAATGGAATATGACAGGAAAAAAGAAGGTAAGATTGATACTGATTTTAAATTAGTAATATTTTCCATCAGAACCTCTGTGGTTGTTATCATTTTAACAAGGCTGCCAATTCTGTGCTTCTTTCAAATATGTTAATATGTGCACCCAGAAAGCTTCCAGGTTCATAACTCTCTTAAATTACCAGCCACCCTCACTACTAACGCCCTTGTTTTCTGTTCAAGTGTTTTTAACCACCAGGTGTGCTTTAGAAGTCGCAGAGCTTTTCTTTTTAAGTATTAAGGCCAGCCCAACCGGAGAATTCAAAGGATTCTAGACATTAACTTGCCTGAACATATCCTGTAGCACAAAGAAAAAAATTAAGGAGTGTTTTAAAGATACTTGAAAAGCTCTAAATATATTTTCACATGTTTTTCCAACTGAGAGAATCTGTCCCAGGCTGCCCCCAAGATACTTTTTTTTTTCCTGAGTTCTAATAAGCTAGATTTTTAATAAAGAAAAGAAAAATGCCTCAAAGCCATAGTAAGTAAGGGGCCTAGTTTCCCTTCTTGTGAACACTGGCAGACTGCGCCTTGAGAAGAGAGGGAAGATTTTACTCCGCCCCATTGTTTTGCTTTCATGTCTAGACACACAGAGTCTGGCCTCTGGGCTCCCGTGAGGTGTGCTGGACACATGCCGGCTTCTGTCTCCAGCACTGCCTTCCTGATCTGTGAGCCTTCCCAGGCGCTCGCTAGCTCCTATAAGGTGCTACTTCCTTCTTGTTCTTGACCTGGAACCCGTTTCCTGACTTTCACAAAAAGTCTGCTTCCCTCTTCAGAGTAACCACCCCACCCATCCCCACTATACCCAGCAAAGCCTGTATTTGGGGAGACCCAGGATATAATACCCAGTCTGCCCTTCCCCCTGAGGGAAGATCACAGGCCTTCGAAACAGGTTTGAAACAAACACAAAAACAGCAGTATTGCTTTCATAAAATCCTGAGATTACTGAAATTACTGGAATCATCTTTTCCTCCTTTTTCTCCTCCTAGCTTCGTGTAGAATAGGAAAAATTAGGAGATTTTTTTTAAACTTTATATGTACCATCTTTGACAATCTCTGCTTTTCTTTAATCATAGCTTCCCAGGCTTCTGTGTGAGATGAAGACGATTTGCAAGTGATTGAAAGGCAGTATTTATACTTACATGGAAAAATTTCAGATGTAGGGTTTCGGTATTAAATTTCTCTCATGTGAAAAAAAGAGCAGACAGCAGCTGCAGACTCAGCTTATTACTAAGCCTTCCTTTTAGAGGTTCAGTGGGAAAACGGGTCTCCTGAGCCCAGGAGAGGCGGGGCTTGTGTGGGAATCGGTGTCCCTGGGCCTTCCCTTCACCCCGTGAGTGCAGCTCTCTCACCTGGAGGAGCCCTTACTCGGGGGCATGACTGTGGTTTCAAAGGAAAAGAAGGGGAGTTGGGAGGAGACTTAGGTCAAAACTGTTTCTTTTTATTTCTTTTCCAAATGTGTGGAAGACCAAAGCCAGGCTGAGCTTCAGCTGCTGCTCTCCCATGTAGCAGGTGGGACAGGGTCTGTCCGGACGGTCCAGCATCTGTTCTGATTGGCTGAGGACTGTACCAAGGTCTAAAAAATTTCCGTTGTCTGAAATGCAGACTTGCATTATTTTGAAGCAAAAAAAGCTAGCACCGAGCAGCCCCGGGGTCCAGCTGCACGATCCAAATCCAGGTGGCCCAGTTTGACGTTACTTTGTAGCAGTGGTCCGCTCCAGCTTAAATATCCATAGGGGTGATTATGGGGCAGTGGCAGCAACCCAGGAATGTTCTGGTTGCTTAGTGCCTTTTCATAGACCCAGCCTGGACTTTGAGGCTCTGACTCTACTTCCTCATTTCACAAGGACTTGCCCGCCTTTTTTGTACCAGCCTGCCCCTCAACCTCCCCCCTACCCAAAGTCTCAGAACCTCAGTATCCTCCCTGCCTCCCTCACCCCCATCATCTCTTCAAGAACCAGAGCTCTTCTCCAATAGCACAATAGCTGAACTCAAGGTCTTTCAAGGCAATTATCACAAGACTTTACTATATTACCATTTAAATACATAGTGCCTCGATTTGCTCAAATAATGTGCCATTCCCCACTGTTTTTTCCTTTTAAAGGAAACTTTTTGTTGACTATGTTTATGAAGTGAAAGTTTATATAACTCATTTTAAGAAAGAAGATATTTCTATTAATTTGGGGGGTTAATAAAGATAAAGATGTAGGTGTTTTTCACCCATCCCATCAGAAGAGCCAGAAAGTCAAAAAAAAAAAAGAAAAAAAAAGATAACATATCTTACTTTGCTCTCTTGGGTTCGCCTTATATTTCAAGGGTGAGAGCTGAATAATATTCTTCTCATTTGTTTCTTATTCTAGAACAATAAAAGAAAAAGAAGCAAGTCCAAGCAGCATCAAGGCAACAAAGACACTAAAGACAAGGCCGAGAGGCCAGAATCAGGGCTGGTGCAGCCGCCGCCGCCACAGATTCAAAATGGTCATGTAAATGGCTGTGAGAAGGACAGCTCGTCCACTGATTCCGCCAGTGAGAAACCAGTCCTTGTCCCACGTGAGAAGAAGATCTCCATACTTGAGGAACCTCCAAAGGCACTCCGTGGGGTCACAGGTCAGTCATCCTTAAGTAAAGCTGCTTAGGAAGACATAGAAGAAAAGGATGCCAAGGGACCCAGTGGGATAGTCACTGCTACTGCTGATGTTGTTGGAAGGGAAAGGTTGGTCTTCTCATGTCCACAGATTGAAACGGTCTTCCGGGAGGACACAGGACAGTGTGGGCAGGCATGAAAATAACAGGGCCAAAGAAGAAATGTGCAGTCTAGTCTTGCACTAAGTCAGAGGATTTTTTTAAATATAAAAATTATAGTTCTAGTCTGTATTTGGATCATTGAGAAAATGGAAATTCCAGTTTCAAGACATTTTCTTTCTAGACACCTTTGCTGGGATAAGGGAGGGATAACAGTGACAAAAGGAAATGTTATTGAATGTTATTAGCTCCTGGTATATTATGTGATAGAGTATAGTCTTCCCAGGGTGTTAGAACCCAGAATGTTAATTATTTCTGCAATAGCTGTATATTCATTCCTCAGCAAAAGGCTTCTTTTATGTGACTTTGGGAGCATCATTTCATCTCTAGAGTCTCATTTCCTTTCTGCAAAATAAGGCAACTATACTGGAATCTACTAGATCTGTGGCCTTCAATACTATATGACCCAATGCTCCAGTTTTATATCAAACCCTAAAATAAAGTTAATAGATAATGAGTAAGTAATAGAATATCAATAACATAAAAATAGAAGTTCAAGAACAACTAAAATTTAAGGCCTAAGAAAATGACCAGATGTTCACACCCACTCATAATGAATCACTTTGCACTTCAAAGAAGTAAGACAGTAGTCAACTGGATATTGTGGACACTGTTTCTTTATCTTTGACATGTGAAGTAAAAACTAAAGAAGTATATTTTTATGTAGGCATGGGATCACTGTGAATGCAATGGCTACAAATGCAAACTGACACAGGGTGCTGATTGTCAACTCAAACACTGTGACTGCAGGTGTGGTTGGTCATGGGGTTTTCCAGAGCTCTTGGTAAAGCTCAGAACACCAGAGAATACAATTTTCTCTTAATTTACACAGTAGTTGAACCCCAGAAATCCACGTAATCTTGGAAATCCATAAGAAAACTGTACAAAAAATACTTTGGGTTTATATGTCACGTATCTAGGAAGACATGAGAAAGTTGAGGTTACAGGGCAACTTCTTGTTGTGTGGGATTCCTGTGACTGTAAATCATCTAGCACCCTGCTCCCCAGCAGCCACCCAGACACAATCATTTTGATAAATTTTAAGACTGCCCTGTTTTTCAAAATATCTCCCAAGATAAAGCAAAGATAAATAATCTAGGAAGAGTTCAGTCTAGCAGAAGAGACAGATGCAAACAGAAAATCACGTGGTCTAGCACTGAATCAGGGATACCATGAGGAAACATTAAATACCTGACATTGCACAGCACATTAGGAAGTTTTTAAATTGCTCACAGAGCTCTAATTTTCTTCCGCAAACATTACCTAACAACACTGTTAATAGTGAGTGCTGTCCCAGTGTTCAGAGCAGCACTATTTACAATAGCCAAGGCATGGAAGCAACCTAAATGTCCACTGATAGATAAAGAAGATGTGGTTTATACATATATAATGGAATACTACTCAGCCAAAAGAAAGAATGAAATAATGCTGTTTGCAGCAATGTGGATGGACGTAGAGACTATTACTAAGTGAAATAAGTCAGGCAGAGAAAGACAGATATCATATGATATCATTTATATGTGGAATCTAAAAAAATGACACAAATGAACTTATTTACAAAACAGAAACAAAACTCACAGACATAGAAAACAAATTTATGGTTACCAAAGAAGAAAGGGGATGGGGAGGGATAAATTAGGAGTTTGGGATTAGCAGATATAAACTACAATATACAGAATAGTTAAACAACAAGATCCTACTGTAGAGCACAGGGAACTATATTCAATAGCTTCTAATAACCTATAAAGAAAAAGAATATATAACAGCTGAATCACTATTCTGTACATCAGAAACTAACACAACATTGTAAATCAGCTGTACCTCAGAAAAAATGTAGATTAATCTCAGAACCAAAATGTGTGAAAACTCCAAGTTATACAATAATACCTATTTAAATTCATGTACGTAGACTGGTAAAGACTTTGGTATGAAGTTTTATTAAAATACAGATGTTTAGGACCTAAAAAAACAAGAGTGCTATAATTCAGGTAATCCTCACTAGACAATGATTTCTTAAAACCAAACAAAAACAACAACAACAAAAATAATCTATTTCTGTTTAGACTCTGGATTTTCTAGGAATTCTTTAATTCAGCTTTACTCTGCCTGCAATTTTGAGAATGTTTTGATTTATAGTCAGGGCAGGAGAAAGAAATTAAATAATTGAGTGGCAGATTCCCAACTTTGCTCGTGATTGCTTTCACACGAATTACTTTCAAAATCTAATTACTCAAGTTGCTGTTGTGATATCAATCATACACTAAAAGCCTAGCACGTATATTTGTTCATTTACTTATAATTTATACCTTCCTCCTAAAACAATTTCGGTAACTCTATCAAGTATATGACATTAGAGGAAATGCAGTATTGTAGTGCTTCACTGCACAGTGGATAGCTGCCTTGAAAGTTAAGTACCCACCAGACAAGTTCTCCAAACAAGGGGGCTTTTGTGAACCCTATCACGAAATTTTCAGTGACGAATACTTTATTGCACAAAGAGCCATCCCAGTGTCCCTTCGGTTTTGTAAGTTTAGCATGAAGGCATGGAGGTATGTCAGTATTATTTGTTAATAGTTAATAACATACATCTATGACTCACATAAATTTTTCTGTTAAAGAATACATGGTGATAATGGAAGGTTATTAGATGTTTTTACAAAAGGAAGGGAAGACTCCTGATTGACCATTAACTTCATTAGCAGCTCACATATATATGATCATAAATTCTAAAATGAGTTTACAACTAGTTACGTTTTCCTTCCCAAAGATAATGAAGTTTCATTGGGAAGTTGATGCCAAAGCTGTCAAATGACTTTGAAATGCTTATTCAGTCTATTAGAAATCCTGAGACCCCTGCTAGGTATTTCTCGAATGAGTGTTGGGTCTTAGAAATTCTGAGCCCCATTTTGAGTAGACCTTTGAAACTGGAAAGGATGGGAATGATCCCTTAATCCCCTCACTTTATAGGGGAGGAAACTGAGACCCCCAAGTTAAGAAGCTGAGAAGACCCAGAGCTCTAGAGTGACTCTCTGGTTAGCAAAAGCCTGACTCAAATCCATGCAATTGTGTGCATGCATTAGAGAGGTACTGTTAAAACCACAGGCTCTCTAATTCCTAAAAGATATTTAATTGAGAAATTAGGAAAAAGTCATCATAACAAAGCCGAGTAATGATTTTCTGTAGTTGAGTGAGTTCCAAGCAGGAGCCTAAAGGAAATCTCCGGTCTGCTGGTGGTGGAACATTAATCAAACCTTCCAATAATGAAACTGGCTCAGGAGAGCCTGCCCTGAATGCCCAGCTGGGCAGCAGGCTATGAACATGTGAAATGTTTTATCTTTTATAACACCTTGACATTCAAGATCTTGTTAAAAGTTTTAAAGAGGATCATCTTCTGTTAGGGGAGAAGTTAGCTTTAAGATATATGCAGGTGGTTCCGGGGTGTTAGTGTGACTTCCCACATGAAAAATAACCACCCAAATCATCATCGTTTCAGGCTGTAAATATAGTACTGTCGAGTGGGACAATGCTGCATGTCAGCATGTAGCTTTGAAGCTTGGGAGTTTGATTTAAACTTAGTACAAAATTACTTTTTTAAGCCTTGGAGTAGTTTTTTTTTTCCCCCGGTCTTACAGAATTTTTAATAACAGCTCAAATTAGATCTTTTACATAATCCAATCAAGATCATCTGCGTCCAGGTACCAAGTCAGCCAAGGAGTAGATCAAAATTTATTTTTACCAAAAGTAATGCCAAGGATCATTTTCATTTCTAAGACCCCATCTAAATGTCTAAAGCACATTATGACCTTAGGGCTCAATTTTCCCAACTGTTGTACCTGCTTTATTTTTCTTAGGACTCAGATTGCTGAAATGGGTAGATGCTTATCAGGCCAAAACAGTAATTCAGATTCCTATGTTGTCTTTCTCCCACTGGCCACAATTCCCATGGAACAGGAAAGGAGCAGGATTGTGGGTCCACTGAGATAAACTTGGGGGCGGGACTCCCCTGTCTTGGCTTCTCTTGCTGGCCCCAGCAGGCTTCCTTTATATCCCCTCATCTTGTCAAGCATCCTGGGAAGCCAGCTCCTCTGTAACCTGTTATTTGTCTCAAACAGAAGGCCCCATGCCGTGTTCGCTGACTTCCACACGCCGACTTCACAGTCTGCCCCGTGTCAGAGGACGGGTGTCTTCCCTTTGCAGTGCCGGTTCTGTGTCTGGCACGCCTCTGGCAACGGAACTGCTTTCTCATTCTCAAAGTGAACTGAGCCGAATGTGGGACAAAGGGTCCCGTTATTTTAGACGTTGGCCGCTTGTCCCTCATTTGTATTTCTTGTTTTAAAGAAAAAAAAGACTGTTTTACAATATTTTTATGGTGTGAGGTTCTCTCTAGGCTTTCCAAGCAGACTTGTTAATGCTGTGGTTGGCCCTAGCTACCAGATTATCTCCCCTGCTTCTCTAAAGCCTATATTGGACCAGAGGATTAGAAAAGATCAACAAGAAGAAAGCAGCTTGCCGAGAACTTTAATAGAAAAGCCAAATGTGTATATTCCAGGATTTTAGCAGTGCCCGCTCTCAGCTGGATGCAATATAATATCGGAGCTAAGAACCAGGGCTTTAGCATTAAACTTGTTTGGATTCAAATCGTGGCCTCATTACTTACTAGCTGTGTGACCCTAGACAAGCTAACCACTCTGTGTCTCAGGGTCCTCACCTGCAAAATAGAACAGATGACTCCTGAGTTGGGGGGGGGGGTTTCAGCACTAGATGTCTCAGACTACTTGTATGGCTCCTTACAATAAATGCCACACTTTCCTTCACACACACACACAAAAAGGAATATATGACTCTACAAGATTATGGTGAGCAGTAAACGAGATACATAAAGTGATTAGCACACCATCTGGCACAGAGTAAATTCTCATATCATCTCTTAATTTATCTAGGAAATGTTTTAAGCATTTAATACGTGCCAGGAATTCTTCTAGAGGAAGTAAACAAAATTGAAAATGTTTTGCCCTCATGGAGTGTCTGTTCTTTTCCGGGGGTGGAGAGAAGAGGTGCAGAATACAGCTCAGTGATTATAGGTTATAGTAAATGTGAAGGGAGCAAGTGGGAGGAGACTGTGCAGGGTCTGCAGATAAGGACATAACGTGACAGGAGTGAATGAAGGGAAGACATTGACACTGAGACCCAGAAGCCTCAGTGCCCATCCTCTCACACCAGGCTATCGTGGTCTGGACAGTCAATGTTTTATTTAAACCTTCATTAAGGATTATTTTAGCTGAAGCCCTTGCAAAGTTATAACCATTGGTTTTTCACTAGAGATGTGATTCTTTATATAAAGCTGACGTTAAGTACTGTCATATGAACATGCATTGGAAGCTTATATTTTAAAGCACATAAGCACATCTGTCACCATCCCCACTCGTTATTATTTTAGCATCTACATACGTGGTGTGAACTCCATTCTGTAGCCGTGTGTTGTTCAGTTTCAACCTCAGCTTCCAGCAGCACTGTGTCTGGACTATTCGGGTCTTGGTGAGGGAGGCTTTACATTGTGTTTTCAATGACTTAGACCTCTGCTCCCTTTTTCTGTGTATGATAGAGCAGAAAGAGACAGACAGACATAGAATGTGGTGACACGAGGACACGGGATATATAAAACCCCTTGGGTATTTTTCTGTCACCTGGGTAGAGTGAAATCCAGAGCCCTCTCCCTTCTGTTTCTCATTTGAAAACTACTTTTGCTGCATCCGTACAGCAAAAACACAAACCTCCTCATCTCTGAATAGCTGATGCCTTCCTAACTTCCCACCCATACCTTGTTATGGTGATTTTAGCCACAAACAGACTTAATTGAATGGAATGCACTTCTTGTAAAGAATAAAAGGCCTTCAATATTTTTTTCTTAACTTTGAACAAAGAGCTAAATGGTTCTATCAAAATGCAATGAGAATTAAGCCTGTTTTTTCCAGGGAAATAAGTCTGTGAAACCGATCAAGTTAACATGCCTGCCTTGTGTCATTGACAGCTTATTAATTCATTGACTTTATTATCTATTATCCTTTAATGAAAATAAACCTGTAAAGGTATTAATGACATATGAGACCTTGTAGAGACAATGTAAATTAAACTAAAAGATTGGTTTCTAAACAGAAAGTTACCAGCCTTATGCTCTCTGAGCTGATCAAGTTTTATAGAACATGAGTGAAATAATAAAGTCAATCTGTATTTGATAAAGAAGTTTTGAAAAGGCAAAACTGACTGACAGTATAACTTCTGAGTAAACCTGTCTGTTTTGGTCTCTGTTCCAAAGTGATTGGCTCCTCTGAATGCAACAGGCAAATCAAAGTGTACAATAATTGTAATGTGAAGTTTTCTTGGAGCTTCATCACCAGACCATTATTCTGTAACATCTTAAGAGACTTGTCTTTACTCACTATCTCCATTTCTTTACCTCTCTCTCACTTACCAACCTATTCATTAGGGCTTACAGCCCCGTCACTCCAAAGAAATAGCTCCCACTAAGTTTACCATTGGCCTCCCTGCACTGAATGTAGCAGATATATTTTCCAATCCCTTTGTTACCTTTTCCTTTCAACGGCATTCAAGGCTGTTGACCACTCTACCCTCTACTCTGTCTTTTCCCTTTGGTTTCTAAGACCTGACACTGTCCTGATTGCTCACCCCCATTTTTATTGCTTCTCTGTTTCCTTTGAGGGTTATTCTTCTCTAACTGGTTTTTAATCGTTGAGACTCGAAAAAGGCTTGGTTGGCTCCAAGTCCTTTCTCATATAAAGCTGTACTCTCTTCTTAAATCATTTCAGCTCTACACTAGCTTTAATTGTGCATGCTGGCTCACAGACTTTCATCCCAGTCGAGGCTCCTCTCTGAACTCCAGACTCTTACTTGACATTTTCACTTTGACATTTCAAAACACCTTAATAACATGCTCAAAACAAACTCCTGCTCTCCCTTCCCAGTCTTAGCTTTCTTTTTAGTGCTTCTGATCTTAGTGTACCACCCATCCGTCCATTTTGTGAGCCAGAAATTCAGGCATCAGTCATAACATATTCTTCACCCCAGATATCCAGTCCATCACCAAGTCCTGTTGATTTTCATTTTCAGATATTCCTAACATCCATCCATTTCTCTCTGTCTCTACCTCTACCTTCCCACTGAAACCATGCTTTCTTGCCTTTGCAGCTATAGTCGTCCACTCATTAATTTCCTACCATTCACTCTGTTCCCCTCTAAATCATTCTCTAGCCTGTAATCTTTTCAAAGCATGAACCTGAACTCCTAAAGACTAAGAGTCTTACCCTGGCCTATAGACCCAGCATATTCTGGCCCCTGTGTCCCATCCCAGCCTCACTGCATAGCATGTTCACATATTCATGCTAGCTCTCTGCTTCAGCCATTCTAGTTTCCTTTTAGTCCCTCAAAGTGGCCATGTATACCAATCAGGTTCATGTCAGAAGACAGAAGCCACACTGATTATTTGAATGGGATGAATGTAATAGGAAGAACTACTAAAACAGTAGGAGATGGTTAACTACTAAAAGGAGCGAATGAAGACTCTGAGGGGTCTAGACATGGCAAGAGGGAGGTTGCTGTCTCCAGGAAGACTGGACAATATAAAAGAACTAGACCGGGAGAGTCCCCCCACCCAAAACTGAGATTCTCACCTCATCAGACAAGGTGTGTGGCTACCAGAGGAACATGCAGCCTTGTGGTGGCAAAAAAAAAAAGTTGTCATAGGGTCTGGCCTGATCTGTTCTGTGGAAGAGATTCACCATTGCCAGGAGGTGTAGATAGAACAGAACTGCTCAAAGCCACTGCCAGTGGGGGAACATGGCATGAGAGTGCAGCTGGGGCTCTTCTGCACGGCTGCTGGCCCCTGTGCTGAAGAATAGTAACAGTGAAGACCAGGGCTTGGAAGGGAACTGTATTCCTGTTCTTACTGCCTTGCAGGGCCCCTTTGCTGCCCTCTTCTGTCAAAGCTAACATTCTGCCAGTTGGCAAAAGAGAATTGTCTAGAGGGCCCGGCTCCAGTATCACAAAGTAGGGCAAAGAAGGGTGGACCTGGAGTCAAGAGACAGTTGCTTGCTAACTGGCGTGCCATGCGTCTTCCTGCGTCAGACGCGGTCTCTGCCTGCAATGCGCTTTCTCCTCGCTTCATCTGATTAGTTTTTCCTGTGATTTCAGGTGAGCTTAGCTGTCGCCTCTGGAGAATTTGTCCTTGATACCTCTAGGTCAGATATGCCAGCTGAGGGTTTCAGATACTGCGTGTTGTAGTTTTCTTTCATAATGCTTATCACAGTTGTACTTTACATTTGTTTGTGTGGTGGTTTGATGTATATGTCTTCCTTTTAGACAGCAAGTTCTATAAAGATGGGAGCCACATGTGTCTTTGACCACTATTGTGTTTTTAGTGTCTAAAACAATAACTGGACATGATAGGCACTCAGATAAGACTTTCTCATGGTTTGTATTGAATTATTAATGATAAAATACACGGATAAGTGTAGGTTAATTAAAAATGTTTAAGCTGCTTTTGAAGATAATTATGGATTTTGTATTTTTGGTTTTAAAAGACGTTTATATTAATTGAAGAGATTTGATAAATGCAGTAAGGTTTAGGAAGAAAAAAATCCTACCTCTCAGAAACAAGCACTGTGAAATTTCATTTCAGAAATTTTTAAATATACAGATATATAGGAGGTTTGGGGACAAATGTTACATAGTATTCTGCTTTTTACTTGACATTATGAACATTACCTCATATCATTGTATGTTCTTTAAAAACATGATTTTAATGGCTTCATTGTGTTTTTATGAATTTTCCACATTTATTTTAATTATTCCCAAGCTGTTGTCCATTTGCATTCTTCTCATTTGTTTGTTGTTATTAGCAGTGTTGTAGTGAACATTTCCTGTGTGTAAATCCTTTTAAACAATTAAGATTATTTCCTTGGCATATTTTCTTAGAATTGGAATTACTGGGTTCAAAGGGTATAATTATTTTTTTAAGTTTTTAATATATTGCTGTCCAGAAAGATTGTACTAATCCCATTCCTTTTAATTGTAGAATTGATCAGTAGAAAGATGGAACATTTTAAAGATGTTTAATTTCCATTTCCATTTCTTCTTTTGTGAATATTTAAGAATATTAAGATCAGTGATCAAAGTACTACCAATTACTTGACTATTGGTTATCATAAAACAGTATTGTATTCACTTAAGTACTTTTAAGAGAATGGTAATGCATTATGTAACATAGACATTAACAATTTTAGACATTATTTTATATCAACAAAATTATTTTTTGTTTATCAGTTTTTTTCTAGATAGAACTACTTTATGATACTAAGTTAATCGTCATCAGATGGTGTGATTTACTGAAATTACATTTGTGTAGGAGACTATGAAATCATCTTAACTCAATGAGTTAAAATAATTATTTTAGAACTCGTCTATATTTAATACATCCTTTAAAGGTAAATTTGAGTTCTGTGTATAATTCTTTTAGTCTACCTTTAAGTACAGAAGGATTTCACTAAAAAGTAAAAGCTAAAAAGAAAAAAGAGTTTTCAGAAACTTTCAAATCTGAACACATACATGGCTGTACATATTTTATGAAAATCTTTGAATCCAAGTTCATGTAGTTCTCCCAAGAGAAAGATTTGTTTTCTTTGGTGCTGTTAACAAAAAACAACCACCATCGTTTATGTTTTCCTCTGTAAAATAACTCAAGTCAAGGACAAGCCAAATATGCAAGTTGATAACAAGATTTAGTAACTGGAAAATTGCTAGTTCTCAGTATTGGCAAGAGTTAAGTGTGAGAACAATTGCATGCACTACAGCTGACTGTCAGTGGGTCCAAATGACTGGAAAATAATTCAGCAAAGCATATCAAGAATTTTTTAAGAAAAAGAAAGGCATGAATTTATATTTTCTTCATCACAAATCACACTAAATTATAGCAAAGGAATTTTTTAAAATAGAAATCCACAATAATGAAGAAAAGGGGAAAGAGGGCCTCAGTTTCTAGAGGAAGGAGAGTAGATGGAAGAGGATTGACTGATGAGGCAGATAAGGGAAGCTGCAGCATAGAATTCAGAGGGAGGGAGCTTTGGCAGGAAATGGGGAACTCTGGACTTAGAGTCAGCAGCTAGCATGGCGGACAAGCTTAAGAAGAGAGGTATAATGCAGGGGAATTAAATAAAGGTATTTTAAGGAACAGTCTGCTATCCCCTTACCTACTTCCATTGTAGCTTGTTCTATAAAATGTCTACCATGTCCCTTCAAGGCAAAAGCAGGAAAAGGGGAGAAGAGAGTGGTATGCTAGTATTTTAATGACCTGTTAGAACAAACTACAAAACTCTTTGGAGGAAAATAACAAAATAACATTTCTCAGTGTGTCATCCACAATACTCATTATCCAGTTTAAAAAAATTACTAGACATGGAAAGAAGAAAATGTGACCTATAGTGAAGGGAAATGTTAGTCATTAGAAGCAGATCCATGGACAACCCAGATGTTGGAATCAGCAGACAGGGATTATAAATATGTGTTAAAATTTTACCCCCCAAAAAGGGTGGATATAATAGGTGAAGGGAGGGGAATTTCAGTCTCCTGAATGAAATGGAAATCCTAGAACTACAAAGCACAATATCTGAATTTTTTTAAGTCATCAGATGCCTTTGGCAGCAGTTTGTACAATAAAGACTAAAGGACCAGTGAACTTGAAGACAGAAATTATCCAAACTGAAGAACAGAGAAAGATACTAAAATAAAAACAAAACAACAATAAAAAACAGCCTCAGTGACTTAAGGGACAATATCAACCAGTCTGATATATATACATACACACACACACACACACACACACACACGTTATAACTGGGATCTCAGAAGAAGAAAGGAGAGAATGGAGGGGGAACTCTGAAGAAGCAATGGCCACAGTTTTTTCCAAATTTAATGTAAAACAACAATACACATATCCCAAAAGCTCAGCAAAATCCAAGCAGGATAAATGATAGACAGTCACATTAAAGCATATCATAGTCAAACTGCTGAAAGTCAAAAATGAAGATAAAATCTTAAAAGCAGCCAGAGGACAAAAAGACACACTGCAAGTAGGAAGCAACAATAAGAATAAAGATTGACTTCTCATCAGAAACAACATAAGCCAGAAAACTCTAGAATGAAATCTGTAATATAATGGGGGAACTAACAATATGGAATTGTATGTCTAGAGAAAATATCCTTCAGAAATGAAGGGAAAGCAAAGATACTTGCAGATAAACAAAAGCTGAAAGAATTCATCACCAGCAGACTTTACCACAAGTTAAAGGATATTATTTAGGCTAAAAGTAAATGATACCAGACTGAATTTTGGATCTTCTGGGAGAAATGAAAAATACTGAAAATGGTAAATATATGGATGGAAAGAAAAGGTTTTTTTCTTGTGAGGTTTACAACAAATGTAGATGTAAAATATATGACTGTAAGTATACATTTGACAGGAGTGGCTTAAAGGAATTATATTTGTATAGTTGTTATATTACACATAAGGCAGTACAATATTGACTCAAAGGATACTGTGATAAATTAGTGATATATACTGTAATCCTTGGAACAACCTCTGAAAACAGTGAATAAAGAGGTATCACAATAAAAGATAATACTAACATTACTTGAAAACCAGTTCACCTGAAAGAAGTAGGGGAAAAGATCAAAGAAACAAGAATAGACACAACTGAAAAAGGTACACATAACCCTGTAATACCAATGATTACACTAAGTGACAATGAACTAAAAACTCTAATTATAAAGCAGAGATTGACAGACTGTGTAACAGAGCAAGACCCAACTATATGCTGATTATGAGAGATGCATTTTACGTATAAAGACAGAGATGGGCCAGAAGTACAGGATAGGAAAAGTTAAACTATCCAAAAGGTAAGCATAGTAAAGTTGGTGTGGCTATATTAACACAAGACAAAGAAGATTTCAATGCAAAGAATATTATCAGAGATAATTAAGATCATTGCATGATACTAAATTGATCAATTCTTCAAGATGACATAACAATCCTAAATTTAAGTGCACCTAACAACAGAGCTTCCAGATTCATGAGGCAACAATTGATAGAACAAAGAAAGAGACAAATCTACAGTAATTATAGTTGTATCACCATTTTCTTAGCAATTGATAGAGCAAGTATATTAAAAATCAGGAAGAGTGTAGAAGATTTGAAAAATACTCTTAACTAACTTGACCTAATTGACATTTGTAGTACACTACACCCAATAACTTCAAGAACACATGGCATTTTCTCCAAAACAGACTAATTACAAGACCATAAAATAAGTTAAAAATTTTTGAAAATACTGAAATCTTTAGAGTATGTTCTTTGACCACAATAGAAATAAACCAACAATTAATAGCAATAAGATATCTAGAAAATTTCCAAAAATTTAGAACTCAGTCAACCTTCTAAATAATCCATTGGTCAAAGAAAAATAATCTTGAGATACTAGAAATATTTTGAACTGCATCATAATGAAAATACAATAATCTAATTACCAATGTCAGTAATGAAATTGATCTGACCCCTCATTCATTTAAAGACTGACAACTTTTGTGCCAAAAATGAAATGGACAAATTCTTTGAAAAATATGACTTATTAAAATGTACATAAGAAGACAGAGAAAATCTGAATAGCCCTAAATCTGTCAAAGCAATTAATAATTAAAATCTCTAGGCTCAGATGACTTCACCAGTGAACTCTTAAAAACATTTAAGAAAGAAATAATAGCAATCTGAAACAAATTTTTATTTTCTGAAATAGTTTAGAAATAGAAGGAAGCACTTTTCAACTTATTTAACGAGGCCAACATAACCTTATCAAAACCTAACAAAGTCATTAGAAGAAAAATTTAGGAACAGTATTGCTCATGAATAAAGAAGCAAAATCCTCAACAAAATATTAGCAAACCGAAGTAAGCAATATATAAAAAAGATAATATACCACGACCAAGGTGCTTTTTCACAGGAATGCAACATAGGGTTAACAGTTAAAAACCACTCAATGTAATTTACTGTATTAACAAAATCAAAGATACCAGCAGCGTGATCATCTCAAATCACTTGACAAAATAAAGACTCCAGCAAACTGGGAATATAAGAAAACTTATTGAAAACATGAAAAATCTACTGTACAGCTAACGTAATATTTAATAATAAAATATTGGATGTAGTTTTCCTAAGATCAAGAATAATGCAATGGTGATTGTTCTACATTCTACTAGGATTCCTAACCAGTCCAATAAGGCAAGAAAAGTTTGGAAAGGAAGGAGTTAAACTTCATTTACAGATGTCATTATGGCCTGTGTAGAAAATTTTAAGAAAGCTACAAAAAAAAAAAGAATAAAGAAATCATCAAGGTGTTTTAAGTATAAGTTCAATATATAAAAAGTGAATTCGTATTTCTGCATTCTAGCAACCAACAATTGAGAAAAGAAATTTTTTAAAATAGTATATCCAATGACATACAAAATCTAAAACACCTAAGAATAAATTTAACTAAAGATGCACAGGACACTAAAAATTATAAAATAATGCTGAGCCGAATTAAAGAAAACCTAAATAAATGGAGAGATACATCATGTTCAGTGATCAAAAGATGCAGTATTGTTAAGATACCAGTTATCTCCAAATTGATTTCTAGATTCAATGCAAGCCCAGTCAAAATCCCATCAGGTTTTTTTCTTGAAATATGCAGTTGGAGGACATTCATTACCTGATATTAAGACTCATTATATAGTAAATAAGATAGTCGGTACTGGGGTGAGGAGAGACAGTTAGATCAATGAAATAGAACAGAGTCCAGAAATAGAACACACATATACAGTCAATTGATTTTCAACAAAGATGCCAAGACAATTCAATGGGGAAAGGTCAACTCAGATTTATTATGCTGTAGTTTTATATTACTTTTTCACATTTTACATACTAGTTGTTACGGGCAGAGAGCCTATGTCCCATTTATCTCCTATGAATTAGCCAGGGCTAGGACATAGCAGATACTCCGTACAGATCGTTGCATTAAATTGAATCAGAAACCAGAACCATACTCAGGATGTTATAGAACATCTATATTAGAATTTGATAAGTATTTTTCATAAAAGGAAGGCTCAGATAATGGTTAAAATCAAAAACACATAAGCTTCTAGGAATAATTTTTTAGATACATGGACAAGGATTAAATTTAAACGTATATAATTTTTATTGAAATCTGGGAAGATTGAATGTTTCCAGAGATAACTTTTCTTTCCAGGATGTAGCTACTTTTGTTCAAGCACTTGATGAATATTGGATAAAGACACAGCCAGAAGCTGATATCAAACCAGGCTCCCTATAATTGGAAAGGCCCCAGGCGTGCAAAGTACCAAAGTAACGCTGATTCATTCACTCATTCATCTATTCAGTATTCATCATGTACCCACAAGACACCAAGCATGTAATGATGAACAAGACATACATCACTCTGTCACCACTTTTCTCATGTAGAAATTGCAGAGGATATTTTAAGGCTTCACTGAAATCAATACTCTCTTAGTCTAGAATATAAATTTGTAATGATTACAGATTGTAGACCCCAACAATCTCATGCTCCTTTTGGTTTATTTTAGTGCTATTCAATAGAAATATAATGGGAGCTACATATATAATTTTAAATTTTGTAGTAGCCACATTAAAATAGTAAAAAGAAATAGATGAATTAAATTGAGTGATATATTTTATCTAACAGTATATCCAAAATCATATTGATCAATATTTTTTAATTATCAAAGAAATATTTTTAATTATTTTTTTAAGTCTTCAAGTTTCATTGTGTGATTTACACTTAACAGCACAACTCGATTCAGATAAGCCACATTTCAAGTGTTCAGTAGTCACATGTAGCTAGTGACTACTTTATTGGACAGTGATACGAAGCAACTCCAAGTCAGCTATAGTCTATTGAAGTTTACAAATGGATTTCAGAAAGGTAGAGAACAGATGGTAATTCTAGCCCATAATGTTAGAGGAAAATCACTTTATCCAGGAAAGAACTCTCATTATTCTGTTGCTAGAAATATCAGGATTTGTGGCCAAGATGAACCTAATGCTGTTACAGCTCTGCCAATTTTCATCTGAAAGAATCCTAGAGTTTTACTGTATCTGGAGACAGATCTGTACAGCCAATGTGCAAATATATCCAAGTAGTCTTTAAGAATTCCAGATCTTTGTAGTATTCAGTGACCTCACAAGTGAAACAGCTTTTCAGAAACTAAAAAGATACTACTACTACTCAAATTTCTCAATAACTATTTGTTGGATGAGTGATGAAATGAACCAGTTGCCCATATATCAGTTCTCTGATACTCAAACAAAATATTTGCAACTCTAGGTTAATGAGCTCAAGCTTATTTGCATGCTTGTCTTTCATTTAAAATGCTTTTGCATTCAACAGAATAATTTTTTCCTCTGTTCTAAGGTCATTATTTCCACTAGTCTATAATATAAATCCCTTATTTTAAAAAATAATGGTAATTTACTACACTGTACACAATGAGTTGTATTTTAAATTTTCAATTTATAATATTTCATCAAGGCTGAATATAACTATAATTTAGAGAGAGTGAGTTGGAACCAGCCTGTACTTAATCACTTTAACAAAACACCTATAGAGTCATCAAAAAATTAGTTTTTCACCTTTCAAAGTAGTTTTTCCTGGTGGGTGGTACCACCTGGGTACCATCCATCTCCACCCCAATAGAAACACCTGGGAAGTTAAATCCTGGATCCACTTCTAAATCAAAATCTCTAGAGGTGTTGTCAGGGAATTTGCATTTGCAGTAAGTACTAAGGGAGAACTCAGGCACACTAAAGTTTGACAACCACAGCCCTACAGTGAAGTTCCAAACTTTAGTATAACTAAGGATAAAATTGCATACTACCATTTAAATCTCTTTTATTACAGGAGGAAATGATGTTTTCAGCACTTACTTTGTTCACTACCTGGGCTGAACATTTCATTGTGTGCTATAATTTCCCTTTAAGTAAAATTTTTAAAGAGTACTCAGTATTCAGCCCGTAAAGCATGTGTTGTGCCTTCTTGATATAAAGGTAATGAGTGATGGATTCAACTAATGTCAAGTTTACACCTCATAAATGAGCAAACGTCTAAAGTCAAATTGATGAGGACCCAGATCATATTCTTTTGTACTTTACAGTTCTAGTCTCTGTAATGTTTGTGACAGTGTCAAGAAAGGTGTTCTTTGTTTCTTTTTTTTTTTAACTAGGAAATTATCTTAAATGTACTTTAATTTGATCACAAGACAGCTATTGAGCCAGACACAGGTACTAGAGCTTTGAAAATGAAACTGATTTTAGTATCTGCCTTCAAGAGAGTCACAGCCACTGTAGGGAAGGGGTAGACATGGAAACCTTGGGTTAAAATATAATGCACTAAACTTTAATGAGGCACAATGGAGTAGAGAAAAGTGAGGCAGGGTGACTATATGAAAGGGGGCCAGGCTTCATAGAGATGATGCTGTGCTTTGTTTGAGTGTGAGCCACAGCTGGCCGGGAAGTGGAGTCATTCCTACAGGGTCATCCAGACATAGGGAAGATGAGAACATGGGCTTTCCAGAGCCAAACCCACACTCTTTATACGACACCCAGCTGTCTCCAAGAACCTGACCTGCAAAAGCACACTGGCTTCCGTTTTTTTTCACACCCAAAGCACTCTCTGGTTGTAAGGTGTTAAGGGTGATACATTTCCTTTTCAGGCCACTAAAGTGTCATTTAATTCACTCCAGCAAAAACTAAATAGGAACCTACCTTTAAAAGATGCCGAAAGCAACGCGCTGCTAATTTATTGCCACATCTGTTAAAGCTCCAGAGAGATTCTAACTCCCTAGATTTTAAATACAGTTGAGTTATTGTGATGATGTTTCCTGATTTAACCCTTCCATAAATTAGGTGAAATGATCATAGTACCTGTTGTCACTTCATTCTTGCCCCAGCTCTGGTCATTCTTCTGCCTTCATTAATTCGGAATAAAATACCACAAGATATTGATGTAGCACTTGGAGATGGGAGGGCTATGTTTTTATAGCCTCAATATGGAATTGTACTTACAGACACCTAAGCCTTTACTGAATGGGGAAAAATACTGCTCATCTTGTGTAAGGCTCCTAATGACCTTCCCGGATAGTTATGGGGGAGGAAACTAAGGCTCAGAGATGTTAAGTGGCTTGGCACTCTGCAGGTAATTACTAGAGCCAAAACACCCACCCAGGTCTTGTGACTCCAAGGACAAGACTCTTTCTAGTATCTCCTTTCATCTTCTGGGGAGTCTATTGAAACAGTTTCTTAACTGCAGTGAAAAGCACTATTGCCAACAGAGAAACAAAAACAAAAATCGTGGCATTTCCCATCACTTTATCATCAGCATTTTTAGTTTATCACTTCACAGTCATTATTTGGTGTTTTCTTACAGAAGGCAACAGACCACTGCAACAGAAACTATGCTTAGATGGGAACCCCAAACCTATACATGGAACACCAGAGAGGTCAGATGGCCTGCAGTGGTCAGCTGAGCAGCCTTGTAACCCAAGCAAGCCTAAAGCAAAAACATCTCCTGTTAAGTCCAATGCCCCTGCAGCTCATCTTGAAATAAAGCCAGATGAGTTGGCAAAGAAAAGAGGTAAAGTGATTTCTTTTGCACAAATGATTCAACCTATTTTGCACACACAGAGAAGTACCCGAATGACAGAACTTTCCAAAAGGTACTGCTTAGTGAAGAGAGAGAGACATGAAATTGCATTTCTTTCTGTGACCCACATAGATTGAAAGCCAGATGTGATTTCCTCCCTTGTTAATCAAAGGTCTTGAGTGTTTAAGTGGAATTCTATCCCCTATCTCTGTCCCTTTGTGGCCATTCTTGTCTTTGTAGGCGTGGATAAATTTGCACCACAAATACTTTCTACCCTAACATCCTATAAAGCAAATTTTAATACAGGAGCTCTTTTAGCAATGTGGATGCTGAATGTGTCCCCATATACAAGTTCTGAACTTGAACTGAATGAAGATGAGTCAAGAGGCTGGTATGCCTTGTTCTGATATGATCTTCCTCATGTAAATTCAGTTCTCTGTTAGAACTTTCAGACAATTTACACCGAAAGAGGATTTTTTTTTTAATTTGACGCACTGTATCTTTGTTATTTTTTGAGCTTTGATATATTTTACACACAACTGATCTTAAAAATTAAAAGGGCTAAATCACTTCCTTTTGGATTGCCAGAAGATTCAGTAATACTCTTCTCATTAAGCCTCAGTTGTATCTGATTTCCTTGGCTTGGGTTTGATAGACCTTCTGACTTTTCTTGAGAGAGATTTCTTTCTTCTGAGAAACATGCCCTTGTTGGGATAAGTACAATTTGCCTATTTGCTCTGCACTATCGGTAAAGCCTGGTGACAGTTTCAGGAAGTCAGGCAAGACTGGCACCCCCAGCGCTGCCTTAAGTGCTGCGGCTGTAATCACAGGCCTGGCTCAGGACTGATGGGGCCCGAGCCAGCATGCCTGGCACCGATGCTCCATCCTTCCTTGAGCTCATTTGTACCTCTCCCAGCCTCTATGTCATTTTCCTCTTCCAGAAGCCCCGCTGGCTCTAAACCACACAGAGTGGTGTTTATAGAGAGAGCCAGCAGCACAAATGGTCTTTAGACATATCAGATTCTAAGAAACTGCAGCTCATAATAGAACATAATGATCAGAGCCTCTTTCCAAAGGGCAAAGGAGACACGTGTGCCCAAAATGGCCCAGCCAGAGGGCCTGCTGGTGAAGTCACCGTTGTCTCAGGGGCCACACAAACCACCCACTCTGGATTTTAAGAAGTCTGGGTAAACATCCTCTTGACTTTTCTTTTTAAATTAAAAAACAAAGGACAAATCTCTTTTTATTGGAAGGGGGGAGTTCGTTGCTTTTGCTGTTGTTATTTAACTCACAAATTAAAAAAGAAAATCAGGTGATCAGTTTAACACACTTTCTCTTGACGTTGACTTTAGGCCCAAATATTGAGAAATCGGTGAAGGATTTGCAACGCTGCACTGTGTCTCTAACTAGATACCGTGTCATGATCAAGGAAGAAGTGGATAGCTCCGTGAAGAAGATCAAGGCAGCCTTTGCTGAATTACACAACTGGTGAGTAATTTGATTCAGAAACTATCAATCTATGGCACTTGGGCTGTTGTTATAGGTAAAAGCATCGGATGGAAAACGTTAATTTAATACATAAATGTCACAGAACAACACTTCAGCAGATTCTCTGAAGCCCTGCAGACAGAAGCACATGTCTTAGGAATAAAAAAAGAAGAGAAAATGTTGGAATAAAAGGAGACCTGATAGACATAATTCACTGGGGTTTAAAGTTGACCCAGAGGTGTATGAATGATGTAAAACACAACCTCAACAAAGAACAAAACCTCAAAAGTGCTATTTTTGACAAATCTCTGGAAAGCTAACATTATGAATTCTACTCAGAAAAAATATTTTTCCAGCCTGATACCATTATAAAATAAGAAAATCTCTTAACAAAACTCAGAAACGTCTTACATAAGCTTAGTGATAGAACCCCATTCTTGGGTGTCTTTAAGACTGGAACTCGGAAATGGTACACCACTGTGGTTTTGGTTCTGTACTGCCCTGCTCTGCAGGTGATTTGGTGCAAGACATTTCTTTCAGCCCTATACATTTGCTCGTGTCCACAATTGGAATGAAATGTCTGTTAGTAAAAAGGTTGTTATCAGTGGAAAATGTTCTCAGTGTATCAGTGAGGACACTTTCAGTTTCAAGTGACAGAAACTCAAGTCACTCTAGTTAATGACAAAAGAGGATTTATTGGCCAATGTCCATGAAAATTCTAGAAGATTCCTTTAGGCAAATTTGGTACTAAGCCCAAGTTATGTCATCGGGATTCAGTTTCTCTCTTTCTGCCTCATGCTCTCTCTCCCTCATATCCTCTCTCAGTGTCTCCCACAATCTCCTGGTTCTGCTTATTCTTGACTTCATTCTTAGGCACGATGTCTCCACATAGCAGCAAAGATGACATTCTGGCAGCTCAAAGCTTACATAATCTTTAGCCCCTGTGATCTGAGGGATGGCTTCATTTCCAATATTTCCAACAAAAAGTCCAAGGGCTAATTCCCATTGGCTGGGTTGGGTCATGTGTCTGTCCCTAAACCAGTCCCTGTGGCTGGAGGGACAGAGTTTTACCACTAGCCAGGCCAGAGCCGTGTGCCTACCATACAGTTAGTGGTGGGGTGAGCCCCACCTAAACTGAGAGTTGAGGAGCTGTGATTCCTCAGAAGAAAATCATGGTGTTAAAGGGAAAACACAGGACAAAGAAAACACATACCCATGATGCCCAGGCTCACGTAACATGTTCCCTATATCAGCCTCCCATGATTCTAGAATTTGATCACATCTGCATGTTTTTCCCATTCCAAGTCCTTTCTTTGACACTGACATGCTTTTTTGCTGATTGTAGATTTGCGTAAAACTAAGTTACACCGAACGCTAACCTAATCTAAAATTCTTGAATTTTAAGCCATCTGCTACATATAACGTGAAATTCCAAGGGTGTGTAAGATACCAGGGACTTGAAAGAAAATCATCTCTTTCAATTATCATTCTGTGAGGAATCATTTACCCTCTACCCTGTCACAGCATCTCAACCTTAGTGGAACACTTCCCTGTTGGATCTGACTGTATCTTTCACTAATTGTTCAAAGCCAACTCCAGGAATATGTTTGAAAGTACTTGGAGCGGGGAGGGTATAGCTCAATGGTAGAGTGCTTGCCTAGCGTGCACAAGGTCCTGGGTTCAATCCCCAGTAATTCCATTAAAAAATAAATGAATAAATAAACCTAGTTACCCTGCCCACCCCCCCCAAAAAAAAGAAAAGAAAGTACTTGGAGGAGTAAAGAAATGTCCTGTTGTCGTTATTATTGTTATTAATATTATTATTGATTTAATTTTATTTTTTTTTAAATTTTACATTTATGTGACTTTTCCAATGTACCCTTAAGTTACCCTAATATATAAGATCACACTCAACTTCCAGGCCTGTTCTCTAGAGCCAGAGTCAGCGCACTTTACCTGTAAAGGGCCAGCTAGTGAATACCGTCAGCTTTACGGGCTGTGAGGTCTGTGTGCGCGTGCTCAGGTCCTCTGTGGTGGTGTAGAAGCAGCCAGAGATCACACAGACAGGCAGTGGGCCAGGCTTGGCTCGTGGGGGTCGAGGTGGGCCAGCCTCTGTCTGGAGGCATGAGTGAGCTGCTCACCCAAGACTACTCTGTCTTACCCTTCTCTGTGGCATTTTAGAACAAACTCTTCCTCTGAGGCCTCGGTATGATACCTTCCATCTGAGTGACTCACACACTAATTGACAGAGTGTAGCTGTGACCTCAGATTACCTCTCTCCTCCAGCTGCTCTGAGTACTGTTATTTCTCTTTTTAATTTTATTTCCTTAGTAAAATGAGCATCACATGGTTCATGAGACATCTTGAGACTTAGATTCTTTGAGTGCTTTACTCCTCAAGAGCTGAAGGTGTGGGGTCAGGAAAGTCAGCACCCCCGGAAGTTGTGTATCTTTTCTCTGCTTGTAATTCACATTGCGTTTTAAACTGAGGGGAAAGACCACTTCTGAGTGAGCTCTGCCAAGCAGCACGGCTGTCTAAAAGTCACCTCCCTGAAAACTGGCACTTTTTCTGCAAACTGAAGAAGAAAACATTTAGATGAACTGTTTTCTGTGTGCTGTTGCTACCAAATGAGAAAACACCACCACTTGTTTTCTGACCTAACCCTTAATTAAAATGATCCCCAAGTAATGACATGAACGTTAACTTAAAAATAAAACTAAAGTATTTTTTTAATCAACCACTGACATGCACTTATGCCAAAGGGAAAACATTTGCCTCTGTTCCAAATAAGCCTGCAGCCTGGCCAACAGGGTGATGTACTTGAATTAAGCCTCTCTCTCATTTTCTGAGGGGAAAAGGATGAATTTTAGGGATTGTGGTGCTCTTGAAAAATAGCACTTTACAGAATCAAAGAAGGCTGCTTAAATGCTTTCTTTTAAAAAATGAAGCTTTCCTAGTGGTGGTGAAATTATGAACTCTGGACACTGGAGAGAATTTTGAATGCAGCCCTATTCATGTAACACAATGGAAACCTGAGGGTTACATGGTAGGGTATATCCAGATTCAGAGATTTCCAGAAGGAACGCTGATTCTGAGACAGATGCTGACTCACGCGGTGTCCAGGCGGCAGGGACATGGTGTCCAGGCTCTCCTCCCCTTCCTTGGGGCCTCCCAGTTCTCTCATCAAAGCACTCAACAGGCCTTGCATGTAGTCTAGAAATAGACACTCTCAGGTAAGAAATTCTCAACGTTCACTTTGCAACCAAAGTGCCAGCTTCAGGAGGTGACTTTTGCCTGAACG
Organism: Vicugna pacos; assembly: GCF_048564905.1. Taxonomy (NCBI): domain Eukaryota; kingdom Metazoa; phylum Chordata; class Mammalia; order Artiodactyla; family Camelidae; genus Vicugna; species Vicugna pacos. The sequence goes on along the minus strand of NC_132991.1, from coordinate 70,342,009 downwards.
AATTCCTCCCAAGTCCTGCGGCAGTCTGTGGGAATGATGATTCCATGCCGCTGGGGGAAAGCACTGGTTTGCACATGCTCGGTTCTGAGTCCTGAGCGAGCCGATGTCTGAGTCAAACGAAGGAAACGCTTATCCTTCCCAGTCTGGCTGTGAAAAACACTTTGCCCAGTATGTTGCTGAGGAAAACTATTAAATAGCTGAATTGTAATATCAGAGTTGACACTTAACCAGGACACAGTCACACAGGGCTCAATGACCATGACACGGATGCTTCTCATCTTCCCGGAAAGAACTGGGGATTTGAGAGGGGAACAAAGATGACCCAATATACCCTCATAATATGTCTTCACAGAAGATAAATTTTGCAACATGAGCGTCTGTGTGAAAAGTCACATCAGGAACGAACATGAAACAGCTGGTTTCTTTCCTATATGATTGGCCCCCTACCACAACTGGAAAATGTTCATTCTTTCGAATCGTAGCTGCCAGGTTTAATTGCTTTGTGTGCAAACCAGTCTGGCTTCTCACCACAAATCTGTATGTGTGTGTGTCCAAGTTGATGTTGACATCTTTAAATGAGCAATAAAACATTAAATCCAAAAAACATTGAGGGAAGGGAGTAATACTTGATAGTTTTGCCATATGCTGGGAGAGGATGGATTCCAAAATAAAGCTGTAAAAATTGTTAGATGCCCTTGTCAATTGAGCATCTAATTAAAAGCACTCCCAAAGACGATGGAAGATGGTATCGAGCTGGGGGGTAGGGTGTGTGCTGGGGCTGGGGGTCGAGTAACGGGCTTGCAGGGAGTGGGGGCTGGCGGGGACAATATTTTTAGGCTGCTTTGCTTTCAGACAGGCGAGGGCAATCAGTGAAAGCATGCCTTCTGTGTAAAGGGGCCAGAAATGCTCCCATACCTCGTGTTTATTTTTTCCTGAGGCGGTGCCAGGAAACTGGAAGTAGGTCAAGAGTCTCTCAGCCCCCCGACCCTAAGCCCTTGTCCCCCTCCTCTTTCTCTGTCCACTTTCCCTCCTTCTCTCCATCTTGGAGCTTCTGGGGGCTTCTCTCCTGACCCCACTCACTGCACAGCAGGACCTTGTAGTGGGCTCCCCGTACCCTTCTCCTTTCCTTCCTTTCAACCACTGAAACTCGTTTTTGTGTAGCTGATAACCTCATCCTTTTGACGATCACGTGTCCTCCCTCCCAAAGTGACAGACTGGCATGTTAACCAGAGTTAAAGGAGTCTGCTGAGACTTTCCGCCAGCCAGAAGAGTACCTCTGAACGTGAGACTTGCAGGCTGAAGAAAAGGCAGTGCTTCCTCCAGCATCCCGCAAATCCCACTCAGAAGGGGGCCCCTTGTCTGCCACTGGGTCCCGGTCGGTAGCCCTGCAGAACCACGCACAGACCACCAGAGTGGTCAGCAGAGCGGCCCCTCACGCAGGCCAGATGTCGTCCTCGTGACGTTTTAAATATTGCCTGTTTCTGGGATACGAACTTAAGAAGGCCTCCCAAGGGAGAAATTGCCAGCGGAGCTGCTGCATTTCAGAACAAGTCAAGCAGTCTGTCCCGTATTTCCATTTTGCTGCTCCTTGAGTGCCCAAATACTATCAAATTCTTGGAGCACGGAGCCTTGGAACTACTTCAGTTTGAGCCCAGATAAGGTCATTTTTCTTTACTTTTGTAGACTTATCACATAGCAGGATTCTTTCCTGGTTGGTTGTTTTTCCCCCCAAACCCCCCAAACTTTCAGCTGCTCTTCGTCATACCTGGCTTTCCATGCAATGCTGAAAGCCTTGTTTTTCTGTGTTCTATGCGTTTTTTTATTTGTTCTCTTTGTGAGTCACTTAACATTGACTGAAAGATGATGTCTGTAAATTAATATTTACTTTCCTCTCTACCAAAGTATATGTGCGTGCACTCTAATTACAAACTCTCAGAGTTTTGTGGCCAGCCTTTGCCTCAGTACCACCCCCAGAGATGCTGATTTCACTGGGTGGAAGTGAACCTAGGAATAGGGTTTTTTTGTTTTTAAAGAACCTCAGGTGATCCTTTTGTGCATCTGTGGTTGAAAACCACTGAGTGAGAGTCCTGCACAGGGAGTGATACATCTGGGGCTAGAGTGGTGTTCCCAACCAAATGAATCTGCCGCCCGGGCGATAGTTGGCATGTCTGGAAATTTTGAGGGCACTCCTAGCTGCAGGGAGGGAGTGCTCCTGGCATCTAGTTGGCAGAGGCCAGGGATGCCCTGCAGATCCTAGAATGCGTCCCCCACCTACTCCCACCCACAACAAAGAATGATATGGCCCAGGATATCAGTAATGCTGATAAAAGCTGGACAAGAGGGAAGGGAGAGGAAGAGTACACCAGTCCTTCCGCACGTCCTGCTATAGCTCCTTGAGGGAAGGATGGAGGTTCCTCCCTTTGCAACACCCCTGGGTGGCTACCTTCCCCTCCCCCAGCTGCTCTCCCAACTCACTCCTGCACACGCAAGAGGGGAGATTTCGTTTACACACCCAAATCATTTACATACCCCCAAACAAAGCCATATTGTCTACTCCTTTCACATCATTGCAGTGGGAAAATGTTTTTCCCGTGCTTCCTGTAACACAAACCTTCTAGCTAACACATTTTAAAGGTCAAATTGCATTTTTGTTTCCTTAAGACCAGACAAAACAATTACATTGGAGTGTAGAAAATTGAGGGCTTTGCTTTTTGGTCTATTTTTCATTATGGAATTCAAGTCAGTCCTTAGAAGAAAACAGAAAAATTAAGAACTAAAGGTTGTAGCTGGTGATAAGCCATCACTTTCATTCGCCATTGTGTCTCTACCTGAGTCTTTTTTCTCATTTTGCAATAAAACCAAATATTGCAATGGGGACCAGGCTTAGGATGAAGATCTGAGGCATGTGAAGATAAATGCAATGGGGAGTTGTTCCATTAAGTGTCTGTTTGGGGGATTATTATTTTTCCTTTGGCTTTAGCCAGGCAGCAAGATTACTTGGTGTACCTGGCTATACATGGTATATATCCAGCTCCTCTGAGTCTGGTGACATCCTCAAGTGTGCCAGCACTTGTGCTATTTAAACTGAATGACAACAGAAGGTCTTTTTGCAATCTTATGATGCAGTCTTATTGGGCAAATAGTTGGTGACCATTGAATTCCCCTCTCTTAATTAGGAGAGTATTGAAATTATGGCACTGTGTGTACTTTGATAGCTAAATACAGGGGGAAAATGTATTAGGTGAAACAGGTCCTAGAATCAGATCTGTGTCACAGACCAGATGCTGTGACAACAAGCCAGCTTGGTGTTGGAGTTCAGCCACATGGAGAATGTTGATGTAAGCAAAGGTAACGAGTTGAGACTCCGTTGTAAACCATGTGGTGGAAATAGTATAAGCATCCCTGGTGCAGCCACGAGCATCGGCGTGTCTGGAGCAGTGTGTCGTCCAGTGACACAGCGATGCTTTTCTCTGTGCCATTCCACAAGGGATGTTCATCAGGGGGTTACCGGTAGGAGAGCTGATATTAGCAACCTTTGCAGCCACTTCATGTTGTCATGTAATAACTTGACCGAACCTTCAGTTCCCTATTAAAGTATCAGCAGTGTGTTCAATGATTGATAGATTTTGCCAGCTCCTTAGACTAAACATGTGATGCAGACAAAATCAAGAGTTTGGCTGTATTTTTTGTGGTTTTTAAAAGAAATTTAATACAAGGTCTCTACATCCTTCTGCTGTGGAAATGAATACAGTGTTACCATTGATCAAAACCTGTTACAAACAAACCTTTCTGATGAATCCCTTTCCTTCTCGTTGGATGGTTTTTCTGAGTTCCCACCCGCTTGTGACTTGTGCTGTACAGCGGAAATTAAACCAGCCTGTTCCTTCTCCTAACACCCAACAGTCGAGATTATGCCAGCACATTAGAAGAACGCACATTATGGAGATGAACATACACCTGCCAAGGATATCAACGGACAGTCATAGAAGAGGCTAATAAATACATTTGTGCCTCAGAAGAGCCATATGTGTGTCCTAGCTGACAAACTGCCCAAAATGACTCCTTCTCCTTACTCTGCACTGGCCCAGTAAACAGAAGTAAGCTCCAGGACCCATCCTGAAACCGTGAAAAGGATGAATACCTTACACCATGGAGGAACTCAAGGTTCCTGTGACTTTGTGACTATGGCAAGTCCCTGTGGTCCAGTGCATTTCAAGCCTCACCTCGTCCATGAATATATGTCATTCTGAATAGGTGTAGCTTGCTCTTTGGAGGTGAAATCTTCTCTTTTCCAATTTTCTTTCCTCCCTGAGGTTTTACTCCACGTTAGATGTATCCCCAGGGCCTCTGCAAGGACCGAGTGAATCACTCGGCATGAAGGAAGAGCAGGCTGATAAATACAAAAAGTACAGAACTGGCCTTTTCAGTTTTGGTATAGTCCCCAGGAAAGCCGCATACATAGCACCTTGAATTAATAGCCTTCCTGAGCTACACGTGTGATTACCTCCATACGTCATGTCAGTTGCATGCTTTAGCATCAGGAGTCACCTTTCCTTCACTGCAGCCCTCTTGCTGAATAATAAACTCACAATAAGAGCTGGAGGACAAGAAGTTGGTTCTGCTGTCGGCTGGAAACCTGAAAAGGTTTCTGAATTTTTTCAGCAAATGAAGGCTACCAATCAAACGAGCTTTGTAACGTGCTCCTGAATAGCAATTGTTAAGAAAAGAAATATCAAAAGGAATTGAGCAAATTGTTTCCACTATTCAATCCCAGAAGGGGAGTATCATTTGTGTATGTGTGTGTGTGTGCTTATTTACAACATAATCCTTTTTCACTGGGAAAATAAGACAAATTTGTTCTTATATATAAGTATAAATATAAAATACATCATAGTCTCAAAAGTGGGATATGCTAGATCGTAATTTCAGAATGGATCTTGGAGCCTATTTCTGTTTTTTAAACTAGTACAGAGTGAGAGCGTAGTCTCTTAGAGTGAGACCAAAGAGTCGTTTTGGACAATTTGTCAGCTAGGACAGCAACAACTCATATAAAAAGCTGTAACTGAAGTCAATATAATAGACTTTCTTGTATGTATGTGCCATTGTTCTTCCAGTGACTGTGAACCTTTGGCTCTTAGTAGGCCATATTCGAACAGAAGTCACATTTTCCAAGGTTTATTAACCACTTAATTAGGGGGCACAGGGTGCAGAGTTAGACAGAATAGAGTTTAAATCTCATCTCTGCATATTCTAGCTCTGAAAATGGTTGAGTTTCTTAATTTCTACTCAACTACAAAGCAGGCGTACAGCTGTCACTTTCTACAAAGGTTTTACAAAGGTTCATGTAAAAGATACGTATTTCTCAGAGTGTTCTAGAAAATCTCTTGCCTGGCCCAGGATAGAAGTTCAGTGGAGGCTGGTTCTGTTCCCTTCCAGACAAGCATTTAGTGAATGTCTCTCCCTCTCCGCCAAGACCCTAGGAGGAAGTTCACCCATCCCCCCTTTCTGTTTAGTGGGCAGGGGACCCCAGCTGCAAGATGTGGGTATTTCATCACAGCTTTGTACTGTTTACAGCTTCATGAAGAGAGAAGTAAGGCAAAGGGACCCCTGATTCTGAGTGGCCACAGTGGTCACCAGATCAGCCCTCCTTCGCCTTTCCCATCTTCCATGCCTTCTCTCTGTCTTCTCTCCCCTCTCTTCATTCATCCACCCAACAGAGCCCAAGGCCTAGTGGGTGAAGACAGAAACAAGCTGTGGAATGCATGATGGCAGATACCGCAGTGAGCTTGGGGAGGGGGGACCAACACTGGCTGGCCGGTTAGGCAAGGTGACTTCTGAGATGATTTTTGAAAGAAGGCTAGGGATTTGCCAGCCTGAGAAGGGAGAAAGGATTCCGTGCAGAAGAATCAACACAAGGAACAGAAGTGAGAGAGACCACAGCACTCTGTAGGAGGAGTGCCTTCTCTGGTCTCACTCCGCCAATCAATGGATTTTGAGCACATCCCTCTCAAACCAGAAAATTTATCTAGAGGTTATATTTGTGCTACTATTAATCTGTATCTTGAAGATTAGGAAAGTCTACTTTTTAGAATAAAAAGTAAGTACATAGAATTTACTCTTTTCTTTGTGCTCCCCACTTGGGAAGCCACTGGCTAAGGCAGGTCCTGAAGGGGAGGGTCAGCAGGTGAGCCTGGAGATGCTGAGTGGTGACAGCCTTTGGGCCCAAACCAAGGAGGCACGTTCTCTCCCGTCTCATCCAAGGAACTCAGGAGCCCCCGGGAGGCCAGAGCAGCAGAGGCCAGGCCTGGCTGCGTTGGGTTAGAAGTGGGCCAGCATTTCTGTGACTTCTGGTGCCACATCAGTCTCTTCCAGTTTCTGTTTCTAAGTTATTCGGGTCCGGCCACCATGATGGCTTCTGCATAGACACTTCCACCCACAAAAAATTGGAGAGAAATGTAACAGTGTTCAGAGTGGTTGGCTCCATTTGGGGTATGAGACAAAGAAAGATTTTGCCTTGTTTTGTTTCATTTTGAAATTTGTTTTATTTTATCTTACTTTCTATATTCCCCAGGGTCTTTTTTTTAATGAGTAAAATGAAGTAAAAATGTGGAGAAGACTGTTAACTTCCTTAAATGGTACCCTTGTGCTGTAAGAGATTTAACATCCACAGATAGAAGTTTGCTTTCTTTTCTACAGATGTAGTTTTGTTGGGTTTTTTTTTTTAAGGAGATGGCAATAAATCATATCATTTTTATAGCTGTAGGAACTGAAATACAGTTAAGTTACTTTTTCTGAAGAGTGATCTCCATGGAAAGAAACAAAACTAAGAAGTAATCTGCAAAGATAAAAAGTTATATTATTAAGCAAAATCATATGTAAAATTTATACAAGGAATATAGATTTTTCAGTTGAATAGGTGGTGTTGTGAGACTTATAGAATTTGCAGGATTTTGCAACTCTGATATCATTTTTTAAATCCCAAGAAGAAAAAGGAACCCGGGTGTTTGTTTTTTCAATTAACTGTGTCTTTTTTTAAGGAACTCCAGGATTTTATATGCGTTGGGAGTTAGTCTTTATGCTGCATCTGCATGTGTCCCCTTCCAGAAATGCACCGCACACAGCGTGATGAAATATGCAACAACTGTGATTTAAATCATTGTCGAATTCCAATCTAAAATATGCAGACCAAGAGATATCAACCTTAACAGGTTATATTACCTCTGATAAAAGTAACAGAAGTAAAACGGGCTCAGCCTGATTGGCAAATTGAGTGTGGTTGTCACGGCCCGAGGGGTGGAACTTTGCTGTATATGTTAACTGTGATTCCTGCTGAGAGACGCTCTTCTTTATTTCCCCGACGGTCACCATTACTAGGCAGCTGTCCAGAGTTGTGTCCCAACCCCAGCTGACAGGCTGTAGACGGGCGTGTTGGGTTTTGTTCACCGAGTAACACGGTGGAATTCAAGAAATCCTTTCTGATCAATTCGTCAATCACTGCTGCATTCAGTAAAAGAATTCCAATTATAAAGAGAACGCAGGTTGTTGTGAAACCTAAGTGTAAAAATGTACAGAGTAGAAGGTGACAGGCCCAGGAGTCCCAACAAAAGAAATCTAAGTAAATAAGCACAGCCAGCTGCGTGATAATGAGCCTGAGTCAAGTTGGCAAGTGGAGCTGGGCAGGAGAGACGATTCTGGGGTGGGTTTGATCACGTGGGAAGTGAGGGAAAGGAGTCATGGAAACCCGGTGAGTGGTGACAACAGTAACCAGCAGACAGGGAGTAGGAGCAAGGACCCTTCTGAGCGCTTGTCTGAGACCCTGTAATAAAAGCCAGACCAGTAAGAGAAAACAAACACGTTTATTAACATGTGTACATGCACACACAGGAGATACCCAGGGTAAAAAGAAGACCTGCCCGAGCTGGCCTAGAATTCAGGATTAAATACCATCTTAATAGGGAAAGGAGAGAAGGGATATAGGCCTCTCAGGGGAGAGTAAATGGCTTTTAGGAAAGATGAATGGGTCCTTAGAAGAACAGATGGAAGGTCTGACAGTTTGTGACACAGTCTGTCTGAGTGTGGCGTCAACTTCTAGTCTCCCCTCCTGTGACGAGTCAGCAATCGTCCCTGGTTGATGAAACTGCCGGGGAGGGTGGGGGATTTATGACAACAGAGCTCCTTTTGGACGGTCTGTCTTTAGGCAGGTAAGGGAAGTTCAGAGAAAGCCTCTCCCTGCATTTGCTGTTTTTCCAGTGCCCACAGCTCACAATAATCAACATACTAAAGAACCATTTTGGAGGGTAGCATATTCTGCTAGTCTTCAGGGGACAGAACAGAGAAAGGAGGAACGGGGAATTGGCAGACCCGCCAGAGCACGAGCGCCATTTGTAGGCACCTGCCATGATAGGTGTCCTCCCGACCCTAGAGATAGAGAACCACCCACAGCCCTGCTGGATTTGTGCCTGTTGGGCCAGAGGCAGCTTTGTTGACAGCAGCAGTAGTTGAGAAATGGGGGAGCTGAAAACCCTGACTAGCTTTGCCCTGGGCCCAAGAATTCCTGGGAACACTTGGAGGACGGGACTAGAAATGGCACCCATGGTAACAGCACAGTACTTCCTAAGTGTAGAAAGGGAGTTTTTTGCTCTCTACCTGGTAGGCACAGTCCTCTCACCCAGGGGAAGGGACGTAGATGCCTGAACTCCTGGGCCGTACAGGTGGCCTCTTCTATCCACGCTCACTTGCAGATCAGGGCCCACATAGCTGCCACCAGGCACCACCAGGCTGCCATTCCCTCAGCTGCCATTCCTCCGGTGGTCACAGTTCTTAGTCCTGATGCAGTCGTAAGGAGCAGAGGCTGCAGTGGGGGAAATTGTCTGTACTTTCCTCTTCGCTTTAGCGAGAGAAATAGAAATTCTTTATACAGGAGGTCTGGCTTTACGGCTTATCACTAATTCACATGCTTTAAGTATTTGGTACAGGCCAGGAGGACTGAAACATGTCCTTAGCATCATTAGGATGCTTTCTCGCCAGCAGTCTCCACGTCCTCTCTCTCTAAGGGGCAGAGGGAACCTGAGGCTCTGCCGTGCACTCATCCCCCGGGCTGTGCAGGCTCTGTCTGCTTCCGGAGGCTCTCCGCCAGCTTTGTTCTGCTTGGCAGCCGAGGAGTTAAGGAAGCTCCACACTGAAGCGCTTCACCCACCATGAGGTCCTGAAGCAAAATCTGATCTGTCTGGGATCAGAAGGTTGCAGGCCATTTCTCTTACCACAGCCTCCCTGAGGCCAGCTCCTGAAGAGGAAACACAGCCTAGTTTGAACTCTTCAACATCTGACTCTGGCTCCTTCAGCTCCCTTTGAAATTCTCCTTTCGTTCCTCCGTGTCCGCCAGCAGCTCCTGCTCTCCAGCGTCTGGACCATGGGCCATCGGGGTGGCTGCTCGCGTCACAGCATCTTTATTTATGAAGCGCTGTAGACTCGGCCTGGCTCCTCCGAGCTTCCAAATGAAGTGGTTCTGCCCCTTGGTGTCTTCATCTCCACATCTAAAGAAGACTCTTTCACAGAGCAGAAATTGATAGATCTATCCCGGCTAAAGTGCCTTTCTGATTCTTTTTATTATTGTTATTATTAGTCCTCCATAGAAAGGAATCAAGGCAGCGGAAACATTTTTATAAAATGACACTTTATCTCTGTGATTAACTGTATAATAAACCGTAAAGGCGCTGCCATGGTAATCTCCCTCTCCTTACACCTTATTGCTTTAATAATAAAAGCTTTTTTATGGCAACAGAATAAAATTTTACTATCCAGGCAGTTTAGATAAAATGAGAAGATGTGTTTTTGGAAGGATAAAGGGCACTTCTGAAACATGTGAGGTCAGCATGGGTTTTATGTGAGCTCAGACTATGTAGAACACATTTGACGTATCTTCAGTCTGGTGCCCTCCTGAGGACTTTATCCAGCTGTTTAGACAACTTTTAGTGGTAAGCAAAAAGCCAATGAAAGAGTTCTGTGTTTCTGTCCAGCACAGAGGATCACCGTCAAAAACCAAAAATGCTCAAAGCCTAGAATTGCAGATGATTCGGGGGGAGAAAGCACATATTTCAATAATTAATTTCCATCCCATTTGCAAACAGAATCATTAACTACGTGTTTTGCTTCTGAGCCAAACCCTGTGTGGTTTAGTGAATATTGTTGCACTTTTATTCATAAGCTTATGTCTCAAATGATTAGATTTTGTCAGTGACAGAAGTTATATACATTTTTGCATAGCCATGATTTATATATGCAAGCACTACAATATACCAATTAAGGAGTTTCATTATTGTTATGCCATAGAAAAATGAATATGCTGTCTTACCTTCCATTCATCACGATGAAGCAGTTTTTGTTGAGCAACCCACAGTAGTCTAAGATCGTAAAGTTGAACAGAAGTTTTTTTAAACTCCGTCAGAGCTTCCCTGAAGAAGTGATGATTAAGCGGAGACCTGAAGGAAGACTCAAAGTAAATGAGAAGAAGAAAGGCAGGGTTGGGGAGGAGAGCTGTCTTCCAGCAGCAAGAAGGGCATGTGCCAAGGCCCTGTGGTGAGGAGAGAGTAGAACTCATACCTCCTAGGGTGTTGGGAAGCTTAATCAAGATCATTGCAGTGAGACACTGGTGCTCAGCCTAATGTGCCTCGCACAGTAAGCTCCCAGGATGTGTTAGCTGAGATCAGCTCTCATTTTGAGGCTGATATCTGTCTACACAGGTATACCTCAAAAGCCAGCATGTGACCGTTCTGCTTCCCCAGTCAGAATGTGGTCTGTGACAGTCTGTGAGTTTCTGTGACTCATCAACTCTGCGATGCCCTTCCTCCCTCCTGCCCCCCAGATCTGGTGACCCATCCCGGGGACTTGCCCAGCATGCTCCATCCTGATCCAGCCTGCAGAGTTGTTTCCCATCAAGCAGCACTTCAGTGTGGCTCTCCGCCCTGGTGTCTAAGAAGATTTAGTGGGATTTGTAAATGGCACTGATGAAATTACTCATGAGGCTGGATGTGGCCCCCGGCACTGTAGGCACTTGGAAGGTGCTAGATGCAGCCTTTCCTCTCAGACCTTCCCTTGGTCTGGCTCTCGCTTGCTGCGATGCTAGCTCTTTGCTCTCTGACAGCCTGCCAGCGGACGGGCCGGCCTTCACTACCTCCTCTTCATCCTCCACTTCCACCTCCCTCAGTGTTCCCTTCCTTCTACAAGCCTGCTGCCTTGAAAGAAAAAAGCCAACAAAACCCTCAGGTGCACTTTACTGAGATTCTCGTGGGAGGTCGAGGGAGTGCTGCCTCAGGCCGGCACCTGATCTTGGTCTGCATTCCAGTTCCTGGGTTCTGAGCAGGGTCCTGACTCAGCAGAGCTCCCTCGGCTCACCTTTATGCCTGAGTTTTGAAAGCAGTCATACTTAGCAGTGCTTGAATCACTAAGATGCTTGAGGACAATCTTTTGTTGAAATACCCAGAGGAATGGAAGCATGGTTTGATGCCAGCTTTGCAGGCTTTTCCACATCCTCCAGTGGGCGGGAAGCAGATTAACAATTTATCATGTGGAGCCTTCGTCCTCGTGTTGCTAGCCCGGGAGGCCTGAACGAACCATTGCATGAATATCCAATTTTGTTTAATATGTGTTAGACCTGGGGATATGTATTATCCCCCAGATGTCCATCTGGTAAACTCTCTGGGCACATAATTATGTTAACAAGTATAAGCAACAAAAATGTACTGTGATCCTGTAGCAGGTAAGGAAATTAGCGAAGGCCCCTTCCTTACACCATCCTCTCGCCCAGCACACACAGGCTGCAGGATCTGTGACCTTGTTTGGGGACTGAGGGCATGGGGGGCTGTGTGAGGCAGTCCTGGCACTCTCACTGTGGTCTGCCCCTCTCCCGCCCCCGCAGAGTGGGAAGACACCCCAGCTCCTATCACGTGCAGGTATTTCCCTTGGTCACGCACCTTGCCTGCTCTCAAAACCTGGAGGCTCTAATTAGCAGCCTTCTCGACGGAGGAGGGGAATCCTAATTTCTTCTTGCCATCATCATTTCCTTCCCTTTCTGTCTGTTTTTCGCTATTTCCCCAGTAAGTCTGGCAGGTTCTCTGAGCTCCCCCCAGAGACTGTAGGGTTCACAAGGATGAAAGGAACCTTTTTTTAACCCACAGCTTTATTCCCAGTGCCCCCCTTGCCTGGCACGTGGCAGGCACTCAGCAAATGCTTGTCCAGTGGACGAATGTTTTGTCAGTCTCCCCATTTCTAGTGCTCCTTGGGGCCTCTCCTGTGCAGCCATCTCACTCCTGTGCAACCCGGCTTCACTCCACTGGTGAAGAGAATGGAGCACCTATTACCTGCAAGTCTCACGTGACCTGTAGCTCCTAAGTCAGCGGGAGCCCAGCCCCTTCCATGCCTAAGAGGTTGTCCTGGACTCCTGTTCCATGTCTGCTGGAAGTCAGAAGCCCTCTCTAAGATGCGTGGGGTTCAGGGATGGGAGCGGAGCTTAACATTCTCATGCTCACTCTGCCTTCAGGCTCTTGCCTCTCCCCATCTCTTCAGCCCCACACTGACCCAGGTGTGAAACTCAGCCTCACCCTCAGGGGCTGTGTGTGTGCGCGTACACGAACACGTGTGCCCACAGACACTCAGAGCATTCACACAAAGTGTGATGAAGATCTGGACATCCCCAGCAAGGCTCACATCACACTCCTCGCCATACACATCTCACAAGAGTATGTGCAGTCTGCCTGCCCTTGGAAGCTCATTTGCCCACCCCACTATGGGGATTTCTCCCAGCATCCTCACCCCACACAGCCCCTAGCCTTCCGGCTGATTCTCCCTCTCTCTTCTCACCCCCTTTCTAGAGGGAATAAAAATTCAAAACATTTTCTCAGGCAGAGTAGCTTAACCCTGTTGTCACTGGGCTCCTGACTCCCCATCTCTGGGTTCTCACCTTGTGCCCCTCACAGCGGATCCATTAGCCTTGTTTTCCTCAACTAACGTAGCACTGCCCTCTCCAGCAATGGCCTCTGTTGTAGCTACATTTGTGACCTTGACAGGGATGCTGTATATCCCTCATAATCACAGAAGCAGAAGCCCATTGACTTAACCCAGCATTTCATACAAATGACGAACGTATGCTCGTTCGTGAGCAGATGATCTCTGGAAAGAAACACAAGATGCTGGTGGGAGTTGAAACCCCCAGGGAGGGGAACTGAGTAAATCAGGTCAGGAAAGAGATGGGATAAAGACTTTCTTCTTACCATACAACTTTCTGGATCATGTATTTCCTATATTTAAAACACACTGACGTCACACATATCTCATGTCAATAAAAAAGGTACAGGTCTCCCAATATGACAGTTCCACCAAGGCGGTCATAACTCCAGTGACCTCAGGCCACATGCATCATGGGGAGAGCTGACGTCTGTGCCTGATGGATAAGGCTTCATGCCCAGTTCTGTAGAATTTGCTCTGCACTGTACACGTCAGCTCTTTGCATAAGGATTTCCTGGTTGGAAAGAGCCAAGCTCCTCAGCACATGGTCCTTACTCTCCAGGGTTTAGGTTGCATCATCTGGATGAGGAGCCCCAAAACGCCTATAGGTGAAGCCCAGGAACCACTTCTTACCTTGGCAAATATTCTAAAATATTTCCTCTTAAGAGGAAATAAACTTTCAGCACTGAATTTTAAAAGTACGTCTGATGGAGAATAAAAAGTGTATCTGATGGAACAATCTGAATAGTAAATAAAGTAACAAGGATGAAAACTGCAGTGTATTGAAGCACATTAAATGTGAGTTCACAATTGAACTATACAAATGAGTCAAAAAATCTCATTGGTCGCTTTTAGAGGAACAACTATAAAACTGATAAATAAAAAGAGAATCAAGCATTAATCCTGCTTTACCTCTACAAACTGTGCTTCATGATAACCAAAGAGTTGGTAAGGGAAAGTTTCTCTTTATGGAAGTTTTCCAGTAAATAAATGAAGGAGTGACAGAATCTGAAATACCATCATTTTTCAAACCCTATTGATCTAAGCAATGATCACCAATGGCTGCTAATACCATAAAAAATAGAAATGTTCTTTGTATTGCCTATAAATTTATTTCAAGATGTAGAAATTTGAATACATTCAGGTAATATTTTTTTCAGGAGGAATATTTATAAGTGCGTCCTGTCATTTGTCTGCTGATGGAAGTATATAACACAAAGTAATTTCTCCTGAAATAAAAAACAAATCTGAATCTAATCAAATTTCTGTGTCTCATAACAAATTTATAGAAAATATAAAAGAATGGGTTAAATAATAGTACGGATGTGCAGCCAGCAAAACTGAGAACTTGGACAACTCTACAGGACGTACCACCTGGTTTGTTTAACAAATGAATTGCAAGGGAGGAAAAAAGAGAGAGAGATGGGAGGGAATCTGTAGATTAAAACAGATTTAGGAGTCAGTCAGCCAGTTGTAATGAACAGGCCTTGTGTAGATCCCGGTTCAAACAAACTGTTTAAAAAATGTATGGGCCATTTAGGGAATTTTGAATGCTGAGTAGGTATCTGATAACATTAAATTATCATGAATGTTTTTGAGTATTATAGTAATACTATCTTTTAGATATCTATAGTAAAATATTTATGGTTGAAATGAGAATTTTAAAAATCTGACATTTATGCTTATATATATAAAATAAAATCTGTGAAAGGGTATATAAGGGATTTTTGAAGATGTGTTGCTTCCAGAAAGGGAGCTAGGAGTCAGGATGGGAGAGAAATGAACTTTCGGACAGATAACTATTTACTTTATGCAAGTAATACCTTTTCAAAGGACTGACTAAAAAATATATTAAATATAAGGGAAAAAAAGTTAATGTAACCTTGAATTGCTTGGAGGAGTGAGATGGCATAGACTCATATTACAGAGAATGGATGGATTGATTCAGACCCATATTTCTCGAAGTAAGTCTTAGGACCATTTGGCTCAGAATTGGGCCCCCATGTCTCCCTCCTAGCCAGAATCTGGGAGAGTGAAGCCCAGAGACATTGGAGAATTATTACAGGCCTTGATAACCTGAGTGCCAGCTTTTCAAGTACTTATTACATTGTTTTGGAACTTTCGAAATTCATAGGGCCAAAATGCTCTCAAATTGAAATTCAAAGCAGTACAATTCTGAAAATCTGAAAGGGCTTTTTTTTCCCTCCAATTTGCTGACAATGATTTAATCAGCAGATGTCACTATGTAGTGTGGGGAGCATCCCTTCCATGTTGCCTCATTTTTGGAAAGTGAGAGTCTGTTTCTGGCATCGTAGCATAGAAATATTTATGGTGATCTTGTATTTTGTTTAGTGAAAATATTTTTACTTTTACTTCCAGTGCTTATTTAAAGTTTATCTTTGATTAAGCATTCTTTTCTTTTGTTTTTGTTTTTCACCCCCAGCATCATTGACAAAGAAGTTTCATTAATGGCAGAAATGGATAAAGTTAAAGAAGAAGCCAGTAAGTAGACACATGGTTATTTGATTGGGAGCCTTGCAATCAGTAGGTCACACTGACGGTGATGTGGATTCTGAGTGGGGTCCTAAAATTCACACTGAATCCAGGCTCATGAGCTCTGTAACCTTAGGCAAGTCACTTAGCCCCTGGAACCTCAGCAACCTCCAGTGCCCAAAGGATGAAGTAGTAGCACCCACTGAGCACAAGGCAGAACAGGCACTCAGCAAACAATGCGAGTCAGTGGAATTTATTTAATAAAGTCCAAGGGGACTTTTGTGCATATAAAGGCCTACTTATAGTTAATTGGGTTATAATGACATTGAATTTAGTATTAAATTTTAAAACACAAGACTTTTTTCCTTTTTAAAAATTTTTTATTGAAGTATAGTCGATTAACAATGTTGTGTTAATTTCTGGTGTGCAGCCTAGTGATTCATTTATACATATACATATATACTCCTTTTCATGTTCTTTTCCATTATAGGCTATTACAAGGTGTTGAATATAATTCCCCATGCTATACAGTAGGACCCTATTGTTTATCTATTTTATATATAGTAGTTAGTATCTGCAAATCTCAAACTCCCAGTTTATCTCCCTATCCACCCGCCCTAGTAACCATAAGTTTGTTTTCTATGTCTGTGAGTCTATCTCTGTTTTGTAAATAAGTTAAATTGTGTTTGTTTGTTTTTTTTAGATTCCACATATTAGTGATATCATACGGTATTTTTTTTCTTTTTCTGGCTTACTTTACTTAGTATGATGATTTCTAGGTCCATTCATGTTGCTGCAAATGGCATTATTTATTCTTTTTATGGCTAAATAGTATTCCATTGTGTGTATATACCACAACTTCTTTATTTAGTCATCTGTCAACCGACATTTAGGTTGCTTCCACGTCTTGGCTATTGTAAATAGTGCATATTCACAACTTACAAATCTTGCTATACACTTATACAGTCCTTTTCACTTGGTTTCTTAAGTTCAACTAACTCAAGTTTACCAAATTAAATTCCTCAAAAAATTAGTCCCATTTGGAAGTTAATTCAATTCCCCTTAACGTTTTGAATTACATTTATAAATTTAATATGTCTGATTTTTTTCAAGCACTTCAGATGCCTGACAAGGCAAACTCACAAGCTTAATGGGCAAAATATTCTGAGCTCTTAAGCAACTCTTCTAAGATTAATAATTCAAACTTAGAGATGTACTAAATGAAGTTCTCTTAAAACACTCCAAGTCTGTTTACAGACTTAGTCAAATTCACTGACACCTGCCAACTTAACACCTCAAAAGAAAATCAATTACACATTTTAAATTGAAAACACAAGTGAGATTGCTTAATGTACCACATACTCTATTTTAATAATGAGCACATGTAGGTAATATTGATTATTGCAAATTTTTTTTCTAAATTTAACACAAAATGTGATTACTCTAGGTTTGATTTACCTTACTATTTTTGTACCTATTTCTAAACCTTTCCACTGTTGTAAAGTTACCCAACAGCCAGGAGGGCAGATTTGCCATCTCAGATAGGCTGAGGTTCATGGGTTGGAGATTTCTACTGAAACAAGATTGCTCAGTCAGATTCAACACAAGTAGACATGCTGAGCCCTCTCTCGTTATTAAATTCAGTCTGTTCTGCTAATGGGAACCCTAAAACTGTATTTTTCAGCTAGGATTAAGTTTCACAATCCTTATTTCCTAGGCTTTTCATCTTTACCCAAATTTTATCTCATAAATTGGATAAATGGCAGTCTGCAACCCCAACCAAGTTTTATTAGCTAAATTTCTTTACTTTTGACTGCAGTGCCTTTCTTTTTATCAGAATGAAGGATCAGACCAGATTCTTCATTCCTTTAACATTTTTCTTGCCTGGCCCTTGGCCATAATTCAAGTCATTTTATGGAAAACAGTTACATCACCATTTTTGTTAGATAATTTTTCCAAGTAATTTTAAACAACTTTTAGAGTCTAAAATACAGCAAATTTTATTAAATAAAACTAAACGTGCTCCAGGGTTAAGCTGTGGAATATTTAGCTACTTACACAATCCCTTTGATTGTGCGATTATTTTATTCTTATGAAATTTGTTGATTTCTCCAATAAAAGTAGATTACCCCATGACTTGGAATTTTCCCTCTTTCTCTTTTTCAGTGTCATATCCTAATGATTTTTAAATGCTAACAGGCAACACAGACATAAATGTTTCCCTGGCACCAAAATAGAAAGTTCCCAACACATCACTTTCTCAGAGGCTAACAAAAGACCTCAGATTTCAAGCGCTGCTTCTTGGGACAATAGTACTTGGTCTCAAAACCCGTGGAATTTGGAGCATCTCTGGAGAGCATACTCATTTTTAAAACTCATTCAATCAGTAAACATTTCTTGTGTGCTTCCTATGGTCTCAGCACCAGTAGAGAGAGTGGGACAAACAACAAACAGATAAATCTGGGACCTACACTCCTGGAGCTTTCAGGCTAGCTTGAAATCTGTTAAACAAATTACTGTACTTAATTCATTATCTATACACTGTGGGATCCAATATTAGTATACATGAGTGTAATTGCAACAAGAAAGAAGTATATTCTAGATGACTGTATCTCACTTTATTAACAGTATTTGTAGTTAGCATTTTTGAGTTTACTATTCTAAACAGTCCACACAGGTTATTTCATTTAGTTCCATAATCACCCTGTGTGGGATTTATGATTATTACATTTCACAGATGAAGAAACTAAGGCTGTAGTGCTATGATCTCATACTCTGCAAACCCAGGGAACAAGAGACCTAGACAGGCATGTTCTTGGAGTGTCAGATTTACTAGAGACTAGCAGGGAGCTATAGCTCAAGTGGTAGAGTGCATGCCTAGGATGCACAAGGTCCTGGGTTCAATCCCCAGTACCTCCATTAAAAAAGAAACCAATCAGCAAAGACAAATTCATTAGAGGTGGGCAGAAAACTTTTATCTTAACAGGAATTTAGATCTATTATGAAGTAAAATGCAAAATTCACAAGAATTTTCAAGGAATCAAAAGATTTCAAGGAATCTTTGTGCTTGAAGAGCTACTTCTGCTCCAGCTCCCCTACCCCAAGAGTTTGAGTACACCCTCTGCTAAGGAGTATTATTCTGCTAAGCCCTAAAATTTTCTGCGATTCAGGTAATGTGAGCAAGCTTCTGAAGGGTTTCAGAAACTTGAAGGAATTTATAAATCCTAGTGAGCAAATGGATTTTGGCACACCAGATACTGTTTATAAAACTATGTAAATAATATTAATCGAGTCTTGAATGCAGTGAAAATCTAAAGCTGTAGGGAACTGTGTCCCTGTACGGATCTCCCAAAGGATGGTGCTTTCAAAATGTACTTATTATTCTATTTTAAATTATAGGATCAGTGAATCTTAGGAACTGATCTGTTTTACTTTTGCTTTTGGTTTCTGTGATTGATGTTTTTGAGGTGAAAATGTTGGCTCCCCCCAAAGAATATTGGCTTTAGATCTCAAGTTTAGGGCTTTTTCATAATGAAAGTCTTTGAAATGTTAATGAGACTATATGTAAAACTCATCCCAACACTTGCTGATGCAAAGTATTCATTCCCATGCACATTTGCATGAGTGTAAACTCAGAATTTGTTGGTGATCTTGCACCTGCATTCCTATTTTAGGGCCCGTTTATATCTATTTCTACAAAATCTTTTGTTTGGGATGAATGCCCAAGTTCTACTTAATCAAAAAGAACAATTGTCCCTAATTGTCACCAGTCCCACAAATGATCCATTAAGAAAAGTCAGATCTGTTTAACAGTGTAGTCACTCAGGGTCTGCTGACCTGTTTATTAGCTGCTCATCAAAGCTGGGCCTTCAGAATTTCTGTTTTATCTTAACTTTGCAAGAGAAAAGTACCTCATTTCATCTTCCTACTCAAGAATCACTCCCTCATTCCCCAGGCTTTAGTGCCGTCCATATGTTGAATTATAATGGGAAATAAATAATCAATCAAAGGTATGAGGGCCTAGATATCCTTAAGTGGCCCCTGTAGAAAAAGAACTTCTTTCTTTGCATATTCCCTTTAAGTAATGCATTTATTCATTCATTGGAATCCTCCATTCAGCAAGCGTATTGGGACCCACTGTATACCAGGCCCTGGGTATGGTGGACACAGAGAACTACATGTGCAGGGCGAGGTGGCCCCAGGCACACTGGGCATCATGCTCCATCTAAAAGGGGCAGCGACTCCTCAGCTCTAGCCAGTGGTTGCCAAATGGCAGTGCTGGCCAACTGTGGCCAGAAATTCCCATATTTTAAGAGAAGCCAGAAGTCCAGCTTTCGAATGGAATTGCTTAATTTTCAAATGTGGGCAATTTGTAAAAGTAATGTGTGGGCCAGAAATATACATATGTACTCTGTGGTCCAAAGTGATAGTGTGCCATCTTTTTCTAACTGCTGGTCTGACTGGGTCACCTGGGAATCATTCAGTAATACCTTGTCTCCATTCAGACGAAAATTCCTTTCCATCCCATCATCAGTACAAGATTTTCACTAGCTCCTCTGTGTTCTGAAATGCCACCAGGCACAGTTCAGGCTCTGCCCAGCTACGTGGTGTTGTAAACAGGAGGTGGGGGAGTCCCGGTAAATAACCAAAGCATGATTAGAATAGTGTGGGAGATGATTAGACTTTATGAGCTGTAGATTAGTTATTTTGACACTCAGTATTGGTACAGCATAAAAAGGTAATGTTTCTCTGTCTGAAGAATGGTTTATGGTTTACAGGAAATCTTAACTCTTTTTTAAAATTTTTAAATTAATCTTTCTTGAGGAGGGATTAAGTTTATTTATCTATTTATTTAAAATATGCGGCTCTGGGGCTTGAACCCAGGACCTCATGTACGCTAGGCATATACTCTACCACTGAGCTATACCCTCCCCACCTTTACTCTTAATTGATCTTTAACTTCTATGGGGGTTTTTGAAGTGACTATTTTTGACATTTATAAATGAAGAACTCTTACAGTCAGAAATCATGTTGGCTGGGCACATGCGCTGTGAATCTGGTCTAATAAAGCAGTTGACCCTTATTCAGCCAAAAAAAGAATGTGAATTCAATGTGCATGTGATATTAGTTAGATGGGCTTTTGTTATACTGGTCTAATAAAGCAGTTGACCCCTGTTCAGCCAAGAATGGAATGTGAATTTAATGTGCAAATCGTATCAGTGATATGGACTTTTCTTTTGTTATTACTCAAAACCTTTGTCCAAAAGAAATTCATATGTGACTAGAATGAGAGAACTGCAAGTCTGTCTATTATGGAATCAAACTTTTTATTTAAATCTTGCCCAGTGAGTTTGTATTCATTGCCTTTCACTGAACTCTACGATCTTTTGGGAAACACATGTGCACACACACAAACACACACACGTGCACACAAATTAACCTGTGGGCTCTTCCATCTACTTGAACCTTTAGTTCATCTGACAGATGTGTGAAATGGGATGCCAAGAACTCCCTCGTGTCTTCTCTGCATGTGCAGATGCTAAAGAGTGCACATGAATCCAGCTCAAGCTGGCTTTGACTCATCCTTGAAATTTTTCCATTGCGGACACTTTTAACAAAGATAAGACACTCTGGTCTGGAACTTCTCTCTGGTTGCAAAATGGAAACATATCTGCAGAGTTGCAAAAGCAGAGGCATTTTTTAGCTTACAAAAAGCTAATAAAGTCAAACTTTTATGTCCCATTTCGGTAACACAGCTAGTCACCCTAAATGAGTATATGTTAAAGTTCAGAAGGTCTGATGTTACATTTTAATAGTACAACACCAACAAAAAAATGGTTTTTGCTTGGGGGGCTCCCAGTCATTCAGATAGGATTTTAGTAAGTGTCTTTTCTTGGGGATACTTGTTCTGAGTAATGCACAAAGTTGAAAGTCCAAATTAAGTAAGTGAGATCAGATGCCAGTGAGGAAAATGAAGAAGGTTGTGGGTGTACAGTGAATCAGAAAGGACCATGTTTGGTTCAAGGCTCGGGTGATAAAGGCATAAGGAAATGAGCAGTTGGCAACAAGCACCGGGGCAAACCCACCTCGGTGACCAACTCAGGAAACAGCCATGGCCCAACAAAACGGTCAGTCTGCGGAGGGAGACCCGAGTCCATGACATTAGGTCATTTAATATGTTTAAATCTGTGGCCTTAATGCATTCTTCCTTCTTACTTGGCAGTGGAAATCCTGACTGCTCGTCAAAAGAAAGCAGAAGAACTAAAGAGACTTACTGATCTAGCCAGTCAGATGGCAGAGATGCAGCTGGCCGAACTCAGGGCAGAAATTAAGGTCAGTTCTAAAATATCACAGCCTGAACCCCGTGCCAGGGTTCCGATCCCCATTATGTCTGTTCTGCATCCAGAAGGTGCAGCTCTCTGAGGATCTAACATCATACACCCAGCTCTCTTTCACAGGGTTGAGGTACAGAAAACAGAAGGGGAAAGAACCACCTAATCACTGTACGTCAGTATACTGTGGGCGGAAGGGAGATGTCATTACAGAGGAGACGTACACGCTGTTTTCTTCGTCAGTGGAACTGACCCAAATAAAATGTATTCAGGTATAAATTATAGCGGGGCTGGGAGCTATTATTTTTACCGTGTGTAATTTATGTGTAGGTACATGAACGCACACACACGTGGACACACACTAAGTATAAACTTGGTATAGCAGTAAGGAGTCTGAAGAATGCACAGTATGGGGAGACTTCTGTATCCTTTTCCATCTTACTTGCTCTTTTATTAAGAAGACCACCCACAAATCTGTATTTACTGGATTTCTTCAGCTGCACGCAACAGAAAATGATGCTGGGTCGCCTCAAGAACAAGCAGGAGTTGAAAGAGTCTGAGCGTAGCTCACCAAAGCAGAGCGTGCTCTGAAGACTGGAGGCTCCAGGCAGAGCCCCAGGCGGCCACCTGGCTGATGTAGGCAACGTGACTACCACACACTCTCCAGGGTACCCTCCGAGCGAGTGCCCTCCAGATGTCACCACCCCTTGTGCCACCCCACTTGATTCATATGCCGCAGAGAGAGATTCTGATCGATCGGCCTCCATTTGGGTCACACAGGTCTTGACTGACAGACCCACCAGTGCTGTGAATCTTCAAAACTGCGTTGGGGCACAGTTACCAGGAGGAGAAGTTGTTACCAGAAAGGCAAAAACGACTATCTACTGCCAAATAGGAAGAAGCTACAGTTTATACATTTTCCTTTATCCTCTTTTTCCCCAGTATACTGTGCGTACGTACATGCACACGTACTCCAGCTTCTGGCCAACTCCCAGGGGACCAGAGTACTTTGCAGACACAGTCGCTACTGGCTTTATAAGTAGGACTGTCTGCTCATCGCAGCATGAAACCGGTTGAATATGATAGAGGGTGGCAGGTGATTTTTCCGTCCCCACCATCCTGGTTTCATCCATGAAAGGCAGCCCCTTGGGGATGAGGACCTCCCCTGAGGGTCCTGAGAATTTCCAGACACCTTTCCCTTCTCACCTGCTCTCCTGGTCTTTGTTGCCTCCACAGTCAGTTGCAGTTTCCTCCTGACTAGTCTTTCTGCCTCCACTGTCTCCTTCCAGCCCAGCCATCCGCCGTAAGACTGGAGTCATTTGAGCAGATGTGGTCTCCCCTAATAGGGTTTACTCTTCCCCTTAGAATAAAACCCACAACTCACCACTGGAACACCAGCATATATATTCCAGTTTCCATCTCCCCCTTGTTAGAACATCAAGTGAGGAGTATGAAGTTGCCAGCTTCCTAGTCTATTGAAATTGACTCATCTTCCAACTTTTATTTCTACCCATCAAAATCCCACTTATTGTACAATGGTTAATAGCACAGGCTTTGGAGTGAAACGGTCCAGATCCTGCAAGCTTGGATAAGTTAAATATTCTCTTAGATTTTTAGAACCTCTATTCCCCCTCTGTAAATTCAAGTTCATAATAGTACTGATTTCATAATAATATGATCAGATGAAAATGAGATTATCAGTTAAGAATTTGGCCCATATCTGATAAGTATTCAATATTTTTAAATGTTCCAGATCAAATGCTTCCTCTTACATAACTCTTTCCCCACTCCCCTCAATAGGAAATAATTTCTTCTCCTTTTTTATTCCTAAAGCACCTACCACATTCTACCTTATATTGTTTTTAGTGGTATCTGTCTCTCTTGGCATGTGGTAAACTTGCGGAGGGACTGAGTCATAGTTATTTCTGTATTTCTCACTCTGTCATCTACATAGATCTTAATTTTAAATGAATTGAAAAGGAATCTCTTTCCCACTTCCTTTAACAGCACTTGAAATTCTACCATTCAAGATAATGTTTTCTAGATACTAAAGGCTTTTTGAACTTCCTGGTTTCCTGTTAAAATGGAGACGGATGTCTAGGTGGAATGACATGCTTTCCCGTAAGGGGTGATACCTTAGCAGGCCATTGACCAGACTGGGAAGACTGCCGAAGGCAACCCAAAAACTTGCACCAGGACACCAAGTGCTAGGAGTAGAAGGAGGTGTGGGTGCTAAGAGGTTAAGCAGATGAGTCCTGTATCACAGGTTTGTCTGAGCCCTGGCAGGAGAAAGAGAGGACCCATACATATTCCCAGAACAGGAAGATGATCGTGCCCCCAGCGGGTCAAAACCAAACTGGCTTTAATGGAGCCTCCCAGTGACAAGTGGGCGAGCCTCTCCACGTGGGGATGCTTTACCACCGTCAGTGGTGGCTGAAGAGCAGAGCGGATGATCTGCGGCATGCCTCTGTCATTTCTGTAATCCTGGGGCTCCTGTCTCTTCCCTACAGCACTTTGTCAGCGAGCGTAAATATGATGAAGAGCTCGGGAAAGCTGCCCGCTTCTCCTGTGACATTGAACAGCTGAAGGCCCAAATCATGCTCTGCGGAGAAAGTGAGTTTTGCATACTTGCTAAATAATTCTGTATGAGTGAGCTTGGTGCTATTTGGAGTTACTATCAGAAATGTCAGGTGTGCCGCCCCCAGGGGGCTAGAGTGAGGTCTAAAGAGATTTAATGATCTAAGGTCATGACATCAGTCACTGGAAATGTCAGGATTTGAACTTCGAGTCTTCAAATGCCACCACCCATCAGTAAATCCCCAGGATTTATTAAGCTGAACAGAACGGGTCAACTAGTTTATACCTTTTGCAAACTTTTCTTAAGCATGGCCAGATCCACTGTCTCTCTGATTTCAAACAGCGTGGTTCTACAGAGACTTGTTCCACCGAGAGCAAGTCTCCCTAATAAGTCTGGGGACAATAGGCTATTGTCAGGAAGGGCCCGGCTGTCGCTTGTGTGTGTGTGTGTGTGTGTGTGTCCATCCTCAGCAGCGCCCTAGCCTCTCCCTTAATTAGAGCAGCTAATGTGCAACCAAATTGGCTGATCCTTTTCTCCCGACTCCAGCCCACCCGCCAGGGGAGGAGGGAACAAGCACTAAAGTGGCTTCAAGGAGGCAAGAAGGACTGGTGAAGGACACAGGCTATCCGTAGCCTCGTGGGGGGCTCAAACATTGAGATTTGGCTGCTCCCTTTTTTTCAAAGTGGAAATTGCTTTTTTTCCCCTGAGTAAGTGTATAAAATATAAGCTTGATCTAAAAATTACAAAACTATATTAAATAGAACATGACATTACTTTTGTGGCCTCTCCACACTTTTTATGCACATATAATCTGTGTGTGAATTATATTATATTTAATTACTACTTCCCATCATTTACTATGCTATACGACACACAGAGTAATATATAATTTGCTTTTATCGTTTCGCAATATATGGTTGACATTTTTCCATGTCCATCTATTTAACCCATAAATTATTTAAATATAATTTGACACAATCAGTCCCTTGATTGTGGACATTTAGGTTGCTTCCAGTTTTTCACTATCAAAACAACACTGCTGTGAGCATCTTTGTTCACATATCGTTGGCAATTATCTGATTTTCTGCCTGCCTTTCTTTTAAATTATTTTCTATTTTCTTTTTTTTCTGTACACCCTCCCCCCTTTATGAAAGAATCTACCCCATTTGCCGTTCTCCATCCCCAGATTCTGCCCCATCTCTTAAAAACTGGACTGCCTGATTCACAGGTGGAAATTTAGCTGCCCATTCTAGTCTCCACTTCAGCCTGACGATGGTTGAGACCCTGGTGCCAAGTGACTCTCCCCCTCGGAGGAGGGGAGTATGGTGCAGCATCACCTGCTCTCTGGAGCACTTCCAGTGCCATCTAGTGGTTGGAACCATCCCTCACCAAACTCCAAGTGTCCACCTTGGAAGGCAACCTCCCATGTTGGAGACAGGAGTCCTCAGAAGGCCCTTTTCTTCTCAGCTTTGTTGAGAGCACACTGAAAGCCCACAGCTCCTGAACTGGAAATAGCAATGACCCCTACAAAGCTGCACCTAGTAAGCATGAGAGCCCCTAACATCCCCGGTCATGTTTGGACAGCCCCCAGCGTGAAGTGAAGGAACTGGCGACACATCCCTGTCCTTTCCGTTTCTGATGTTCAGTGATCCCTACTCATCACTCCAAATCCTCAGAAAGAATGCTAGGTTAAGTCTGATCCAACACAGGTAGCAGAGAAAATTGCTTTTGAAAACTGGTGACAATTTTTTAAGATTCAGAGGTCTTGCTGTCCTGCCTGGCAGTCAAATTCTGGTGAACTTTGAGAGGGAAGTCATGACTCTGTCCTTGAACTGATTCCCTCTGGCCCAATTCAGCATAATCACATAGAAATCATCGCATCAAAAACCACCCTTTTCAGATCCAGCGGGAAGGGTGATAAACATTGAACAGACCCGCCTGAGCCCTGCCAGGGATCTGTCTGACTAGCCTACCTTGACTTTAGCACTGGAATTGTGGCAGATTTGCAATGGGGCTGAAGGAAACAGAGTTGATAGAAGGCCAGAGAATGTGGCTCTACAGGAATATAGAAGATGCTTGGGGACATCTTTGGGTCTGGAAGGCCTGGCCCCAAGGTCGGCGGATGTGCAGTACCCCAGGGTGACAGAATTCCTGACACCCAACATCACCCCATTCCCATAGTCTTAGAACATCGTGGCCCTGACAGGCCAAGTATCCGTGTACCTCTCTGTGTTTCTGTATCCCTGCGATACCAGCTGGTCCAGAGATCTGACAAGGACAGCAAGAACGGGTTTGGTAACAGGGAACCCGGAGGCAGGGCCCATTTGCGGGCAGGGCCGAGAGGACACCTCAGGATTTCATTTTCCCTCTTCCCACGGTGGTTCTTGGCCTAAGGAATAATATCAGAGTTGCTCAGATGGGCCTTATTTCCTACAAATGTCTCTCAGCTTGGTGGTCTCCATGCACCAAGGTGCTTTTACAAATGACGTCTTCCAAAAAAAAGAAACTTAATGTTTTTATGACGCTTCTGCCGGTTGCTCCATCTCCTGAGGGGTTACTGAGGCAGCCGTGTGCGTGGCACAGCCCCTGACCCCAAGCGCTTTCTTGTTGCAGTTACACATCCAAAGAACAACTATTCCTCAAGAACTCCCTGCAGCTCGCTACTGCCGCTGCTCAACGCTCACGCCGCCGCCTCTGGAAAACAGAGCAGCTTTCCCCGAAAATCATCCAATCACAACAAGCCCTCCGAGGGTAAAGCAGCAAACCCAAAAGTGGCCGGCAACCTTCCCGGCGCCGACAGCTCCCACCAGGCCGTGCCGGCTGCTAAGCAGGTAAACTCCTCCTCCGGGAAGGCCACCCCGCGCCGCCTCCAGGTGTCCTGCAGAACCTGGTGCGCGGTGCCTGGGAAAGCAAGCAGAGGAAGGACAGGACAACTGCCAGTCACAGCCAGGCTCCGCCCGCCCCCAGCAGCGGCCTGACCTCGGGAGCCTCCACGGCCTGACGGGCCTCACAGAGCTCCCCCGGTCCCACCAGTCCCCGTTTCCTAGGCGGTTTCCCCTGTGGAGGAAGTGGTCATGCCTTGAGTGCCACCATCCCCATGTCCCCACATATGTAAGGGACACACACAGACATGGGAACAAGATTCAGAACTTGGCTTCTGACATATTAGTGCAAACAAATCTGGCATGTTTTTTTAAGATCCTTTAATTCCCATTTATGTTTAATTTATCAGTAAGAGGCCAAAGTTAGTTCAAACCTCTCTTTTGATGTGGAAGGTGTAGTTCAGTGGTAGAGCATATGCTTAACATGCACGAGGTCCTAGGTTCAATCCCCAGCACCTCCATTAAAAAATAAATAAGGGCTGAGGGTATAGCTCAGCGGGTAGAGTGTGTGCTTAGCACGCACGGGGTCCTGTGTTCCATCCCCAGTGCCTCCGTTAAATAAAAAATAATAAATAATAAGTAAATAAATAAACCTAATTACCACCCCCCAAAAAACTTCTTTCATCTCTTAGGTTTTCAGTAAAAAATATATTTCAAAATGATGTTATTAATTCTTATCTACTACAAACCCTAAACGTTGATGTATCCAGAGGGTAGCCTCTCTCCTTCTGCTTCTCCACTATATCCTTGAAAAGTGATTTCCCCCTTATCGTCAGAGAATGACCAAGAAATGGGACTTGATGATTCAGAAGTTGGGCATATTCTAAAGATATTTTTCATGATCTTTAAGAAAGAGAGCTTGAATAAGGAGACATTTTTTTAAAGCATTCCAAAATGTTGGTTTTCCAACAAATGCCCTGTTGGGTTCTGTGGCCTTGCTCTCTTAGAATTCTCATTAGTGAGGCTGACAGGCATTTCTCTGGCCCCAGATGTCTTCATAACTTGAAAGCAGCAATTTGGCAAGGAGTATTTCATAGATTCATATCCAAGACCATAATCAAATCTGTTTCACTTTTCGTCTAAATACATCTTCACAGCTTTTGTTCTTTGCTCATTATTAAACCCCATACTAAAATGAAGTCTAAAATTTAGTCTGAGTTTCTCTGTCACAGTTTCCTTAAAAACAAAGGAGACCAGCTCAAATGCTATCCATGTCGATACTTTTTCAGCTGCTTCATCATTTTCAGCAAAGCATTTCAGGTGATGGCTCATTTAAGTTTAACGATGTATCTGAGCCGGGCAAGGGCCCTTGTGCTGGGCCCTGTGCTTTAGAGTAAACCCTGGTGGTCCGCCCCTAGTCGTGGCCCTCCCTATAGAGCAAGACCAGGATGTGGTGACCCAGAATCCACACTCTCCCATCTGGGAAGTGCTCCAAAGACTGGAATTCTGTTCCCAGATGGCTCCAAGCCTACTCCAGGGTCTGTTTGGACTCCTGCCCTGGATGCTTCACCTTGAGGGCTGACCGCACCACCAGTGTGCACACGCTGAGGTCCAAAGGGTGATGATTTGTGGGGGTGGGGAACGAAGCTTAGGTGAGCAGGCTGGATGGTCCACGTCCCTGCGTACAAGGCCCTGTCGCAGTGCGGGATGGAGCCAGAGGTAAGAGGAGACGACGCTCAGGCCCAGAGCGTGTGGGCCGCCTTTGTACTCCTGCCCGGGACCCCAGTTACCCAGGGGTGGGTCTGCCCTGAACCGAGACCATCCAGTCCCAAGGCGCAAATTAAGACCTTCACATATTTGTAACTCACAAAATTACATGTTTTAGTAATAGAGGTTTGATTTTTCAAACAAGGTCTGTGTTCATGTAACACCCTACTTAGGGATCTTGTCGGGAGGGCATATGTGAAGTGGAAGTGACTCCCCCATTTTCTAACTGTAGACCTTGAGCAAGTCCTTTATCCTCATCTATAAAATGAAACACGGAATAGCAACTCCCTGAAAGGTGACTGCAATGATAAATGAGGTGACTCGTGGTCAAGTACCTGCTTGGTGCCCGGCACACTTAAGCACTGAAGAGCTACTGACCTCAAGGAGTTCAGAAACCTGTCCTTTATACCAGGACACCCAGGCTAACCCATCGCTTCCTTTTTACTCATCCATTTATATTCTAGGTTGCAGATTTGTTGAAGGTTGCTAGGTTTTCAGTCTGATGCAAAACTCACTGGCTGAGAACTGCAGAACGTTTAGAAAAAAGAACTAATTATCTCTATGAAAATACACGTTACCATTATATCTCACTGAGATCTACCAGCGCCACCTCATCCCTGTGTTTACCCAAGACAATATTTCTGAACTACGGTATTTGTTTTGAAATAAAATAGAAAAGCTGCTTTAGAGAAGAAAAATTACAAACAGAATGTTACGTTTTTCTTCCTATGTGTAATGAGAACTCCTGTACGTAGTCTATACAGAATGTCCCTGAAATGTTTACGGTAGAGAATCATCCTTTCCCTGCCTCTGTGTTACGTTGCATTCTGTTTTATTTCACGCACACTTTATAGGTTTTATTTGGCCTGGTTCTTGAGTTGTCTGTCTTACACTTCTGTAACCTCTCTTGCGACATCAGTGGAGTTCCATTTACAAGGCAGTCCACTGTTCTTTGAAGCCTGAGGATTTAATCAGCTTGACCTCATTTGCATGTTGTCCCATCCTTCTGGGGTGTAAGAAAGCTCACCTGCTTTAGAGGTTTGGTTTCCCTCCCTTATGTCGACTGATGTCATCTGGGGTTTGTCGGCGTCTAATACCTACCTCTTCTCTTTTCTTTTTTTTTCCCTTTGGTAGAATGGGTCTTCTAGCCAAAGACGAAGATTTAATCCGCAGTATCACAACAACAGGCTCAATGGGTCTGCCAAGCCACAGGGCAGCAGCGGTCACGAGGCCGAGCCGATGGGGAAGGGCGGCAGCCGCCACGAACACAGGAGACAGCCGCACAACGGCTTCCGCCCCAAAAACAAAGGCGGCGCCAAAAACCCAGAGGCCTCGTTGGGGACCAAGACCCCTGAGGCCCCGGCCCATCCGGAAAAGCCCCGGCGAAGGCAGCACGCTGCAGACAGCGCAGAGGCCAGGCCTTTCCGGGGGAACATGTCCAGGGTTTCCCAGTGCAACCTCTGCCCCACGAGGATAGAAGTTTCCACAGATGCCGCTGTTCTCTCCGTCCCAGCTGTGACGTTGGTGGCCTGAGAGAGGGGAGGAAAAAAAAAAAGCAGTTTTCACTCAGTTTCGGTTCCCTGCCCGAGGTGCTGACCCAGTTCGCTGCCAAAAGAGAGTCCATCCAAATCTACAAACCCCGAACGGCCGTGTCATCCTCTCTTAACCATTTTTACTAATTCTAATAATCAGCTCTAGCTTGCTTCATAACTTTCATGGCTTTGCTTGATCTGTTGGCGCTTTTTCTCATCCAGACATTGCAGCATTTTAGCCAGGCAGTATTTACTCATTTGTTAGGAAAATCAACATGTGGCTGAAGGTCAGAGGCTCAGTAGCAACCTATGTTGTAGCAGTGATGTCAGTCCATTGATCGTCCTTAGAGAGTTAAAGTTGGAAAAAAGAATTCTTATTGATCAGACAAACATGATCTGCTGAAGACACATGCGCTTTTGTAGAATTTAACATCTGGTGT
Organism: Vicugna pacos; assembly: GCF_048564905.1. Lineage (NCBI taxonomy): Eukaryota > Metazoa > Chordata > Mammalia > Artiodactyla > Camelidae > Vicugna > Vicugna pacos. Next base: position 70,311,046 of record NC_132991.1, on the reverse strand, counting down.
TTTTCTGAAATATATATATATATACATATATTGCTTTATTTGAAACAAATTAAAATATGCAGCATTTGACACCTGGCTTGTTTTTTATTTGTTTGTTTGTTTGTTTGTATCTTGTAATTGTTGCCCGCTTTATAATTAAATGTACTGTGTAGTGCTTTTAAGAAAACTCTAGAGGTTTGGGCACAGAGCTCTGTACAGTATCATTTCTCTCAGGACAAGTAGCCTTTCAGACAAGATCATGCCTCACAATGGCCCTGCCAGTACATTACACACATTATAGATGGATGTGTACCCCAGCCATCTTAGACACTATGTGATAGTTTGGAAACTTTGGTTGCAGGTAACATAAACCTCGGCGCAGGCTAGTTTAAACGATAAAGAAAATGTATTGGTTCGGTGGCTGAAAAGCCCAGCATCGAAGTCTGCCTTGGGTCCAGCTGGATCAGAACTCCAGCTCCTTTCTCTTGATTATCTCAGCTCTCCCTTCCTCCTCAGGCTGACACTATATTCAGAATGGTGGCAAACAGCTGCCTCCCTCCTAAGATTCACATCCATCCCCACACTGTCCAGAAGAAAAGAGAAGCTCTCCAGGTAGCATCCACAGGGAGCAAGGGTCTTTCTCAGAAGTCCCAGCAAGGGTCTTGCATATCGTTGGCCTAGACTGCTGGTAAGCGGGTCCCTAAACTAATCATCAAAGTTGGGGAGGGAGCAGCAAATGAGATGTGCTAATTAGCATAGACCAACCAGAGCCCACCCCCGGAGATGGGACTGACGGGCTCCCCAGAAGCACAAGGATTGTGTGGAGAAGGGGTCCTGTTACTTGAGGAAGGGAGAATGAATACATGGGGGGCACACCCCAAGTAGCCCCAAGTTCTCGGTCTTTTAAGTGCAGGACAGCTCCCTTTGACCACTGCTTCCATCGAACTTCCATGTGTCCTGCAGATTTGTTGGCCTCTTTCAAGTTCAAACGCTTATTTTCAGCTCAATGTTAACATTTTTTCTGGCAGCCCAGGTTCGATGGTTCTCTTCCACAGAGCAGCCTTCAGCAGCTGAGCCTGCACACCATGCAGGCATCCATTTCTTCTTTTGCCAAGTGCGGGAGGATGTTTGCTCTCTCTGGAGAGAACTTTCTGAGGTCTCTGGGTGTACCCAGAGATTTAATAGGAATTTTAAATGTTAAGTCACATTCTGGGAAGGAAGGAAGAGTTGTTTCTTCAAATAAGAAAGATAAATGTTCAAGACTGCAATCCCTGTTTATTCCATCTGAGGCCCTGGATTTATATTTTACAAGACAGAAAAGACTTTCACAAATTTTGTATACTAAGATTTGGCTCAACACAGAAGAATGTCAGTTTAAATGTGACAGCTTTAAAGATGAGTCAGATGGTTCTTGCAACAGGAAAACCATGAGTTCGGCAGGTCAGGAGCACACCTGCCTTTGTCAGGGGTGGACCTCCCCACCCTCAACCCGCTCATGCTGCTCTCGGGGTTAAGAAAGCTCACTTGCATTCCTAAGCACATAGCAAACGCTCCCAGGTCACTGAAAAGAAACAAAAAAGAATGCTAAAAATTATTCAGACCTGTTTATGTCTGTTTCCTAGATTTTGCCTTTCCTGTAGACCCTGGGCATGTAAACATTTACCAGTTTGCATTTTTGAAATGGTAATTTTAATATTTTACTGCCAGGGTCAGACCATTGAAGTACTACATTATATATCTCCATCTGTTCTGGTGGAATCATTGATTTCTAGTGATACTAGAAATCTGGGTTGAATTCTGCCATTCTTTTAAAATGTTTTAAACTTCTTCACAATATGAATCCACGGGCTATGAGCACTCTCTACTTAATGCACAATAGCCACAAGAATGGATTCTTCTCTCTCAAACATTTCTCTAGGAGAGGTTAAAACATTCCGATACCCAGGAAGGTTAAATAACTTCAAAACTCACCTATATTGTACCACCAAGACTCCATGTGTTAAATGCAAATCTCCCTGTTGGGTTCCCAATTACATTCCAAATTTACATTTCATCTGAGAATCTCTACATACTCCAGCTCTGCCCAGTGGAGCCTATTCTAGGGGTGCTGAATGCAGCGAGGCTCAGAGGTTAAACACAAGTTGGCACAAAATTCACCCTCACGAAGGGCTGGACAAGAGTTTGTGGGGGAGAAACACATACTATGTCTAATTGAAAGCTCAGTTCACTCGCACTTCAATTCTGCTGATATCAGAAAAAGAGATTCTAAGTTGACCTTCTTAGGGAAGCATGATATTAAGAGGAAGTTAGCAGAGCAAAAGCGACTTGCAGATTTTTGCCAAAGTAAGATTTAGGGGTTCTGACTCTGAAAGCCTCGATCTCGATTTAACCAGAAGAGGGAATCCAGGGCCTGGACAGTTCTCTTCCTAGGGCAAGGTGGGGCAGGTGGGTTGGGGGTGCGGGGAGAAGGGGGAACAGCAGAGATAAAAAGGGAGATGCTGAATTCAACACTACCTATGACTATGCTTTCTCCTGTCCTCCATCCGCCTCTTTCCATACTGTATCCTAGGTTGCCTTTTTAGAGTGCCCTCTTGTGTCTACAGATGGTAACACGTTCAATTCTCAGCAAACATTCTAGTTACAGCATCCTTAAAATATGTAATGGTACCTTTTTTTTCAATACCACACTTGCTTCAAAGCGAGTCCAGATCTAAAATTCAGGCACAGGTGAGCTAGGATTCCATGCTCCCCCAGGTGCCAAAAACCAAAGTAAAAGAGAAAGAAATAGTCCCTTGATCCCAAATTTCCTAAAATGCTAAATAGCAAAAGAAAGTAATAATTAATAAAATAATTATTCAAGTGACTAATACATTGCTCCAGCACTTTCTTAAAAGTACTGAGCCATCTTAACTGCTCTACTGTAGTGAGAAAAAATACGAAGAGTTGCTAGGTCCCAGGGATTTCCTATGTTACTTCGTAATTTGCGGTGCAATTTTAATACTACTTGTTACAAACTGTTACAAGGCTTTTTTCCCCCCATTCTTTTGCTTTTGCCAACAAACCTTTATAAATCCTAAGGGAGTTTTCTGCCTACTCTTGGTTTCCAAGAATCAGGTCCCCAATCCTTGGAGGCAGATCAGCTCAAACGAGAGTTTAATCTCATTACAGCTGCCCCTCAGGCAAACACACCCCCATCTGGATCCAGTCATGCCATCTGAGAAACACACAAGGTTCTTACAAATTCTTTTTGGTGGTTGACTCAGAAGCCCCCTTGTTTGTGAACTCTGCTTCTTCCTACAGCTCAGAAGAGGTTTCAGTGCTACCACTAAGTTCAAGTTTCACAGGAGAAATTCCCACACAGTTTTTAAAGAAGAAATAAATTCAACGGCAAAGTTGTTTATTTGCCTGAAAGAGTATGTAGATTTCTGTATATATATATTTCTTTTTCAGAATCATGACCGTAACAGTGACCAAAAAATATCTACAGAAAATAAATGTATAAAGCTCTTCTTGTCAAAAACAGAAAACTACCCTATTTTTAACTTAAGTTTGAGTTTAATTTACCTATTCCTAGTCTTGTGAGAGAACACATGCTTTCTGTAAATTATTATCTTTATGTAACAAGCTGGCTAGTAACCTCATTACCACTCTGCTAGTGCCTGACACACAGTAGGTACTCAATAAATACAAGGGAGAGAGCAGATATGAAAGAATAACCAACTCTAATACCCCTAGAAAAGTCTGGAGTTTGAATGGCTTGGGCGAAATAACCCAGTAAGTCAATTCTAAAGAAGATGGGAAGAGAGCAGAGCAGCTAAATTTCTGCCCCTGGTGTACATTGCCTGGATTCACATCCCCCTCCCCCCACCTCCTGGCTGTGTAAACTTGGGCGTATTTCTAAACATCTCAATGCTGCAGTTTCCCCGTGGGTAAATGGGACTAGTAACTACACCTTGTCACAAGAAGTGAATAAGTTAATATTTGCAAAGCACTTAGAGTAATACCTGACACTTTGTATGGAGACAGGAACCACAGAGTAATTTGAAAGGGGACACTTTAAAAAGTATATGGGGAAGCTTTAGAGAAAGAGAAATGTATGTATATATGAAGTAGTAATTAGTAATGGGGTTAGCTACCAAAGAAAACAGGAATGGCAGATACTGGAACAGTTACTACTAGAGCTCGAGGCAGAGGAAAGAATGTTTGGGAGGGCCCCCCCCCCACTCACCCCTACCCCTAAGGCTGAGATTCTGACCTTGCTGGGGAGGGTGTGACCGTGGCCCACTAGAGGCCAAGAAGCTCACTGCGGTGCCGGCAAGCAAGAAGCCCCCACAGGGCACTGGAGAACCAGGGAGATTTCCTGGAGGAGCTGGCCGGCTTGCCAGGCAACCACCGGCAGGGGTGCTGCTGAACTCCCTGGGGATCTTGTGGGGGCACCAGGAAGCCTCCTGCGGGAGTGTGGTTGAATTTTCTGGAGATCCAGCAGGGACTGGAAGCTGCTGCTGCTGACACTCGGGCCTCTGGGGGGATCCTACACCCCAACAAAGCACTCACTACAGGAGTAAGAACACAGGGACACACACTGATCAGGAAGAAGCCCTTTCCTCACGCAGTGACCTGTCAGTGGCAAAGCCAGCTGGCTAAAAGGAAGTGCTTGGGAGGTCCAGCTCCCGGATCACAAGCAGGACAGTGAAGAGTGGACGTGGAACCAAGAGGCAAAGAGTCGCTCCCTGGCACACCCTTAGAAAGCACTGTAACAGTATTTGACAAATAAATCCTAGCTCTGCACACAGACGCCTCTATGTCCCATCTGGCTCATCTCTGGGAGGAATGTCGAGCTCCCACAAGAAAGGGCCTAAAATAGTGCTTAAGGGCCTGGACTCGAGGAAGATGATATGCATGTGAATCTTGCCCTTGCCTCGTACTAGATGTTAGGCAGCTTAGCAAACTTCTCTGTGCTTGCTTCTCCATCTGTAAAATGAGGATAGTAATAATACGCCTACATCATAGGGGCTGCTGTATTAAATAAGTTAATATATAAAGGGCTTAGAACAGTACATCTTAGTCTTTATTAGGTAGTTGCTTGGTGAGAACAGCAAACAAACATGTTTCTAATATTATATCAAAACCAGAAATATAAGGGAGAGCTAAAAGGATCAATTTTCTTTAATTGGCAGGCCAAGACATCCTTCCTTTGGTACCATCCTCCCCCTCAGTTCCCAGGGCTTCACTCCTGCCTATGACTGACAGCTCCATTGTTCTTTCACTCATCCACACCCTCCCTAATTAGGAGAGGCAGTTATTAAGTACTTTGGTCAGGTTAAGTCATCCAGCTAAAGCAATGGTTCTCAACTGGGAGTATTCGATCTTGTGTCTGCCTCCCACCCCCAGGAGCCGTTTGGAAGTCTGGAGACATTCTGAGTATCACAACTGGGGCAGGGACGCTGCTCAACATCCCACAGTACACAGTGCAGTTGCCCACAATAAGGAATTAGCCAGTCCAAAGCATCAATAGTATGACGGTTGAAATACCCGGATCTGGAGGGCCCAAGGGATTTGGAGAAAGAAAAGAGAAACAGCAGATAAGCAAGGCCACGGTGCCTCGTTCCTCCTGCTACACTGGGTTCCTGGTTGATTCAAGCTACGCTACAAAATCCAGACTGTCTGGCCCACAGCTGGAGTCTAAATGCACAATTTCTAATGTCCTTGGGCTATTCATGTCATCTACATAGAAGTTAAGTTCCTACCTCTTCCAAACCAAGAAATTAGGGCATAAGTTCTTGAAAGAGCTGCTATGAAGCAGAATGTCCAAATCTTTAAGATATCTTGGCAGAAGGAAGCAATATTTGCCTTTTTCCAACTTTAACAAATATACTACCTTTTTCTTTCCATAAAGTGCTTTTTGCTGAAAACAAGCTTCTCTTCTAAGCTTCAGGCCCCCAAATTCATTTCTGGAGCTGAGCAAAATTTTACTAAGGTAATGAGGGCTTTAGGGTAAAAGAAGGGGAAGTATGAGAAGCAACACTGTAAAATGAAAAGTTGTTAAGTAAACAAGTAGGACAGAATACTGCCTGACAGTTACCGTAAAATTCTGTTTGTCTTAGCCACAGCCTACATCAGGAAGTGTCTAGCTAGCAAATATTAGATGTGTATGGGCTGTCTGAGGCAACACATGTGAACAAAATAAAATTAGCTTTTGTGTAACAATGTAAACCATGTGTAGCTCATGAGGCTGACGAGACTATAAGTGAAAACAGTCCCTTTGAGGCTGCACCACCAACCAAATTCCATGAATATGAAATTCGGAAAACAGCTGGAAACCACCGTGGGTTTTTTTTTGGTTTTTGTTTTTTTCTGTTAGCTATTCATGCTGTTTCCTTTTCTGGCTGTACTGCATGCTTGAAATCCTGCATTTGACTTCATCTGATGGAAAACTGCAGCCCTCAAACACAGGATCACTCATCCACTGTCCACTGGCTGAGAACTCAGCAACTTGTTGACAGTTTTCAAGGGAGAGTTTCAGCATATGGGAAAATGACAGTATTTTCCATAATTAAAAAGTTCCTGGTTAACTGAGGGATACACATAAATCATTTAAAAATACTTTTCAGTTGCTATACTAGAAGCTCCTTCCCTTCATTTTATTAAATCCATACTTTCTACTTAGTATCTAACCAACATCCTACCAAATGTAGACTAAAGCTAGTCAAAGGGATTGCAGGTATAAACAAGGCCATTCTTTGTAAGGCATCTCTGTTTATATAAACGTTAACCTTCTTCCCTTTACAGAACAGTTTACTACCATAAGGCTTTGTGCACATTCAAAATGTTATTTAAATAAAAATTCTTCCATGAACAATTTCTCAGGTAAAGCCAAATAGACTTCTACATTAATTCCTTCTTTAGAAATCAAGGTAGAGTGGAGAATAATTATACTGTATTTAACCATAGACTGGGAAGTGAATCAACCATTTTTTTCAATGTTAGCACTTGCTAAGGAAACAACAGAGTTCAGTCTGTGAATGAAAAAGAAATTGCATCAGCAATTCTAGCAGGAGCACAAAGCCGGCTGCTTTTTTCCTTTCTCGGAAGTCAGGCAGCATCTGTCTGACCTCTGTGGAGTCTCATGATCCATGTCTCTGAACTACTTTGCAAAGCTGGTCAAGGTATATACCTGTTATGGCCATTTACTAGTGGCAATTGTGGTCATTAGCAATAATCACTGAATTAAGGAACTTCTACTAGCCACCTTCTTTGTTCTGACAGGATAAATTCTGCAAGGTTGGAAATCAGTTTCTGCACACCCTGAAGACTGCTACCAGACACATTTTATAAAATAATTGGGGTGGGGGGGATCTGCCCTAAGTGTCAGCAATTTACTGGAGGCCTGCTGTGTACCAGGCATTTCAAGTACAGAAGTGACAGAGAAGAAGTAACCTAGAAGACAGACATGTAATCTAATACATAATACCTTCCTGCTCAAAAACGTTAAATATTAAACAAATTCTCACTTTTACATCTACTTCTCCCCTCTAGCTTTTCCTTTGGTCAGTGATGCTGTGTCATCCTGTAGAAATTAGATTACGGAGCTGAAATGGGGGAGGAGGGTCATTACTGTATAGCCTTAACTTTGTTGGACCTCATTTTCCTGATCTTTAAAGAATTGGGAAAGACTACCTTCATACTCTATTCTGCAACTAAGAAGCAAAATGAACACGATGAAATAAAATACATGAAAATACTTTATAAACTGGTAACATAAGGCAATATTGACACAAAAAAACTTATGAAACAAATGAAACAAATCCTTCAGTAGACTGAATGCCAGCCTTAGGCTCTCTACCATATAATTAACCAGTTTTAATCAGGGCAAACCATTTTCCAACACAGATTACCTGGGAGGGCATGGTAAATGATCTTTTTTTTATATGAACAATACTTAAATACTATACTCACCATTCACAATTTCTGCCGTGTCTTCTGATCTAACTACACAAACCTACTTTTCCAAAGTAATGATAATGAATCACTATTTATAAAACATGCTTTCCTTTGAAAAACAATTTATTTTCCAGGAATGGAGGGCAGGGCATTGACTACAACAGGGCCCACGGGAAATTTTTGAGGTGACAGAATATTCTATATTTTGATTGTGACCACAGTTTCATGACTGTATATATTCGTCAAAACTCAGTGTACTTAAAAAGAGTGAGTGGGTTATGATGAGTTACCAGCTTTTTTATGTTTGCAGAGTCTGGTATTAGGAAAAATGAGTTTTCATGTGAAATGAACCTAACTCCCAGGGACCCACACCCAAATAAAGTAATGTTCAAGTTACTGGAGAATCCTGAATTTGATTTTGACTCCTGATATCTGTAAGGGACGGTTTGTCCCTTTCCACCTCAGCTGTGCAACGGCTCAGCAGTTATTCCAAAACCTCTCTTCTTATAAAGGCCAAATGTGCTAAATAGATGTCTCTTAAACTACTTGATGCAAAGAAATGCAGACTGTTGACTGAATCATTCATGATTAATCTTCAACATATTGCCTTTCCAGACAAATGTTTATCATGTATAAAATACACGTTTATTAGTATAAAATTTTCTTATATGAATCAGCAATTCATAATGTCAAAGATCAAGCAATACTTACAATATCCTAAAGTTCTCAAAACTCACTATGGTCTTTAATTTTCAGAAGGCCTGGATTCTTTATAATAGTATTTTTCAAGGAGACTGAATATTTTATAGATTCCACAGGGGAATATCATTCATGAATCTTTAGTTAAATATTCATTTTTTTTCCAGCCAAATAAACCACCTTATTGTAAAAGGCTGCTGGTATTTGGATAGCTATCCAAAATTGGTTTAATTATTTCATACATTAACTAGACAAGAAAGTAATTTTGTAAGCAGAAATAGATAAAAGAGATAAATGAACAAGCTTTCAAACTACTAAAGGACTGCAGGGCTTAAAAATAAGTACAGTCACAGAAAATATCACTTTTTATAGAAAAGTTTTACTTTATTTTGTAAAAAGTAATGTTTTGAGTATATTTACTTTGCTCTTTCAAACCAATGCAAGTAGAATGATATGCATTGAGTAAAAAGTACCCTGCTTTATGAACTTACTTTTAACACACTGTAGGCATACTGCTCACGAAAGGCAGAAATATGTGATCCAATTATAAAATATAACATGTAAGTATAAACACATACAACTGAACAGTTGTGAAAAAATAGAAGATTAATCAAAATATTCTGTTTAAAAATATTAAATTCAAGTTATGTGGAACTTTTATGCATAAAAAAATCATGCTGCATAATCAGAATGACTCTTTAAGGGTCATTTCTGAAAAACAAATGCTAACTTTAGTTAAAAAGTTAAACTTTTAACTTCTCTCTTTCAAAGTCCTTTCAAAATTTCAGTATTCAAATTAAGATATTTTAACAATTCATTCCAAAGACAGTTAAACAGCTCTTATTCCAAGAAATCTTGTCATGTATAAATAAATCTGCTAATGGAAAAATAAGAAAAGCCAATCTAGGAAAGAAAATAGTTCAGCTAAGAGACAGTCACAGGTGATCTCAAATTGCCTTTTTTTCCCTCCCTATCATTTGTTTTCATGCTACTTTTTGAGAATGAGAGTGACCTGTAGGGAGTTCATCCTGATCTACATTTTCTCTCAAATCACCCCCGTCTGAGACAGCACAGGGAATCGCCCTATTTCACCAGACAGGAAGACCTAAGCCCAAACCTCACTTCTACCCCTGGGCTGCAGTGAGAAACGTTACAAAAGTGCCTAGTCTATGATTATCTCAGCAACAAAGCGGACTTCTCTAGTGATGATTCTGCCGTACTGTTTTGTTGCCTTAATGTTAATTAAACATTAAACACACACACACACACACACATACACACACACTCACTTAAAAATCTGAAATTAAAACTGTCCCTAGACAAATAATTTAAACGCTGAGAAAAGAAAAAGTAAATATAAGCCCAACCACTACAGCCTCCCTCCTCCATTCCTACCTGCCCTGATTCAGCCTAAATAGAAACGTAAGTTTTCACCTCCACGGTAGCAGGAAAGAGTGCCACTCTTATTTGCATTAAACGGGTTGGAAGCTCGAAGAGGCAGGCGGGACTTCTCAAGTCCCCGGTTTCCATCAACCAGTCTTGTCCGGCCCGTTCTCAGTCTGTGGTTCCGAGGGGCTGGGGGCGTCGGGGGGCGGCCCCGGGGGCCCCGCGGGCCTCGCTGCGGCGCAGGCGGGCGGGGAAGGCCCAGGGAAGGCGCGCAGTGGCGTCCGCTTCAGTTTTATCACTCGGTGCGGGGTGGCTTTCTTGTCGGAGAGCAGAACTTTCGCTGGAGGTGGGTGCGCCGCTCCGTTTTCAGCTGCCCCAGTCCCCCCGGCGGCCTGGGGACGCCCGGGCACCGCGGTGCCCACCAGGGACGGGGCTTTCGACGGGGCAGTGCGCTGAGCGGCCTTTCCTCCCGCAGCCGGGTTCAACGGCGCCCGGGACCAGGGCTGGGCAGCAGCGGCCGGAGACACCCTGACCGAAGCCGAGTTCTTGACTTTAATTTGGGTGCTGGTGGAAGGACCCAAGAATCGGACTGGCTTAGGACCAGTCTTACAGTTCACGCCTTCTTCTTCCTCTTCATTGAACACTGTCAGTCGTCTGTAAACACAGAAGCAGGTCCTCATCAGCATTTACAGGTTTAGTAACTAATCAAGACATCTCCGAAGCTTACCTTCAGGGTGAACAAAAAGGGTTTTGTCAAGAATTTGAGTCAAGAGGTTTAGAGGTATCAACCTACCTCAACTCTCATCTCCCATCACGGTCAGTAGGTAAATTAGCAAGTTTACAAAAAATTGTTTCAACCTGAATATACTCTTTTAAACTCACACACAATGTGAGTGTCAAGGACAAATAATCAAGGACAAAAACTTAGGAGTGTCACACTAGAATTCTACAACATATCACTCTGTTTCCAAAAATCCTGACGTGACCCAGAGGATAACCAATAACTTGGTTTCTGGGAAAACCAGGCTGTTTTCTCCCAGAATAGCAGTTTCAAGAGATTTACTGAGGAAAGAAGGGTTTCACAAATAAACGTGAGAAATGCTACTGCATATTTTATTCGTCTCTTGAAGCTTTAAAGCCTCTATTAACAAATTAAAGATTCTATAGTAAAGATTCTATAGTAAAGATACCTGTTCAGCTTTGTTGAATTCATATTTCCCAGTCATTCTGTAATGCAACCTTTGGCACCCAGTAAAATCAACATTCTATGGAACACATTTTGGGAAACTGCTAGAATGGTCAAACGCATGGTACAGTTTAACGATGTTTTTTGAATCTGAGTAGTATTGGACAAATCCTCGAAGACTCCTGAACTGAGTTTGCCACTCACTGTGAAAAGCCTAAAGGGGGAATATATCATTTTAAATGTATTTAAAGCACTGTGAAAGACACACATGTGAAGTGAATTTAATGCTAATAATTTCATAGAACATAGAAAATGCTACAAAATAAAAATGCTACTTGTGGTAATAGGAAGGAGGAAGGAATTCAGAATAACTCACAGGAAATTTCAAATATTAAGCCTAATACATTTTTTGACTATTGCCAATAAAGCCTGGGATTTCACTTTAGTGGGGAAAAATACTTACCATGACATTTCCACTGTGTCCACTAATATTTTTAAAATCATACTCTTCCAAAAAGAATACAGCTTATAACTCAGTTTTAAAGAATTACTTCCATTTTTACATGGTTTTGGTAACTTTGTATGCACCGAGATTTATAGTTTGACGGTAAGTCAGATATTCACCTAGGTGATTAATAAGCTCAGTGAGGTCAAGAACCATTATTCATTCCCCCCTATAAAGGCAGTAAAAATATAGGTCACAGATTAAAAAACAAAAACCAAAAAGATCAACAGAGAACAGGCAACCTCTTTCGAACTGGGGCCATGTGGCGCAGGCTTCCAAGCAAAGGCCGTTCTTCCAGAGTCCAGCATTCTATCAGCTCGTGAGGCACCCGCCAGTAGCTAACACCTGAAAGATAAAAGGACATAACTAGGAGGACCACTGCCCACTGCAAAAGCTTCAGCAGCATTGTTTCGTAGAAGACCGGCCAGAAAAAGTTTGAGGTTCCTGCCTCCCGCTTGTCGAAGGGAGGCATACACAGGAAGTGCTCCCCCAGGGCAGCAGTGGCTTGGCTCACGGCCTGGGTCTAGGAAGAGCTGCCTCCCAGCCCCAGCTCTGCCACAGATCATCAGCAGGTCGCCATATGGACGCTGGGCAACTGAGTGTGTGCTGGCTACGGACGTGGGCTCGGGAGCCAAGACTGCCTGAGTCTGGATCCCAGTTCCATCCCTCACTAATCACATTGCCCTGGGAAAGTTACTTAACTTTTCTGTGCCTAAAAATTCTCATCTGTGAAATGATGACAGTTAAGAGTATATACCTTGCCACGATGATTAAATGAGAAAATAAATGCAAAATGCCTAGGACAGGGCCTGACACAGACTAAGCAGGCAAGAGATGTTAGGCACCTTTATTCTAAGTCACAGTGTCGGGAGTTGTGTGAAAGGACTGGACAGTGGGGGTTCTAACACTTGCCCTCTACCTCATTGGGTTGCTGTGACTGTGAAATTAGGTAAATTCTGAGAGCCATCCTGTAAGAGGCAACCACTATATGAATATGAGATATCACTACGCTATAAGCATCTTTTCAAACAAGAATAATCTGAGCTAATGTGGTAGGCCAAGATTCCAGTCAAATTGATTTAATTTTTAAATCTGATATGTTTCTGATTGAAAGCTCAAAATATTCTTATAAAGCTTAAAACATTATGCTAATGAAAGAAGCCAGACACAAAAGGTCATATATTATATGATTCCATTTATATAAATATCCAGAATATGTAAATCCTTTGAGACAGAAAGCAGACTGGTGGTTTCAGGGGCTGAAGGAAGTGTTTCAGAACTGAATACAGGTGGTGTTAATATAGTAAATGTCACTGAAAAATATATCTTAATTAATCCTATGTTATGTGAATTTCACCTCAATTTTTAAAAAAACAACCATAGAAATTATACATGGACACATTAAAAAAGGCTTAAAGAATGATGTTGAATAAAAATTGCTTGGAATTGAAAACAAAAGTCCTTTAAGTCCCAAGAATGGACTTGGTGTCCTCTTTTTTAATCATTAAAGGTCTAGTAATAACAACCAACTTAGCAAGCTGGGCACATAAATTACTACATGTAACAGAGCTGTCCAGTACTTGAAGTCTATGGACCTCATTTTTAAGACAACAACTTTCTAGAGCTGCGTGATCATGCTCCCAAACCTATTTCTGCTACAAAAACAGCCCTAAATCTCATCCATTAATTTTTTGTTTTTAAACCAGGTTTATTGAGATATAGTTTACACAAAATAAAATTCACCCTCTTTAAGGATGCTGAGTTTTGATGAATGTATACACTCATGTAACCATGGCCACAATCAAGATGTAGACAATTTCTATCACCCCAAAAAGTTCCTTCATACCCTTTTGCAGTCAATGCCCTGGCCTCCATTCCCTAGTTGTGCCTTTTCCAGAGTGTCGTATCAATGGAATCACGCACTACATAGCCTTTTGTGTCTGCCTTCTTTAGCATGACACTTTGAAGACTCGACCATGTTGATATACATATCAATGATCGTTTGTTTTTATTTCTAAGTAGTATTCCATTACATGGATATACCACAATTTGTTTTAAAAACTTTCATTTTCCTGCCTATAATTTACATTCATTATACAAAACTTGGAAAATATAGGAAAGTATATTAAAAAAATCAAAATCACTTCTAATCCTTAAACTAGGAAACATGACTCATGACATTTTTATCTCATTCCACTTTTTTTCTCTTCATATGCATACAATTGGAAACACTTCAGTTTTTTTTCCTGCTTTTGACTATTTCTTATTTTATCATGGGCATTCATCAATGTAAAAAGTTACTCAAAATAATTTTAATAGCTACATCCCATGGATGTGCCAATATTTACTTAACCCTCTATAATAGACATTTAGGTTGTTTTCATTATTTTCCCTATTATGAATAATGCTTAATTGAGTATCTCTGTTCATAAGCCTTTGTCTGCATTTGATTATGTCTTTAAGACAGATGCCTAGAAGTAGAATTTTTGGGTCAAAGAATATGAACAATTTTGATGCTATTGATGTGTATTGATAAATTATTTCCCCCAAAAAAGTAATATTAGTTTTACTCCTGTTAAGAAGGCACAAGAGATCTTTACTAATCTGGTATATAAAAAAATAGTTCTCATTTGATGTATATTTCATCAGTAATGAGTTTGAATCTGTGCCATGTTCATTTTCTTTTCTGGGAATTTTAAGGTCATGAACCTTATACATTTATTGGTAGCAGGGTTGAGCTGGTTTTCTAATCAATTTAAATAAATCTTCAATCTTTGTCCAGTCAATGTAACACTTTTATCCAAGTTTTTAAAATCAGTTTTTAAATTTTATTTATATTTTTATGTTTTAAAGTTAATATATTAAATATTATAATAAAATTTATTAATCTTTGTCTTTAGGTTTTATTTTAAGCTTATAATTTCTTTCCCCAATTAAAAATCAGTTATTTGCTTACATTTGATTATATTTTATGATAGTTTCATTTTTCATTCATAAATCTATATGGGATTATTTTGATAAATGATGTGAGGTTAAAGTTCTGTTTTTCTCCCAAGCATATCTCTCACTTATTTATTAAACAATCTATACTTTTTTATTGGTATCTAATACTTTCTTATCACACAGGACTTTTTTCCTTATACCTTTAATGGCGTTTACCCCTGATCTCTGCATCTATCCTTGTGCCCAAAACACATGATTTTATTATAGAGCTACATACAGCATTTTTACCATCAGAGCTAAATTCATTCCTCTAATGACTTCTACTTCCTAAAATGTTTTTGGCCATTTTATCTGTTTATTCTTTCAGTTTATTCTGCTAAACTCATCATTTCAAATACTTTTAGTTGATTCTTTTAGGTTTTCTACACAGACATATTGTCCACAAATAACTAAGTACCTTCTTCCTTTCAATAGTTCTTTCTCTTACTTCTGTTTCCTGTAGGACGGCTTTCCACAGGCCTTACAGAACTTTATTAGATAACAATGAGACTCCATAACATGCTTTCTAAGAAGTTAAAAACAGATGCACGCTTTGTAAAAGTCAGTGATCCCTGCTCTCCACTCCAGCTTCCTGAGTCAGTGGAGAAAGAAGCCCAGCCAGGCCCTCCCCAAGCCTTGTGGGCAGCCTGCCAGTCCAGAGGCACAAAAGGACACAGAGAACACCAGGGGGGTTGTTCCCCAACTTAAGCCTAAATGTCTCAAAGTCAATTAAATCTAAAATAGTAAGCTTAAAGGGAATAGCACTCTGTTCATTATACTTCATCCTATTTGCTTGAGGGGTATGATCTGAAAACAAAAAGAAGGAAACGTGAGGAGGGCAAAGCTAAGGAAAAAAAGAAGGGTTGGAGCTAGCATCCCCCCAGAAGAAGGAAGCACTGATGGAGTTTTGAAAAGCCTCTTCCTCTCCTTTTGTTTAACCTTTTGTGACTTGCAATGTCAGTCCCTACCAGGTTTTTAAGGTCTTTTGAGGACTGAGATGTGTCATATTTATCTTTGGACCCAATTTTAGGACTTATTCTAGTCCTTGCATCTAACAGACACTCAATGCATGCTTGTTAATTAAGAAAAAAAATACTTAGGCATAGGACAGTTAACCTCTGTGATCTTTAAGCAAGGGCATGGCCTCTCTGAGACTTCGTTTCCTCATCAATAAAATGGTAAACAGCATACAGGGTTGCTTTAGGACTAAGAGATACTGAATGTAAACTATTGATCACACTGAATATTAAGCAGAATTATTATTATCCACTCACATAAGCAGCTTGGTAAAAATGGTCAAATTTCAAAGTGTGCATTCAAAGATTATTTTGTTTTCTAACGGCTCTTTAGACATCTTCCCCCCAGCATTATTTTCATTTTCTGTCTTGTTTTTTTTTTTTTAACATTTTTTATTGACTTATAATCATTTTACAATGTTGTGTCAAATTCCAGTGTTCAGCACAATTTTTCAGTTATACATGAACATATATATATTCATTGTCACATTTTTTTCTCTGTGAGCTACCATAAGATCTTGTATATATTTCCCTGTGCTATACAGTATAGTCTTGTTTATTTATTCCACATTTTGAAATCCCAGTCTATCCCTTCCCACCCCCTTCCCCCTTGGCAACCACAAGTTTGTATTCTATGTCTATGAGTCTGTTTCTGTTTTGTATTTATGTTTTGTTTGTTTTTTGTTTTTTGTTTTTTTTAGATTCCACATATGAGAGATCTCATATGGTATTTTTCTTTCTCTTTCTAGCTTACTTCACTTAGAATGACATTCTCCAGGAGGACATTCTCCATGTTGCTGCAAATAGTGTTATGTTGTCTGTTTTAATGGCTGAATAGTATTCCATTGTACAAATATACCACATCTTCTTTATCCAGTCATCCGTAGATGGACATTTAGGCTGTTTCCATGTCTTGGCTACTGTAAATAGTGCTGCTATGAACACTAGGGTGCAGGTGTCATTTTGGAGTAGGGTTCCTTCTGGATATATGCCCAGGAGTGGGATTCCTGGGTCATATGGTAAGTCTATTCCTAGTCTTTTGAGGAATCTCCATACTGTTGTCCACAGTGGCTGCACCAAAGTGCATTCCCACCAGCAGTGTAGGAGGGTTCCCTTTTCTCCACAGCCTTTCCAACATTTTTCATTTGTGGATTTTTGAATGATGGCCATTCTGACTGCTGTGAGGTAATACCTCATTGTAGTTTTGATTTGCATTTCTCTGATAATTAGTGATATTGAGCATTTTTTTCATGTGCCTATTGATCATTTGTATGTCTTCCTTGGAGAATCGCTTGTTTAGGTCTTCTGCCTATTTTTGGATTGGGTTTTTTGGTTTTTTCTTATTAAGTCGTATGAACTGCTTATATATTCTGGAGATCAAGCCTCTGTTGGTTTCATTTGCAAAAATTTTCTCCCATTCCGTAGGTTGTCTTTTTGTTTTACTTATGGTTTCCTTTGCTGTGCAGAAGCTTGCAAGTTTCATTAGGTCCCGTTTGTTTATTCTTGCTTTTATTTCTATTGCTTGAGTAGATTGTTCTAGGAGAACATTTTTGAGACGTATGTCAGAAAATGTTTTGCTTATATTTTCTTCTCAGAGGTTTATTGTATCTTGTCTTATGTTTAAGTCTTTGATCCATTTTGAGTTTATTTTTATGTATGGTGTAAGGGAGTGTTCTAGCTTCATTGCTTTACATGCTGCTGTCCAGTTTTCCCAACACCATTTGCTGAAGAGACTGTCTTTATTCCATTGTATATTCTTGCCTCCTTTGTCGATTAGTTGACCAAAAGTTTGTGGGTTCATTCTTGCTCTCTTTTTAAAAATTACATATTTTATGCTTAATTTAGAGGTATACTTCCTAGGACAATGCTAGGTACATGGTAGGTGCTACATAAACTCTTCAAATTGAACTAAATAAGCATAACCAACAGAAGTGTATTTTAGGTTACTGAATTATAAATTATTAAAAATACCTAGAAACTTATGGGGCTTAAAAATTTGTAAGTAAACTGCCTCAGTGTTACTATGAGGTGACAAATACTTTGACCCACACCAACAAATTACTTTCTTAAAAAAAAAAAGAAATGCAGTATTTTAACTTGCTTTCTCTTACTAAGGAAAAATCTACCTTCTGCCATGAAATAAAGAAATTGTACTATACCTTTTCCTTCCCAGGCATCAAAGGCATCCATCATTTTCTTCAATTCTGCTACTGAATAATAGCTCCAAATGTACTGAACGTTATTCCCAGCCTCTCTGGAAATATTACAAAAGGTAATGAAAACTTACTACCTAGGTATGAATGTGCATGTTGGGGGCTGTAGCTAACAGACACTCAGTAAGTGCTTGTTAATTAAGGCAAAGAAATGTAGGTATTAAGTTGGTGTTCTTTGATCCTTAAGCACACACACTCACACACACTATATACTACATGAGTATAATACACTATACTTATATACTAACCTACATTTGATCTCCTTTTATTGTGGTAAAGCATTTGTTAATTCCACAATATAAACTGTGCAGACAAATCAATAAATCTTTAAAATACCTTTTCTAAAAGATCACCCAACTCCAGTAAAGTTAGAAAAGATTCAACTTTGACTAAAATTTTCTTAGCACTATGCCAGGCACTTACATATCTTAAACAGAAACATCCCTGCCTGTAAAGAATTTAGAAAATGATGACATTTAATCATCTAAAAAGCAACGTCATGTGGTCATGCATTAGTCACTGATGTGTGACCAATCCAATCTCCCAGAGAATTAAAAAAAATTTTTTTGCAGTGAATTGACCAGTGTAAATAAGATTACAGGAAAAATATTAAGAGAATAACCCCTAAGAATTTTAACATGTTCAAGGCATTGGATTTTAAAGCTGGGAGGGACCAGATGAAAAGTCTTTCAGCATTTCTCAGACCAGGACATCAAAGCACAGGCCAGTCGTGGGTCACTCAGCGGGCCTGCTGAGTACTAGGCCAGGCTTCTGACCCTGGACTGTGGTCTAGGGGAGACACCCAGGCATGTGGCCTTTCTTTTCTTTTATTTCTTTTTTTATAAAGCCCCTCAGGGAATACTGATGAACACTTACAGTTGAGAACCACTGTACTAGACCAGGGAGATGGCCTGTGGCTTATACATACGTGAAATGGTCTTAATCATACTGTCCTCAGGAAGCAGGCCGATTTCGACAGCTACAAAGCTCATCTGTCTGCTGAGAGTGCTCATGGTCTTTTCCAGTCAACCACGCATTCCGTTCAATGACACCTCTTAGAAGAGACCAAGTCTTTATGGTCCCTTTTCGTATTTGAATATGGACATACCTTTTAAAAATGCTTTTGCTGTGAATTCTTCCTCCCAGCTGCTTATCAATGGCATCTGTTCCATCGGTTTTGGTGGAAAACACCCCAATAATTCTACTCTCACAGCTCGCACCAGACGTGCTGAGATAGTGCAGAACCCAAACTGTTGGTTTACTGCAAACTAAACCATACGAATCACAGAAGTCTGTTAAAGCCTGGAGCAAAAAAAATATATAAAATTTTAATTTAATTCTGGAGTAAAGTAAAACTGAATTTGTTCTGTTACTTTCATGTGAAGTTGCAACTTCAGTTGGTCATAAGGGAAATAAAAAGATTATATATTTCAGCCTACTTTTTGTGCCTTTAAAAACCAAGCCAATTGTTGAATTTGGGTTATTGTGTGGGGGGCAAATCACCACCCGAAAACCCAACACCTTTTCATCTAGAGAGTTCTTTTCTGCATACAAATTATCTCTCCTTCTCCTTTGGACTCACTACCAACATCATTTTTAAATCTTTATATAAACTTTGTTTCCCCCCAAATTTCCTACTTGACTCAGTGTCCCTTTTACTTTCTACTAACTAGCCCCACGGTTGATGCTTATTCTTAACTCCAAATCCAATCCTGGATTAACCAGATTAACATGTTCTTCTACACTGAAAGATATGAATATATGAACTCAATGCACATTGTCTGAACTCATTTGGCCTTTATCCACCTACTCATTCCTCATCCTAATACTAAGTACCTAGGTGCTGAGCACTATCTAAGGTCCCTGTCTGGGCAGACAGAATGATGAGCAGAAGACAGGGCCCCAGCCCTCCTAGAGTTTATAGCTGATGCAGAAGGCAGACATTAAATAAACATCAGCACATAGTGTTACAGGTGCTACCAGGTGAGCCTATGAGGCGCTAAGGGGCACAGAGCAAGAGGGCTTCACCCCGTGGGGTGGCACAGGCCTTCCCTGGGAGCAGCAGCATTGTTGCTGTGGGCGCTCTCAGGATAAGCACTTTTGTCTGTTTCATTTTGCATCCTAAGTGCCTAGAAAAGTGCCTGACCCAAAGGAGAGGCATAATATTTACTGACTCAGTGAAGGAAAAGAGGACCCAAACATGGATTACATTTTCATTTACTATTGCTACCTAACTCCCCTATTGGTTTCAAACTTCACTTGCACATTTATGAAAATTCTCAACTGCATTACAAACTGTTCAAGGGCAAAAACTGTATGTCGTATTTCTGTGTGCCCTAGAACAGTGTCCTATATGCCAAAAACATTTGAGATAAATGCATCTGCTGGCAGAATGAATGTACGCATGCTATGTCCTTTCTGCATACAAACCAGGAATTAAAGACTATAAAGATGAATGTTAACCCACCCCAACTTTCCAGTAAGGCTTTTTTAGCCCCATTCTGCATATGTGTACAACAGCACCAAAAGACTGACAACTCAGTTTATAAATAACTCCACTAACAGAACCTATACGGCCATGCAAATTCCCAAAGAGGATCTGGAACCAAATCAACTGTCTCTTCATGCTCCTGATAACCATACCATCAGCTTGCTCTCCTAAACACTGACATCCAAATCAAAGAATTCAAACCAATTCAGAACAGTTCTCACTATTAACAGTTATCTAGGAAAACTATTTTTTAGATGCCCCAAAATGCCAATTAGTAGCAAATAAAATATTTACCAATAAGACAAAAACAGATGAAGCTGTTCAAGTCATTCAAAGATCTTTAAAATGTGATTTAAAATAGAAGAATCTTAAAGAAAGATTTACTGATCTCAAGGTGAATTAATCAAACTGATGAGTTTTTTAAAAAATTTTTAAAAATTTGTTTGGGGGGAGGTAATTAGGTTTATTTATTTTTTTAATGGAAGTACTGGGGATTGAACCCAGGATCTTGTGCATGCTAAGCATGCACTTTACCACTTGAGCTATGTACACTCCCCCTTCAAACTGATGTTTTAACTTAGTAACAAACTGCTACACTCACTAAATCAAGTAAGAGATTTTACATACTCTTTCATTTATCGTGACCGTCCTTTTAAAATATCACCTCAGGGTGGATGGTTATAGCTCAGTGGTAGAGCACATACTTAGCACACACAAGGTCCTGTGTTCAGTCACCGGTACCTCCATTAAAAATAAATAAATAAATGAAATATCACGTCAGTAAACAAATTAATACCACTATACCCTCACAAACTACAGTACTGCTCTTAATTCAAAAAGAAATTCAAGAGCAGGAGAGTTCTATTTTTTAAAAAGCCATCAAAAAGTGTTAAATCTTCAATGAGGAATAAACACTCTGTAAAATCTTTGAGTGGCATTGTAGTACACTTTCCTAGAATAGAAGTTTGGCCTTAAAAATGAGTAGTAGCAATTAAGAAACACAGTTTCAAAAATTGTAAGAAGAGAACAGTCTCATTTTGGTTTATCTACAACATGGGCTACATAAAATAACACATTGCTTTGTGAATAATAAATGTATAAATATGTATTCTCATATATATATTTTAAAACTTAAGAAAATGCCAAGACCTTTTTAAGTTCTATATTTGACCTTAAAGAATATGTCTCCATCTCATTGGCCAAGTGGTCAGACAGGCTGTACGGATAAGGGATGCCAAAGTAATCTGCCTCCTCCTGCAGAGCCACACGAGTTTGCTCGTCTGTGGGAATGTGAACCTCTCCATGAAGATAATCCAACAGGTATTTAAACAGATGTCCATCACGGTCAATAACACAAGCCCCTAGAAAACATTCAGTTCAAAAATGACTGCACAGTCGAACTATAATAATTCTACATAATAAAACTGGAAAAAACTTAAAATAAAAATCGAGTAGGTTGTGTAGATACAAAATCAAAAAAAAAGACTGCACAGATACATATTGACCATCAATAAAACTTCAACATGTCAGACTAAAATTAGACTGAAGATCTCTATAGTTAGAAATGTTTCTTTCTCACAAGAAAGTTAATATCTAGTGTTCAAATAGGTTTAGTCAAACTTGGCGATCCTTTGTATTCTCACTACTCTGGCGGAAAATGTACTCGGCTCCATTTGGAATTTGAGCTGCAATGACCATATTCCCAATATGGGCATCATGAAAGCCATGAAGACCTCAGACTGCCGGTAGAAATAGAAGCGTACCCCTAACCTCCTCCCAGCTGGGCCAGGAAAGGTGCATGGGGTTCCTCCCTGATAAGGACATGTGGGGTGCTCACTACTACGTCCAGCATTTGTGTGTCAGCAAGCCCACGAATTAACTTGTAGTGTTGCTGACATACACACCCAGGGTTCCTAGCTCCGGGCGTGCTGTGTATTTGGACTTACTAGGTTAGTCCCTGTGTATTAAACTTTTAAAAAGAAATGCTATGCTGGTACTATTTTATGATAAAAGACTTCTTCTTAGACAATTCAGAAGAATTTTAAAAGACACTTCTGTGTGGGGTTACTCAATATTTCCTTTTCTCCTTTGATTAGTTTAGAAAAGA
Organism: Vicugna pacos; assembly: GCF_048564905.1. Classification (NCBI taxonomy): domain Eukaryota; kingdom Metazoa; phylum Chordata; class Mammalia; order Artiodactyla; family Camelidae; genus Vicugna; species Vicugna pacos. The sequence continues at coordinate 70,288,541 of NC_132991.1, read as the reverse complement.
AGGGATTAAGAAGGCAAAACCTGGGGGTTGAAGAAACAACTCAGTCTCTGCTTTCCACCTTCTCCCCAGCAACCTTTCTACCCTGTTGGACATCATGTCCTGGGCACCCGCCATCAATGAGTTTCCCATTCTTTCAACTGCCATTCAGTTCACAAAGCAATCTCTCAAGACCCAGGGTTACTACCAGCCCCTTCTGCTCAGAGCTTCTCAAGCCCTCTCTTCTAACACAGATGCAAGAGTGGGTTCCACGAGCCCCTAAGATGTGCAAAAAAACATTACTTGCATTGCTGAAGTTTCTTTATAGCCAGTAGTAAATTCAATGAACCCTGGAGCACTTAAACCGGAAAGCGGCCTCAGGACTCTAACCCTTGTGTTTTACGGTTTCTTCTAAAACACCAATTTTCAGTCCTCTATCACTGGGTGATGGACAGTATAACGTCATTGACGTTTCCTCAGGCATACACGTCAGCCCACACGAGGCTCCGCAGCTGGACCAGGTGCAAGTTTAACTCGAATTCTCCAGAGAAATATATTTCTTAACTTTAAGAAAACAGAAGCTAATATATTTAATCAGCCACAATACCTTTCCCCATTGAGTTTTATGAATGTAACAACTTTCAAAATATAATCCCCATGATTAGGTCATGATTGGCCTTTACATACATTCACTTTTTTCGTCAACTTTTAGCAACAGCATCACAGATTCTGGAAATGGGTATTTAAGTTCTCCGTGTACTTAATGAATCTCCATACAGTCCTAATGATCTCAGTAATTGGTATACTAAGCTAACACATTCTGTTGTAATTAGAAAAATCAAACGGAATTTAAACTAGCTTCTTATTTTAATGAATATTCATAATCACACTTACAGACTTTAGATATTTACCGGATTCATCTGTTTTTACAGGAAAACGACCGCTGAACATGGATGCCAACATCGAATCCTTAAAGCGGCACAAGGACTCACGCCTGGCTGTGTAAATATAGCCTCCCACGTTCAGTCGAAGAATATCTAACACCTCTTCTTCGGCCTTAGGACCTTCCATCGCTCTCTCTGACACCTGAATTTTTGCTTTGAAACACTTTCAAAAACTGCAAGACAATGGTAGTCCCAGTCCCCCTCTGTAAAAACAAAGGACAATCACCACTGACATTTCCAATAATACACCAATTAGATAATAAATACATTTTAATATGATTTAAAACAAATTCCTCAGCACTGGCAATACTGAATCGAAGGATTTTACCTAATACAAAAGAAGTTTGAGATATGCTGAGAAGCCAGAAAACTATGGCTCAGAAGATTTGTAAACAATAATAAACTATTATCAACCAAATCAGAGCTGCTGAAATGACTGTTTAAAGATTTAAACAAGACAATGCACTGTCTATTACATATAAAGTAAAGGTGAGGTCTGCTTATGATTTTCAAAATTCACATATCTTTTTAAACTACAGTTAAGTCTAAGGGAGCTATGCAGACTTGCAGAGGGGATCAGCACGTAGCATAGAATTGGGGTACTAAGCTCTACCAATTACCAACTTGGGACCTTGGGCAAATACTTATCTTGCTCTGCCTGTTTCCCCATCTCTAAGATGGGGTAGGGAAGATGCCTACTTCAAAGGACTATCAGAGGAATAATTGATAGAACATATAAGAAGCATACAGAACAGTCTGGCTCAGAATAAGGAATCAACAAGTGATAAATATTATCTATAACGATACAAAATTTTACCAGAAGGTATATAGCGAGGGCCTTTAGATTGGCTCTGGAGATTTAAGGAAACACTAAGAGCCAGAAATTATTAATTGTAATTGTAATGGTAATTGTAATTCTTAAGTCAGGTAACTAAGGAATACATAATTTATCAACTGAGATCAGAATTCCATGTACACCAATAGCCATACTGGTACAGAAGGACAACAAATGACACCTCTAACTCATCTGGCTTCTTCCCTCTGAAACGGCTGAGCTTTAGGGAAATTTAAAGGATCTGATTTCTTAATCTATTCTGGAGACAGATGAAACCACAGGTGACCGTGGCATTTTATGGAACCTAAAACAATAGCATGACGAAAAAGTTACTCTCCATGTATCTGCACATTTCAGAGCAAGTGTAAAATAGCTGCCAATAGGCTCAACCTCTGTGGTCACTCACTCAGTGTGCTCAACTATGATCCTTTCATAGATGCTCCTATTTAGCCAATTTCCAGTGAAATAAGGGAAGGAGGCCATTAGAGTCTGAGGGATACCATGTGTACGAAACATGATCAGTGGACAGAAACTATTATGGGCCAACAGTTCAACCTTCAAAATCCACCTATCAGTGTGACTTCCTACACTGCCTACAAGTCCCAGAAGCAGCCCCGCAATGATCCATGTGAAAGAGCCACCTCTGAGCCCTGGGATGGATGGGTTCACACTGCCCTGGTTATCAGCTCCCTGGATTTCTGTCTGTTCTTCAAAGCTGCAGGCAAACCTTCACTGCTTGCATGACCTTCCCAAGCACCCCCTAGTTAGAATCCTTGCAGAGTTCTCCAGATACACTTTGTACCCCTGTCCACATATTATCTCACTTGACTAATCCCTAGTTTGGGGGACTGTAAGCTGCAGGAAGGCAGGGCCTCTATTACCCTTAGCAATTCCCATTTACTGAGTGCTATGTGTGCAGCCGTAGGAGACACGTGGCAGACATTACTTAATTCACACAAAAGCCCTATTAGATAGGAATTACTGTCCCTACTGACAGGTGAGGACACCGGAGAAAGAAACAGTGATATGTGCAGAGTCCACACAACTGCTGTCCTAAATGGTGGAGTCACTCCCAACCCAGGTCAGCAGGGCCAACTCCCAAGTTCTTCCAGCTGCACCCCTCACTGCCTCCTTCAGTACTGTTGCAACCCTAAGGCTCCTGACCTGGGCACGTCACTAAGCATCTGTCCATCTGAAGACCCCTGTTGGTGGCAATAGGAACAAAGTAGCACCCCAAGTTCAAAGACTCAAGAGATACCCCTAAGGCAGAGGACCATGACCATCTGTTTCAAGGCCAATCACGGGGCCCCATCCTCAAATGCACCCCACTCAGACTCCCTGCTGTGTTCGAAGTGCCCTACCCTCTGGGGAAGTGTCCCCAGGGCGCGGTCCTGTGGCCACCAGCATTAAAACCATCAGGGACACTTGCCGAAAATGCACATTCCCGGACCACGACACAGAGGTCGGCTCAGAAAGTCTAAGGGGTCGGAGTTCACCCGCAGACCCCACTTTGAGAATCGTGGCTCAAGGGACTCGCACTCCTCCCACGACGTGGGGCGAAAAGGGAGGGGCTGGGACACCACAAAGCCCCGCCGGAATCTCCCGGCGGCCCGGGGACCCCGAATCCGCCCGAAACCCGAGTCTGCAGCCCCGGGGCGCCCGTGTTGTCAGCGAGGCCCGGGCTCTTCATGAGGGCGCCCCGCCGCCTCCCGGGCCCGCGGCCCACCCGGCGCCCCGCTCCTCCGCACAGGAGGGGCGGGATAGGCCGCCTCCCCGACTGACCTGCGACCCGCACGGCCCTCGGCGCGGCCGCCGGACGCCGCGGGGCCCGACGCGGAAGTGAGCGCCTCCTCGGCGGCTCCGCAACTCGTGCAGCAGCGCGGCCCTAGGGGCGCCCCCGTGCGGCCCCGCCCGGCCTGGAGGCGACGGCTTGGAAAGCGAGGCCCCGCCCCGGACAAGCCCCGGACACGCCCCGGACACGCCCCACTCCGGGCTGGTTCCGCCCCTCCGGCCGCCTCCGCTCGCCTGGCGGGAGGACAAGAGGTCTGGTGGCCTCGTTCCCTACAGGAAAGGGGAAAGCCCCGCAGAGAGAAGCGGGCCGGATCCCAGAGGGACAGTCTTGTCGTCCAGAGGCTGCTTTTATACATGAAGGAGCACAACACCGAAACCACGATCGTCCAGGGTCAGCTAATAAGTGGTAAGGGTTAGAATGAGTTAGGTCTCACCTCCAGGTGAGGAGGGCTCTTCCCTCCAAACTGGGCTGCTCAGCGCTGAGTTATGAATATACTGCACTTGGATAAGTCCATTTGGATGGTGTTTATGGTTTACAGAGCTGTTTCACACAGAATGTTCTTGTTTAACTTAGTTCCCATTACAGAAAGGAAAACTGAGGCAGGAGCAAACTGTATTGAAATTTATCGAATATTTCTGTACCCCTGACATTCTGCTAAATGCTCTGCATGCACTAATTTCCTCTTAACAGTAACCCCAAGAGTTGTTTCGGGTTCCAGCTGCACCCACCTTGTGCAAGGGACTTTGCTAGGTATTTCTCAATGAATAAAACACAGTCCTATTTGCAAGATACTTTCCCAGAATCAATACTAATTGGTTCCTAATTTTTCTGACTGGATCTTAGAAGGGAGTAAGCCAATAAGACGTAAGTCCACCTACCCCCTCAGATACTAATGGCCCCAGAAGAGAGGGAAGGTTTGTTCAACCTGTAATTACTGAGCACTAGATATGGACCAGGCCCTGGGGGTGAAGGACTGTATAAGACAATCAATGCCCCTGACCCTGCATCTCAGGCACTTCCATTCTAGTGCAGCAGTCAGAAGACTTTGTAAACATCTTGGGCTTTGTGGGCCATACATAGCTACTCAACTTTACTGTTGTAGTGTTAAAGCAGCCATACCTAATACATCAATAAATGAGAGTGACTGTGTTCTGACTTTATTTATGGATATTGAAAGTTGAATTTCACTTAATTTTCATGTGTCATGAAATAGTCTTTAAATAACTTTTTTCAAACACTTAAATATGTAAAAACCGTTCTTAGAATATGAGCCATACAAAAACAATTGTCTACCCATGGTCCAGAATTTGCCTAGTCCTGTTCAAGAGAGAGAAACAGACACTAAGCAAAATAGTTACAGATAGTGATAACTACTTGGGAGGAAATAGGATAATTTGGGGTAGAGACAATAACTTGGGTGGAGAAGGCCTCACTGATGAGGGGACATTTAAGTTGAGCACTAAGGATGAGAATGAGCTATGCTCTGAAGAGATGGGGGAAGAGTATTTTAGGAAGAAGTAGAAAGACCCTGAGGCAGGAAAGGACTTGACAATTTGTAGGAAGAGAAAGGACACTAGTATGTCTGTAGCTTGGTGAGCATGGGGATAAGAGGGAAGGTGATATGAGATGAAGTTGAAAAGAGAGGCAAGGACCAGCTTTTAAAGCATTTTGTGGCAGGGGCAGGAGTTTAAATTTTACTCTAAGCATGGTGGGATGTCATCAAGAGGTCCTAAGCAGGGAAATGGCATGATTGATTTACTATTTTGAAAAAATCACTCTGGCTACTGCAATGAGAATGGATTGTAGAGGCATAAAATGAAGGTAGGTGGCTGTTGCAGGAATCCAGGGGACAAATGGCCTAGCCTCTAATCAAGTGGTGATGGCAAGAGAAAAGTGGAAGAGTGCAAGAAATGTATTTAGGAAATAAAAATGACCTTCAATTTGCTGATGAGCAACTACAATGTGTTAGTTCAGGTTCTTTGAGAAGTGACAGCAAGATCAGATTAGACCTGCAGAAGGTTTATGGGAGGAGACACCTGTGAGGAAAAAATCGGGAGGGGTTTGAAGGGGACTGGAAGAGCCAGTAGACTAGCTGCAGATTCAGCTCTCGTGGAGGGCAGGAAATGTAGGGTAGGAAAAGCTGTGGATATGATGCAGTTCAAGAAAGTTTTAGGAAAGCCAATGAGGAGTTTTCAAGCCAACGTCCCCCATCAAATGAGCCATGTTTCCCAGGAATGGGCCTGCCTTAGTGTCCCTGCCATACTCAGTCACTGGCTGGGAGCAGTCGGTGGGAGGTACAGCCTGGAACATGGTGATAGATTTCAGAGCACAGCATCAGGGGTACATCAGTCAATAATGCTCCCTGTAATCAGACATCTGAGAGGTGCATTTTCACAGCTGCCACATGAAATAAGGGAAAGGGGAAAATGCAGGATTACCTCTAAATTGTTGACTTAACAACTGATTGATGGTGCCATTTACTGAAATGGTGAATTATGGGAGAGATCAGAAGCTGTATTTTAAGCTATTAAGATTGAGATGTTTAACAGACATCCAAGTAAAGAGATCAAACAGCAATTGAATGAATCTGGTGCACAAGAATGAAGTACTATGCCGAAGGTGTGAATTTGGAAAACATCAGCATTTAAAGCCATGGGACTAGATGAAATCACCTATGTAATGGGCAGGTAAATAAGGAGAAATAGGATGGAGCACTGATTCCAGTACTTAGAGTGCAGGCTTAGAAGGAAGAGCTGGGGAGGAAGAGAGTATGAAGCTACAGGAACGAAGAATGTAAAGTGTCATTCATGTCAAATGCTGCTAAGAGATTGAAGGTCCTTTAGATCTGATAATATAGGAGTTCTTGGTGACCTTGACCACAGCAGTTTCAATGCTGTGATGAGGATGCAAGCCCAGAGAAAAGTGGGTTGAAGGGTGGATATGAGATGGCAGACTGGGCACAACTCTGTAGAGAAGATTTATTGTAAAGAGGTGAGAAGTGGGGCTGTAGTTGAGGTGTAATACAAAGTCAAAAAAAGGAGTTTAAGGATGGGAGTCATTAGAGCAGATTATGCTGATGGAAATGGTCCAGTAGGTAGTAGAGATTAGTGATGCAGGAGAAGGGGGACAACTGCAGGAATGAAATGCTTGAAAGGCAAAAGGTACTGGAGTCAGAGCACAAGGAGGTTCTGTTTGACAAGAGCAGGGACAGGAGGTAAAACAGAGAAGGTAGATTTAAGTTCAGGTAAAGTGGTAGATTTCACAGAGGGAAAATGAGAAAATTCTGATTAAATGGCTTCTACTTTCTCAATTAAGTCTAAAGCAAGGTCAGAGGCTAAGAGTAAAGGAGATAAGGGGTGGGAGAGGTTTGAGGAAGGAGGATAATGTATGAACTACTTTTCTTGAGCAATTGGAAAGGCAAACTTTCTATAGAAACATGACAGGATCACCTGGAAGGAAAGAGAGCCTGTTTGGAGATTATCATCATTATAACATGGATGGCAAACTAGTCATCCCAGTTATGTGACTTTTACCCAGTAGCACTCAACAGCTTCAGTGTAGGTGCTGCTGAGAAAGTAGATCATTGGGCTCTGCGAGGGTTGAGATACAGTCGCGTAATATAATACGGGGAGATAGGGGCAAGAGACTTGAGGATGTTTGTAAGTGATTGATTCCCATGGTGTACCATGGACTCTAAGCCAGGTGGGGAGGAACATAACTATATAAAGGTGGTGATGGATAGTGAAAAAGTAGAAGTTAACAAATTGGAAATCTCAGCGAAGTTAAGGGATTATTTTAATAGGCGTACTAGAGTAAGTGAGCTGGAAGTATTGGACGCAGTAGTCAAAGACTATCATACTTGAATTCAAGATTTTGGAGGTCATTCAATGACCATAATGCCAAGATTCCAGGCTGAGATGGGGTGGGAGAAAAGTTAATGGAGGTGAGACATTTAAGGAATGATTATTATTAGATGAGTTTCCCCATAAATAGTAACATCAGCAAGAGTGGAGCAGGTGTAGAGAGAAAGATGATAAAAACAAAAGCTAATGTCATTAATAATGGATGATTAGAAGAGCCTTAGCAGACTACATTGAGGAGACAAGGGAACATAGTGTGTCCAGATGGCTTACAGTTCATGTCGGCTGGGACTTAGGAAAGGGAAGGAGGAAAAATCGTTTGATGGGAGAAAAGAGGACACCAGCCCTGGCCCTGATGTGTGTGAGGAGTAGAAGGAAAAGCAGTCACTACTTGAGACGGCTACAAGGGACAGAAGAAGTAGGTCCTCTAGGGGCAGAGAATTCTTGTTTTTTTTTTTTTTTAAATGATGAGAACATTAAAAGAGAGGATTTTAAAGGACTCAATGGAAGAAGGATGGGAAGAGTGGGGGATTTGCTCAGACTAGGGGACATATTAGTGATATGGCAACAGGACCTCGGTTGACAGTGGACAATTGAGGGTTTGGGACCGCTGGGATGAAGAAGGAAAACAGGGATCTGAGGGATGAGGACAGTCCTAATGTTCTATTAGTACAAAGTTCAAGCCAAAACTAAGCTCAGTAACATTGAGTGACCCCACCCTCTGGCTGCTCCCAATTCTATGGTAAACTGAGTGGGCAGGTAGGTCTTATAAGGAGCCCAAGCATCAGGAAAGCCGTTGGGTGGCTATTTCCTCACCAGCTCTCCCAGAAGTAAAGGATAATCCTACCTCTGCTGCATAGCAGCTTGAGGGGAAGGGAGCTTGGAAGCACCACATAAAGCAGAGCCTGAGTCACAGCTCTGATCAGACTCAGGACTATCCTCCACTTTGGGCTGGAATGGGAAAGATAGGAACTTGCCATGGTTGAGGAGGAGTAAATAGCTGTATCTTCATCCTTTAGGGATGTGAAGGAAAAGCCGGGCTGGGCTAACAAGATGACTCACAAACCTAAGTATCGGAATACTGATCTGAGTTCTGCTGGACTAACTCGTAAATCTAAGTTAATTAGTGTTGGTTTGCTGATTCCCTGTTCATGTTTTTTTTTGCTAGCCAGCTGGATTTTCAAAGAGATATATCTGGCTTTGGAATGTTGGTTTGCTGCCTCCCTGCCTCCACTTTTGTGATAACGATGTTGCTAAAGCTGTTCCATGCCTATTGGCCGAATACCCCGAGCTTGTACTTAACCCTATAAAACCTCATGCGCACGTCTTGGAGGTGCTCAGAGCTTCAGAGTAGAAGCCCCTCTGAGCCCGCCGGCGTAATACATCTGAGTACTCCAACCCTCTGAGTGGTGCTTCTTTCTTGGCTGGCCTGTCGTTTCCGTAACAGGGAAAGGTTCCCAAACCATAAGCAACCCCCTCCCTCCAACCCAGGACAAAGTACAGGAAGTAGAATGAGGGATCTGGTTGCTCCTTTATTCACAAAACCTGGGTGAATTGCAGTGTTTTTCCTTTTAAAGATGCTTGGTGCAGACTGCACACAAAATAACACCAGGGGTAGAATTCCTAAGTAGCCAGCATAACAGCAGCTATCACTTTGTAAATTGGAATCTCCCAATTTATGCTCCAAAATGCTGAATACAGAATAAATAATAAATAAAACTACATGAAGCCCATGCCATCTGCATAACTAAAAAAGAATGCCCAGACTTTAAATTATCTGGAAGTAGAAAAATAAACACCAAATCTCAGCAAACTGAGTCCCATGGTCCTGCCACAAACTTGCACAGAGATAAGGGGCAGTGTGGAGAAAATGCACAAAGAGAGGAGAGCTGTTGGCGGACCTGTGATTGATCCAGGATTACCATAAAAAGGGAAAGACCACTTTTGTACTGAGATATTGTCAAAGAACCCTGGTAGATCAAAACACTGACTGTGTATTTTTAAAAATTAAAGATGCACATAATCCAAGGTGATGGTGTGTGAAAACCATTGCTTCTGGTATAGAAGGCAGAAAAGGAACAGAGAGGCACCCTTTGGAGCTTGGGGAAGAGGAAAAGCAAAAGGAAATTTTAGGTTCAAGTAAGAAAAAAGAGATCTAAAGCTGGGAAAGTATGCAGTCTTCAGCCTGTATCTCACACACACACACACACACACACACACACACAAAACACACACAGGAACCATCCATTAAGGAAGTATTTCACTGCAGAAGAGAGCACCCTTGAACTTGAAATCTTACAAGCTGTTCAAAAATCTTTGAAATGAATATGGGAAAACAGAGTAAATATATGCAAAACTATTACAAGATAAAAACAGAAAACAAGACCACCTCAGCTGATAGAAAGTATATCCCCCCCCAAAAAATGACCCCAAAGCAGAAAAAAGACTACAATGCAAACTCCATAGTGAATTACCTATCCACAAAAAGGTGTTTGAGGATATGAAAAACTGCCTTGAACCAGAAATTCAAAAATTATAAAATAGAAATAAAAAAAAAAAAAAAACCAGGAAGAAATGAAAAGAGAATGGATTGAATTCAGGAAAGAAATAAACAAAAAAGATGAAAATTATCACAAAAATGAAGAATAAATTGCAAAGCTCTGGGGAAAATAAAATCAAGTGAAATTTTAATAAGGGAAATTTTTAAAAGGGTAGAACAACAACCAAGATAAATGAAAATGATATAAACTGAAAGTAATTAGAGTCAGAGAGAAATGGTTGAAATGAAAGAAAGAAGAAACAACATAAATAATGGCAGCCCTTAAAGAAGATAAACAAAACAATGCAGCAGAACTAATATTTAAAAATATAATCCAAATCTATATACCCATCAGTTACATGGGGAAATTAAACCAGAATTGTCAACTCCAAAACATATGCAAGTAAAACTACTAGGCTTCAAAGATGAAAAAAAAAAAAACAAAAAAACCTAAGCCTCCAAGCAAAAAAGATTAAGAAATTACAAAGACAAGAGAATTAAACTGGTACCAGACTGCTCAAAAGTAACCTACAAGAAAGGCACCAATGGAATAGCATTTTTTTTAAACTCAAAGAAAGAAGTGTGAATCAAGAATATTCAGTCAACCTGTCCTTCAAGTAACAAGGCAATAGAAAATGAGTTTTTAAGGTGAAAAAAATCAGGGAATTTTGAATACATGAGCCCTTCTTGAAGAGTCTTTGAAAAAGTGATTTCCATTCAACCAAGTAGCAAAGCTTCATCAAAAGATGTGATGGTGATCATTTACTATATTTAATTGTAGACCTAAAATTAAACGAAGGTGAGAACAAAGCTCAAAGAATAAAGTTACATGTAGTGTGTAACTGGTTCTAACAAAACAGAAATAATGCAAGTAAAAATGAAAGAAGGGAGAGAGGCAGAGGAAGGTAAAATAAGTTAATTGTGATATAGGCAATAGATAGATGTTAAAGGATAATATTAAAATTGACAAATCAGATAATAAAAGGTTAAGTCAGAAAGACAACTAAGGGCTTTATAAAAGATAAAAAGACAAAGATAACCAGTAGCGTAACACCACAAATTTTCCTAAATACAAAAAAATCTTTAAAAAATTAAAAGAACAAGGAAAATGCATCATGTACAGAAACATAACGGTTATAATAATATTAATATCATTAATATTATATAAAATAATATTAACATAAAATGGTATTACATTTGAATACACTTATTTATAAAGTTCTGACTTTTGAAACTAGTTAACGTTTCACATACTAAAACACATAAAAATATAAACATACATGCATATAAAGATAGGGGAAAATTCTAAAACTATATACAAGCAGACGTAAGTAAACCTAACCATAATTCAAATGAATCATGTAGTCACACTGATGAGAGGGGAACAATTAATGAATCCAAGTAACTTTAGATCACTGTATTTGATGACAAAACCTTAAGCAAAAGATTTTAAAAAGAAAAATAAACAAATACTCAAGTCTAGTTAGTCAAGTTTCACAGAGTTATCGGGTAGCAATTCTGAAGTTACTTTCTGTAACAATTCTGGCAGCCCAAAATCCAAATTCAAGGGGTCAACCTGGCTGCCCTCCCTCTGAAGGCTCTAGGGGAATCTGTATCTTGCCTCTTCCAGCTTCTGGTGACTGTTAACATTCCTGAGATTCTGATTGCCTGTCTTCCTGCTCCATCCTTCTCTTCATGTGAGACTGTTTGTCAAATTTCTCTTTGCCTCTCTCTCATAAGAAAACTTGTGATGACACTTAGGACTCACCTAGATAATCCAGGATAATCTCCTCATCTCAAAAATCCTTAAATAATTAAATCTTCAAGGACTCTTTTTCAAAATAAGGTAAAATCGCTGATTTTGCCTTATAAGGCAATATTCACAAGTTCTAGGGATTAGAAAGACAATATATATTTTGGGGGGGGGTGGTCATTTTTTCAATATACCACAACCCCCTAGGTCACATGAACTGTCCTCTATGTTGGCTTCCTGGATCTACAACCAAACAGGAATCATTCCTCTGCTACAGTCAACATGGGCCACTTTGTATTATCAGTGTATATGTCAGATCTGCCGGTCTCTAAAATTCTTTAACAGCACAAAATTTCCATCGATGCAACCTCATAGGACCTAGTAACCATTAGCTGTTTATCTTTTTTTCTAAATTCCACCACTTTCTATATATAGTTCATTACTTACACATAAAAGATGGCAAATGTGATCTGAAGATAACCACCTGTGTCACTTTTCTTAATAAAATTAAGATGATGGAGAAGACACATGATGTTTTGTGAGTTTAAAAAATTATGATCCTTTAATTGAAAAAAGTACTTCATATTTGCTTTCTGGGTGAATGTGGCAACGTTTTTTTTTTTTTTTACTGCCAACTGTTTTGATAAATGTTTAGCTACTTAACAAATTCCTGCCTTGACTGAGAAAAAAATTGATTTGACGTGCCTATTTGCTTGAGTTTACTTATATTCATTGTCTAAATTTTGTACTTTGGGAAGCGTCTGCAATCTAGCTTATTTATCTCTTCCCTCTCAAATTCTACAGTGCTTTAGTCAGCAGGAAACCCAGTTTGAAACCAGTGCTTTTTGTATTTCTTTCTATGACTAATTGTATTTTAAGAGGCCCTGACTTTGTATACTGGTTGATCTGACAGCAGATGAGAATTCTAGGGACAAACTAATTATTTCCTTTCATTCTGTGAGAGAAACTGTTTACAGAGATGGGGAAGTTTTGGTCCTTGTCTAAATAGTGTCTCTGACCTTTGTTTTTACTAAATTAAAGTATCAAAATGTTTTAAATGTAGAGATGGCTTTTTAAGGAAGCAAATGCTTTAAATAAAATGATAGGTCCCATGTTTATATGACTTTGAAAGCTCATAAAGCACTTCAAACTCATCTATCTGCAACGTCTGGTCTTTCATCTCTTCTTCCTGTCTCAGAGGAAGAAGTGGCCCTTGGGCAACTGGCTTAGCCCTTGTTCCAACCTCTGCGTCTACAGGACTCTGCTCCACCAACTCACCTCTTTCCTGTGTCATCCGTTCTTTCTTTCTACCAACCCTTCCCCCAGCCTATAAAACAGAATACAAACCCTCCCTCCACCCTGGATGCCCCAGAGCTATTGTCACTTCTCTTTTCATCCTCAAAGAATCATCTGCTCTCTCATGCTGCATCCTAACTGTTAACCCCTAGGGCTGTTCACGCTCACATCTCCAGCTGCAGAAGACAAAGTCTTTGAATTGAGCTCCTCCTGTGGCCTCCATGAGGCCTCTGTCTCCTCCTGCCTCTCACTGCCTCTCTGGCTGCCCTTTCATCTTTCCTCCCTGCACTGATATTCACCCAGGTTCTCCCTTCCACTCTACTTGTGCTTCTACACACTCTTCCTCCTTAACTTAACCGACTCCAGGGATTTCTATTACTGTTCACTGCTGACTCCCAAATCCAGACATCTCTTTTGAGCTCCATGTTTTATACCTGTGTGTCTGCTGGCCATTTCCTCCTAGACGTCCCAAAAGGACTTTAAACAGAATTTATTATTTTCCACCATTGCTGTTCCTTTGCACTTGTAGTAAAGAGTAGAAGGGAGAAGGGGTATACGATTAAGAGGGGTGTGGACAGAGATCTCTTGGGACCCTCTCCGGCAGCCAGGGGGATGTCCGCGTGGAGAGAACTCTGGAGGTGTGGGCTTCAGGGCCCCGGGTTGTTGGATGGCATGTATACATGTAAGTCCCTTAGTAAAACTAGCGAGCACAACAGTTGACTTTTCAAGCTCTGCCCAAGCCTCCAGTTTGTGTGGTTTGGATTTTTGTCACTGGAAATCTTGAGGAAAGAAATGCTTGAACCATTCTGGAACTCCCTGTGAGGCACGGGGTAGAGGTTGGGCAGTAGACACTGCTCCCCACCCCCCACTCCCCTCACCCTCCTCACCCTGCCTCTCAGCACATGGACTAGTGTAATGGAGGTGAATGAGCTGCAGTGAGAACCCCTACTGGGGGTTATGCAGCTGGACAAATAGTAGACCAAGACCCCTGATTATTTTGTCCTTCCCCAGAGTAGCCTCCTGCACACATACATACACCTAGATCAGAGAGAAAGCTTGGCCTCTCTGGTCTCCCCGCCCTTGCCTAAACCAGAGAAACAATCTCAAATCACCTCAAGTCCCTACCTCTGGAAATGTATGGGAATGGATCACTTGCTCATCAGCCTCCTCCATTTTCACCTCCAGCATAATGCCAGAAGGGACTCCCCAAAAATGTACACGAAAGAAAAAGAGGAGGCTGGTAAGCAGGCAACCTGGTGAAATTCACATGATGGATGCCATGCCTTGAAACCAAAGTGGCAGATGACATCACTTCGTCCACTCTCTCAAAGAGGCCCAGGCCAGACTTCCCAGGTTGAAATCCCAGCTGTACCTCATGCTAAACTTTGCAGGAGTCACCTACATTTTCTATGCCTCAGTTTCCTCAATAGTAAAAAAGGAAATAATGGTACCTACCACATAGGATCATTGTGAGAATTTAAAAGACATTGAAAGGACTTGACACAGTGTCTAGGACATGGTAAGCACTTGATAAATGTTTCCTGCTGCTGTTGTCATGATTACCTGTCCCTCACAGAACAGCAGGAAGTCTTTTCATTAAAGAAAATAGAAATAATGATTTTGTGAAATAGCATAAAATACTGAAACAAACATTTGTCATCCTTTTGGCTGCCCAGCTCGAAATGCCCTTCCTGAGTTTAGGTGGGAGGTAGAGATGACCTCTCACTAAGAAGCTAATAAAGCCAGACACAGGCTGAATGCTCAAGGCTCCCTCGCTGCGAGGGTTTGTAGCCTGTGATCTAGGCTTAACCAATCAGGCACACTCAACCCAGGCCTAGCAACAGGAGCTAGTGATGCCAAGTGGCAGGGATGGGGCACTGCAACTCAGTCACGCCCACTTCCCCCAGCAGTCAGCAGGGCCGCTGCTGGCTGGGCAAGATCACAGTAGCTTCACAGGCTGTGACTGTGACTAGGTCCTTGTCTGCTGCCGGGGGCCTCTGTTCCTTCCTGTTTTCCAAGGCTTCATCTCTATCCTTTCCAGAAGTGCTTTAAGTAATCCAGTGTCGTTTTCTGCTTCTATTGGCCTGGGTTAATTTTTCTTGGGTTAATTTTTCAACTTGCCAGGCTGATACAGATGATCAGATCAGATAGTTTAATAAAGTGGACGTACACTATTTCTACTTTGTTTTATTGGTTTACTGGTTTATTGATTTGCAGTGTGCTTCTACATGGCTCCTGTTTAGGGACTTTTTCTTGGATGATTTTTGTTTTAGTAGATGTTAAAAAGGATTGTTCATTGTTCTTGTGGTTTGGAAGGAAGGTTTCCTCTTCTCCCTTTACCTTCTTCCTCTTTTTTGGTGTGTGTGTGTTGTGGGGTGGGGGGAGGGGTCAGGACAATCAAATTTTAATTGACTGGAATCTACCCTTAGGTAGAGAAAATCAGGTAACTAATGAGTACAAGAATAAAGGAGATAGAGGGAGAGAAGCAAAATCAGTGCCCTGTGCAGGAGAGTATCACAACACAACTGTGAGCTCATTTAATTTAACTGGTTTATTTTATAGAGAAGGAGCTTGCAACAACAAAAAAAGTAATGTGTGTTCAAGATGCAACTAAATGTATCTTCACATTCTGAGACCAGGGCTCCTCTATCCGTTTGCCTCCATCGAAGAGGCAAATGACTTAAGCTCAGATAAGGTTAAATACAGCCCAATCAATTATACCTTTTAAGTGTATAATTGTATGTATGATAAGAATTTACATTTTCAAGAGCTTTTTACAGTTTACAAATTGGTTCATTAAATTCTCTCAACTGCTCTGAAATAAGTTACATATAACAAGCATTTAATGTGTCAGGCTGGGTAAACAAGATATAGTGCTGGTTAACCCCTTGATAACCAGAAATGTCTATGATTGATAAATTTCATTTTAAACCACTATTATTGAAGTTTTAAACTATAGTATATGCTGTAATATTAGCAGGTGGCCAATCAATAAATACTTTTCCATTTACAAAAGACTCATGTAGCTAGATCTCTTTGGAGACCAAACTTGAAACATACTAAAGATGGAACACAAAACCATGTTTGCATCATTTGTCTAGATTCTCTAAAGTATAATGGAAAAGTTGTGATTCTCAAATGTCCCCAAATAAACAAAACATTGACAAGAATATGAAGTTGAATGCATCACTGTAAAATTAATTTTTAAAACCTAGATTTAACAAGCTATTTTCATTTTCAGTCTTAATTGCATACAAAGAGGAAATTTTATTCTCAGTATAGTTTTTCCAGCTTCTTTGTATAGATTATGAAAGTCAGTTGTGAAAGGAAACTAAGCTAATTGACTTGGAACATAAAGTGAATACTACATATTTTTCTGTAGATGTGGATAACAGAAAATGCCATTCTTGTATATTTAGCTAAAACAAACCATTAGTATAAGACAAATATTAATGAGATTCAGGATTTTCGACAAAATTTCATTGCCGTTTTCCTCTCGAAAAGTTAAAAGAAAGATGGGGAGGGCTTTTAAGTGAGAACTAAATAACGGTGCTGGTATCATTGTGCAGAGATAAAGAAATGCAAAGACGCAGAAGAAATGGTAAAATGTGTGCGGGGAGTCTCACAGTAATGTCAGAGAAACAAGAAAAACTTTCCAACAGACCTCAGGTGGCTGTCAAACCTTTAAAAATCTGACTGATAAAGGTAGTTTTGTCAAAGGAGGGTTTCTTTTTTCATAAATGCATCAGGAGACAGCTGAACACCACTTGCTCAAAGCTGAGGGGCGCCCCTTTCTCCCATGCTGTGTCGCCCTTGGCATGCCTGGCCACGCCCCTTTTGTCGCTCACGGCGGGGTCCCGCCCCTTACACCTCCCACTTCCTGGTAACCAAGCGCCTTTGCGCCGCCAGCTGGGCACCTGATTGGCTGATGCGGAAACCGCTAACGGCTGCGGAGTTTAAACCCAAGCCGCGGCCGCGAGCGCCGGGCTCAGGGAGCTGGGTGGTGGTCGCCCCACGCTGAAAAAGCAGTAAGTCAGTGACCTGTGACTTTTGGCGTGGCCTCGCCTTGCCTGGCGGGATCCGTGCCCTCCCCAAGACGAACCGCCCGGCGTGGCCCTCCGGGGTCTCGGGTCCGCTGAGCCCCGCGCGGCCCGCGGCCCCGCCCCCTCGGCCTCCAGTCTCCAGGACTGCGGCCCCAGCACTGGCTCCGAGGGCCTCCTTGGAGGTAGGCCCTTGTTTGGGTGTAAGTCGCTGCCTTTTGTCTCTGGGATTTGAGCGCTCGGCTGCGTGAGGGCGGCGAGCCGCCAGTCAGAAAACCAGCTCCTTGCAGTCGCTCTTTGTGACTGCGCTGCTCCTTTTCTTTAGGTTTATTGTGAGCGCTCAGTAAATATCTGCTGAATGAACGTTAGAGACTGCTTACCCAAGTTCTTGAAAGAGCCCTCTCTTGTGGAGCGCTCAAAGTTTAGGAGGGAGGCTGGCCGAGGGCGAAGGGTGATAGAAGACTGGGAAGAATTTAACCTTGAACTGGGTGTTGACCTACAGACAGGACTTCGATAGGGACTAAGGACGATGATTTTTCTAGATGAGGAATCCAGTTCAGGAGAACTGGACATGGAAGTGAGTATTCCTGATGTAGAGTTAGCTGATATGCTAGCCAAACAAGAGCTACGGAGCAATAATACATAGGTGAGCTCTAGGTTCAGTACTAGGCACTGTATGTACGTTGGCTCATTAAGTCCCTACAAAATGCTCTTTTTTTTTCCAAAAAATAATTCCCTAAGTCTGGAAATTGAAACTTGGAGATGTAGGATCACATAGCTATGAAATATAAGAACTGGGCACCAACACAGTCCAACAGCTATTGCAATACAGTTGGCCCTCCTGTCTGGGTTCCGATTCCGTACAACCAACCAAATCAGCGATGGAAAATATTGGGGACAATTACAGAAAGTTTCAAAAAGCAAAACTTGATTTTTGCCAATTGCCAACAACTATTTAAATAGCATATATATTATATATACAACTATGTACATTATATTAGGTAGTATAAATAAATCTAAAGATAATTTAAATTATACAGAGGGATGTACACAGGTTATATGTAAATACTATGCCATTTTATATAAGGCACTTGAGCATCGTGGATTTTGGTATCTGAGGGCCCTGAAACCAAAATCCTTCAGGTACCAAGGGATGACTATATCCCCAGTTTTGTTGGAATGAAGTGAAAGCCTGAGTGAAATAGGTTTACCAGAGGTTTGAAAACTGAGTGTAGACAATTCTTTCAAGGAGTTTTGCTGTAAAGGGTGCAGAGAAATGGAGTGTATATCCAAGGATGAAGTGGGAACAACCCCCTTAGGATTAGGTGTATCTCTTCTGTGCCTGTCTCTAAGGTAAACTTCTACTTGATATCACAGTAGTGTCTGTGCCCACACTGGACTATGCATTCCATGACTATGCGTTCCTATGCAGCTGTATCCTGTTTTCTGTCCCCAGTGCCTAGCCTCGCTCCTGGCAGGTAGATATAATGTTACAGGTTTGAATGGAAAAAAAAAAAAAAGATTCATTTACCTTTTTAGGATTCTACTTTTAAACCACTTTTGGTTACATTCATACTTGTCAGATTTTATATAAAGTGTTTTACAAATACTTATGTACAAAGTATATTATTTAAGTCATGATTTGCTTTTTAAAATGTATTTATCAGTTATCCTTTTTTGCTTTATTAATCAATACTATGATTTCCTGCTGTCTTTCTTTTTTACTCCAGTGATGGAGTACCCCGTGATGGAAACTGACACACTTACCTCAGGAATTAAAAGACGCGTGAAAGACAAAAGAATTTCAAAGACTGCTAAGTTGAATGTTTCTCTTGCGTCAAAAATCAAAACAAAAATAATAAGTAAGTGTTATTAGTCTTTATTACTACATTACTTATTTATTACTTATCATTAGCATACTCTCATTTTTACTTTTTTTCCTGGAGAATTGATATGGTATTTGGTACTTTATTTTATCAAATATAGGAAATTACTAAAATGATTATTTTGTTAAATGAGACTTCCTCCATTCAATTGTTCCTTTCTCCTTCAACTCCTCTTAGTTGGGTGGTTATGATGATTTGCTGTCAGTGGTGACAGCTGAATTTTCAGCAGTGAGGCTGGAGTGGCCCAAGGCAGCTACCTCCTTACACTGCAAAGAAAGTACCAACATGACATTTCTGAAAAAGCTAAAAAATGTGACAGATTGTCCTTCTGACATGCTACAGCATTTGGATGATGAGCAATCTAGGGGTGATTGGCCCAGGGTGATTTTAGATAGCCAAAGTTCATCATGAGGTCACTGAGCACTTTGGAGATGAGGTTTCATGGATTCTGGAGCTAAGATGTCAGAGGGGCAAAAAAAGAAAGTGGGGGAAATTCCCCAAGATAAATTTTCATTACTTCTGAAAACTACCTCAATGGTTCATCTCCATCTTAGCAGGACTGGGGGAGGTTTCCTGCTGGTATACCACCTGTGAAAGGTGTGTCTTGGGAAATAGCCAAGCCTGCTGATTATCTTTAAATCATAATGTTGTTCCTACTCAGGTCTCTAGAGCCATGAATTAGACCACCTCCTATAGTGGCTAGTGGGTGTGCAGGACCATTGTACACCCACTGTTATGAAGGGATACACTGAGGTTGACGAGTGCAACAGGAAAATGTTACTGTCCTTTAGCTTATGCAAGTTGCAAACCGGTTCTAGTCTGTTTCCATTTGCTATGTCAAAAGTGGCTGTCTGAATCTACTTTCTCTGTGCCAAAAATAAAGTACTTTTTGGACTCTATTTTTTAGATACCCAAACGTTCCCTGAGTATTTAAAAAATATTATCACTATTATAAACTATTGTTACTATTACTATAGCTAGTAACACTAATACTATTATATAAAAATGTATATTACTATTATCAAACATTTTGCATACACTATACTTTTATTCAGTGGGCTATGTTATTGAATAGTAGCGTGTAAATCAAAATCATGAAAATATAATTATGCTTTAGATATACTAAGGGAACACTATATGTAAGGTGAACTTTACCAAAGAGTTCACAATTAAAATCTTTGCAAACAACAGAAAATCATTTCTGACTTAAATTATATTTACATAGTGCTATAAAGAGAAGCGGTCAAGTTTAGATTGCAATAGATGCCTAGGAATAAGAGATAGGATATTTGGGGTGGAGATGGACGATCCCACACAGTTTAGATGATCTGTCCAACATTATAGTAAGTATGCTCCCTTTAACCCAAGGTTTTGAAAAATGGACTTTGGGAGCATTAATTCTGGAGCCACAGAAACTGGCTCTAAAATTTTCATGATTGGCAACCCTAATTTCCATGAGACATTTCCAGTTAGAGCTGTGGGATCAACTTCTCCATTCTACCTCCTGGTCAAAAGTAGGAAGGAAGGTAGGGCAACAAATATCAAGATTTAGTTTTTGTGTCTGATCTAATTATTTAGATACTGTATCTGTATTAGAGTACTCTTGTTCCTAACTGTATTCACAAACATTCTGTATTTCTCACAACTCTTATTGAACTTCTATCTAGCTTTTGTTTCTTCAGCTCCAAACTCTGGGTACATTCTTTTCAAAACTCCGTCTGTCTTGCTATTCTCTTCTTTTCTAGCCTTCAGTTAAAACTTACAAAGTGAAATACATTTTGTCCAAAATAGTTAATTATTAAGGAATATGAAAATGTAGTAAGATATGTGTTCAATATTAACTCTTAAAAATTTTTTTTACAGACAATTCTTCTATTTTCAAAATTTCCTTAAAGCACAACAATAGGGCATTAGCTCAGGCTCTTAGTAGAGAGAAAGAGAATTCTCGAAGAATTACAACTGACAAGATGTTATTGCAAAAAGAAGTGGAGAAACTGAATTTTGAGAACACATTTCTTCGCCTAAAGCTAAATAATTTGGTATGGAAACTATATTGTGTTTGAATTCTAAATTATCACTAAAATTTTAACTATAGTATTATTATAGAAGCTCTAAAAGTGTTTTTAAGTCTCCTAATCAGTGTAAAAACTTTGAAAGAGCATGCCATGTTAATGGACAAACTGTTAGTGGATAATAAAATAAATGACCCAAATCTATATTCTCAATGTATACCTGTGGCTCTGCAAACTCATAATAACTTGATCAACATTTGATTGCTTATCATAAGTAAAACTTGATACATTAATACATTTTAAGAAGATGGCATAATTCCTCCAGTGAATTGAAAAGAGGGGAGTGCCCAGAGTGTTTGAATTCTGCCTTCACACGAGCATTCCACTGGCTGCAAGCCAAAGAGAAGGAAGACTGTAGTCGTTGCTTTTCCTTCCAACTTCCAACTCTGTCCACAGACAGGGCAGTAAGAGCCAGTGATGAGCTAGGTTTCAACTATAGATCTAACTCCGAAATGAATAGAAATTAAAACGGAAAAACGACCTACTGTACTTCTCGAACGTTAAATCCCTGTGGCTGACGAACTGCATTCACTTGCCATATGAGGTATTATTATTATGAGGAGATAAAAAATGTAGGAAAGTTTATGATTGATAACTCAAAATTATTCAGAATGTGTGTGTGTCTGTGTGAACTATAGTGTAGCACCTTTTTAGCTCAGTGTGATCTCAGTTACTTTTTAAGTCTTCTCAACTGGTGGTATTCATAAATGTATGGTATAATAAATCCGAATCTTAATTGATTAAAAGAGCTCTTTCTTTATTTCAGAATAAGAAGCTTATAGAAATAGAAGCACTCATGAACAATAACTTGATAACTGCCATTGAAATGAGCACTCTTTCTGAGGTAAGTAGAATTTATGTGTAAGTACTGTAATATTTTTAACATTATCAAGGATAATTGAGATTAGTTAAGTAGCATCATATCTTAACGTTTGTGCAAAGGAGTGATGATAATATGCTATTAGCCAGTTAAAAATTAATATTTTCATTTGGTATAATTGGTTATTGAAATTTTTTATATAAAAATTAAATTTTGATTAAAAGTAACACAGGATCAGATAGCTCAGTGGAACATAATGGCCCCTAAATAGACTCAAAAACATAAAAGACACTAGTGGAAAAGTAGTATTTCAAATTAGAAAAGAATTTGTATTATTTTAAAAATATAGACACAATTGAAAAACTACTAGGGGAAAAAACAGGCAGATCCTACTGTATACCGTTTTCTAAAATAAATTCTAGATGGATTTAAATGTAAAAAAGTACATCATTTAAATGATGATCACAGAGAAAAAAATGTGACAATGAGTGTGTATATGTCCATGAATGACTGAAAAATTGTGCTGAACACTGGAATTTGACACAACATTGTAAAATGATTATAAATCAATAAAAAATGTTAAAAAAAATAAATGAGAAGAAATTACAAATGAATTCATGTTAGAAAACAGAGGTCTTTCTATACCTAGAAAGTAAGATACCATAAAAGAAGCTATTGATGGATTTTCTTTAAAAAATTTTTAGCAACCTCAAAATCATAAAAATGAATTTGATAGCTGGGACAGCCAGTGGGCAGAGGTGTGCCTTATACATTGAGCACTCTCTGAGGAGAAGAGATGCTTTTCATGGGATGGGGAGTCATGCAGGAGGGAATGAGAGTCAGCACTCTGTTTTGCTGATCAGCTTACAGGGCTGAATTGAATTGTCCTAAATAAATTTCTAAGACTAGACTCAATTCCAGCAATGGAGAGTGTAGAGTCAGTACAAGAATTGACTTGTAAAGTAAGAGAAAGAAGCCAAATGGCAAGACGTAGAAGGGGGGAGGGTGGTACCACCCATATGTCAAGGAACTGTAGAGGACAGATAGCCCTAAAAACATTGCTCAGTTGTTTGTTGTGAGTTGTGTGATATAAAGCTCCTTCCCTCTAGTGGTTCTTTAAAACATACATAGTAAAGTCAACATTGTTGCCAACCTTTTATGTGGTTCTCTTTGAATAACTCAAAGAGGGCTGAGATCAGTATCTGAATTTAGGAAAAGTGAAAAATCTGGAGTGAGTGGACGTGGAAGCTGGAGGATGAAGGGACAGCATGCAACTTTGATGTCCTCTTTCTTGGACTTATTTTTTAACAGGCTAATTTTTGCACATCAAGTTGTGCAATGCCTTTTCTTTTTAGTTGTGGAGGAGGACAGTGGGTAATAGAGATGTGTGGTTCTAATATTGGAACAACATATAAAAGTATAAAACGAAGTCTCACACATGCTTCTGTTCTGCCTCCAGCTGCTTTCTTCTCCATTTTCCTCTCTTCTCCCCACACCTCATGCAGGTAATTGCTTTCATGGATTTCTTTTTATTAAAACAAAGATATATAAATGTTTTCTTAATTTTCTTTCTTATACAAAAGATAACATACTAACTGTTCTGTGCCTTTTTTCCTTATGTGGCATCTCTTGAAGATCTCTGTATAATTACAGGGAATACTTACTCCTTTTTAGTGCTGCTTAGGATAATAGATCTAGAATGGACTGCTAATCTGTTTAATGAGGCTCCTGTTGTTGGACACATGGTTTGTCTTCTGCTGTTGACTTAACATTAGTGTAGAATGCTGTTTCCCCTTGCATTAATTTTCCCGTCCTGGATTATTCCCATCAGTATGCAAAAATGTTATCTCCCATCTTTAAAAAAAAAAAAGAAGAAGAAAACAAAAATAAAACTTCTTACTCCACTTATATTCCCCATCCCAAACTACTATCTTTTCTCTTTACCTTTATAGCAAAAGTCTTTGAGACAGTTATTCACAGTGTCTCCAGTTTCTCTTGAACCCACATCAATTGGGTTTTCATCACCACCCCGTGAAAACTGCTCTTCTGGAAACTGATGTCTATGTTGCCAAAACCTCTGGCTATTTCTGGGTCCTTGTGTTAGTCTTCATGTGACTTTCAGTTTATGACCCTCTCCTGTTTCTTCCTACCCTTCTAATTGTTCTTTGTCATTCTGTTTGCTGGTTCCTCTCTATTTCCCTGATTGCTATTTTTTGGGTACCACAGACCTGAGTTCTTTTTCTCTTCCATCTGTACTCATTTCCTAAATGAGAATCTCATGTTTTTAATTACTACTGAATATTGATGGCTCCCAAATTTGCATCTCCAGCTTGGCCATCTACTGTAAACTCCAGACAGTACATGTCTGACTGCCTACTTGGCCGCCAAACCGGTTCCTTTGTGGGGGTCTTCATCTCAGGCAACTACAACTCTATTTTCCTATCTTTTCTACACACCTCATAGCTATCCTTTAGCAAATCCTTTTAGCACCACCTTGAAAAGCAGTCCAGAATTCTATCACTTCTCACAGCCCTCACTTTTATCACCCATATTCAAGCCACCATTATCTCTTACCTGAATTATTGTAGTAGCAGCCCAGCTTGGGCTTCTTGCTTCTTCCCTTGCCTCTCTATATCCGCTTCTCAGCACAGCAGCCAGAGTGATCCCAGTAAAGTGTTAGTCTGCCTAAAACCCTCCTGCGGCTTCCAGTCTCATCTGCTGCCCAATTTTATCCGAAACTGAAACTCCTGTTCTTTCTCTCACCTCATCTACTCTTCCCCTCCTTCTGCTCATTAACATCTTTGATACACAGGCAGGCTGCCACTCAGGGCCTTTGTACTTGTTCTTCCTTCACGTGGTAGTTCCCTTACTTCCTTCAAATCTTGACTCAGAAGTCACTTCCGTGAAGCCTGCCCTGACAACCCTTATAAATCTAGATCCTTCCCCACCCTGACCCAGTGCTTTATATTCTGCTTCCCTGCTTTACTTTTTCTTCTTAGCACTTCAATACTATGTAACATATAATTTTACTTATTAATTTTGTTGTTTATCACACCAAAATATAAGCTTCTTGAGTGCAGGGTTTTTGTCTATATCAGAATGATGTCTAGAACGTAGTAGAATTCAATAAATACTTATAAAATGTTGAATAGTATTTCCCCATTAAGAATGATGCTTTCTTTTTTAAGGGTGAAGTACTTATTTATCGTATGATACATCTGTTACTGAGCTTTTTATATAGAAAATAATGATAAATAATTAAAATATCTTCTTAGCATATGGTCTTTCTTTTTAAGTGTTTAATATAATGACTTATTTTAGCAGTTTTCCTAATTTTACAATTTTAGAATAAACTTTAGAAATGATTTATTTATTATTCTTTTAATGTGCTGCTGAATCCTTTCTGCCAGTATTTTATTTAGGAATTTTTTATTATTCATAAGTGAGGTTTCTTTGAAGTTTTCTTTTTGTAAAGTCTTTAAGCATTATCATGTATACCAAACCAACAAAAAGAATTTAGATGTTTTCTTTTCCTATGTTCTGTAAAAATGACATACTATTAGAATTCTTTTTTCTTCTGTGAAACCATCTGGACCTGGGTCTTTCTCAGTGGAGATAGTGGCTCCTTGTTAACTATATCTCTAATGCAGATATTGAGTTGCTCAGGAAAATTTCTCTCTTTTATGGGCTGTTTTATTCAACTGTATTTCCTTAGAAAAGTACCTATTTATTTCATTCATGTTTTCAAATTGATCTGCATAGAGTTAACCAAAGTCAACCAATAATTTTGTCTGTTTTATTTCCCCTGTTGACTATTTTTGTGTATTTGAGCTTTTTCTTGTTTTTTTCCCCACTAGATTAGGTGGTTGTGGTTTTCTGTTTTTTCTTTTTCTCTTAAAAGAAACATCTTTTGGATTTAATTTTGAGTTCTGCTTTTCTGTGTTTCAATGTTACTATTTCTTGCTATTATCTTTAGTAGTAAGTCCTTTCTTCTGCTTTTATGTGGTTTCTTCTGTTGTTACTTTTCTGATTGTGCGTCAGATACTTACTTATTTTTCATTCATTCTTACCTCTGTAGGTAAGGTGTCATTTCTCTCATACTGCTTTCACGATTTTTGTCTTTGTCCTTAGTTTTGAGGAATTTGACTATGATGTGTCTTGGCATGGATTTCTTTGAGTTTATCTCTCTGGGAATTCCTTCAGCTGTAATATGCAGATTGATTTCTTTTGCCGAGAGGAACTGGATGTCCGGAGTCCCCACGTGTCCTCCACTGACATCGCTGGGCTTTGCGGGCTGTGCTTGTTACCACCTGGCTGTCGAACTCTCCCCTCGGCCTTTTCTGACAGTACTCCTGATTTGGAGGAGAGTTACCTGTTACAGCCCAGTGAATGTGGATGTTCTATGCTCCTCATTTGACTTTTTACACCGCTGCCAAAATTTAATTGACCAAATCTGTGTGGGTCTATCTCACCCTGTTCTGTTTCATTGATGTGTTTGTCTGTCTTTATATACTAATACCGTACTGTCTCAATTACCATAATCCTCCAACTTTCTTCTTCCTTTTCGAAGTTGTTTTAGCTATTCTAGGTCCTTTGCATTTCCATATGAATTTTAAAACCAGCTCGTTAATCTGACCGTACACCTGTTTTTATTACAGGTTAGCACTGTAATAGGAAGACATTGTTGCTTGTTGCCTAATTTTATGATCTTTATTAATTAATTAAAACATGCTCAGAAAACATATCAGAAAATTTAAAAATGCAGATAAACAAAAATTTTAAAGATATATTAATATCACTCAGACTTTGAATTTTAAAGACCATTTAAAAACAGTATTATGAAATCCAATAATATATTACATAATACATATGTAGACAGGAATGTATTGCACATACATACAGTTGACCCTTGAACAACTTGGGGCTTAGGGCACTGACCTTTCGCAAAGTCAAAAATCTGTGTATAACTTACAGTTCCTTACAGCCCTCTGTATCCGTGGTTCCTTTGAATTCACAGTTCCACAGCCTCAGAGTCAACCAACTGTGGATCATGAACTGTACTGATGAAAAATCCACATATAAATGGACCCATGTGATTCAAACCCATGTTGTTCAAAAGTCAGCTGTATATGTAGAAATAATTGTACATGCCTGGGTGTACACATGTGTATTTATTCATATGTTAAGAATAAAGTTTGAGAGGTTATGTACCAAAATATTAGTAGTGATTGTCTTTGGATGGCATGATTAAGGATGAACTGTGTTTAACCTAATCATTACATTATTCTCATTCAACTATTGAAGGCAAATGTAAGAATTATTCTATAACTATTAATATTCTAGTTTAATTTGGAACTTTAATAGCAAACATGATCTAATGAGGTTAGAAATTTTGTTCATTTTCATTTTCTTTGTTCTTTTCAAAAATAGTTCCATCAGAGTCCCTTTCTGCTGCCAAGTAGCAAGAAGAAACGGGTTAGTAAACAGTGCAAATTAATGCGTCTTCCATTTGCAAGGTAATTGCTTCAAAACTTGGTTAAATATTGACTTGCACACTTCTACCTGAATTGGACTTTGAATGGTGTTTATTTGATCTGCTTCCTTGAAACAGAAAAACAGAGAGAAGTAATGAAATACTTGTCAACACTGAACTAGTAAAAGAAGTTTGAAGATATAATCTAATAGAATTCAGGTTTAAACTTTGAAATAATATTCAGTTTTCCCATAGCCTCTGGAGAAGAAAGAGGTACAGGCAGACCTTGGTTACATGGGTTTGAATTACACTGGTTCAGCGTACTTGGATTTTTATATAACATAATCATTGCGTGTGTTATACAATGCTCAGATGTCATCAATCTGTAGTTGCCTACTAGGGTAGAAATAAGATGGTTTGTGGTAACTTGCTATTGGTTGTGTCACCAGGGCTCAAAGGACACTTACTCATCAATTCAGTAACCAAGGTCATCTGTAGAATCCTACTACTTAACTCTTCATTTTTTTCTTTTCCCCCAGGTCACCATTGGCCTCATGTTTTCTGCTGAGTAAATCTGATAACTATTTCTCTCTCTATTATCTTGCATAATGCCCAGGCTTTACAATTAACTTTCATCATTGCTGTTCTCCTGACCAAAATTCCCATTTCTTGATTAATTTGATTATAAGTCATAGTAAATACCCTATTTCAAACCTAACATTTTAAAGACAGTTACTGAGGTCCAGTGAGGTAAAATGGCTCAATGAGTTAAAAGCATTAATCAGAATTCTCATCTCTTTTAGACAATGTTCTTTTTGTTATATAACTTACAGGTTTAGTGCATTTACATAAGTGCACGAGTAAATGCACTTGTATATTAAAGTGCCACAGTAAAAACTTCTTACATCTACTGTGTCACTTTCTGTTTATTCTAGTTTATTCTATTGTTTTGCCTATTCTGTTCCAGCATCACATTGCATCAGTACATTTAAATTAATACAGTTTTAAAATAGAACATTTTGTTGTCTTATAGTTCCTTAGTTCTTTTTCAAGAAAATCTTGTCTGTCATGCATGCATTATTTCATAAAAGTGTATGAATTAAATGTTAACTTGCCCTCCAAAAATTTTCCTTTTTTTTTAATGTAAACTTTTGTTTGAAGTATAATATACATTTTAGAAAAGTACAAAAATCTTTATAGAGTGTCATGGATTTTCACAAAGTGAACACTGTGGTATAACCAGTATCCAGACCAAGAAACAGTATCACCAGTACCTCAGACATCTCCTTGTGCCCCTTTCTAGTCACTACTCACCACCTCCCCAAGGATAAATATCATAACTTCTAAAATCTCTAAAATCATAGA
Source organism: Vicugna pacos (assembly GCF_048564905.1). NCBI lineage: Eukaryota > Metazoa > Chordata > Mammalia > Artiodactyla > Camelidae > Vicugna > Vicugna pacos. The sequence continues at coordinate 70,259,890 of NC_132991.1, read as the reverse complement.
TTTAATTTTGCCTAGTTTTGAACTTCATGTAATGAAATCATACAGGGTTGTATGGTTTTTGTCTCTGGCTCATTTTTGCTCAGCATTGTGTTTGTAAGTTTCATCTGTATTGTCCTGTGTAGTTATAGCTGAGTCATTCTCCTTTCTGTATACTATTCCATTGTGTGATTATTCCATAATTTATCCATCCTTCTGATGGTGAACTTTCAGCTTTGCCATCAAGAAAACAAGAAAACATAAATAGCCAATGCTGAGAAAGAAAAAGAACATTACATACCTATAGCGGACATTAAACATGTAACTGAAGCTGCTCTGAACAACTTTATGCCAATAATTTGATATTTTAAATGAAATGGACAAATCTTTTTAAAAATCAGTGAACTTGACACAAAGAAGAAATAAAAAATCTGAATATTCTTAAATGTACTAAAATAGGATGTTATCAAAAATATTTCCACAAAAAACTGCAGACCCCAATATCTTCTCCCAAGTTCTTGAAGAAAAAGAAATGTACACAAGTACTTCCAGAAAAAAGAAAAAGAGGTGCACTTATCAGTTCATTTACTGTGATCAGCATAATATAAATACAAAACTTGACAAAATATATTACAAGAATGGAAAATTATAAACCATCTTCATTGTTAAAATACATGCAAAACTCCTGTAAAATATTAGCAGATAAAATTTAGTGATGTGTCAAAGGGATATATCATCAGGAGCAGTTCGTTGCAGGAATGCAGTAGTGATTTAACATTAAAAAATCAATCCTTATAATTCATTACATTAGTAGAAAAAATATTTTAAAATCATTACATTACTAGAAAAAAAAGAGGAAAGTACTATCTTCTCAATAGTAACAGAAAAAGCATTCAACACTCATTCATGAAAAAACTCAGCAAACTAGGAATACAGTGGAACTTCTTTAATCTGATAAGGAGGATCTACAAAAACCCAAGAGCAAACGTATTAAATAATGGGAACACAATAAGAATGCCACTGTTAGTACTTACACTCACCCTTGATTTATTGCACTGTAGTACAAATTATATATCTGGATCATCATCTATTGATTATCTTTTTCTCTTGAGTTTGAATCATGTTTCCCTGTTGCTTTGTATGTTGAATAATATTGGATTATGTCCCAGGCATTATGAATCCTGTGTTATAGAAAATCTGGATTCAGGTATATCCTTCCATCAAGTTTGATGTTTCATTTTAGTAGTTACTTTAAACTTGATATTATTACTTGCCTGTGATGAATAACATATGAAATCTCATTTCAGTTCTTTAATCCTTAGCTAGGCTGCTTGGAATCTTTCTCACATGTATATGATACAGGGAGCAGCTAGATTTTGGGAGAGTTTATGCACAAATGTGGGGCTCCCCTGTCTACCTTTCCTGTAATTTTTCCCATCACACACACTACAGAAGGTGTAGTTGCCCTGAATTCTGACCTTGTGTGAGACTGTGGAAAGTGTTAGGAAATGTGGCACTGACTCAGGTTTGTAAACAATGGGAAGCTCACCCTTTTTCTGTGTGTCAACCCCTCTTCTGTATCTACTTGCTTTTTGACTTCAGGCAGTTGTTTTTTAATATTTTGTCCAGAATTTAGTCATTATGTTTGATAAGATTCATTCAATAGTAGCTATTTGGCCATTGCCCAAAGCAGAACCTCTCCTCTGTTTTTGCTAACTTATTTCTTCAAGTAGTGTAGACATTTCCTCTCAGTGGCTTTTCTACTAACAGGTGCCTTTAAATTTGTAACAAATATTTTAAAAAATATTTTTATCGTTATCAATATTTTTAAAATATCAGTGATTTGTTTGGCATATAGGGTAAATCTATAGCATTGGAACGTATTAATCTTTATTTGAATTCAAAAAAGTTCATTTTGTCAAATTATTTCTGTGGCTTTCTGTCTTTTTCCTCTCATAGATTTAACTACTCTGGGAATATGACTTTAGTTTACATGAATACCTTTTGGAAACATAGCAAACTTTATTGCACTCAAATCTATACATACAGTTGTACTTGTTTGAAACCAGAGGAAGAGTTTTGGGTTTTCCATAGAATTAATTATAGGAAAACTGTAAACATTATACGTGAATATTTATAAGTATGTTTGAACTTTATTCATTTCATTAGTATTATTATCCTAATAACCCAGCTGGTGATTATATCATTTATCTCCTTTTTGGGGCCACTGGGGCTAAGGAGAGAAGAAGCAAGTTCTGTACTGTTAGAAAGTACCTATTTCCTACCCATAATTGCCTTCACTGAACACAAAATGTTACCAGGGTGGGTTTGTGGTTGGATCTTAGATAAATGGAATATAGAAAGAACTATCCATGTAATTTTCTAAATAATTTTTGTAAAATACAAAATTTCTTACTCATTCTTAATTACCTTTAGGGTTCCATTAACTTCAAATGATGATGAGGAGGAAGATAAAGAGAAAACGCAATGTGACAACAATATATCAAAGACATCACCTGGTATTCCTTCTTTAGCATCAACAAGACCATTACCAACTCAGCATAATTTGGAATTATTATTTCTTAAAGAAAATGAGCAGAATGTTTGTGGTTTAAATGCCTCAGAACCTGTTTTATCTGTTGTTGATATACTTCCCAAAGGTGAGATTTTTTTAAAAATTTATTTTGAGTATCAGTATTAAACAGTTGACATTCGTCAGATTTTCTTCTTGAGAGCCATGGTGTATAAACAGTAAGTTAGATTGCTTATGTCACAGATTTGCTAATGCCTACCATTTAAAATTGCTGGTGAAAAATTCAATTTAAAAGTAAAAGTGCCAACAAATATCAGGTATATTGTGGCCTAATACTATTACTCTGGAAACAGTATTTAGAAATGAGCTAGTCTAAAGAGCTTTTCTTGGTATCTTAGCTTCAGAAGTGAAAGATAACATGTATTTATTTAGTTACATCTTCTCCTTTTCACCGATATGAAAATTGAGGCCCTGGATAGGTGTAGTGACTTTTTTAAGATCATAACCAATTATTGATAAAACAAAAACTTGAGCCTGGCTAATGAATGGTTGAGCAAGAGAAAATGATGACACTTACTTTTTTTATATGGTATTTTAAAATAATAATCCTGTGGTGTAGTCTGCTTTATGTATTTGACATAGAATTTCACATTGGGATATGAAACCATAACTATATTGAATTTAGAGTTTGAATTAATTTTCCTTTCTAAAAATATATGTGAGTATGTGCGTATAATTTTTATAAACTTCAGCTGCCTGCTGATAACCTTTTGATAGTGATCCTTATGAGAGGTATCACTGTTGTTGAGGTTCATTTGCCAGCCTCCTACCACTTAGAAACATATGGTAATGGCTCTACTGTTAGCTATTCTCCGCTCTACTCTTGGGGCCAAGGCAGAGTAAACTCCCAGTATATATTTTCCATAGATAGGAACGTAAAACGTGACTTAAAACTACTCTAGTCATTTCTACTTTATGTTTTATCAGTATAGATTCTTAATAATATAATTACCTGAACACATTATCGGAAATCCCTTCTCTGAAATAGCTTGATTCCTAATCTAATTTAAAATAATAAATTCCTTGTTACTACTTTTTTCTGAAATTTGTTTCCCTTTATTTTATAGAAAGCCATTCCCACTCAGACCAAAGCTCCTGGAGTTCTCTAACGAGTGAGATAAATAATGCACAGTCAATCAGTCACAGAAAGGAGAAACTATCTCCTAGTAATATAACTAAAAGGAAAAAACGTGTATCATCTTGGGAATCAAATAATCCTGCAGACACTCCTTGTGTGACAGATTTAGATCAACAGATTTCAAGACCAGAATTAAATTGGAATAATGAGATAAAAGATTGTACTAATGAAACAAATATTAAAATTCAAAGAAATGTACAGTGCCTTCCTGCCTCATCTGAGTCTGCAAGTGAACCTACTGCAGAGGGCATGAGTCAAGTTCAGGGTAATGATGACTTTCAGTTGCAGAAAACTGTGTATGATGATGACATGGATTTAACTGCTAGTGAAGTAAGCAAAATTGTTACAGTTTCAACAGGTGCTAGAAATAAAAGTAATAAAAAAACAAATGAGTGTGGAATGAAAACTTTCAGAAAAGTGAAAGATTCAAGCTCCGAAAAAAAGAGAGAAAGATCAAAAAGACAATTTAAAAAAAGTTCAGATGTGGATATTGAGGAAAAGAGTGAAAATGGACCAGAAAGAAGATCTGTTGTCTTGGAAGGTGAAGGGGACTCAAAAGATCCAAATTTTATTCCCAGTACTGAACAGCTGACTCAGTTGAACACGCTGAAGAAAATGTCCCTTCATAGTGACTTTGATCAAGATGCCAGACAAAGTACACAGTATAACAAAAAGAAGAAAATAATTCATGTAACAGATGAGCAAGAGGAAACATTCTCTCTCTCCCAAAGTGCAGATAAATTCCATGAGGACGGTAAATTTGACATGGGCCTGAGTGCTCTAGCTTGTAAGAAAAGTAAAGCTTCTAGGCAGACATTTGTGATTCATAACTTAGGTAAAGATAACTTATTCCCAAACCAAAAAGTTAAAGAAGCCACCTCTGAAAACCTAGAAGTCACAAATGAATTTCAAACAGCTTATCTTTTCAACAAAGGTAATGGAAATGTATGTGATTATGAGTCCCAAAATACGTTAGATTTGAAAAAGCAAGTCACTGATGTGCAACCCCCTCAGCAAAATGAATCAAAAATAAATAAGAAGCTTAGGCAGAAAGTAAATCGGAAAACAGAGATAATTTCTGAAATGAACCAAATATTTGGAGATAATACTAAAGATGTATGTGGCCCAGAAAAAAGTAACTTTTCCTTCGAAACCCAAGAGGATAAAAAAACCATCTCTGGAAACCTACAAGTTTCAAATGAGTTTCAAAAATCTGCTCTTTCCACTGGCAATAATGGACACCTGTGTGATTGTGAGACCCAGAATGTGTTGGGTTTGCAAAAGCAGATCACCAGTGTGTACCCTGTTCAGCAAAATGAATCAAAAATCAATAAGAATCTTAGGCAGAAAGTAAATCGGAAGACTGAAATAATTTCCAAAGTGAATCATTTCGATAATGACAGAAGTGGTAACCCAGAAAAGGGTAACTCTTCCATCCTAACCCGGAACAAAGAAATCACCCCTGATAGCCTACAAGATACAAGTGAGTTTCAAATACCTATTTCTACCCAAGATAGTGGAAATCTAGATTATGAGACTCAGAATGTTTTGGGGGTGATAAAACATGTACATGCTATACAACCTGCTTATCAAAATGAATCAAAAATGGGTAAGAAGCTTAGGCAGAAGGCATGTCGGAAGACGGAAATAATTTCTGAAATCAACCAAATATGTGAGAATGATGACAAAGGCTTGCATGACCCAGAAAAAAGTAACTTATTTTCTCTAACCCAAAAAGATAAAGAAATCGTCCCTGAAAACTTAGAAGACTCAATTGACTTTCAGATAGCTGATCTTTCTCCTAGAGGTAATAGGAGCCTATGTGATTATGAAACTCAAAACCTTTTAGGGGTGAAAAATCATGCTACTGATATGCCACCTGCAAAGCAAAATGAATCAAAAATAAGTAAGAAGTTCAAGCAGAAAGAAAGTCGAAAGACAGAGATAATTTTGGAAACGAACCGAAAAAATGATTTTAATAACAAAGGTATACATGAGCCAGAAAAAGGTAACTTCTTTTCCCTAACCCCAGGAGATAAAGGAACCATTTCTGAAAACCTAGAAGTCACAAATGAATTTCAGACAATTTATCTTTCCACCAAAGATAATGGAAATTTATATGACTATGAGACCCAGAATATGTTGGATTTGAAAAAGCATGTCAGTGATATGCAACCCACTCAGCAAAATGAATCAAAAATAAGTAAGAAGCTTAGGCAGAAAGTAAGTCGAAAGACAGAGATAATTTCTGAAATGTACCAGATATATGAGGATAATGATAAAGATGTGGATAGCCAAGAAAGCTGTACAAAAGATCTTGATTTTAAAATAAACAAATCTAAACAAAGACTTGAAGGCCAAGGTATTATCAATGGATACAGTATGGAAATCAACAGTAATGAAAAGGAAAATTGTGACCAAATTTCAAATCCTTACAAATTAGTTAAAAAGCACAGGAAAGAATCATCTGGCAAGGCAAAGAACGTTTTGGCAAAAGGTAAAAACAAGCCAATTTTGCAGTTAACAGGTTCTTCACAGACATCTGTCTCCTTAGAACCAGGTTTAAAACATATTACTGATGAAGCAGATGCTGATACTGGAAACAAAATGGAACTACATAAGAATCCAAAGCAAAGCACTACAACTCTGAACAAAAAGAGAGATCTTCCATTTGTGGAAGTGACAAAGGAAGGAGAGTGCCAGGTCAAAAGAGTAAGTAAGGTGACATCTAAATCAAAGAAAAGGAAGACCTCCATGGATCCTTCTTCAGATAGTCATGAACTAATGAGAATGATATCTGACACCATTCAGGGAATATCAGTTGAATCCGAACACACAGTTAAGGAAAAAAATTTGGAAAATGAGAAAATTGTGGAGATGAAACCAGACTTTTACACAAAAATGGTTACATCTTTATCTCAGATATATTCACCTAACAGACAAGGTTCTTCCTTTAGCGGTGTTCTTGAGGGTTCAGTACCTTTGAGTATTTCTTCTAGTAAAAGTCTGAAAGAAAATTTTGCTTTGGAGAGCTCACCTGTCTTTCAAGTAAGTGATGATGTGCATGAGACGAAAGAGATGAAATTTAAGGTGAACCGGAGAACACAAAAATCGGGAATAGGTAGGTGAATATCTGAAGTGATCAGGTTTTAAAAGCATTTTTTTTTTCACTTAACCAGTAAAGCATTTCCTGTTATAAGTGATATTTTTATGGAACTTTAAGACAGTGTATAACTATGTAGCCTGATCTATAGATCAGGCTGATCTATAGAAGTAATACGAAGGAATTTGAAGAAATTTTAATACTTTGAGAAGATAATAGTTAATGTCTTAGACATTTATACACTAAAGAATGGATTTTGGTCTTTGGGACAAAGTTGTCTGATAATGACATTAGGCAGATAATTTCCTTTTTCATATTTTTGAAGGAAATTGAGTGCTTTAAATGTATATATAGTAATGAATTGCCCTGGTTTGAGTTTATGAAAGACAATTACAAATTTCTTCAGGGTGGGACTCTCTTCAATAGCATGTATTTAATATGATCAAAGCATTATTCTAGGTATTTTAGGTGATTAAAAAAATAAACAATACTAACTCCCTTTCCTCAGAATACTTGTATGGAAAAGTAACAAGTATGGTGTTTAAATGTGACATGCTTTAATAAAAGCACACATGTTAAGAGATGTAATGATGAGTAATTTTGACTGGAGGAACCTGCAAAGGCATCATGAAATAGATAGCATTTTAGGCCCTAAAGGATAGGTAGGATTCTTACCTTTAGAATTTCTTACTTTCCCCAATTATTAAAATAATACTCAGTCATTTCAGAAGATTGAAAGTAGAGAGTCAGAAAACAGTAGGAAAAGCAATCACGCATAGAAACTGCAGTCAACATTTTGGCATATGCATGCAGACTCGACTCTATGCATTTTTAAATATATACTTGAAATCATACTAGATATAGCATTACCTCACTTTTCCCCCTTAACATTGATATTCCTTTGTTATTAGAAATTTTGTAACATTAGATATTCCTGTATCAATTAAAATTTTCTACAGGGAGCCTAACATTTTAATATACATATAGAGAGCACTAGGATTTTGATAGATAAGACTATTCTAGGTAAAAGGAATACTGATGCAAAAAAAGTGCCAGGGTCTAGAGTTGGAGGACGTTTTAGACACCACTGAGCCATCTTTCACCTCTGTTCCTCAGGGTGCCTTTCACAGTGTGAGCAGTCAGTGACAGATGTTGAATGAATGTGCAGGAATTTGTGTGATTTATGACTGGAGTTGAATCATGAAGAATTTTTATCAGCTTAAATCTGATTTCAGAATAAAAATTTTGCAGACAACTTTGATAGTGTATTTTAAATTATAAATCTCTTTTATTATTATTGCTAGAAAACTGATTTACAAATAATTTCAGCTATTTTTGTAAAATTTAAAGTTATAACTTGATTATTGTTAAAATATTTGCTACCAATAATTTATAAACCATAAATATCCTATATCTATTTCCACATCTGTGTATTTACTGTTACAAGTATTTTTGAAAATGATACTTTTTTCAGGTGTTAGAACGCTGCAGGATTTGACAAATAACAGTTTTGTTTCAAATAATGCTGCTAAACCTGAAAACAAGTCAGAAGATCTATCTTCAGAGCTGTCAAGCCGAAGAAGAAGGTGTACTCCTCTCTCTTTAAAAGAGCCGAGTCTCAAAGGGTGAGCATTTCAATGACATAAAAGTGATTTCAGTGTGATACTATAAAATGTATGCTTTTAAAAAGATTCCTGCCTGAATTAGTATTTGAACACTTCTGAATATCAATGAAGCAATTATTTTTGATATGTAACAGCCACAGTGTGATCTGAAGAAATGTCTTTTTCTATTCTTTGAATAGGTTTTAAAAAAATTTTTATTGCCTATGATTTGCAAACCCCATTATTTGTTACCCCCATTTATTAATTTTCTACTTTATCCTTAGAAGAATTCAAACTGGTTTATATGTCCTTTGGTCTCAAAGAATAAGTCTTTTTCTTCTTCTTTTTAGGGTTCAAATATACCCCAATAAGGAGGGAATAGTACTCCCCCACCATTTATCCATCCCTCAGCTTTGACAGTTATCAATATTTTGCCATATTTACTTCTAAAAGCTGCCCTTTTATTGTTGTAATATCTTTAAAGGAAATCCCTAATATTGAGTCATTTAATTCCTACAACACTTCTGTATATATCTCTAGAAAATAAGTACTTAGCAAAACTGGACAATAATGATCACAACTAATAAAATTATCAATAATTCCTCATTGTCATCTAATAGTAAATCATTATTCACAGTTCCTTTGAATTTCCATATCTCAAAAATGCCAATTGCCTTTTACATATGTTTTATTCAAAACCTTATTTTTTTCAAGGATAAATGAACTAGCTGTTTCAGAGAACCTATCACATTTGGGATGGTATTTTCAAAGGATAGAAATATCCTCAAATTTTCTCTGTGTTGTTTCAGTGTTTGCTTCTTTCATAAAATTAAAGACATTGATCATTTTTGATCGGTATTTTAAAACAATACCAGCAGGTGGCAGCAATGCAAGGGAGGGTGAAAGAGAAGCCAGTTAAAATTAAGGACCAAGGGCTTTTTAAAAAAACTTTATTGAGCTATCATTCACATATCTTATATTTCATCCATTTAAAATGTACAATTCAGTGGCTTTCAGTACGCTTCCAGATATGCACACCATCACCACAGTCAATTTTAGAACATTTCTTCATTTCAAAAAGAAACCCCACGCCCTTTAGCTATCACTGCTGTATCCCGCAGCCCTAGACTACCAACCATTCATCCACTTCTGTCTTACAGACTTCCTCTTCTGGGCATTTCATATGAATGGAATCATTTAATATGTGGTCTTTTGTGACTGGTTTTTTCACTTAGCATAATGTTTCAAGGTTCATCCCTATTGTAACATATATGAGAAGTATTTCATTCCTCTTTACGACCTAATAAAATATTCCATTGTGTAGGTATACCACATTTTGTTTACCCGTTTGTCTGTTGAAGGTCATTTAGTTGCTTCCACCTTTTGGCTGTTATGAATAATGCTATAAACATTTGTGAGTTTTTGTACATATTTTCATTTCTCTTGGGTATTTGCCTAGTTGTGGAATTGCTGAGTCATGTAGTAACTGTGTTTAATCATTTGAGGAACTGCTAGACGGTTTTGCAAAGCTGCTGGACAATTTTATATTCCCACCAACGTTGTATAGGGGTCTGATTTTTCTAAATCCTCACCAACACACTTGCTATTTGACTTTTTGATAATTCTAGCCATGCTAGTGGGTGTGAAGTGCTATCTTATTATGGTTTTGATTTGCATTTCCCTGATGTCTAATGATGTTGAGCATCTATTCGTGTGCTCATTGTCCAGTTGTATGTCTTCTTTGGAGAAATGTCTAAAGAAATCCTTTTCCCTTTTTTCAGTTGGGTTATCTTTCTATTGACTTGTAAGTTAAACTTTTTATTTTAAACTAAGTTTAGACTTACTGAAAAGTTGTGAAAATAGTAAAGAAATTTCTTATATGCTCCTCACCTTGCTTTTCCTAATTCTGACATCTTACATGCCCATAGTACGATTCTCAAAACTAGAAGATTAGCATTGGCACAATACAAGATCTGGACACTAGGTATTCTTCACTGCCTATATTGTGTTGTGTTCATTATCTGTTGTTGCATAACAACATTACCATAAACCTGGTGGCTTAAAACAACACACATTTATTATCTGTTGGTTTCTGTGGATCAGGAATCTCTACTCAGCTAAGTTGGGTGCTCTGCTTAGTATCTCACAGACCTGCAAACAAAGTGTCATCCAGGCCGGTTCTCCTCTGGAGGCTCTCCTGTGTGCTTCTAAGGTCACACAGATTATTGGAAGAATTCATTTCCTTGTGGTTATGGAACAAAGAGCCCAGCTTTTTGCTGTTGGCTGGAGTCTGTCCTCAGCTTCTAGAGGCTGCCCTTAGCTCCTTGCCACATGGGCCTCCCAACATGGTCACTTGCTTCAAAACTAGCTATAGAGAGAGTCTCTGGAGCAAATCCTCTAGCAAGATGGAGTGTTAAATAATGAAAAATAATCTCAAAAGCGCGATAACCCATCACCATTGCCATTTCTATTGGTTGGATGCAAGTCACAGCTCCTGTCCATACTCAGGGAGAGGGTGATATACAAGGGCATGAACAGCAACAGGCAGAGGTCATGGAGGGGTCCTCCTTAGAGTCTGTCCACCACAGGGGCCGTTGACGTTAGGCCCTCTCAGCAGCTGGAGCGAGGGAATATACGTAGGCATACTAACCCATGCATATGCTCACTTTTATATTTATTTATCTACCTGTATATATGGTAAAAACCATGAGTTTATACTGATACCTCAGATTCTTGTTCAACATCACAGGGTTCATTTGAGCTTTGCTTGCTTGTAATTTCTTTCTCCATTGGTAAGTAGCCTGGCTCTCACTATCTATAGTGTATTTATTTGTTTGTCCAGTTCTAACATACACATAAAGTAGTTTCAGAATTGCTGACCCATATTCTGTGAGGAACATATTTTCTAACTAGATCATAACATTTAGGTATAGTTCTTTTTGTCTTAGTTCTTTTCTTACTAACCCCCTTCAACATAATTATGCCATACATTTGTTATTGTTTGTATTCCATTTTCTTCTCCCATATCTTCGTAGGTTTTGTTGTTTACTTTTCAAGTATGTGAAACGTTTCTTGGATTCTACAGGCCAGAGCCATGCAAAGTGGTATATGCAGAGAAGTGTGAACTACTTTCATCCCTGCCACCCCACTCCCATTAGCCTATTTTCACCCATCTCCTGTGGATAACCACTTCCTTTAGTTTCTGGTTTATCATTTCTGTATTTCTCCTGAACAAATAAGCAGATAGATATATATCCCCCTTTTCCTTACATAAAGGTAGCATATTGTAGCTAATCCATTCGACTTTGCTTTTTATCATTTAACAGTATGCTTTGGAAATCCATATTAATTTGTAGAGATTTTTATCATTCCCTTTAAGAGTGGGATAATACTTAGTTTAGTTAATTCTTCTATAAGAGCTACCTATTCTAAAGTAAAGATAGCAAAATGCTCTAATGAAGTAGTATTCTATTTTAGTTTAGCTCTCCTGGGCATGCAGATTATTTGGTAATTGTTTTAGCTGGTAAATTTTTTAAAAGCAAAAATCACAATATACATCAGTATAAATACTAAGAGTAATGACAATCCAGCTGCCATTTTTTTTTTCCGGATTGGGAATGGCATGCAGCAGGTATAGCACAGCTTCTGACAGACGCCCAGTGCCAGTAAATCCTCACTGAAACTGCTTACCATGTATTATGGAGTGAACATCATAGGCATGAGAATAGGAGCAGCAGGAGTTATCAGGAAGGTAGTACAAATATATTTTTTAAAGTCTTTATCTCTTAAGTCCCAAAGCACTGAACATGACAGAGGGGTCATTTTTAATAGTAAAAGCCCTAAGCTACAATGAGTATATAACAGTTATGATAGTTATGTACCAAATAACAGAGCAGCTACCTTTATGAAGAAGAAACTATAGGAGATGCATGGAGACACAGGAACACACTTACAGATTTTAACATACTACTCGATACAAAACCAATAAAATGGGCAATAAATAAGTAAGGAGATGGAAGATCTAAACAATAATCAATAGGTAAATCTTATGAATGAATACATATCAAACTCTACACTTTGATCAGAGAGAACACATATTCCTCTCCAGTGTTCATCGCACAATTTCAAAAGCATATCCAGCACCATGCTATGAAAAACATACACTATGACCAAGTGAGACTTATTCCAGGAATATAAGGGTTGGTTCAATATTAGGAAACTTATCATCATACACCATCTTAATAAACCTAAGAGAATAAAGCATATGGTTTTTTTCATAGATGCCGAAAAAGGCTTTGACAGATGTCAACACTCATTCATGATTAAAACACTCAATAGACATTGAGGGACACTGTCTTATAATGATAAATTATATACACATACCTTACTCCTAAAGCTAGTATCTTGTTTAATGGGGAGACAAAAGAGGTATTTCCACTTAAATCAGGAACAAGGTAAGAATGCCCACTATTCCTGCTCCTATTCAGCAAAGGACTGTTGAACTCCATTCAGAATAGTGATCACTTCTTGGGAGATGAGAGAGCTGTGGTCAGAAAGAGGCACACTGGAGGCTTGGGAGGTGTGCTGATCGCTTATTTCTTAACCTGGGTGTAGGTACATCAGCATTTATTTGATTGTTTTTAAATTGTACATTTTCTTACATTATATGTATGCTAAAGTTCATAAAATATGTAGTAAAACATAATGTATAAAATCTGTGTTGATTAATTTCTCTTAAACCTTATTTATAATTCCTACTATCAGTATTTTAAATGTATGGCAAAGCTTGTGGCTTGAGGAGGCCACTTTCTACTGGTATGATGCAGCAATTTTCCTCTCTATACTTCACAGCAAAAGCATTAGCTTTCGGTTGTTACTGTTAATCTTCCTTTTTTTCTACTTTGTAGGAAGATGAGAAGATGAGTTGAATTTATGGATTCTGCTTTTTCTGAATTCTCAGACCATAACAAGTCAAAACATGGGTATAACCAGGATTAAGAAGGTGAAACACATGATTAAAAGCTTTGGAGTGTTTTTTTTTTTTCCCTGCCTTTTCATGGAGTGTTTATTTATCTATTCTTATGTTTAAATAATATGCATAAGGTAGCTATATTGCAATATTAAGCTTTTTAAATTATTTTGGTCATCCTATAACTTATCTTCCTGTTCATTTAAGCTCCTTTCAACCAAACAACCTTTAACTAAACAATAGCTGTTAGCCTTTTAACCAAATAAAATGTATTATAAATACTTTTGCATTGGTTATCTTGTGTACCAGGCTGTCTTGTTTTGTTTTGTTTTGTTTTAAACCATTCAGTAATGTAAGCACCCATAAGATGTGAATACCTATAAGATCTTAAAAGTCACCTTTTGCCCTGGCCACGTTCCCTCACCTTTCATTCTTCTTCTTTCAAAATTGCTTTTTCAATGTCAGCTTCTGTATTACTTCCATTATATGTAATCTGATGACTTGGCTGAGGGGTTAACCTCTCAGGCTCTTTTGAATTTGATTTTTACAACTTTAATTTGAAGATCACTTACTATTTTAGTATTAAAAAGTAGTAAATTCTATTCATATCTGAGATTAATGGATATAGCTTAGTGTATTCAAATGACTAGTCAGATTCTATTCTGCCTAGATGGGAAAGCTTTCTTAGACTCTATCTGCATTTTTAAGAAGAACCTCACATAATTCTGGGGCCGACTGTCCAGGACCACACTTTGAGGAACCTGCTGTAGGACTATAGTCTGACAGAACTTCCTCATGTGTCAACAGTGTTGGTTGAATGGAGGCTAGAGGCTTTATTAAAGGAACAGTTTACACAGTGGTTAAAAGCTTGGCACCCTGACAACCTGTTCTCTTTCCTGTATTCCTGTTACTTTAAAGCTTCGGACCGCCTGGAGCCATTCTCTGGTACTATGTTTCCTATTGTGCATTACTTTTTTCTCTCCTTTCCTTAAACTTTGTCTTTTCTTTGTTTCCCTGCCCATGCAAATTATTTTTCACTGTATGTATCAGACTTACCAACCTTTTATTGCTGGTAGAATTTGGTCACAGTGAGAAACAATTTTCCTATTCCCAGATTATAAAGACGTTTACCCATGGTTTCATTTGTTTTTACATTTAAATTTGATTCATGTGGATTTTGTTTTATTTTATACTGTGAGGTATGAATGCAATTTTGACCTTTTTCCAAATGACTCCTCATTAAAAAGTCCATGTTTCCACTACTGATTTGAAGCGCCACCTTTTTGAATGTTGTATTTGCATGTGCTTTTAAATTTATTTCTCAATTTTCTGTTCCCTTCTATTATGCCCCATTACCATCCTTTTTTAATTACAGAGACTTTTTAGAGGAGTTTCAAAGTTTCCCTCAGAGGTTTGCCACATTTCTTGATACCTAGGTATTCTGTCTTTTTTTCTTGGTATTACAAATTGGATCTTCTCTCTGATTCTCTCTTCTGATTGATTATCATTTGCGTATATGAATATAATTGATTTCTGTATGTTAATTACTAAACTCTGTTATTGTTTGTAATATTTTCTAGATAAATCTGAAAACCCAGCCATCTCTCCCCCCGCCCCCGCCCCATTCTTTTGCCTCTCATTGCTTTCTCTTGCCTAATGGCATGGCTGCTACCTTATGTTAAACGTTAAATAGCAGTGGGAATAGTGGGTATCCTTGTCTTGTTCCTGATTTTCATGGGAATGTCTCTGGTTTTGCCCCATTAAGTAAGATACTGTGGTTTGAGCTGGTTATGTATATTTGTAATCACATTAAAATATTATCTATCAATTACTATTTGATTGAGTGCTTTTTAAAAAAAAATCATGACTGAGTGTTGAATTTTGTGAGTGACTTCACATTGATGGAGAATGTTAATTAGGGTCCAGCTAAGAGACAGAAACCACAATTACCTTATAAATGGTTAACAATATTCTAGCGAACTGACCAAGAACTAAGAAAGCAAAAGGGACCAGCGGAGCATCACAGAGGAAGTGACTGTGGGAAGCACCCACCACCTCTGGGGCTGAGGGAACACAGAGAAAAGGATGGAATTATTGAAACTTACAGGCTTAGAGGAAGAGCTCCAAGACTGGGGTGGGTGCTGTTTCCCTGAGGGCTGTGACAAGACTGGTCTTGATAGGGTGGAAAAGCTGCAGAATGGAGCCAGCTGTGGCTACTGAAGTCGGTTCCTGCCAGGGTGAACCATGTGGATGCTGATAGGAACAGGAAGCAAACAGGAGCAAATTTCTCCCTCCTTCTCCATCCTTTCTGTTCCCCTCTACCACCTTCTATTGCCAGAGACTGAGAGGGAGCCCGGCAAATGAGAAGTGTAGTTTGCCAAGGCCTGGCCTTAAAGTGGAGTAGAGAAGTGTGGATTTGAAGTTGAAACACAGGAGCTTAATAATTAGCACAAGGCTATATTAATTTGTTGATACTGAAACATTCTTGTTCTCATGGAATAAACCCACTTTTTAATGTGTGCCAGTTACTGTCTCAATGCCAAGCCCCTCTCCTTTGCTGTGTGATGCTAGAACTCTGCAGATCACCTTTCTTCTTTGCTAGCTGACTTTTTAAACTTCTGTCAATAGAGGGTGATAGAAGGAGATGGAAAATCAGAAAGAGGGAAAAGGGACTCGCTCCTTCCTAGTTGCCTGCTTTTCCTGTCAGCATTGCCGCAGCAATGACATCGCACGTGGGGCAACCCTTGGCTCCAGTCATCAGTGGGTTTAGCACTCCCAGACCAGCACCAGTTAGGCGGCGCCCCCTCACAGGCCTCAGGCCTGGCTCGGCAGGGAGCCTCGTCAGGCTTCTGAGGTATCAGCCCCATCCTCACCACACGCTGTCATTTGAGATCTAAGCTCCAGCTCCAGGAAGCCCTTTCCCTACCTCCTGAGGTTTCAGCAGCAGCTGAGTAGTGCCCTCCCCTCAGACGTCTCTTCCAGGTTTCTAGGTTCTAACAATCTCAGTCTCTTCCTTTTTTTTTTTTTTAAACCCCAGCAGGTTCCTGTTCATTACTGGAGGGAATGCAAAACGATACAACCTTTCTAGAAAAGTTTTTGACAATATCCACAAAATTACATATGCAGATGAAATCATTTGACCCAGCAATCCCACGTTTAGGAAACTACCAAAACTGCTCTTGAAAAAATACAAATATTTCACTATGGTATGGTCTGTAATAGCAAAAAAATAAAAGAAAGGGGTTGGGGGGAATAACCTAAGTAACAATAAGGGGCAGCTAACTTGAAAGCCAACTGAAAATGAGAACTATCAAGTTGGTGACAGATACCTGACCTTAGAAAGTATTTTGAACTTGTGTCTTCACTAGGATACACACTAAGGATAAAAGAACTGTAAAGAAATCTTAAATTTTTATTCTCTAGTCTTATTGCTGCCATAATATTGATATGGTTATTTTGAAATAGATCTAAGGACAAGATAAAGCAATTATGTTAAGGCTTCAGAACCAAGATATTTGACATAAGAGAAAGATACAATTATAAAATCCAAGAGGGTAAAAAAAAAATTTTAACCTGAATGTAATCAAAGCTTTAGATCCACATGCAGGGCAGAGGGAATACATAGGATGGAAGAACAAAAAACACCAGGGAGAAGCAACCAGCTGTATTCAAAATGTGGTTCGTTCTATTGGACGACTGACCTAGTGTCTTCAACATGTTAATAGTATTGAAATGGGGCAGTGGGCGAGGAGACTAGTCTAGATTTAAAAAGACTGAAGAGACAATAAGCACATACATCAAGCAGAAATCAAATATAACAAGACTTTTTTAAAAGACACTGGGAAATTTGAAGATATTAAAATATTCTTTCTGTTATATTTGATAGTGGCTTTTTGGCTTAGGAAAAAATTTTTTAATGTATTCTTAAGTATTTAGGGGTAAAATAATGTGTCTGACATTGGCTTTTAAATACTCCAGAAAAAAACATGGCAAAATGTTGAACATTTTTAAAGCTCAGTGAGTGAGGTGTATGGGGATGCTAGTTGTACCCTTTCATGTACAAATTTTAGAAAGTTTCACAATAAAATGTATATGTTTATATAAATTAAATAACATGGGGAAATGTTCTAGGTATATTAAGAGAAATCTAAAGAAGAGTTTAATCCCATTTGAGTTTTTAAAAGGTGTTATGGTGCAGATTTCAAAAATGCAAAGATTGATCCAGAAGGTGGTAAATTCTAAGTTGTAGGCACGGGTGACTTATTTTTATGCTTTTCAGTACTTTCTAAGTTTTACTTTTAAAAAGTTTTTAGAGATGTTTTATAGCACGGTTGACACATCACATAAACTGTGATTATTTACTGGGATAAACTATGAATAATGATAACACTTTAAAAAGTAGTTTATCTCTATATCAAGGTAGCTCTTGATATTAAAAAAAACTAAAATAATTATTTCTGAAACTGTGAGATACAGTTGTAAAACCATCCGTTGTCCTAAAGCTCCTTTCGTGCAAAGCCGGAATGAATGTAATTGTTTACGAACTATTAAGAGCACAGGGCTGCAACAGGCGTGGTGGGAGGAGAGGTACAAAGACCCCACCGTTCCCAGCTGGAAAGCCATTTGAAATGTGTACTCATATAAGACGACCAAAGAGATGTGTGGGACGCGCAGCACCTGCTCAGAGGCGGGGGAGTGTGGCCCAGACGCCGCGCGCCGCAGGCGAGGAGATAAAGGTCTCAGCCAATGGTCTCAGCCAGAGGGAGGGGGCGGTGACGTCCGATATCTCGGGGAGAGTTTTCCTGGCCAGGCGCTCACGGGACTTTGGATCTGATTTGAGACTTTCTTCCTCGGGGGTGGTTGGACGTGAGGCTCCTGCAGCCCGTTCTCCCTCGCCCGGTCAGCGTCGCCGGATCCCAGGTGCCGGCGACTCCTCCTCGGGACCCTCGGACCCTGAGCCCCCGCCGTGGGACCCACGGGCTGCCACCATGGACCAGGCGGCAGAGCTGCTCTTCTACGTGAACGGCCGCAAGGTGAGCTCGCCCCCGGCGGCCCCGCCGCCGGGCCTCCTCGGTGCTCCAGCACCGTGCACGCACCGGGCCCTGCGGTGCACGCTTTTGCCTGTGCGCCACCACCTGCACCCTCGGGGCACGGAAAAGATGCGGTTTCAGGGACTGCCCTGGATCTTTGGGCCCCCGCCTTCCTCATGTTCCTTTCCCTTCCCCTTCCAAGACGCACACGCTGATAATCAACCTCCCCTGTTCCCCGCTCCCACCCCGACGCATGAAGACAAAACAAAACAAAAACAAAAACAAAAACAAAAACAAAAACAAACAAAAAAAACCACGAAGAGAAGTGGCTGTTATTACTCATCAAAGTCAGCACTCCCAAATCTTCCCTCCCTCAACCCCACGCACAAACGGAACCGTCTTTCACTGGGCCTCAGCTCTGCGGTGTGTTTGGACGAGCAGAGAGCAGTTTGGAGTCGGGACGGGACCACAGAGATGAGCTGAGACCACTCACTCCCATGTTTCCCAGGTGACGAAACTGTGACTTTCCAAAGTCACAGAGAGTTCCTGGCAAAGCTGAGCCGACACCGGCTCTGGGGACTCGAAGGTCCTGACTGGGCCCACTGCTGGCGGGGCGTCTGTCCTCTCAGAAGCCAGGCTCGCTCTGCAGATCCTCTGGGACAGTTCCAGGCAATGTCCGATGTTTGGGGCAGCAAAGCCCCCGCGGAATCCTTTAAAACACCCCCACGGACGTGGCCAGAGACTCTGCTCACTCAGTATTGTCCCAGCCTATTCCCCCTACTTCGCAAGGGGGAAACCGAGGCAGGAAGGGTGAAAGGCTTCCTTAAGAGCAGACGAAGGAGCGAGGGCGGTGGTAGCTGCGTTTCACGTGCCAGCGCCCTCAGAGCCGCCTGATCCCTGCTTCTGGGTCGGGGACAGCCTCACTTTCCCAGACTGGCACGGGGCTGCCAGGAAGCTCAGGAAGGTCGAGCATCAGGGCTCCTCACTTGTGAGGCCCCTTCTAATTTGGAATTTAGGTTTTGTATTCTTTTCCTTAAAGAGTTCTCCCTCTCCCAAACTGTGCAAGTTCCAGGCCCCATAAAGACTTCCTCAGTCGCTGCTGCCTGGGTTCCACACTGCGTAAGATGAGCTTGTTTGTCCTGAGCTGTGTTGGGGGGCTGTTAGGACCCCCCTCAAAGAACTGCTCTGAGAGTGGACTGTGCCAATGGGGTGAAGTGATCATATGGTGTTATTCTTTTTCTTCTTCTGCGTAACTGAACGGTACAGTAGACACAACTCTGGCATTTTCATTTGGACAAACAAGGATTCAATTCCAGCTCTTATTCTTACGAAAAAAAACTAACTTAGCCTCAGCTCCTCTGTTAAAAGGAGATAATACTACTTCCTTCACAACGAGCGATAGTGAGTTTTTAATCCATTCATTTAAGGGCCTACTATATACGCCAGAGATCCAGTGCCCTCACGGGACACAACGGAGCACAGAAATGACCAAGTCCCTGCCTGCATGCAGTTTACATCATGCTGGGGAGACAGATGACAAGCATATAAATGAATGGAAATGTAAAATGTCAGACGGTGATAAGTTCTAGGGTAAAGCAGAGGGAGGGGATGGAGCGTGGGCAGGTGCTTCAGGGGTGGGTGTTTAAGTCTCTCTGAGAGGCTGACAAATGTGGTGACTGGTGTGAAGTAAGGAGCAGACATCTGAGGGAAAAACGTTCCAGACCAAGGGATTGAAGGTGTAAAGATCCTCAGACATGGGGATATCTGTGTGCTCTGGGGCGGGGTGGGGGGAGATAGCACGGAGGCCGGTGGGGCTGCAGATGCCGCCAGGGCCAGGTGACTAGGCTTTGCAGGCGATGGTAACAGTTTGGTTAAATGAGGAAATGGGTGTTTGAGTCTAGTTTCTTCTCCCTCTCCTCCTTCCCCTGCTCCCAAACAAATGTTAGTGGAATTTTTAACATAATGACTAACAATAGTTTGTGCTCTGTTGATTTTTTTTAAAAAAATGGATAAACTGGTTCTTATCTATGGGTTTGTTTTAGCTATGTGCCAAATGTCATGTGATCATCTGGAAAGTGCACCCTAGAGATATCGATTTGTTTTGGCAATTACCCTGTTGCAAGAAAGTGTTACCCGTAACCTTTCCTGCCCCTCCCTTTCAAATTCTGTTAGGTGTGTGCCTCAATCCCAGCAAGCAAGCCTGACTGCCACATGGATGCAATTCAAGTCTCTGTTTCAGAGGATGAGGGGATGTTGAGAAAAGTGAGAGAGAGAGAAACACAAAAACAAAAAGCCACCAGGAAAGAGGGAACTTGTAGTCAATCATAACCTCTGGGATTCAAATCTTGCCCTTGAAAGGAAGCTTAGAAACCAGTTAGGAGATTCTGGATGATGTGATTGACCTCCGGTCTGTACTTTATGCAAAATCCTCACAAGTCACCATAAGATGTCATTGGGCAGGGGCTCAGGCCATGCATGCTGGTCAGAGATATAGTTGCAGAGAGATTTCTGAAATCTTACTTTCTCCGCCAGGAGCCCCCAGAGCAAGTGGCCCTGTTAACATGGAGTTTGAGGGACGAAGAGCCCATGAATAAATTATACCCTAGGTGCCACTCTCTAACACAGGTCAGGAACTGAAGTGTGTCGTTCTACATTCTACGAGGCAGCGAGGCGTAGAGATCAAAGGTGTGGGTTTTGGAACTAGTTAGGCGTGAATTTGAGTCCTGTGCTGCCTGCTCTGCCACTTTGCAGCTCTGGGGTCTCCAGCAAGTTGCTTAATGTCTCCGAGCCTCAGTTTTCCCCTCTGCAAATTGAGACTAATAACAGCACCTTCCCCCATGGATTTGGAGTGAAGATTAAATTCCATGGAGAGTGGCTAGCAAGGTGCTTGGCACACAGTAAGCACTTGATATGTGGAAATGATTGTTTATATCTGGATTGGGAAATAATTCACTTCATGTGTGGGTAGAGCCAAAACCAGCCCAGAAGTGTCAAGTGGGCTAAAAAGCAGTCATCAAGCATTATTTGCTCAACAAATGTAGGGTCTTGTTGTTAGTATAGGAATCTGGAAATAGCTGTCCCTTGGCTAGTGTTTCCTGGGGTCTGGGTTTGCAGGGCTGAGAGAAGAAATTTCTGGGCTGCCAGGATGGCTATAATAAGTCAGAGAAAACTGGAGAAGGATAGGTGGAGATGGCTAGGCAGGAAGAACCAACAATTCAAGTGAATTTTAAAGCAACCAGAAGCTCAAGCTGAAGTGTCCTCGCTGGTTGTCCCCTCAGGCCTCTGTCCCTGTTCTAAGGCCGCTGGGGGCATGATCCTTCTCCCCCCACCGTGCCCCACGATACACACCTCTTTCTTCCCTCCTCCTCTCAGCCTGTCCTTATTTTTCCATTCTTTCATCCCTTTCTCTCTCCTCCTAACCTCTTTTCTCTTTCTTCTTTCTGCCTCTCTTATCTGGCAAGGCCCTTCACACATTGGTCACATGCCCTGTGCAAAGGAAGGCGATTTTTCAACTTTGTGCAACATGAACTTCACATCTCCCGAAGGACCGTGGAGATACAGAGGGTCACACGCTACCCTTGCAACACACAAGGCTGTACTGAGACGGGAACATGCAATGACCCTGACCCGAGAACTGGCATCATTTCTCCCAACCAGAGTCAGTGAGAATAACTCTGTTCCTCATTCCCTCCTGCCCTCCTCTTCACCCCCACCCCCAGCCACCATGTGAGCCCTGACCTCCCTGTTTCATTTCAAGACCTGCCAGGACAGGGTGCACACTGGATCCCTGCCCCTACTTACCGCCTCCAAATGTGCCATCTGCCAAATCAAGAAAAATAAACTCATTTCATGCCAGTGGCACTTTGAGCCAGGCTCCAATCTCTTGAAACATCTCCTGGAAAAATACCCAAACAAACAAGGCCTGTTCTTCCATTAATTCCTTCCAAAAATATACAAATATCTCTCAAGCCTAAAATGCTATTCCTTATTAGTCAGATCCTGTCTCCCCATTAAAATTGGGCTTCTATGGAGTCACCATCATTTGTGTGAATTAGAGTTAGTTCCAACTGCAAATGACAAATTCAAAACTAAGTGGTTCAAACAAGATACAAGTCATTTTTACTTTTACATAAAGGATATCTAGGGAGAGACTTTTGGGGGCTGGTCCAGAAATTTCATGGTGTCATCTGAAACCCAAGTTTCTTCTCTTTTTAATTCTGTTGCCATTGACATTTTGCTTTATGACCTAAAATGGCTGCTGGCATTCTAGCCATTTCATCTTCATTCCAGGTAGCAGGAAGGAAGAAAGGGAGAAAGCATGCTGGGATAGACAACCAGAAGTTTCTGCCACCATTATTGGCTCTTGTCTGTTTTTCTTTCTTTCCTTCTGTTCAAATGTCCCAGCATGTGAGAATTTATCCCTTCCTCTTAAGTGTTCCCATTGCAAATTGTACATATCAAGTTATTCATTTAAATTAATTCACATTTATTACATCCTTATCATATATCCCCAGCACCTAGTTCCATGTTTGACGTAAAGAAGAATAATGGAAGATGGTTTCTCTCAGGATCAAAAGAGGCTTAAGCATTTCCAGCATAGAATAGAAATGTTCTGTGAAAGATGTATGGATATTGGCCATAGGAACACGGAGGAGGACGGCCACCTGAAGCAGAGAGTGAGAAGGGTATATTAGATGGCAGCACCCTTACACGAGAGAACATTTGAGCAAGGCTTTGAATGACATACAAAATTCTGCCAAGTGGAGAAGAGAAGGAGGATTTTCAGGATGCAAGGAATCCTATAAGCAAATGTAGTGAAGGGCAAAAGTCTCTGTACTGCTGGGACTGACCTGTTCTCCCATGTGACCAGAGTTCAAGATGCATGGGTTGAGTGGCAGGTGATAGAAAGTTTATCAAAGAAGACTTGTAATCTATGGCAAAGAGTTTGAATTTCTTCTTGTATTCCAAGGGCTCTTGAATAGAAATTCACCTAAGACTCACCAAGTGTACTCACTAAAGACCCACATTTTCTTGCTTCTTCTCCTAGAAATCCTGACTCAATAGGGAATTCATTTTAACAAGCACCTTGAGTGATTCAGGAATTCCCAGCACAGCAATTCGGCAACCAGGAGGTGGGTGTTAAATTTAGGCAGATTTGGGAGTTGATCAGATTTGGATTTTAGAGAGGTTGCTCTGATAGTGGTATAGAGTGTGGCATTACAGGTGCCAAGGATGGAGGCAGGAGATCCTTTGGGCAGCTGTTACAATTGTTCAGGCCAGAAGTAATAAGGACTGATTTCAGGGAATGACAGTAGAAGTGAAGGGTTTTTAGAGAATCATTTTGGAAGTGTCAGTTGGTGACAGTAATTGTGGTGGATTGAAGGAAAGAAAATGTTGAAAATAACTTGAGTTTTTCAGCTTAGGTGACCCAGCAGATTGTGAGGTTCTTAAACAAGTTAAGACAAAGAAGGGAAGAGATAAGTTTGGGAAATAAAAATCAAGAGTTCCATTTGAGGGCCAATTAAGTTGGAGATGCCTGGGTGTGCTCCGCACTTTTTCTTCTATTATAGTATGTGTACACACGCACAGGCACAATCACATCTCTCTTACTATATTACAAATTCCTCTAGGGCACAAATCTGACCTTGGTAGTTGGCACATGCCTCACTTTGCCCAGCCTATGGCCACTTAGAATTGAAGGTGAGGAGGCATTTGTAGAAGAAGCACATATCCCCTTCTCACCTAATTTCCAGAAGGGAAAATTGGTATAACATGGTGAAAGATGAACTCTACTTCTGAAACTGTAGAATTGTAGAATTAAAATGCTTCTGTTTGTCAATCTAAAAGACATCCAAATTTGTAATAAAAAGAATAGAAAGCAGGATCATTTGGGAAAACATAACCATTATGACATTTCAGTCACGCCATCCATTGGGTACCACTGTTCAGCCTGCCATGTTGCTGGGCTGCCCATGCAAACATGCTTCTTAAGTGTTCTTTGCTTGCACATCTTTGTATCACTATGCACACACATTTATCTTCTCCTCTGTCTCTGTGATTTGGGAGCCAAGGTTGGTTGTATGCTCTTTCTGGAAACTGTAATTCTTTGAAAATGATAAACAAGTCCTTAAAAAAAGATCTGTATCACTTTCTCAGAGGTTATTCTATTCCAGCAGCTCCATTCCCCACCCCCTGTCTTCTGTATCCTGTTCTACGAATATCTTTTCCCTCACTTGCTTCAGACTTTCTAGAAGTTGGACAGTAGTCACTAGTGTTTCTGTTGGTAGAAACAACCACTGTCTTAGAGACCAGTGATGATTCAGAACCAAGGACGGTGGCAAAGTGGTGGTGGGGCCCGAGATTTAGACTTTACACTTACAAGAGGTGATTTGTAAACCACATGTGTTCCATAAACAATAAATCAAGTTGAAAATATGAGTAGATGAATTAATTAACATGAATTTCTATGAAATTTGTATGAGCCCACCAATGTAAATGTCACAGTAGCTCTCTCAACTCTGTGCATATAACTCCTATATTCTTTTGGTACAGGTGCTAGAAAAAAATGTCGATCCTGAAACAATGCTGTTACCGTACCTGAGGAAGAAGCGTATCCTTTGCTTTGAGTGTGTGTGTGCGTGTGTGTGTGTGTGTGAGATGTGTATAGCTCTGAAACACTTTCAGAGCCACACTTAGTCACATTCCCTACTATAGTTTTATGTTCATCTTTGAGAAAGTCCTATATCTGGGTCTTCTAGGCAGTGCATACTTGTGCCTATCAGAAGAACCAAGTTCTTTCTAATCTCTGTTTTGGCATTAAATATATTGCATAAAATGGAGAAACTAGCAATGGGAATTAAAGCGATGGATGTTAAATGGCTTCATTAAACATTGTTTAGAATTAAGAGTCACAAAATTGATATTCTATCTTCGAAGACCAATCATCATGTCCACTAGAAAAAGAGAGCACAGAAATCTCCTGAAATGAAGGTGAAAGAGCAGAAGAGAAATTAATGAAAATGTTAGTTTAGAAAAACTTTCTAAATAAATGTCATCTAAGGAGTGGATTCTTATCCTGCTGTGTGTGAACTCCAGTGGGCTTCCAGAGGTCTGCAGATCCCACTACATTATATGTCAAATTGTATGACAATGGAATTTGTACATTTTTTCCCCTGGAGAGAGTGAAATTCCCAAAAGCGTATGAAACTTAAAAAAATCAATGGGGGGAGGGTATAGCTCAGTGGTAGGGTGCATGCTTAGCATGCATGAGGTTCTGGGCTCAATCCCCAGTACCTCTGTTAAAAAGTAAATAAATAAAAATAAATAAACCTAATTACCTCCCCTCCAAAATTTTTAAAAATAAATTTAAAAAATAAAAAGCAAAAACATCAATAATTATCTTCTGGAAGTCATTCAAGATTTTCGGACATGGAAGCAATGAATCCTAATTTCCTGGTTATCCATGGTACCAGTGTAACAGTTAAGATTTGATTCACTATTGGGACAGGAAATCCCCAAAGCAGTAAACAAGATAGAAGTTTATTTCTTTCTCATTGTGTTATTTCAGGATCTCTGGGAAGCAGTCACCAAGAAAAGTGAAATTAAATGTGCAAGAGTTTTATGAGGAAAAATGCCTGAGTGAAGTAGGGAGGCTGCCCAAGAAGGCTTAGGGCATTAGACCTGCAAGGAAGAGAGGGGAGAAGGCTGGGTGGAAGGGTCTCAGACTGCTGTGCAGTCTAAGACATGTTCATCAAAGCCACTGAGGATGGTTGATCCTTGTGTCTCTCTATTAGCACTGAGCCATTGGTGGGAGTCACCCCATGGGAGGCATGGCCTCGGTGAACACTGGGGTGATAGCACAGTGCAGCAGCTGGGTCTCTTGGTCAGTTCCCTCTATGTCGAAGGATGCCTATGAGGCACATTCTCAT
The DNA here is from genome assembly GCF_048564905.1 of Vicugna pacos. Classification (NCBI taxonomy): domain Eukaryota; kingdom Metazoa; phylum Chordata; class Mammalia; order Artiodactyla; family Camelidae; genus Vicugna; species Vicugna pacos. The sequence goes on along the minus strand of NC_132991.1, from coordinate 70,233,549 downwards.
GGCTGTCAGACTCACATAAAGGAATTCCAAAGATAGGTAGAGCCAGGCAAGCAAAGCGATGTCACAGTGTTATCAGGGACCAATCTCCTTCTATCTTGCCGCTCTACCCTCCTCAGTATGAAGCTTTCTCCTCATGGTCAGAGATGACTAACTGAGGTTCAGCCATCATATCTGAATCCCAGCAAATAGGAAGAAGTAAGAGATGAAGAGGGAACCCCTTTCCCTTTGAGGACATTTCCCTCCTGGAAGTCATACACAACATATGTGCTTACACTCCATTAGCCACCATTATTAATGACCCCATGTAGCTTCAGAGGAGGCTGGGAAAATGTATTTTTTATTCTGGGCAACCATGTGTGTAAAAAATTGGGATTTCTATTATCAAGGAAGAATGAGAGAAAAGATATTGGGAAACAACTGGCAGTTTCTGCCACTGAGAAGCAGAGAAATAAGGCAAACATCAATAATATGATACAAATATTCTAAGAATTATTTACAATTTGATATTCTGCTTTATATGTCATGAAAGACAGATAAGGATAAGAACAGATATGCAACGTAGTCATACCTTCAAATGCTCAAAGCCTTGTATGTATAGACTCTTCTTCTTTTTTTTTTTTTTTTACATTTGGCCCTATTTTTGGCAACCTGAGGTCCAGGTGTTTTAAAAAGGAAGAGACTAGATATGACACACAAATGGAAATCAAGAATTTCCAGGGTTTCAAATTATAGTAGCTAAGAAATACATACATCATTTGATAAGTGTCAAACTATATTTTAAGAGTCTTTGATGGTGTTGTCTCCTAAGGTCAGAGCTATTTTACAATGGAAATTATGGAAAATACATTATCCTTAACTATGCTTTTTCCAGTCCGACTCACAGGAACTAAATATGGCTGTGGAGGGGGAGGCTGTGGCGCCTGCACTGTGATGATATCACGATACGACCCCAATACCAAGAGGATAAGGTACCCGGCTGCAAAGTCCAGATATGGGTTGAATTTTTGTAGTTTTGAACTTTGTTTTATTCCTTCCTTTGGTAGATATGCATTGAGCACCTATTCTGTGACAGGAACTGTGGCAGGCACTGGATGCAATGAAGGGCATCAAATTATTCAGGTTCCAGCAGAAATATTACATTCTCAGCCTTCCCTGATCATCTCCTACATAGCAATGCCCCATCCCACCTCTGCAACTCCCTAGTCCCTTGGCTTGTAGCAACGTATTCATTGTGCGTCTCACCGGATGTAGGTTCGTATGGATGTATTGTCTATCTTCCCTCAACTAGAATATACGCTGTCAAGAGCAAGGATTTTGTCTGTCTTGTTCATCGATGAATCCTAGTACCTAGAACTCTGCCTGGCACACAGTAGGCACTCAGTAAATATTTACATTTATTTGTAAATTAATAACATCCTTCGAGTCTTTCTTTTGTTGTATACTTACAGAAGCATACTGCATATACAATTTAGAAACATTTATTTTTTGCTAAGCTTCTCATGGATATCTTTTCAAAACAATAAATGTAATTTTAATGGCTATGTATGTTTCCTTGTTTGACTGTACCAAAACCAGTCCCCAAATAGTGATCAGTTAGATTATTTTTTCCTTTTCATTATAATAAGCAATGCATCTGTGAGCATTCATACACATATATATATATATGTTTATGACTATTTCTTTATGATAGAGGTGGAATTGCAAGGTAAAAGAGCGCATCTTTAAGTTTTTAGACCTTCCAGCAAAATGTCGCTCTATTAATTTCCATTCTTAGCAGCAGTATCTGAGTTTTATTTTCCTAAACTTTTGCTAATAATGCATATTACGTTTTTTTTAATCTTTGATAAAAATGGTTTCTTATTGCTTAACTCAAATCACTCTTGATTGTTTTTGAGGTTGAACATTCATTTCATGTATTTATTGGCCATAGGTAGTTCTTTTTGGTGAATGAGAACATTTTATAAAGGAGTCATTTTGAGTTGGACATTTTCTAGCCATAGGTTTGTGAAATTGAGGAGCTTTTTATTTCACACACTATTTCTTTTTCTGAAGCACAATATCAAATTAACTTTGCTGCCAACCAACCCCTGGCCCAGCGTTTGCTTGGAAGATGGAATATGGTCTAAGTGGCTAGAGTAAAGAATGTCAGCCCTTCATTCAAGAGAAAAAAAACACAGTTAGTGGAAATTGTTCTGGAGTTAGAATTAGGAGGCCTAATTTGAATCTTGTCTTTGACAGTCCAGGTGTGATCCTGAGCAAATCACCCTGACCCTCAGAGTCGTCTTCTGTAAAATGGTTATAAGCTAAGGACAAAATGTATATGCCTGGGACATTATACAAAACCTGCCATATTGGAAGTATGCAGTGAATGTTCTGTCCCCTTTCCCACTGAATACAATGTTGTTTGTGTTTCTCTTTTTCATTTAAAGACATTATCCAGCCAATGCCTGTCTGCTTCCCATCTGTTCTCTGTATGGTGCTGCTGTCACCACAGTAGAAGGCATAGGAAGCACCAAGACCAGGATTCATCCTGTTCAGGTGAGGTTGTGCCTTTTCTTCATAGGGTTTCTGTGCTTCGAAAACCATTAATGACATGACGAGTTCCTGAAATTAGTACAGTAGAGCAGTGGGCCCTGCTGCTTGGTCACAGCCAACAGATGACACCAAGCTGGGAGCAGGAGTGAACATCTGGATGCCTTGTGTCTGACACCTTGGAAAAATACTTTTGAAAGACTAGAGGACCTTCCCTTTTTAAAGAAAACCCTGACATCACTGGCTTTGTTTTCTATATTCTAATTAGATGGGACCTATCCACCTTACATGTTCCAAACTTATAAAGAAATGAGAGCCATGTGCATTGGGGATATAATCTCATTTTTTATATGTAAAGGGGAAAATAATGTGATTTTAAAGCTGAATGAAAATCTCAGCCACCAAAAAGATTTGTTAAATTTAATTTCTTCAAAAGATAGATAATAGGTGTCAATGAATTCTGAGGCTTTTCTCCTAAGGAGACACCGTGTTAGAACTTTGCCTCAAGTGAAAGGGCACCTCAGGTTCCTGATGCTTTCAGTTATTTGCCCGGAAAAATGCTGTTGCTATTTGTTTTTATCTAAATTAATGAGTACCACTTAAGAGGTGAGGATAGAGGAGGAAAAAATTAGAGGCAACATAGAAAATGGTCAGACTTCAAATTGCCTGGGCTTGAAGAAATCTTGCATTCTGTTTATCTTCTATGAAACCTCATTACCTAGAGGGAGCAGATTCTGTCTGGATGCGCCTGTGAGACTTGGCTGGTCAGAGGCATGAAAACACCCTTTCATTTAGTACCCACTGTCATGTTCTTGGCTGCAAGGTAGCCAGATGACAGCTTCCCAAATGGGGTGGCACCTTTGAAGTTTGACTCCAAAGAGAAAATACTGGGGCAGGAGCGAGGGAGATTTGGAAGAGAAATCAAGGCAGTGTCTCCATCTTGATTGTTTCTTGGATTAACAATGGCACTTTGTAAACAAATTCTGTGTGCTACAGCATGAGGGCAATAGTGGGCAGATAAAGGTACGTGGGAAATACTTGAAGATTTTGTTTTTGTTTTTGTTTTTGTTTTTTTCCGCTCAGCTTGAGTAGAATCCAGTTTATTTCCCTGAAGGACTTCCAGAGAGTAACCTTCATCTCAGTGATTCCCATTCTGGAGTGCAAATTGAAACACTCGGGAACCTTTGAAAAACATATGTCTGTGCCCCACCCCCAGAGAGTCTCAGTCAACTGGTCAGGGGCACTGCTTGGCCTTTGGAAATTTTAAAGCTCCCCTGGTGATTCTGAAGGCCGAGAATCTTCAATGAAGCTCAAACTCTGATGAGGCCCAGTAATCACGGCCACCTCAGCCCAAGAAAGGGAGACGTCAAGGATGAGAAGGATTTTCTGGCACCCCTTCTCCAACTTGATTGTGCAGATGAGCCACACGTGGGAATCTTATTAAAATGCAGGTTCTGACTCAGTAGGTCTGGGATGGAATCTGATTCTGCATTTCTGACCTTTCTATGCTTCCAGGAAAGGATTGCCAAATGTCACGGCACACAGTGTGGCTTCTGCACCCCTGGGATGGTGATGTCCATCTACACACTGCTGAGGAACCACCCGGAGCCCACCCTGACTCAACTGACTGATGCCCTTGGCGGTAGGTTGTATGTGTGTGTGCTTTTATTTTTATATAATGATGATGATAGCTTATGATATTAGACACTTGCTGTGTGCCACATACAGCGTTAAATGCTGTATAAACACTACCTCATTTACTCTTTATAACAACTCTATAAGATGGGCATTATTTTTTTTTAAGATGGGCATTACTGCTATGCCCATTTTATAGATGGAGAAACTAAGGTTTAGAGAGAGTAATTTATTCAAAGTTATAACACCAATAACTAGAAGAGTTAGTTTGTCCAAATCAGGATTCAAACAAGAGCCACACATTGCACTTGGCTGATATATTTCCTAAGTCTCTCTTAATCTGTAAGTGTCTCCTCCTTTTTTTGATTTACTTGTTGTAATAATCACTACAAAGCCAGTTAATTCATTTACCCTTGGAAAGAGACCAGTTATCTCCTCATGCTGCTCTCTCCTATTGGGTGGGTGCTCTCAGGACCATATTAAATATCAGAGGGTTCATGATGAATATAACGGGAAATCAGAGAGACTGAAACTGTCTGAGGATACTTATTTCAAAGAACTGCCGTTACGTGGAGCTAGTTTAGCAGGTGCAGGAGCTAGCGTGTGGATGGGTGGAGGAGATCTTCACTAACAAGACTCTAAACAATTCTAAAGAGTAAGCGCCTCCCAAATCCTATTTCTGCTGGAACTCTCCTTGCCTCTACTTGTCTCCCCAAGACTTTATTTCTCTGCTGGAGAACGTGGGCCTAAAGCTCATGTGTTTGGTTCCTCTTCCAGGGAAGACAGGACTAGACAGCAGTAGAAAGGGGCGATGTGGCACAGGAACTGTCTTCTCTCTGATTTCCCTTAGGTCTTGTTATGCATTTGATCTCATGGCCGTTTATGATGTGAACAAGTGACAAGGGGTTCTCAAATTTTAGGGTGCTTAAGACTTACATGGGGAGTTTGTACAGAATGAAGATTCCTGGGCCCCAGCCCCAGAGAGCTTGCTTCAGTGGCTTTGTTTTCTAAATCGAGCCCAGATTTGGGGGTTGGAGAAGAATGTGGCACCTGGACCACCATGAGAGAAACACCGGCTGATGATCTATTGTAAAAGGATTGTGTGCTCAATTGCTCCCAAAGTTTAAAAACCGCCTTTACTGCTGAATGACGCCTTTCTTCTTTCTATCATCTGAAGCTTAGCTCTTTTTTTTTTTTATGTAACTCCAAACCATTAGTTTGTTTGTTTATTTATTTGTTTTTTATTGAAGTATAGTCAATTTACAAAGTTGTGTCAATTTCTGGTGTACAGCACATTTCTTCAGTTATACATGAATATACATATATTAATTTTCATATTCTTTTTTACCATAAGCTACTACAAGATATCGAGTATGGTTCCCTGTGCTAGGCAGTATAAGCTTGTTTATCTATTTTATATATACCAGTCAGTATCTGCAAAGCTCGAACTCCTAATTTGAATGTGTCTGTAGACCAAGAGTTTGGGGCTTGAAATCGCTGTGTTCTCTAAGCACCCATCAAAAGCAGAGAGTTTAAAAAACTGTACAAGGAGAAAGTCCAAATAGCTCAGTTATTAAACTCTACCTCAAGACTCTCAACCAAATACCCCACATTGCTGACAAAAAAAAATCTAATTTTGTGGATTTAGTGGAATGTGAAGCAGGGCTTCCTTCTTGGATGGAGGTCCTTACTTCCATCGTACATTTGGCAGACTCTGCCTCCCTCTAGGCTGCTTGAGTAACAGAGCTGGGTTTTTCTCCTTCAGGTAACCTGTGCCGTTGCACTGGATACAGGCCCATAATTGATGCATGCAAGACTTTCTGTAAAGTAAGTAGAAAGGAGCATTTTATCGAGTATATTTTTTCCCGACCAAACAAAATGGTAGAGGTTGGCAGGTGTGATTAGAAGAACAGGCCATTGTTACTAATATAGGGCTGCTTCTTATCTCAAGGCCTGTAGTTGCGATTTGTTACTTGATCTTGGGCAGGGCGCCCAGCTTTATTCATGAGCTTGCCCTGGTCGCCACACAACGAGCACCTGAGCACTTTGACACTGGCTATGGGTCGTTGTCCCAAGGAGTCTTTCCTGACCTGTTTGGGTCAGATACCTGCCCTGGTGCTCCTGCTGTCCTCTGAACAAGCCCTGTCACAGTGCTGGTCCCACAGTGGTGTATTTGCCCATCTGCTCCTCCATCTCTTCACCAGAAGGTGGTCTGCTTGACAGAAGAGGCTGTGCAGCGCCAGGGCTGGTCATCATGCACAGTTTGAATAGAAACTCAATCAATGTTTGTTGAATGACTAGATGAACAAACAACCTTGAAATAAGGGACATAAGATAGCCCTTTGGAAGTTGAATTATGAAATCAGTACATCATAAGTAAGAACAGAGTGATAATAATACTTATTAGTATTTGTTGTTAAGAAAATATTAAATATTATTAATATTAACAATCAATCATTGTGAATATTTATTGCTATTTGCCAGACTTTGTTATAAGATATTTACAGCATGGTGACTATAGTTAATAATACTGTGTTGTGTGCTTGAAATTTACTAAGAGAGTAGATCTTAGGTGTTCTCACCACACACACACACACACACACACACACACACGGTTACTATGTGAGGTGATGGATGTGTTAATTAACCTGGTTGTGGTAATCATTAACAAAGTATACGTATGACAAATAGTCAAGTTCTGCGCTTTAGATATAGATGACTTTATTTGTTAATTATACCTCAATAAAACTGAAAAAAAAGGTAGAATCAGCAATAAATTTTATTTGTTTTTTTACCCACTAGACTTCTGGCTGCTGTCAAAGTAAAGAAAATGGGGTTTGCTGTTTGGATCAAGGAATAAATGGATTACCAGAATTTGAGGAAGGAAATGAGGTCAGTGAGATGTAAATTTTTTATAAGGTTTCCCCAGGACATGAGCAGAGACCAACTTACTTTTAGAAAGAATAAACGGCTGCCCAAGTTGACTGATCTGAGGTGTGTCACATGTCCCCTCTCCCATTCTCACTCCATCTCTGTTAAAAAAAAAATCTATCCCAACAACTTCGTCTCTCATTCCAGACGTTACTCTCGGTCATGTGCGGCTAGCTATAGGAGGGAAAGCGCATGGATCTCTTAATGTCTCTTAGTTTAAAAAAAAAAAAGCCTTTTTCAAGTTTTTTTCAAGTGGAGATGTCAGGGAAATAAAAGAACAGGGAGTGACAGGAGAGGGGGCAATTCAGGGAAATGTTCTAGTTCGCAGCTGTGCGTGGTGCTGCTGCAGGCCTCCTCTGCTTCCCCAGACTCCGAAGAGAGTGTGCGGGGGCTGAGGGCTTTGGAGACCCTCAGGCACCTGCACTGAGGTGCTGGTGGCTTGGTCTGTGTCAGGACCACTTTAGAGCCCATGTACCGTGGCTGACTAGCTGGCTTTTTGTCTGTCTGCTCTGTGTCTGTCTTCTTCTGACCTTATTCCACGAAAGATTTGAAGTGGTTGGAGTTACCTGATGACAATAGCTTCTGATACTTTCTCTTTTTAAGACAAGTCTAAAACTCTTCTCAGAAGAGGAGTTTCTGCCATTGGATCCAACTCAGGAATTGATATTTCCTCCCGAGCTAATGGTAAGTGAGGCAAAGTTGAGCTCATCCTAGAAGAATTCGTGGTGAAGTGTCAGGAGGGACATCTGCTTAGGAATCCTCTTGAGAGCTGATTGAGTAATGAGTAATTACTCAATGAGTAATATCCATCTGGTATCCTCAGCCCAAGGTCTAAAGAGTGTGGGACTGAGGCAGACGTAGGTGGGTGAGGGTGGAGTCACCCCCAAGGGACAGTTGAATGTGAGAAGCAACAGACAGTATCTATAAAAAATGTCCTAAAATGACATCACAACATCTGTTGTATTCTTCCACAAATATTCTGACAGAACTAAGCATGTTAAAATATTTTTTTCATATCTAAATAGGGTTTATTACATGGCTGCATGGATGGTTCAATATTAGGAAGTCTACTAATATAATTTATTAATAAAGATGGAGAAAAGTCATATGATCATCTCCATAGATGCTGAGAGGACATCTATTCAAATTCATCATACAATATTGATTCAATTCACCTCATAAAATATGGCTTGACAGAGCCAATCTAAAGTTTGGATCTCTCTCTCTCAGCTAGAACTAAAAACCCTATTGGATCTATTCCATTTACTTTTATTTCAGGCTGTATATAATGCTCATCAAACTGCCTGCCCTCTTTGGACAAAATTCAGAGAGACATTTCATTTGTCAAATTTCTTTCCTAGCCCTGATTAATTCGTGCTATATTAGATAAAATGTAACATTTCACTGTCTTATTCATTTGTATTTGTATTTATTTAACATTTAAGCATGTAAAAGTATTTTTAAACATTGAAATGGATTGTTTTGAGATATGAAAGCACCAAAGGGAGATGTATTGGAATGTCTCCAGAAAGAGTAAGGTGTGATTGTATTTTTATCCTGTACTCTGATTTCTAGTAAAGCTGTATTTTTAGGTCACTTTTATTTATTTTTTTTAATCTCAATTTCCTTTCTTTCTTTCTATCATTAGAGCAGAAGCAGGTGGAAATGTTATTATGAGATGATCATGAATCTCTGTTGCTTTTTCGATAGAAATTGGCTGAGAAGCAACCGCACAAGACCAGAATTTTTCACGGTGATAGAATGACTTGGATTTCCCCAGTGACCTTGAAGGAACTTCTAAAAGCTAAAGCCAAGTATCCCCAGGCCCCTGTTGTCATGGGGAACACCTCTGTGGGTATGTAGAACCCCAGGGACTTCTCGTGAGGACTTCTCATGAGGAAACTAAGGAAGAGAGCTTTGGGAGGAAAAAAAAACCTCATTTATGTGTGTTCTCAGGAAAAGCAATCTGAGATAACATTTTTAATTATTTATACTTGACTCTCTCAGCATTGCTCAAGAGCCTTTCACAACTCCCGTTACATAAGTGAACTCCTGTTGCCCTGGCAGGAGCAGCGCACAGAGCTGTACCAAGAGGTTGCTCCAAAGCACATCAGCAGCACAGCCCCAGCGACAGCTGTGCTGCGCTCCCATGTGGAGACGGGTCTGCGGCTTGTACTTGAAATTCCTCCGTTTCCTCTCTTAGTGATGTCTCCATGGACATAGTAGGTTTTCTTAAACTGCACTTACAGGGTCTTTCTATTGCGTCCATTGCTAACTCAGCTTGACTTCCTGTTTCTTTGAGGATTCTCCTAGTGTCTTCCCAAGGAGAGTTTTGAGTATGCCGCAAGGGGTGTTGGATGTGTCAGCCAAGTTTTGGGACTGACACGTCCAAAGAGTTCTCCAAGTTTAGTGAAAATCCATCCAGCCATTCTCTGTGTGTGTGATTTGTCAATGAACTGATGGATAGAAAGATATGTAATTTTCATATATCTAAAGACATCAGTTTTAATCACAATTTCAAAATTTAAAAGACAGTTAGACCCTTCTTATCCTAATCTTTTTTTTTTTCCAATCCTTTAGGGCCTGATGTGAAATTTAAAGGCATCTTTCATCCCGTGATCATTTCTCCTGATAGGATTGAAGAACTGAATGTTGTAAACTATACAGATAATGGTGAGTGTTTAAGGTCCTTGTTTTCTTAGTTAAAATCAATTTATTTGCTTTGCTCAGCACACAAGCAGAAATAAAATTATTCCTAATTATAATATAGAGAGATTCTTTTCTTCTAAGAATGATAACATTCTGGAGGCGGCTCAGGGAAGAATTCTCTATGATTATACGAGATACTAATTGTCTGAATACTCAGATTTTCACTGAAGAATTTGTATGTCTGCCGTAGTGGAGAACTGTAACAATAATTTAATAACGGGTGCTATGCTTAATGCTGGATGGAAGATAAAAATGAGAGTCTTTGCTTTCCAGAAGCACAGCAGTAACCAAAGCAAGTTTATGTATTAAGCAGCTTACAAACTGGCTTTTCTATTTTGATAATGGAAATTGATTTAATGACAATAATTAGAAGCAATGAAATGCGGATTGGAAGTTTGGCTCTGGAATCCAATTCTTGACTCAGTCATATATTAGCTGAAAGAATTAGCTGAAAGAACTTAATCAAGTTGCTTAACTGAATCTCAGTTTCTTCATCTGAGAAATAAAGCTATTAATATTCCAAAACTTTGTTGGAATTCAAGATTCTGTGAAGCATTCAGCATAGTGCTTGAAACAGTGAGTGTTCAAAAAAATTGCCTTCATCACCACCACCACCTCCATCACCACGATGACCACCAGTAAGCAGGGTAGCATGTATGGAACGTAAAGATCCCATATCCGTAATCCAAAACCTAATGGACATTTCCAGGTCAGCAGTGATCACATAGCATTATTTACAAACGATTTCATTTCAGGGCTGACCTTAGGTGCTGCCCTCAGCCTGGCTCAGGTGAAGGACATCCTGGCTAATGTGATCCTGAAGCTCCCAGAGGAGAAGACACAGACGTACCATGCCCTCTTGAAGCACTTGGGAACTCTGGCTGGATCCCAGATCAGGAACATGGCTGTATGTATTTGATGACAGTAAACTCTAGTGTGTGTCCCTTGAATGACTGTTCCTGACAGATCATGACATTTTGGTTCTTTTGGAACAGACAAAAAGAATCGTTCTCCAAAGCCTTGCTTGATTCTAATTTTATCACTTGTGTTTTTTAATTACACAACTGAAGTGAAAATAATCCATTATTTTAAAAAGTCTTTAGGAGGCCACATAGTGAGCCGGCATCTCGATTCAGATCTGAATCCCCTCCTGGCCGTGGGCAACTGTACCCTCAACTTGCTGTCAAAAGGTAAGTGACAGCTCCTTCTTAGAGATGATTAAATCCTGCTCTGCCTATTCTTTTGCCCCTCTGGGGATTCAGGAAGTCATTTTGAAAATACTGTTCTTTATAATATTAATAATTTTTCCTGCCTTTTGGCAGCTTAGTCAGTCTGGTCCTAATACACCCAGTGTCTTCATCTCTTTCTTTTGAGGACTTGTGCTGGACATTTTCCCATACTGGTCACCTGACATTGGCCACACCTGTGTTGGTTAGTGTCCCGATGTGATCTGAGTAGTGGAGAGAACTCTAGGCTGTTGAGAACAATTGGGCCCGTTTGTGGAAGACTTCCTCCAGGTTGTACAGGAGTGTTCTGGCACCCACATCATGCTTCGTGCTGACACTTGATCTGTCATTGATGGAAGCCTGCAGACTTTTTCTACTGAACACTGGTTGGGTTTCATTCTATATTTACTTACTTGAGTTTTGGGGACTAAATCCAGGACTTTTCATTGATTTCTTTTATTTCAATTTGGTGAACAATTATTAGAAAGTTTTAACTGGTCCTCTATAAGTCTGTTTTTTTAATCTAAAAATATGGACTAGTTTTTGTTACCTGCATTGTTAAATACCTACTCTTCACACCATCTAAACTACAAAATTATCTTAAAGAAGATGTTACATTCAGAGTTATCAATTTAAATAATACCCTTAAAAAATCATATATTGAAAAATGGGTTTTGTGATGTAAATATAAACATTAAAAGCTTCTTAGCTTTTATCCCAAACTCCTATTTCATTAAACAGTTCCTCCCCCAATATATTGATTAAAGAACAGAAATTCTTTAGGTGCTAAGAAAAGGTATAAACAAGTAAGACTGCATCTCACTAGTATAAAAATTCATTCAAGGCAATTTATTCACTACTAGGGTTCTTGGTTATACACAGTAAATGTTTGTTGAATGACTTCATTAGAATATCAAAAGGAATATTAATATCCTCTCCCTTCTTACAAAGCTCAAAATGAATTATGCTGTTCAGGAAGAGGACTGCTAAAGTCCTGTTCTATCTGACCTCTGGGCTACTCTGCTAGATATTTTTATTTATGAGCAAACAAAGAACTCAAAAAAAAAAAAGTGAGCCCTAGAAGGGAGGAAGTGTTGCTGGACACCATCACAGGGTGAAAGACTTTTTAAACATAGGAAGAGCAATTCTTTTCCCAAACAATCGGTTTCCTCTGGTACTTGGTAGAATTATCCCCGAAATTTTGGAAGTTTGATTGTTTAATAGAATAGATTCCAGGGAAATTGTCATTTCTTTCCACAGAAGGAAAACGACAGATTCCTTTAAATGAGCAGTTTCTCAGAAAGTGCCCCAGTGCTGATCTCAAGCCTGAAGAAATCTTGATCTCAGTGAACATCCCCTATTCGAGGAAGGTGAGAATGTTCTTTCAATTTCTTGGTTTTCCCTGTGAGCCTACAGCTTGTCAGTTCCAATGGATGGTGGGTGAAAAGAGATGTTGAGTGTTTGCAGTGGAGAATATGAGGGTTTGTGAATAGTTATTTTTCACTTGTGTTACATACTCCCCTGTCATTCCTAGAATCAGAAGACCTTTGACTCTCTGCCTTTCTCTCTCTCTCTCTTTTTCTCTCTCCCTCCCCCAACCCAAGCTCTAAAGTTACTTTCTTAAAGATTTAAAAAAATTTTTTGTCTCGTGAGACTTTTTCCTAAATAAGACTTGAAACATATCCCTACTTAAATCTTGGAGCTTTGAAGAGGCTATAAATTTGCAATAGAACTTATTTGAAAGAAGAAGGACTTTGGAGTCAGACTCAGGAGTGAATCCTAGCATCAGACTTACTGTGACCCTGAGCTAATTACCAAATCACTCCCAGCCTTAGATATCCCATCTGTAAATGGGAATTATCAAGCCGCCTTGGAGGATGTAAGAGTTTGCTAGGGCTGCTGTAATAAAGAACCGCAGCCTGGGTGGCTTAAATCACAGACATTTATTTTTTTGCTTCTAGAGGTTAGAAGTCTGGAATCAGGGTGTTGGCAGGGTTGGTTTTCTCTGAGGCCTCCCTCCTTGGCTCATGGATAACTATCTTCTCCCTGTGTCTTCATGTGGTTTTCCCTCTGTTCATGTCTGTGTCCAAATTTCCTCTTCTTGCGAGGATACCACCATGTTGGATTGGCACCCACCCTAATTATCTCTTTTTTAGCTTAATTGTCTCTTTAAGAACCTTAACTCTGGATACAGTCACATCCTGAGGTATTAGAAATTAGGACTTTAACATATCAATTCTGGGGGGGACACAATTCGATTCGTATCAGAGAGTTTGACAAGGCTCAAATGAAGAAACATATACAAACTGCCCAGTGCAGAGCTGTCCCTCAGTGTTTCTACACATGCCACTTAACTTTTGCTTTCAGTGGGAGTTTGTGTCAGCCTTCCGACAAGCCCAGCGGCAGCAGAACGCGCTAGCGATAGTCAACTCAGGAATGAGAGTGTTTTTTGGAGGAGGAGACGGCATCATTAGAGAGTTGTCCATCTCGTACGGAGGCGTTGGTCCAACCACCATCTGTGCAGAGAATTCCTGCCAGAAACTCATCGGAAGGTATGGAATCATGTCCTCAGACTCCAAGTAATGGAGCAGCTCTTTTTGTAGTGACATGTAATTGCAAAAAGAAAAATGCTGACTGCCTTTCTGTTAATGAGATGGGATTCCAGTAAGATTTCATGATTATTTCCATGTGTGTTGGTACCTTCTGAAGTGGGCACCATACAATTTGTATGTGTGTATGTGTATGTGTGTGTGTGTGAGAATGACTGAGAGGCAGGGAGAACCCATCTTCTAATAGGATACAGACACAGTAAGCAAAATGAGTACATTTTCATTCTTTATTGGGAGAGAATAATTTACCATTGTGAAAGCTAGATTATGGGAATTTGTTTTATAATAACTTGCTAAGTGCATTCGCATACCTGACTTTTTATTTCTGTAGATAATAGTAACAGCCAACATTTCTTGAGCATTTACCGGGTATTGGTTACCATTTCAGAAGTAATAGAATAGTGGTAAAAAGCACGATCTTGATTGAGCCACACTGCTTGGTCCAAATCTCAGTTCAACTCCTATTACTTATGTGATCTCAATCAGCTTACTTAAATTTACAGCCCCTCAGTCTCCTTATCTGTCAAAGGGGGGGTGATCGTCCCTCCCTCACAGGGCAGTTGAAAGGATTACATGAATGACTCCATGTAAGGTTCGTAAAACAGAACCTGGCAGGCAGTGATCTAGGGGGCAGTCACCCCCGGGCTGAGGACTTAACATGAGTTGTCATTTCTTTCTCCCGACCCTTCCAGGAAGTGGGATCTACTGTTATGGCCCTTTTACAGATGATGAAGTGGTGGACTCAAGCCAGACACCTTGAGAGTGATGGGCTGAGATCTGAACTTGGGTTTCCTGACCCTGGAGATTGGACTCCTTTTTCCTGCATTAAACTGTCGCTGTTTGTCTCACACGCCAGCTGAGCTGGTGAGCCAGGCTAGCAGTCTTCTCTTCTGACTCCCGCAGGCCCTGGAACGAAGAGATGCTGGACGCAGCTTGCAGGCTGATTCTGGATGAAGTCTCCCTCCCTGCCTCAGCTCCAGGTGGAAAGGTGGAATTCAAGAGGACCCTCATCATCAGCTTCCTCTTCAAGTTCTACCTGGAAGTGTCACAGATTTTGAAGAGGATGGTAGGTGGAACCGACCAGGCCTTAGCTTTCCCAGTGCTGGGGTCTCTGGGGATACCCAAAGTGGAGACAGCAACCCCCTGCCAGATAGCTCTGGACTAGAATAGAAAAGACAACCCAAATCGGAAACTCATGGGCTTGTTGGGTATATGGCAGGCTGCCTGTTGATGGGCTGGGTGTTGGGGAAGAACTGCAAGCAGAGCTTAGAGTTGTGCAGGAGTTGGTTTAACACCACCCTGTTATTTTGTTTCTGGCCCGTTGTGTGTCTGGATGGCGTTCAGAAAACTTGTTAATGGTTTGAACGTATTTTCCCTCAGAAAAGCATGTCTTCCACTTGCCAAGGTTTACTTTTGTGCATTTGGCGTTCTCCTCTGGGTATAGCTTTATTTGTCTCGCCGATGAGATTGTGATGGCAGCCGCTCCACGAGGTTACTGTCATGGGTCATCATAGGAAAAGGCTTAATACGGTCCCAGTGCTTCAGAGGAGCATGGTGGAGACTGCCCGAGAGGCATCATCAGAGCAGTAACCATCCAGGCACAATTAGAGTTACAAGACTGTTGGCCAGGGAGGACACAAGGAAAAAAAGTTGTTTGGAATAAATTTGCTAGACCCAAAGGGAGCCTGAACCATATTGACCTCATTAATCCCAAGCTACAACCAGCTGACCAAACCAGACTAGAAGCCAAGAACATTTCTCATGTCATATAGAAGTTAGTACGATCACTTTAAATAAAAGGCACAACGTTCTCTCGTATCATTCCTTCTGAAGGTAGCTTCTCATTACACGTGGGAACAAAAAAGAACCAGAACAGTTGTATCAAAGTTTTTACAATAGAAGTTTGAAATCATACATAAGTGGTATGTTGTCACCAGGTAATCAAAAGAGGGAAAATAAAGCCAGCTGCAGGCTCCTCCAATTAATAGCAAGCAAGTACAATTTATTGGGTGAATCAAATGATATTATGTAAAGCTTCACCTTGTGGTCTTTTACCTTCTATTCGATTTCACCTATTCATCATTCCTCTGCTATTAAAAATAATAGCTTTTGTTGGCTTCAGTTTTCTGTTGAAGATTTTAAATTGTAAAAAATAACCATCAGGTGTACTGTTCGAGGTCTTGCATAAGGACCAAATGACCCACTTCCCTCAGCTCTGGGAAGTGTTCCTCTCGGGACCCCAGAGCGCTTCCTGCTGTGGGGTCGTGACAAGGATGCAGCCCTTTGCACCTTACTTCCCCTCCGGTTGCCCAGAGGGTACAGAGCAGAGTTTGATGCTCATTTGCAATCACATACCTTGGCTCTGACTTCTTCCCGGTTTAAGTATTCTCTTCCTTTCCAACTTACTTACTTAGCTTCTACCTTCTTGTTTTACTGGTTTGTAAGTCCTAAATCGCTAAGGAAAGCATGTGAAAGGATCATAAGAAACATAAAGATATTGGAAGTCAGTGATCTACAATGTTCACTTGGCTTTTCATAATACGTGGTGGTATGTATGGTCCTTCAGGGGTGTGTGTCCTGGATAGCAGGGAGAACCCTGCTTGTACTTCCAGGCAAGTACTTAATACATGTTAGACTTCTGAGTAGAGCTGCTTGCTAAGAACCATGCTAGCTTCCCTTCCAAGACCATTCTGGCATATTTTAAATATCTACAATGGTTTTGCTTTTCAGGACCCTGTTCACTATCCTAGCCTTGCAGACACGTATGAGAGTGCTTTAGAAGATCTCCATTCCAGACATCACTTGAGTACCTTAAAGTATGAGGTTCGTGGCATTTTCTTTTTAAATTCAAGGGGCCTTGGCTAAGACTTCTTCACGTGGACATCCCACTTATCTCTCAGTGATTCTCAAGCTTTGTCAGCCTGCGCTCCCACAGCCTTCTTTAGTGTTAATTAAAATTTCAAAATCAATGAAGCATTGTGACTGAAAGTGAAGCTAGCAATGGTCATTTTTTTCAAATGTCTGTCTTTATGTTGAAGGCCATGTGTTTTGTTCTGTGACCTTGCTCCACCGACAAAAATAGCTGCCTAATTTGCCCTGCGCGCTTGCCCTTGAGATCATGGAAGTCCAAGCACAAAGTCAATTCTGTGTCAGGGCCGTGGGGCTGCTTTGATTTTATTTACAGAGCCAGTTGGAAACAGCCCTTGGAGACTGATGAAAATGCAGTAATGCTTTTCTAAAGAGCTGCTGATTTATTTCGTTTGAATGTGGAGATACATTGCCCCCGCCCCATCCCTGTTCTCCAAGTGTTTTCTCTCTGAGTTACATTTTAAAGTTCAATCAAATGTAAGTTCTAAGAGCTAATTTCAAGCTCTGCTAATGAAAACTGACTATTAGAACAGAATTTTTCATAACTTTCCAACGGAATTTTCAACCACAGCATTATAAGAGTACCGCCTGAAGTCATCCTCTTGGTAAGCTGGATAAGATTCAGTATGTTTTGCCTCGAAATTTTTAGCAAGAAACTTTACCTAGAGAGTTTCATTAAGTCAAGAACATGAAAAAGCTTGTTGAACATTCTTTTTAAATATATTCAGTTCTTCCGATCTTTTGTTAGATTTAGTTATAAAAGCTTATAGTGTGTCATAATGAACAATGAAGTCGGTGTACACCTCTTCCAGTTTTAGGTTCAATGTGTCCAAAAATTCAAATATGCCAAACACCATTGAAAGTGATCATTCTGAAAAATCTCCAGTGTTCTGCAAAATACAGTCACCGCGACCTTTGGCTTATAAATTCCCTAACATTGCCTTGACCCTGGAATAAACTTCAACAACCAGAGGAACAACAACATCAAATTAATGGGCATTCAGATCATCCAAAGAGAAGTGAAAATCTTCACATAGTTTGTTACCATAGATCGCAAGGCAATTTTGGAAGCAACATATCTCCTACACAGATGAGTTTTGTTTTTGTTTCTCCTGTGGTTTTTTACACACACATACAAATATCCACATTGCTCCAGGAACTGTGGCACTCAGGACTAACATTGTTTTCCCCCACATCAGTTGATTTGCTTAAAAAGCCTTTTGACCAGCAATCACCAGTTAGAGGAGACAACACTCTCCGTGGTATCTTTAGCCGCGTAACAAGCGGGAGCAAGTAGTGAAATACAACCTCTTCAATCGGTAGATTCATCACAACTGACTGACAAAAAATAAAAAGAAGTGTTATATCTTCAGCTAAATTAATCAATTTCACATTTATACCCATGAAAGATATATTTTGTGATTTGTCTTCAATCTTTTGGCAGGCAGGCCTCACAGTAAGGTTTCAAAAGGATTTTTTTCCCCCAAAGCTATGATGTGTTTCAGTATTTATAGTAAAAAGTATTACGTCATAGAAAACTCCCAGAGCCTTTGTCGATGTGTATGAATGTGTTTCCTTAGTGTCTAAGCTTATAAATTACCTGGAATTTTGCTCTTCAGGATAGATAAAGAAAATCTCTTTGAATTAAAAAAAAAAAAATATATGTATATATGTGGGTAACTTTTCACTCAGACATTGTTCAAATTGAGAGCCTAACACAGCACCATAGCGGGTGCTTCGCAGAGGGAGTCCATCCCTACCATCTGGAACAGGTCAGACCAGAGCTCAGAGAGTCCTCGTACATTTTTTTCTTTTGATCACCATCTCAGCTCCTCAGAGGATGGGGAGAAGAGACCCACTGAGAGCACTCAGCCACAAGGACAGCGCAGTGTCCCTGGGGCTGATGTGTGCTGGGGCTGCTTCAAATCCCTGTTCATATTGCCTGAACCCCAACATGTAAAGTTTTCTCTCATTGCCCCTATTCCCCTACATTCATGGCTTAATGTCCACCTTTATTTAATGGTGCCTAGGCCAAATTCTAGATTATTTTTCTCAATAATCTTCTGCCTTCTAGTTTATAAAGTCAGGATGAACACAACCACAAACAAACAAAAAAAACCTCAACCAATACTCCTTTTTTGTGCATTGTATTGTAGTAACTAAGAAGTTGAAGAAGTTTATATTCTCCTTTTAGAGAGTGGTCTTTAGAGAGTGGCTGCCTGGCTGGCAATTCTCCTGGAATCTCCCCTTCCCACTCTCCCATCACCAGCCCCACCGCAGCCTCAGCCTTCACCCTGCTCTCTAAGCTCGGTCTACATCAGGTCTCTTAACACTTCTTTCTTTATACCTCCAATTCTTCTTTTCCCAATGACCAACCAACTAAGAAAGCTAACGACTCTCTCATCTTTGAAATATGGGGGAGACATTATGTTTCTTAATTTCCTCTTTGGTTAATGAAGCATATTTAAGGTATTTATAAAACCCATGGCAAGACATTTTACTCCATGGGTGTCTAAGAAAGAGTTACATTAGTTAATCATTACTCAAAATGCAGTTCCTTTGTCTTCATTCTTCATCAGGATTGTCTAAGTTATGTCTTACCAATTATTTCTCAGACTTCTTCACTCAACATAGAAAAAAAATGAAAAAGAAAAACCTCTTGTGGTTAAATGCATGCCTTCAATCTTTTCTATAAACATGATTATCAGTATTTTCTGCAAAATAGTACACGTGCCACACTTTAGCTACAACAGGAAAACAATTTTGATAATGAAAGTTAAAGAAATACATGAGCTTTTGCAAGAAGGCAATTTTATATTATCAAGAAGAAAGATTTTTATTCATTCACTTACGCAAATAGAATTTGCATTAGAGATGTTTGTGGTCTGTTTTCAAAGTAGTGGCCCAAAAATGAGAACAACATCATGGCTGTACACCTCACTTTGCCTGTTGAATTCCTGAAATTGGCTTACTGTCCTGGGGTTATTATTAATAGTGACTGTTTTATTTTCAGAGGTGTTCTGGTTTAGATGTATATTATATAGCTCCCCTCTTATGGGAGATGTGCATAATAGACTATAAAAATGATATGTTGGTTATTGATTAAACAGAATGGAGACCTACTGCAGCTTCCTGAAGACCCAATTGGCCATCCCATCATGCATCTGTCTGGTATTAAGCATGCCACGGGTGAGGCCATCTACTGTGACGACATGCCTGCAGTGGACCGGGAACTGTTCTTGGCTTTTGTAACAAGTTCAAGAGCTCATGCTAAGATTGTGTAAGTGATAAAGCTCTTTTATCACAACAGACATTTACGATTGCCTTTTTGGCTAGGCCACATTAGTGAAAAGTAATGAGATGAAGAGGATAAGCTATTTGTTGGCGATGTCCAATGTAGATTTGAAGTGAAACAGGATCGAAATGTGGGATTTACTACAATTTATCCCTCCATATGATAACTTCATGGTCCCAGAGGTTTTTTTCCCAGTTGTCTGGCATAGAACGATTGGAGGGTTCTTGGCTGTATCTTACCTGTCTCATATCTTATTCTCCAATTAAGTACATTCTTTATGGTCTGCTGGCTGAGGGCTGCTCTGAGGAGCCCTGTTCTGTGTGTTCTTATCTAGGTCTATTGATCTGTCAGAAGCACTCAGCCTGCCAGGTGTGGTGGACATCGTGACTGAGGAAGATCTTCACGGCGTAAATTCCTTCTGCCTTTTAACCAAACCTGAGAAACTTCTGTCGACAGAGGAGGTGCTGCATTTTTGCCTTCTGTTTTAAAAATAAGTTCTTCAGTTAATGGCACTTCATAATTTCTTAAAGATAACATCAAATTTGGCACATGATAAAGGATTCTGATATTCTTTGAATGCTTATTTATATAGACCACTGTATTCTAATAGTGAGTGAGTTCCAGAAATACTCATTTTCCACCTAAGTAAAGAAGTTGACTGGTTATATAAATGCTACCTGGATATTTATATTTCCTAGTAGTAAGATCGTGTGCAGCTTTCATACTTACGAAAGGATAAATGAGAATAATAACTTGCATTTGCTGATCCTTCCCCTGAGAATTCCTTGCTGTTGCCCTAGTCTCAGTGTGTCCAAAGGCCAAGTCCAAGTTCAAGCGGCATCTCCACTGTGAGGCCTTTCCTTCTTCTTTAATCCGGGAGTTCTGTCTCCCTCTCTGAACTCACGCGGACTCATTCATTCATACTGCCATGTGTTCAACGGGCACCTTTCAAGTGAGCACCTATTGTGTTTGGTCGCCATAGGTGAACAAGACCTATGTGGTCCTTGCCTTCATAAAACTTACTGTCTGGAGGAGAAGGCAAAGTGGACCTTTATTGCACTTTCTATCTTGTATTGAGCTTATTTATTTGTTTCTATGTCCTATTTCCCCTGCCTATTCCTTGAGCAGCATGTCTGACTCATCTGTATATTCCACACACTACTTCCTGCAAAGCAGGGTAAATGAGCAGAGGATGGCATTGTTGCCATTGAAAAGCTTCAAATGATGAAAATGTTGACTGTATCTTAAGTTATCAGAAAATGCAGCAAGGGCAGTGTCCAGAAGGTTTTCTGCATGACTGTGAATTCTCAGTTCAGTGTTTACTGAAAAGAGTTTCATCATTTGAAAGAGTCCCTGCCTCTGGCTCTCGCTGGAAGACTTAGTTGATAAAAATGAAAGTTTGGTAACTGAGCATCTGAAGTCAAGGCTGAACCTCCCCCGAGGCGGGACTGTGTGGTCCTGGCAGAAGACGGTGAGAACTGTGGCCTTTGCATAAATATTAACTAAACAAACAGAACCATCCTGGGATGCTCAATGACACCTGCTCTCTGAAGGGTGTGCATGCTGCCTCTGAGCGTCTCAGGGAGAGTCTGTGTACCAGGTCACAGGGCAGAACCCGAGACTGTGGAGAGCGGAGACCGGAGTCCTTATGAATGATTGCCTCTGTTAGTTTAACACTTGTCTTTAGCATGCTATACCTTCAAAAAAATATTTTCATTGCAGAAATTTTAAACATACAGAAAAATAGAGAAAAACAGTACAATGAATCCCCGTCGACCCATCACCCAGCTTCAACAGTTTGCCATCTTGTTTCATTCCTTCCCCACAGCCCCTGCCCACCCATACCCAGCACACACACACTTTGTGTGCTGGATTTAACTTTTTTTTTTTACTACCATTTTTATCTAGTGTTAAAACTACTATATACTCACTGGAGAAAAGACCTAATAATCTATTGTGGATTTAAAAAATGAGTGATTATGTTTTGTCTTGATTTTGATCGTGGAAAAAGGTGGGAGAGAGAATCAAATACTCGTGTGACCTCTTCCAGTCCTATTTTTACCTTTCTGGAGCCATAGTTTTGGCCTCTCCCTTCTGCTTTCTGCCCTGCTCCCTGTGTGAACTCCTTAGGCCACCCACTTACCCCTCCTGCAGGTGAAACAGTGAACACTCCAGGCCTGGTCTTGGCTCGCATGGCCAGTCACGTCTCTTTGTGAAAAGCTGTGCTCCACCACAGTTCAGGCCAGAGACATGCTCACCAGCGGGGCTGTGTTATCACCCTCTCCCTCCTTCCTCGTGAGTGAGATGGGCTTCTGCCTCCATGCAGGCAGAAGCTGCCTCTTAGAGTAGCCTTGTGGCCCTGCCCGTGGTGTGGCCGCCCCAGGTGGGACCGTGGTCCTGGCTCTCCTGGGCCCACTGGCCCTTGAGCAGCCCTGGAGCCTGAGTCTGTTGTTCTTGAGGCAGCATCACACCTGCTCCCTTCAGCCACCGCTGCCAACCATGTGGCTCAAAGACCTGCACTCCCTGGGCACCTGGGGTCAGCAGGCCTGCTCTGACCAGTGCACTTCTCTACCGAAGCCTTTGTTAACCACAGCACTGCGGCGAAGTCCCACGTGAAGGGGTCATTTCCAGTGTGTCTAGCTCTGTGCCAGCAGAGAGGGGGAAATGAACGAGCAGAGAGGACCTGGTGCCTGCCCTCCTTGGGAACACGGCTTTGTCCTGCGTTGCAGGTATTCTGCGTGGGTCAGCTGGTCTGTGCTGTGATCGCTGATTCCGAGGTCCAGGCAAAGCGAGCTGCGAAGCGAGTGAAGATCGTCTACCAAGATAAGGAGCCACTGATCCTAACCATCGAGGTAATGAGTTCATGGGTAGGGCCAGGAGGGAAGGTTTCAGGGGTGCATCAGACAAAATGCCTTTGGCTGCAGAAACAGGAGAGAACATCTGACTCGAAGTGGCTTCTGAAATACAGGGGCTTTATTGGCCCCAAACTCTATCAGTGTTAGCAAGAAACCTACCTTCTGCCTCTCCTGCCTGCAGCCCACAATGCAGGCTTTGTCTCCTTCGGTCAGAGGATGGCAGCCAGGAGCTTCTAGTTCCCATTCAACAAGCATGAGAGAACCCCACTGTCACAGCACTCCAGGGGGCCCAGGACCCAGCCTCACCGGCACTCAGGTCATGGGTGCGCCTCTGGCTTCATGACTGACAGGAGGGATGCAGAAGCTGTTGGTTACTGCTGGGGAGTCAGATTTCTTTGAGCTTCTTGGGCTGCACTGGGGAGTGATGGAGACCTAAACAGAAATCTGAGCATTGTTTGGAAGGGGACAAGTGAAAAGAATGCTGGATGGGCAACCAATGATATCCGGGAGAGAGGACACACCCTAGAACTCTGTATCCATCTCCACCCAGACTCTTCCAAGTACACAGTGAGAATCAACAAGATGTTCTATGAAACAAACATCGAAGATGCATGTTTTAGATCCTTTAATGCATATCTTAAATAAGAATGAGAAATAGCTCCTGTGATGCCGACGGCTGTTTTGGCAACTTAAATTGAGAAACTGCATTTCCTATCTTGTTTGTTAAAAAGAACTTTGAAATTTATAAAGGTTTTAAGACTCACCTCCCATGAAATGATACGAGTATTCTTATGCATATATTTCACTGGTTTTTATAATTTACTGTAATAAGAGCATGAAAGTTGGGAAAGCAGCATGAATGGATTAGATTCAGTACATGCAGACTCAGTGTAATTAGGGAATACGGTATTATCTTCATAACATAATGAATAAATTGTTCTCTAGTTGACTAGCGTGCTCTGAGGCAGAAAATGAGGAAATGACTTGGCCAAGATTAGTGTCTCCAGGAGAACTTGGCCTTGGGCACGTTTCCTATCATGCTGTTTTATGCCTCGGAACATAGAGTTTGTTTCTGGACAATGTCCTCGGTGTTTTGAATTAAAATAAAATCATGTCAAGAAGACAGAAATAAAAAAGTTTACTTGCAGTCAGAGAGTGATTAGGCTTCCCAAGTTTTCCTGGCCGGTTTCAAATTCATTCTGTTCCCTCCCCAAACTCTCTTCATTTATACGTTGCCTGCTGTGCTTGCTTACTGTCTAGATTCTTTCCTCAACTTTTGTTTTAGAGTTAGAATTTCTTCTTAGTAAGAAATTATTTGCATAATTCTTTATCAAAAAATTTTTTATAACTCTTTGCCCAATACCGGTGGCTAAATGTCTTCTCTTCCCTTCATCCTACTTTTCAGCCAATATAGAATTTCAAATAAGCAAACAGATACCACTCTCCCCCTGCCCTCCCTCACTCCAGCCAGCACATCTCTAACTGTCTGCCAGAGACCCCAGCATCAAATACCAAACTTTGACGTCATTGAAAAGAACTACCTCCTGTTTCTGTCAAAGGTTAAGTTCTCCAAAGTCAGTCACCTGGGTCAGAGTAGATTTAATCCAAGTGTATAGCAGGGAAATATGCCCAGTTCTTTTACCACTTTCCTAACCAAGAAATATTCTGGAAATTGGCTCACAGTTACTCAAAGAACAAAGACTAAACTTTTAAAAAATTGGATTTATAAAATGTAACTTCTGTTTGGAACTTGGAATAACTGAGTCTTAGATTAGTAAGAAAATCATATGAATTGATTCCAGTAGGAAGTGCGTTATCAATCAAGATAGGATAAAAACAAATGGATCTCCATTACTAGATTAGTGTTTAACCTACTTACGCTTTTCTGAATTTTTAATAGTTTGAACTCTGTCAAAACTCTTGGTTCGAAGGCTCAGGCTGATGACCACGATGAGAAAACTGCGCTCCTGACCAGAATCTCTCATCAGTCATCCTGATCAACAGTGTGACCGTAGCTAACACCTAGAGCTCTCTCTCTATGTGCTTACCTGGTTCCAAGCAGGTTTCCTACATTAACTCATGAAATGCTCACAACAATCCTGAGGTAAAAACAGTTGTTATCCCCATTCTGATACAGAAACTAAAAGACAGGATCACCCAAGTTCACATAGCTAGTCAGTAACAGAAGCAATCAACAAACACTCTATTAAGGAACCTCTGCCCTACAGTGGTAAAAGCAGACCAACCCGCTTTTTGAATGGAGTAATGGCAGGATTGCAGTAAGACGTCCCTGTAAGGTATATTGATAGGTCTAGACACCTACTGGTGGCCAGAGAGAACCAGAGTTAGGAGAGTCCCCAGCTGCCAGCAGGCTGGAATTTCACCAATGGACAATAATCCATGGTAGGGACGCTGGCAGGAGCTGGCATGTCACGTTCGCCAGTGGACCCAGCAACTACAGCAAGATAAACTTATGAGGATAGGTAAGGAAACCAACCAAGATTGTCATAACGACATTCCTGATTGCATGTACCCATCCTGTATCCTTTCACTTCCATTAGGAGCCCGTATAGAAGTGGACTTGTGGTACCCACACTGGGCTTGTAATGGAATCTCCCTTCCAGGACTGGAGATCCCAGCGCCCCACTCCCCTGTGCAGATGCTGTGTTCGTTCCCCCAGGGAGGAGCATGGGGCTGGCAGGCAAGGCCACCACGATCCTTGTCACTGAAGTGTCATCAGCTAACATTGACGGAGTGCTTATCATATGTCACATTAGCTCTTTTACAGCTCATTTCATTTTATCTTCTCCACAGCTCCAGTGGGGCTGTGTGCACCACTACACCTCCATTTTACTGATGAGGCTCAGAGAGGTGGAGTTGTAGACCCAAAGTCAAACAGCTGGTAGGTGGAGAAAATGGACACAGCTCCAAATGTATCCAGAGCCCAAGCTCGGAACCTCTGTGCTGTGTGTCATTAGCTGCATAAAATGGGCTGTGGAATGGAGAGAATAACCTGCTGGAAATTAGTTCCATTCTGGGACCACCTAGGTGCCCAGTTTTCTAAGCATACTCTTTTTTCTTTTGACTCAATTAGGACATTTGTATTTGCTCCATGGGGAGACTCTCTGCAGCTTGGCTGTCAGCTCAGCTCATGGGGTCATGGTGAAGGTACATGGGATTCCAGAGCCAGAACCGTGCTGCCCAGCTCAGACGATGCCCCTCTGTGTGTGTGGGTAGTGCCATCGGGCTGGGTCTCCTGCCCAGAGGGGCTCACTCTTCTCTTCTCTTTCCAGGAGGCTATCCAACACAAGTCCTTCTTCGATGAAGAAAGGAAACTGGAGTATGGAAATGTTGAGGAAGCATTTAAAATGGTGGATCAGATTCTTGAAGGTAAAACTATCTGCAAAAAATGATGCGAGGGGAGCACCCCTGAAAACCTTCTAAATATGTCTCATTTAGAGTTACCTTTGCCTTCTAGAAATCATCTCGAAATCAGCCTCAGTGAGTGAGCTCCTTGGAAACAGGCACCTTGTTCCCAAATGTGTTTCCCTCCATCGTGCGTGTGTGTGTGTGCACGTGCGTGTAAAGTGACCTTGCCCTTGGGGCCCCTGGGCAATGACCATATCTATCTATCTATCTATCTATCTATCTATCTATCTATCTATCTAGATATCTAGATAGATAGATAGATAGATACACACTCTCTCTATAGAGACAGATACATAGAGAGAGGATACACACAAACACACACACATATATATACACACACACATTTTTTTCCTGAGCCATTTGAGAGTAAGTTATTGATTTGATTCCTCTTTCCCCCTAAATACTACAGTGTTTATTTTCTAAGAACAAGGATATTATATTATGTAAACATTACAGTTTCCAAAATCAGATCATTAACATTGACACAATACTATTATTTAATCTACAGACCTTATTCAAATTTTGCCATCTGTCTCAGTAATGTCCTTTTTAACAGGAAAAAAAAAGATTTACCATGGGTCTTTGATAACCTGTACTTTTCCCACTCTGCCCTGCTGTTGTACATTCTGTGAACTCTATCCTTAATGCCTGCCATGCGAGATCTGATTAACCCAGATGTGTTGCTGAGTGAGTGTGGCCTCTCTGTGCCATATCTCAGGGCAGAGAATAAGTCACCGGCATTGCCTGTCTCTAAGTGAATTTTCAGGATTTTAGCCTCTTGTGCATGTTAAAAACACAATAGTAGAAACTACAGTCTCCTTAATTTTTCTCTCCAACCCTGATCTCAAGCACAGGAAGAATCCTAAGACGTACCATCCTGAATGTCCAGCCAGAGCTGTGGCATGTAGAATCAGCCAGTCCAGCCACTGAGCGCAAAGCCCTTCATGTCTCTTCACTCACAGCCGTATAAAAGCTGAAGCTGGTCGGGGCTGAGTGGATAATGTCACTCAAAAGCTGGAGAAGAGACACCTTGCACCATCACCCTGCCAGGATTCCTTGGCACCCTCTCTTATGAGGGACTTGGCAGAGCACTTCTTTGGGTTCACTCTCCTTATTTTGAAATCATATGGACAAAATAATGCTGATCTCAGATCTTCATCATGAAGATTATAAGGGCTAATACCTGTGTGCTTGGCACAGAGCTCGGCTCACAGAGCCATAGCTGTGAGCAGTAATTAATCTTAGGTTTGAATTTTTGTCGTTGTTCTGTAGAGAAGGTTGTGTATTACTGAGTGAACACACCAATAGGCGTTCAGTTATCAGATCCAGGGTTTCCCAGTTTTCCTCACTATAAGATGCTTCTGAAACCTGCCTGGAGATTCCTGTGCCCCTTTCTTGGAATTCTGGAGTTGGAAGAGCCCAGGAATCTGTATTTTGACAAATTTTAGTAGTGCTTCAGGCAATTCTTAAGATTAATGAAATGTGGCAAACATTCGAAGGGTGAGTGTGTTTTGTGGGAGAAGAGAAGGCGGGAGCATTTTAAGCCCAGAGAGTGCCTGGTAAGAGCACCTTGGAAATACTGATGTTTAGGGGAGTTCCTCCTCTTTTGCCATAATCTGTCCTGAACTCGGTTCTTTCCATCATATGCTTTTGTGTGAGAATTCAATTATTGTATTTTTCCTTGACATCTGATTTAATTATTTAATTTAGTTGGGGAAGTTGTTCAGTCCACCTCTTACTTGAATTTTAACGTGTTACCTGGCCCATACCCTAATGATAAGTTCAAAAGTGGTACAGAAAGCTTTTAAGGGGACATTTATACCACTTCTAAGTTTTCAACCTCTTGACTCACCAGTTTGAGGGGTTTTTGTTTTCTTACTCTGCAGTTGTCATTTGGATGAAAAATTTTAACTGCTTGTTTCAATGAGCGATAACTGAGGGTATATGGATCGTAGCAGAACCGCATCTGCCCCTTAGGAAGATAGGTGCTCTGAAAAGCAGAATATTTCAAAGATTAAATATGTAGAGCATTAAATCAAGTCTCAGGCTGTTTTCTTGAAGGGAATGATACAATCGTTGGCTTTTACCAGCTGTGAAGGTATGTCTCTGCCCTACCTGACGCTGGTGTCATAACCCTGGAGGGCGTTGAAGAACATGGTTTACAAATGAGCCCGCTGAGGCTAGACAGACGTGCAGTGGACCAGGAATCAAATTAAGTTTCCCAGCTCTGACGTTAGCCTTCTCTCCTCTGCTTTATGCTACTGCTCATTTGTCTTTTTAAAAATTCCATTAGCTGGATGGGCTTTAGACTGAGAGAGTAGATGACATTCCCATGGCAGGATTTGCAGCAGATCTAGAAGCCCTGAAACTGAGATTGTCTTCCCCTCATCTTGTCCTGTTAGGCATAGGACAGAGAGACTCCTTTATACCTTCATGGCTTTTCGTCTTTAAGGAACTCATTAAAATGTGAATGTGCCTGAAGGAATCACTCCTAAACCCAAACTGGGATAACATTTTATCACAGGGATTAGTTGAACAAATTGCTTTCCAACCTAGAGAGTTGAGAGCAACACCATAGGATGGAGAGAGGGCACCTTGGGTCCAGGGCTGCGGGAGTGGGCGGTGCAGTGTAACAGGGTTCTTACAGGTTTAAGCAGTAATAGCTCTAATATTTTTTAGCTCTGTATTTTAAAAATGAAGTAGCTATTTAATAAAATAAATTCTGAGTGGATAGGTAGGATGATTGCAGAACATGGATTTGAGCCTCTGGACAAATAGGTTTTTCCACATATTGTTTTGAGAAAAGCTTGAATTGAAATTGAGATCTGAGTTCCTGACATTTTAATTTTTATATTTTATAAAAGAAGCAGAATCCGTTTATACTTCTGTACTCTTTCTTTACTCAGATTTTGTATAAGAAAGGAAGCCCAGATTCCAACAAAAGGTTTCCTCGGAAATCTCCCTCAAACAATTTACAAATCACTGTTAGCAGGTGCATTTTTAATTCTTAAAAGTTCTGCCTTCCACCTAACTTATTGATTGACATAGTTGTATTCTGGTTTTTCACTTCTGCTTTTTCCACCCCCTGTCTTCCCAGGGGTTACTCAAACATTTTTTAGAATTTTATTTTGATTAATCTATAGTGGTTTGAGTATATTTCTTCATCTAGCTTTTTAGTGGTAATCCTAGATGTTAAATGTAAATTATAGTATATCTGGTAGCAACATCTTATCAGTTTGAGTAAAATGTAGAAAACTTACCTCCTTTTGCATCCCTTTACTCTCCCTCATTTATAATATAATTGCTTTAAAAAAGTTCTTCTACACAAGTTGAAAACCACATAAAGCAATGTTAAAATTTTGCTTCAAATACAATTTAGAAAACTCAGGAGGAGAAGGAAAGGCTATTGCCTTTATTTGCCTGTATTTTTTAAATTGAAGTAGTCAATTTATAATGTGTTAATTTCTGTTGTACAGCATAGTGATTCATTTATACATATATATAATATATATATATTTCTTTTCATATATGCTTTCCACTGCTCTCTTTCATCTTCCTGATGTTTCAAGATTCTTTAAAAAAAAATTTCCTGTCTGTTTCAAGAACTTCTCTTAGCCAATCATTATTTTAGGATAGGTCTGTTGAAGGTAAACTCTTTCAGCTTTTTTTCATCTGAGAATGTCTTGATTTCTTTATCATCCTTGAAAGATACTTTCTCTGGATATAGAATTTTGAATCCTGAGCCTTTTAGCACTTGAAGAAAGATGTTATACCAGTTCCTCTGACCTCCATGGTTGAGAAATCTGCTGTCTTTTGAAGTATTTTTCCCAGATAGGTGAGGAAGTGTTTTTCTGTCTCTGCTTTCAAAATATTTTGTTTTTGGTTTTCAGAAGTTTGACTGTGATGTGTCTTGGCATGAATTTCTTTGGTTTATCCTCTTTGGGAATTACTCAGCTTTTTGCTGTAGGTTGATGTCTTTTACCAAGTTTGGGAAATTTTCAGCTATTATTTCTTCAGATACTCAACATCAATGACACAAATGTTCCATCTTTAATTTTAACCACATAGGATTCTGAGATTCTGCTCATTTTCCCTTCAGTCTATCTTATGTCTGTTGCTCAGGTTGGGCAATTTCTCTTGTTCTATATTCTTGTTCGCTGATAATTTCCTCTCTTCTCTCTGTTCTGTTGTTGAACTCATGCACTAAGCCGCTTAAATTTTGACTGTTGTATTTTTTAGTTCTAAAATTCCCATTTGGTTCTTTTTATAACTTTTGTTTCTTTGCTGAGATTTTCCAATTTTTTCCGTTTGTTTCAAGTGTTTATGTAAATTAAAGCATTTTTATGGTGGCAGCTTTAAAATCCTTGAGAGATCATTCCTATATCTGTGTCTTCTCGGTGTTGGCATCTGTTGATTGTCTTTTCTCATTTGAGTTGAGTTCTTGGTATGACAAGTGATTTCCAATTGTATCTGGTTCACTTTGGATATTGTGTTATAAGACTTTGGATCTTATTAAGTCATCTATTTTACCAGAATTCCTCTGGCCCTGTGTTGGTGGGAAGAGGGGAGTGATGCCTTGTTATTGCCAGGTGGAGCTTGGAAGTCCAGGTTTCCCATAGGCTCCCACAGACTCCACCCTAGCAGAGGATTTTGGGTACCTCATTACAGCTTGACAAGGGTGGGAGTCTAAGCTCCCCACTCAACTTTTGCAGATAGAGATAGGTCTGCAGCTTTTTCTGTATGTTTGGCTGGAATAGAGTCGTTATTGTATAGAAATTTTCTGTCTTGCTAGTCTTCCCCTTTCCTAGTCCTTTGGCTGGAGAAAGTAGGCTTTTCTTGGGGATTTTTTTCTGTCTTTGCCTGTTGCTGTTTTTGGATGTCTGGCTTCTCTAGCATCAAGTCTGGGATATAGGAAACAAACAACAACAAAATCCACTGAATTCATCATTGTGTCTTTCCTTGGGTTGCAAAGCCCAAGCTAGTCCTCCTTCTCCTCTACTTTTCAGAGTCTTCTTATGTTTCTTTAATTATGCATAATGTCCAGGATTGTACTTAGAAGAAAGAACAGGGAGAAGCATATCTACTCCATCTTGTCTTGGAACTGGAATTCTCCTTGCCGTTGACTCCAGAAAGCCCGGCATCGCTCCCTAGGACTCTGTGGCCTGCTGTACTGGTAGACATGACAGACGCTCCTGCAGAACTACTTCAAGTATGCAGATATAATAAAAGCTAAATATCGTTGTTTGTGGCCCTTTGCCATGCAGCCTGCTATCCCAGCAGAAACACTGTTGGTGGAATTTCTCCATAATGAGATAAGAGCTGGGGAGGGGGTGGTGCCACCTGTCCTATCTTACAGCCTCCTTGATTCTGGTGTGTCTTCCTCTAACAGGTGAAATACACATGGGTGGTCAGGAACATTTTTACATGGAGACCCAAAGCATGCTTGTTGTTCCCAAAGGAGAGGATCAAGAAATCGATGTCTACGTATCCACACAGTTTCCCAAATACATACAGGTAATATGGGGCTTTGTGGAGGGAACTTGGCTCATGGTTCCTGCCAGCAAAATATACCAAGAACAATTAGAGATAAAAATGTCATTTTAGAAACTGAAGGCTTTGGAGTAGTAATAGCCATACAAGTTCAAAACATTTAAGATAGTATTATGAAAGTTGTGGCCTTCTGTTCATGGATCTGTAACTTTAAAACCAACTATGAGATCAGTAGGTCTCTTTTGCTATACTCTTGGCACTGTTAACAATACAAAAAAAAAGATGACTGTAGTTAACACTGCTGCATTATATATAGGAAAGTTAAGAAAGTAGATCCTAGGAGTTCTCATCACAAGGACAAAAATTTTTTTTGCCTTTTAATTGTATCTATATGAAATAGTGAATGTTAATGGAATGTACCAGAGTAATCATCTCACAATAGATGTAAATCAAGCCATCATGCTGTACACTTTAACCTTATTCAGTGATATACGTCAATTATTGCTCAATAAAACTGGAAAAAAAAAACCCACAGTTTAAGAAAGGAAGGCTTGCCCTCCAAAACCTATAGTACCTAACTCACATGAAGCAATTAGGAAACAGTATTGGGCAGAATGCAGCCAAGTGCTGAATCAGCTAAATCAGAACTTGTAAATTTAGGTGGAAGAATTAAGAGAATGGAGGTTTTTCAAACACTAAAATCATCCAGGAAGTCCCATGAAGAAGAAGTCTGAAGTCTGGATTTATAGTGAGAGTGAGGTTTATTTAGGTGGTGAGAAGAGAGGCCATTTCCAGGCAGTTTCACACCAAGATCACATGCCACTCATTCATTCATTCATTCACTCGCCCCTTCTGCAAACACTTACAGCCTGTGTCCCATATACCCGGCAGCGTGCGTGTGAAGAAGGAGAAATAGCACGAAGACCACCCAAGCTGGAGTGGAGGACGCATCTGGGGGTGGCGAGTCTAAGCATCAGGGTGGAAGTGAGGGAAACAGAGCGTGGGGGTCTTGACTCAGGTCACAAGGAGCCAGGGCCATTACCAGCACAAGTAGGAATGTGTGAATGTGGAGGATGAGGCCTCTGAGAAGCTGGAACACTAAGAAGGGTCAGGCCAACTGCATTCCCGTCCTGTGCTGCTCCTTATCCCTGTGTGACGTTGGACCCATCACTTCATCCCTCTTGGGCTCCCCACCCATAAAAATGAGTTTTTAAGACTTAATGACCTCCAACATTAGGATGGCAAAGAAGGGCAAGACCTACATCATGGAAGACCCACTGGCCAACTTAGTCCAAATGGGAGGTGAGGAGTGCTTACGGCCAACTTAGTCCAAATGGGAGGTGAGGAGTGCTTACTCTCCAATGGTGACAGTGGTGTGTGGGGAAAAGACCCATCTGAGAGGTTTTGAAGGCAAGGAAATGTCACTGCTTCAGGAAACACATCCCTAGGGGTTAGTCTGAAAAGAATACTTTGGGTGTAGTTCATGGGGAAAATTTTTTAAATTTTATTATCACAAAGATACCTCATTGATATTGAAAGGACTACTTAATCTTAATGATAGTTTTGGCAAAACTATTGAGATCAGCATGGATGCCTGCTTAGGTTATTGGAAACCATCCCACTGTTTAGTATAACCACATAATCTGTGTGTCATGTAGACCATTAAGGAATCAAAACGTGTAAAGGCCGTCCCACTCCCTTGCTGCAGACGGGTTGGATTAATGAGAACTGTTATCATTCACAGGACATAGTTGCTTCGACCTTGAAGCTCCCAGCTAACAAGGTCATGTGTCATGTAAAGCGTGTTGGCGGGGCTTTCGGAGGGAAGGTGATAAAGACTGGCATCATGGCAGCCATCACCGCATTTGCTGCAAACAAGTAAGTGGAGAAAAACCTCTAAATAGACTAAAACTAAAATGAGGTTGTGCTGAATATTCTCAATATTGCAGTTAAGGCAGAAGAATCTGAGTCAAGATTATTTAAAATCACCTATAATGTACAAATACATAAACAAGCTGCCAGCTTGTTACAACTTCTTTATCTTACATTGTCAAACTACACACTGTAAAAACAAAAATGAGAATCAATTACTGAAAAGAATGAACACTACAGTGAAGAACATTATAATACCTGGAAAGCAGACAGAAAACAGATCCTGAAAGGGTGGGGTTACTTGTCCTCAGCACCTGTATGTATATGTAGGTCAGTTCAACCTGTTGAGGTAGATATTTACACCTATCTTTATTTCTATATCTATGTATATCTGAAAAGATACATATATATATGTATGTATAGAGAGAGAGAGAGGGAGGGATATAAATATAGATGTACCCCAAAAGGTGTGTGTGAGTGTGTGTGTGTATATATATATATACACACACATATATATATATATATATTCCTTAATTTAAATAGAAATTTTGCTTTTGTTTTGCTTACTTTTGTTTATAGAGCCATTTTCCTTTAAGGGTCTCAAAATATTACCATAGGAAATTGTCTTTGGAGTAGGCACATGTAGAAGACTTAATTTCTTTGCTAAGTAATATAGGTCAGTTCCTCTACCCCATGACATGAAAAGACCTTGATTCCAGCCCTGTCCTATGAGGGAGCACTTGGCAGTCGGACACCACCTGAATTCCTCCATTTGTCACCATCTATAATGTGGCCTTGGAACTGTTAGCCTATAGCAGGTTGTTGTCACAGTGAGAAATACCCCCAAAGCAATACCCTGGAGCCCCTGGCTCCCAAGAGCCCCGTCCCATAAGCAGTGAGTGCCAGGCGTGGTGCCCTGACCCAAAGGAAGAGGAGGCCACCAGGCATGCCCGAGAGCAGCACAGCCTGGGGTCAGAGAGTCGCTCTGTGGTTCAGTGTGTGTGTGTGTGGACCCCACCCGGGCTCTCACTAGGAGTTACAGAAACCCTGGTTAAAGTAATTTGGTAAGAGTTTACCTCTCTTGCTTTTGTTTGTTTGTTTTAGGCACGGCCGTGCAGTCCGCTGCATTCTAGAACGAGGAGAAGACATGTTAATAACTGGAGGCCGCCACCCTTACCTTGGAAAGTATAAAGTGAGCAGAAGCAGAAGGGGAGGGGCATTTACGCTGTGATTGTAACATTCCATACGCGCAGAGGGCGCCTTTTGGCTGCTCTCTAATGGGGAGTAACAATGCGCAAACCAACGAATCTCGCTTCTAGTCACCTTTCTATTCCTTGTGCCAATTACTGGCTGCTTCAATGAAGCTTTTCTGCTTTGCTCAAAGATGTCAGTTTATGAAAAAGTACTAGCTGGTATCAGCTGCTAGAAAGTGAATAACTGGAAAACATGTGAATATATGCATACATCCATGAAAATAGATCTGATAACCACACTATTCCCACAGAAAAAAAGAGGTAAAAACAGTCGTTTCCATAACAATAATGTTACGTGAAATTGCAATTTTTTGCCAACAGGTTCCTCATTTTTCAGTATCTCAAGGGTGTTTTTGTAGAACTCTGTCCCAGAAATTCCTAATTCCTAGGAAAATTTCCATAGCAGGAAATAATTATTCTTTTGTTTTGTAAGAAAGAAGTTTCCTTGTCAGAGTGGGCTAACTGCTCCAACAGACAGCGAAAAACGCTGAAGAACTTAGACCTTTATGATGTTGATTCTTGCTGAAGTGAAGCCAGTGTGATCAGTAGAGGGTGGGGGTAGGGGGAGAGGAGGAGAGGACTGTGCTGCCCAGCATCATTCACAGACTCAACATTTTCCCTTCTAGTAACACCACCATCATCCCTTGAACAGCATTGCCAAATACGGAAGCCACTAGGCACATACAGCTATTTAAATTTAAATCCACTAGATTAAATAAAATTCAAAATTCAGTTCCACAGTTGCATTATCTATGTTTCACGTGCTCAATAACCACCCTTGGCTAGTGGCTGCCACATTGGACGTGCAGATATAGAACATGGCCATCATCACAGAAAGTTCTAATGGATAGCACTGTCCTAAAGACTCTGCCTTCCACTGGATCTTCTGCAGAGGGCAGCAGACAAGGGAAGGGAAGGGAAGTGGCACTGAGTGTCATGTGGGAGATATTTTAAGCACCAGGCCTGTAAGAGGTGGTCCTTGCTCTATAATCTGCACATAATTAGCCAGAACTTTGCCAACTAACTGCAAGGGAGGCTGGGAAATGTAGTCTTTCTGCATGCCCGGGATGAAAGACAACAGGATTTGTTGAACACATTGCACCGTTTCCACCACAACTGGTGTACCTGCATACACATTGTTAGAAGATAACAGATGGATCTATTTCAACTTACATTCAGTCTAAGTTCTATTTTGAATCTCGTTTAGTTCAACAAAGACTTATTAGAGTGAACTTTGTCCTCAAGGACATTACATTTCAGAGGTTGAGGGGGATATAAGACTTACACATATGAAGTCCTTATGAAAACATAATAATCTCGGGTTCAAAAATGAGGGATGTATAACAAAGCTATGGGGAGAAATAAATATGAGTTAGAGTGTGTCCAGGGAACTTCTTAGAAAAGGTGAGACATAAATGACCTTCAAGAATGGATAGGCAACAATGGATTCCCAGGTGGTGGGAATAGTAAGAGCATGAATGCAGAGGTGGGATGCACATGGCATGTTTGACAGGGGCAGGAGTAAGGGGAGAAGGGGAATTAGAACACAGTGTGCTCACTGGAAAGTAGTGGAAAATAACATGGGTTGGGTTAGGGGATGCCAGACTCAGAGAGGCCTGAGAATCCCAGGATGGAGGGTTACACTTGATCTCATGAAAAAGAGTGAGACTGAGCAGGACCTTGGCCAGTCAGGTGTCATAACCAATCATGGACACTGGTAGGAGGAAAATGATGGCACTGGGCAGGGTGGCCAGGGGGGAGAGAGGGTGGAAGCAGGTGGACCACCAGGAGGCAGCTGATGCATTCAGACTTGAAGCATGCAATATTAAGAGGTAGAGGAAGAGATGGGCCCATGAGCTGTTATAGTATAAAATAAAATGGAACTTGATGACCAACTTGCCAAAGTGCAATGGAGAATAAAACCACAAACATGACTTGGAGGTTTCCCAAGTTGGAAGGAAGAAACAGTCTGGAGGGACAGTGATGAGTTTGTGTAAATGTGGGAGATGAAGTGACAACAGGACATTTAAATCGAATGGCTTTCATCAACATGCGACATTTTTGAAAAGATTGGACACAGTGTCACCAGTCCATTCTCTTTCCCCAGGCTGGATTCATGAACGATGGCAGAATCTTAGCCCTAGACATGGAGCATTATACCAATGGAGGTGCCTCCCTCGATGAGTCATTACTTGTAAGTGTTTTAATGAGCAAATTCACATTCTGGAAAGGCTTATATAAAATTATTTAATTCAGAAAAGTGTTCAATAGTTAAATAATATTTACTTATAAAAGTGTAAAGATTCTCAATGGGGGAGCAAGTTGCCACATGTTACTTACTGGTGCCCCCAGAGTGAGCCCAGAGATACTGACTAAGTCTGCATCTGTGTGTTAGCTCCTTGTTTTTCAGACTTAGAGCTCTTTTCCCAAATGTGAGCATTAAACCTTAATCTTGGCCCTGTTGGTATTTTGGACTGGATAATTCTTTTTGTGGGAGCTGCTCTGTGCATTATAGGATGTTTGAAAGTATCATTTGGCCTCTCCCCAGTACCTGCCAGTGGGACAACTACCTTCCAGTCTTAACAACCAGAAATATCTCCAGACATTGACAAATGTCCCAGGGAAGAAGAGAGAAAAATTGCCTCTGGTTGAGAACCAATGCATTAGACCAAATCAACATTTTCCCCCTTGTTTTCCATGATATTTTATTCATTATATTCTATAGACCCAGAGTTTAAGACCTGCTAGGACTTGTTTCCAAGGCCTTTGGAAATGTTTGAAATCTGGGGGGAAAATGCATTAGCTCTAATATGAAAATTAAAAGATAATATTTTCAAAAGAAAAAGTATTCAAATCCTTAAAAATTCCTTCACGGCAAAAATGCATTTAATTTGAAACATGGGTCAATTTTAGCATGTTTGATGTGATGTCGAGGGGGTCAGTCATTTCTGGCCTGGTTTTGGTCTGAGGTCTCAGGATGGTAAAGCAGATCCAGAAGGATGAAGATCTCATCGCATCAACTCTGGATTTCCACAGGTGATAGAGATGGGACTTCTGAAAATGGAAAATGCTTACAAGTTTCCCAACCTGCGCTGCCGGGGGTGGGCATGCAGAACCAACCTTCCATCCAACACGGCTTTGCGTGGGTTTGGCTTTCCTCAAACAGGACTGATCACCGAATCCTGTATCACAGAAGTTGCAGCCAAATGTGGGTTGTCCCCAGAGAAGGTAATACTGAATCTCACATACAAAAAGTGGTGAATTTTAGGGATGGGAGGGTCACTGGGGGGTCTTCATATTGAGGAATTCGAGGTCCACAGGGCCTACATGATTTGCCTGAGGTACCCAGCTAAATAGTTAATACTGAGCAGGACTTCAGAGTTCAGTGATCCTTGTTCTACTCAGGCTTCTCCTCAAAAATCCTGGAACACAAAGAATTTTAAATTTTTTTTTTTTAGTGGAGGTACTGGGGATTGAACCCAGGACCTCATCCATATTAAGCATGCGCTCTACTACTGAGCTATACCCACCACCCCCTCCCCTCAAAAATCCTGGAGACAGAGGGGATTGAGGAGTGAACACTGGATTCATTGTTTAGTCTCCATTGACTGGGGGTATAACTGCTACCAACAAGTTCTGTAGACCCTTCTTTCCCCTGCTTCCTTAGCATCTCAGGCAGCTGTCATCTGAGTCACTTAAGTTACAAAAATGGTCTCTGTTTTTTAAGTCTTGGCCCCAACTTCATTCACTAACATGCTCGGTTCCTTTCCCAGGATCCTGGAGTGGAGTTCGGGTGGGGACAATGGTGTGTGCTCTGCCCCCTTCTCCTCCCCTGTGCCTTCTGCTGTGGTGTTGGGCAGGGAGGAAGAGGGGGACCTGGGAAACAGACAGCATCTTCCCAGCTGGCTTCTCCCAGTGAGCTGTCTGTCCTCTTCTTGGTTAGATGGAGCCACTTTTCAAGTCTGCTGTCTCTGGGCTCCATTTCTGACAGGAGTCCCGGAAATCAGCGGTTTCCCACGAGGGTTAAATCTTCAGCTGACCCTCAGCTGGCACCTCACGCAGCATCCCCTGATGCCCACGCCTCTTTGCCCCATGCTGCAGCAGTCCCTGGAAAGCCCCAGTCCCTGATTCGTCTACCTTCTTTCCCCCATCTTCTTTGTGTCTCTTCTGCTTGTAGGGGTCCTGCCCCCTCCATTCCTGGCCGTCTCACCACAGCCTCTTTCCCAGATGTTCTGTCACACTTCGTAGCACAAGGAGGAAGATCTGATAATGACCTCCCTTCATCACCAGGGAAAATGGAAGAGAGAGTAGCCATCCTAAAAAACACCACCTTCCCCAAAAGGGCACAGCTCACTAACCTCCAGTCATCCTTCTGTAGTGATCTGGGAATCTTTCTTTTTTGGGGGACTGACAAGTATGTGTCCTTAATGGCCCTTGTCTGCTTGGGGTGATGGCTGGTCTCAACTGCTGAGTTTTCTCAGCTGAGATTGTGAGGTACCTGACCTTTTGTTCTCAACAGGGGACCCTAATCACCAGTTCTGGGAATTCAGGAAGATTTCTACTCAGTGCTTCAGACATCCAAAGATAGACTCTTTTAATTTGTTTTGCATCCTATTTGGGGTCATATTTAAACAAACTTTCACACTTTCGTGTTTGGAAGTGAGTGGTCTTCTCTTGCCACAGCATCTGAAAAATCCAAATCGTGTAGATCATGTAGCCTGGAATTGAAATTCAGCCTTACCTTTTAACAGATACTCACAGGTTCAGCTAGAATTAAGAATCTGCAGTGTCCCTGGACTGTGTTGAGTCATAAAAGAAATAAAAGGAAAGGATCCTTCCTTTGAACTCACACAACAGCAGCATAGAAAGCATTTAAGTGCTAGCATATTTGACAGGGGCTCTGACTAGAGGAGTGTTCGGTGTTGGGAAAGGCTTCAACAAGGAGTAGATTGAACTCAGTTTGGGTTTTCTAGAATGAGCAGAATTTGATTAGGAGGACAGTGGGTAGAAGAGGCTATGGCTGCCTTCCCCTCCAGCTCTGTCAACCTCCTGCCCTTTTGTAGGTCCGAACGATAAACATGTACAAGGAAATTGATGAAACACCCTAC
This sequence comes from Vicugna pacos, assembly GCF_048564905.1. Lineage (NCBI taxonomy): Eukaryota > Metazoa > Chordata > Mammalia > Artiodactyla > Camelidae > Vicugna > Vicugna pacos. The sequence goes on along the minus strand of NC_132991.1, from coordinate 70,193,737 downwards.
AAACAAGAGATTAATGCCAAGAACCTGATCCAGTGTTGGAAAGAATGTATGGCCATGTCTTCCTATGCCCTGAGGAGAGCGGACGTGGAAAAATTCAACTCGGAGAATTACTGGAAGAAGAAGGGGCTGGCCATGGTCCCCGTGAAGTTTCCTGTTGGCCTTGGGTCAACAGCTGCTGGTCAGGTCAGTTCGATCAAAAGGTGTTGGGGAAACTTTCCATTAAGGTGGACTGGCCATTTGATCGCAGTACCTGATAGTAAAGCTTCCCCAGAGTGGTGCTCCAACTAGCTTTTCTCCAGAGGAGACAGGAGCTACTTTGCCCATGACCCCAGAATTGGTGACAAGCATTCTTGCTGGGAAATCGGGAGACCTGGCATCTACTCCTGGCGTCGAACAGCTGAGTCAGTTCATTCTGGGGCCATTCAAGTATAAATTAAGAGTGGGACCCGATGACCCCTCAAGACACCTCTTCAGCTACTGTGATTCCATGTCACTGGATCAGGATATAGACACAGGAAGCTGCAAGGCACTCGGTGCCCCTCCCCCTTTTGGTGGATTGGGGTAAACCAAATCCAGAAAAGTAAATCACTTAAGAAATTTTTTGAAACACTGTCTTAGGAGATCTTCTGTTTATAGCTGTTACAAGTATGAAGGAGAGGACTGAAAAATATCTTCTTGTTATTTATTTTCTTTAACTGATTAAATAAATTCCCTGCTCAGTTGCTAAATCTCACCCCTTCATTCACCAAGCAGCTGGTGTTCTAGTTCATTTTACAGCAAGGATGTGGAACCCCATTACCTATGTTCTCACATACGTGTGTGTATGTATACATCTGTGTGGATGAGGTGTCAGAACCCTCAGAACTGTTGTCACAGCGCTTTGTGGAGTTCACACCTTTGGCTGAGCTGGGAAGAAGGCACGGCAGGTGCGCTGAGTGCTGACAGACTAGGGATAGAGGGGGTGGGACTGTGCGGGGCACAGGAGGAGGAACGGTCCTCCCCCTTCCCACACCCAGCGCTCACCCATCTTTCCTGGTTCAGCTTCCGTGTAGTCCTCAGAACGTTTTCCTGCAACTTCGATTGTAGGTGGGTTGGCTCAGAGGAGCATCATTACATTACAAGTGGTGATCTCATTGGAGCCCTCCCATTCTCTCTGGTTTATGAAGGCCAAACAACATAGAGCCATTTAGTCATTGGTGCACAATTTACTCAGATGAGGGAGAAAGTCAAGAGGCTGTGGTTGAGGAATAAAGGCAAAAACCAGGTTGCTAAAAAAGAAAAGAGAGGAGAACTACCACTAGAAAAGGGTTGGTGAGCAATGAATCTTGGATACAGTTTTGAGGGGTAAACTGATTAGCTGGCAGCCAGCAAAGAGGCCATTCTGGGCCATCTGTCCCTGAGGACATCCGTCAGAATTATGGGGAAAACAATTCCCAGTGTTTACGAATCTTCTGGAAACTCTTAGGCGTTAGGCTGTGGGTAGACTGGGCAGGCTGTCTCTGTTCAGTGGTTGCCTTTACTTAACATCTGGCCTCCACAGTGGAACAAGTCTGTCCCATTTTCCCCATCAGAAATCTCTCAAAATGGAGATAAAAAATAACGGTAATTACTGAGCACCTACTATGGTTAAGTCCTTTCAGATTTTGTCTCATTCAACCCTCAGGGAAACCTACAGGCTTTGTAGCCTCATTTTAGTGATGAGAAACTGAGGCACAGCGAGCTTAAGTAAGTTGCCCAAAGTCCCAGGGCTGGGGAGAAGTGGGCTGAGACTCGGGTCTCTAAGGCCCCAGAAGCTGTGCTTTTGTCGGCTGCATCCAGCCACCTTCCCCAGCACCTTCGGCGGGGGATTGAGATGGGATTCAGCTCAGCCAGGAATGACCTGGATGACAGTCAGCAGCACAACTTGGTTCTTAAAGGCTACCGAGGAGCTCCTCCCACCTCACCCCCTCTTCCCATCCTCGCCTGGAAACCAGCTCTGTGCTTAAAACATTTGCTTAGGGCTGAATCGAGGAGTTTGAGATCAGTCAAGCTGCTTTCTGAAAGCCAGATGCTGACAGCCTCTGTCCTGAAGCAACCCAAATCAAGGAGGGGGCTAGAACCCCTGTGTGTGTGAGGCCCCAGGCTGGGTGCTTTGCAGTCTCCCACCTGATTTAACCCCTGTCTCCTCTGTCGGGTAGGTGTGATTCTGGTTCATAGAAGGGGAGCTGAAGCCCACAGAGGTTTGCTCTCTTGCCCAAGGACATTCAGTTAGTGAGTGGCAGAACAAGGACTTGACCTCAGAACTGTGCTCCCAACAGCTGAGGGTGTCAAACATACCTCACCTCCATTATATTTAACTCCTGGACGGGAGCATTAACCTCTGTATTCCCAGTGCCTTTGTACGGCACCTGGCACAGAGGAGGAACTTAAATGTTTGAATGGCTGAGACACTTTGGGAATCTGTGGGATCCGAGCAGACTTCTCACCAGCACCAGCAGCCATAGCTTGAGGATTTAAATTTCACAGACTAAGTTCCCAGTTTATATTGGAGAACCATCTGTTTCCGCACCCTGGTTTTGCTAATTTCTGATTTCATAGATGCAGCTTTGTGGAATTATCTTTTGTGGCGCTGACAATGAACCATCCAGTGGTGCCACTTAACTGAACCAAATTTGACATTTTAAATGGCCCAGGGAGATTGCAGCAGCACATGGGACAAATTACTCAGCGGTCTCTGATAGAAGAGCTGCCCTGGACGCACAGGCAGAACGCTGCCACCAGCTAGGTCACGCGATGGAGGAAATACACAACCCACTGTAATTGTAGCTCAACCACATGTCCCGGTGACAAATTCCACCCACAAGCGACTTCTCAATTGCTTGCAGAGCCAAGGAGGCTAAATACAGAGTCTACAAGCTTAAGAAACAGATGGAATGGCGATGCTGTTGCCATTTCATTGCTCAAACTTGTATTGAGTACTTACTACATGTGAGGTACCATATTGCTTTGCAAGGGAAGCCTTAGGACATGCGCTTTCCTCTCAGGGGGCTTACATTCCCACCGAGTACAAAGAAGTGCCATGGAATGAAGCCCAGCTGCAGCCATTGCAGCTGGCGTCACCTGCTGTCTGCTGTACAACCCCAGGGTGGCCAGCTCCAGGTGCTCTGTAGAGGACCCTGTGTTGTTTTGAGAGTAAATGGCCAGGAGCACAAAACAGTGTTTGCAAGACTGATGTGTCAACAGGCAGTAAAACACATTGTTGCATCTCCTCGAGGCCCTTGGGTATGATTATTGTGGCCATGCCGTCTTTCTTAAGTTTCCAAGATTCTCCCTTGGGCTGCAAATGTATGTGCCTTTGACCTCAGAGAGAGAGCCCCCATGTCCCCATTTTCTCAATACATCCCTAGCTTACACCTGCTGACCAGGTGAATAGAGCCCGTTTTCATGGTCAAAGTACCTTACTTGGAATGATAGAGCCTTTTATTTGTCATTTGCTGGAGCTGTGTGAACCTTTGGATGCCAATAAAGAGACAGTTTTCCAAGAGTGGCCTGTGGGCCACAGGAGGCTCTGAAGGTCCTTCTGGTGGACAAAGAATCGATCTAGGAATGCAGTCCTTTCCTTGGTCGTATCTGGTGATTGACACACAAGTCCATCCACTTTCACTCCTAATCAAAGTTGTTTATAAGTCATCTGAGTGAGTAATGCAAGACTTACTAAAATTTTAGCTTCATTAAATGGAAATGAGCTGTTACCAGAATTTCTTGAAGACCTGCCTTTACAAATCTTAGATTATTATGCCACTCTGTATAGAAGCTTAAATAATAAGAAACCTAACTGACAGCTTTCAGTGGCCCCTGGCTGGCCCAGACCACATCGAAGAGGTTAGCACTTCCCAGTTGAGCAGCTGCAAGGTGTGCCTTGTGGAGTCCCTCAACCACAGTGGAACCATGAGAAGCGTTTTCTCTAGGATCGTTTGCTGTTAACATTGCTCTTACTCTGGAGACTGAGAGTGAAGAAGCCATTCATGTTTTCTGCAATCGCCGGGGACATCTCAGTCTCCCGGGCCATCTCTGTCTCCCGGGCCATCTCCATACCCACAAGTGTAGCACAAACAGACTTGTCAAGAAGACACATTCTTATTGATCATAAAACACAATAGCTTGGGGTCTGGGTGTTTCTGATTACAGCAGCCTTTAATTCTGTGTTAGCCATTCGGTTCCTCCTGGATCCCTGTGGGGAGCTGTACAGTTAGAAAAGATTACTTCCAAGTTCTCTTCCAACTTTAAAGCCCTGTAATTCTGGGCCAAGATGATTAAGGGTGGGCTTAGCTCATTCTGCAGCAAAAAAGTAATGTCTATCTGCCCTCTCTTATTTGGATTTTTATTTTTGCTTTTCTATAACACATCTACAACTATGGGGATGTGTGTTCACATAAACAAGTCTTTTCCCTTTCGCCCAAACTATCTATACTTAACCGTATATTTAAACCTGATACCCTGTCTAAAACCTCCTCCCCTAAACCTAGATTGTAGATCCATTCTGGGTCGGGGGGATCCTTGAAGGCACCGGTGCACTCAGCTGTCCTGCTCAGGAAACGGTAGCTTAAGTAGCAACTGAGTCCTGCCCCAGACTTGCAGCCATCCAGCGGCAATCTGACCTCTTGCGGGGTAATTATGAGGCAGCACCTGCCCCAGCCTCGCCCTGGCTCTGCTCAGTGCTCTCAGGGCGATGGGGAAAGTGCCTGTGTGTATTTTGGCAAGAGATGAAAAAGAGGGGATTGTTTCCACAGAAAATGTTTTCTAATTGACAAAACATATGATAATATCAATCAAAAAGGTCATTGCACTGGATAAAGAAGTTGCATATATGTATACAATGGAATACTACTCCACCATAAAAAAGAATAAAATAATGCCATTTGCAACAACATGGATGGATCTGGAAATCGTCATTCTAAGTGAAGTAAGCCAGAAAGAGAAAGTAAAATACCATATGATATCGCTTGTATATGGAATCTAAAAAAATGACACAAATGAACTTATTTATAAAACAGAAACGGACTCAGACACAGAAAACAAACATATGGTTACCAGGAGGAAAAGGGGATGGGAAGGGATACATAGGGAGTTCAAGATTTGCATATACTAACTAATATATATACAATAGATAAACAAGTTTGTACTATGTAGCACAGGGAACTATATTCAATACCTTATAGTAACCTATAATGAAAAAGAATATGAAAATGAATATATGTATGTATATGTATGACTGAAACATTGTGCTGTACACCAGAAACTGACACAATATTGTAAACTGACTATACTTCAATTTTTAAAAAGTAAAAAAAAAACCAAAAAACAAAACAAAATAAAGGCCATTGCAACTGTTTTCATCTCTTTTGCTTAGGCTGCTGCCCTGGTCCACATTTATCTAGATGGTTCTGTGCTGGTGACTCATGGCGGAATTGAAATGGGGCAGGGGGTCCACACTAAAATGATTCAGGTAAGAAGGTAGATTATTGGATTAGGTTGGATGTATGCTTGAAGGTATGTATACGGGAGGGAGACTAGGAATGTCTATTTTCTGTTCCAAAATAAAAAGGGTAGGAGACTTCAGCTTTAACTGCTTCAGTTGCTAAGCTACTCGCAGAAACTGAGTAAGCAAGCAAGTTTTGTAACTGACCCTCCTTATTCTTTAAGGATGTAGCCTCTGGTCATCTTATTGCTAAAGAAGGTTGTATGGTCATTTGCTGTGTTCCCTTAGATATGTTAACAAGTCGGTTGTCTTTTTTGAACATTTGCTGGGCAATAAAAAGATGTATGAATTCTGATGTATTGCATTATACATTGCCCTTTTTATAGAAAGGATTCTGAACAACTGGTAATATAAAACACATTTGGTATTTCTCACCAGACAACAGTTTTCCTTTGGCTCAATTATTTTAGAATAATTTTTAGCTACTGTTTCTGTTTTGCTCATCATTGTAATACATATAATACATATATACAGATTAAAAAGCATTTGAAAGGCAAACTTAAAAAAAAAAAACCCTGCACCATTCCACCACTTAGCAATGATCACTGTTTTGGGATCTTTCTATTTTAACTTCTTTTCTTTTTCAAAAATCGCTAGCATTCTGTTTATATAATTTTATGTCCTGTTTTTTCCACCTATTTTGATATAAAGTGAGCATTCCCTCTTGTCATTAAGAATTCTTGGCAAATGTGATTTTTAACGCTGCATGTAGTTGTCTGTATGACTTACTTAACCATCCCCGATTGTTGAACACTTCAGTGAACATTTTTGTCCATAAACCTGTGATCAAACCAATGATTACTTTGTAAAATAAATTCCCAGAAATGGAATTACCGGGTCACTGAATATATCTTAAATCACTTGACACATATTACCGAAATGTTTTCCAGAAAATATCCATCACATTATACCACTAACCAACACTGTATGTTACGGATTGTTTAAAAAATCTTAGATAATTTGATAGTGAAGGTATCTCATGATTGCTTTAATTTGCACTTTTCTGATTACAGAGACACTGAATATATGTTTTCTTTCATGTTATCACTCGCTTGAGAATTGTCTGGTCATACCTTTCCCCCTTTCCGGGGTGAGTCTTCGGTGTTTTCCTTATAGGACCACCAGAAACGTTTCTGTTGTAAGCCTTTGTATTTGGGTAGACAGTCTTCTGAAAGCCAGTGATGGGGGAGGGCTCTGTATGCCTATGCCCTTGTCGCAGTGGTGGGCAAACTATTAAGCCTTTATACCAGCAGGAAAGAGGAGCGTCGGGGACCGTCGGGGACCAGTTGAAACTAGTAGTATGCTTTTGCCCCATCGTTAAACAGAAAAGAAGAACACAGGAGCCAGCTAAGTCCTTATGTTGGCCAGTGGCACTGGCACCTTCTGCCTCTGGGCTCTCGCCTTGGTGCTGCTGCTTTAACAAGGCCATCAGCCTTTCTCAGAAGCGCTCTTTTCCTGGAGCATCTCCAGAAATGTGGATAAGGCTTCTCCTATCTGATGAAGTCAGCTTTGCTAACATTTTGCAGTGCAGCGTAGGAGAGGCCTCAAAGGTGTTGATTTCATGATGACGAAGACGGGAAGCATTTCTTCCTGCCTTTGCTCGGGGCCCCGCCTCCTCTTTCTGGTGCTATTGCACATAAGAAAGTCAAAGAAAAAGAAAGTATGCTCCGGGCGAGGGGTCCAGACTAGCAACAGGGTTTTTAGACTTGAGGAACTTTTCGTGGCTAGAGAATTTGTGGTTCTGCTGTTTGTCCCTGTTTGTCGTGCTTAGGAGGGCTTCACACACATTCTGTATGTGGGTATGTGCGTGGGTCTCTGATGAACCAAAGAAGAGTAGAAGAAGATCTCTCCTAAAATCCAGGTGGCCAGTCGTGAATTAAAGATGCCATTGTCCAATATCCACCTGCGCGGAACAAGCACGGAAACCATCCCTAATACGTATGTCTCTGGAGGGTCCGTGGTGGCTGATCTCAATGGACTGGCAGTAAAGGTAAAAAACACTCCGATAGCACCCAAATCATTAACCCCATCAAGGCTGGAGCTCAGAAGGTGTTGAGTATCAGTCCAGTCCTTGTCTCTTTCCCACACACTCTGGGGGGGAACCACACCTTCTCCCAGCCCAGGGCTCGGTCAGTGCACAGCACCCGGCTGCTCTCCTGAGTGGGAGATGCCACCTCCTTTCTCCCTCACTCCTGACATCTCACTGGTCCCCAAGTCCTATCCATCCTACTCAAAAATGCCTCTTTCCAGTTCCCTGGTGCAGTAACACGGCTGCTTTTGTTTGGACTCACACCTCTTGCCAGGACTGTTGCAAGGCTCTGTCTGTCCACCCGTTTCATTGCCTTGTTTACTCGGGCTTCCTGCAGCCAGAGAACAAGCTTTCCCACAAAATACATCTGACCTAGAAGGGAGGATATAGCCCCGTGTTAGAGCGCATGCTTAGCATGCATGAGGTCCTAGGTTCAATCCCCAGTACCTCCATTCAAAAATAAATTAAAAATAAAAAGGTAAATCTGACCATACTGTGCTTAAAAATGGTGGCCGGTGGTTTGCCAACAGTTTTTCCATTAAGTCCTGACGTCTTAGTGGGTCTTACAAGGCCCCCGTCCTAGTGGTCTGTCTTTAAGACCAGCTCATGCTTTACCCCTACGCCTGTGAAACCTTTCACATCACCTCTCGTATGTTGGTCTCTCCCTTTTCCATGTTCTGTGGACCTCTCAAATAAACCTATGTAATGGTACATATCATATGGTTTTGAAATTGGTGTTTGCATGAATCATAATTTTAACTAAAAAATAATCCCTAGGATGCTTGCCAAACTCTCCTAAAGCGCCTTGAACCCGTCATCAGCAAGAATCCTCGAGGCACTTGGAAGGACTGGGTGAGATTCACTGTTACTTTGTGTTTTATGTTAGAGAAAAGAAAGGAGAGGGGAGAATGAGAGAGATGTGTGGATTAAATATCAGGAGAAAGGGCACATGAGCAGGTGCTGGTGATTAGCAGGCCGTTGGCGCTTGGCACGTGGAGGTCTTAGCACAGCCTGGTGGAGGGGCTCTTACATCTGCAATCATTCTCTCTTAGAGAAAGTGATGGCTCTTCTGTCCAGAACCCTTGTTTTAAGCAAGAATTAATTACTGTTTCTTCCTATAGGATCCAGATATTTTCTAGATAACAGGTGTAAACCTCTTTGTTCTCCTTTTTTTGAGTTCAGCTGTTCCTAATATTGGAAGATAACACTAGAATCCTCCTATAAAAGTAAAAATCATATAAGCACTCATTTAGAAATAGAAAACTAAGCCATTTGGATATATATTCAACGGTCAATAGTAGGCACTAAATGGAACAGAAATAGTCAACTGCTTCCTTTTGTCTGCTTTCACTCTAGCTCCATTCTAAAGTCAGCTAGAAAACTTTTCAGAATAATGGACTCCAAAGTACTGGATGCTGTGGAATGGATATCACTGAGGGCTGGGTGTATGTGTCATGCTGACAGTTCTAGAATGTCACATTGAAAGCATTGGTCTGGAGGAAATAACATTTAGGAGGTCTTATTAAGAAATGGTCCTGCTACTCCACAGAGTTAGGACTCATTCTGTAATTCAGAGTTACGGGAGCTCTCAGTCCTCTCTGGGCATATTTCTGCCCTCTGCCCAGTGCTGCGCTGGCCCAGGAAGGCTGAGAGATTCTGGTTGGAGAAAGATGGAGAGAGAGACGGTGCAAGAAAGGCAGGCCTCCACCATCATGAAATGCTGCACTCAGCCCACTTTCTTCTGTAATAGGTGCACTTCTCACCTTTTTCTTTCTCAGACTTGGAGACTTGGACCTAAACTGCATTTTTTTTGTGTATTACCCAACTGTGTACAGTGCAGAGTCAGGAGAACTTTTGGTGTAAATGGTACAATTTAGCAAGATTATACCCCTTTCCTAAGAGTGTTATGGAGACATGATATTAAAGTTAAACATCTGAGCAGCCATTGTTTCCTGAAATGTTCCATGTTAATAGGCTAAGTCTTTCCAGATGACCGAATAAAATTCCTCATGAGCAAAACATGTGTTGCCGACAATAGCCAGTCTATAAGTGTAACATACCATGGCAGTCATTTATTATGATGATGTTCATTTAACGAATGCTGTTCCTTCAAGCAGTAAACCACAGATGCCTATAGAGATGGAAAATGCTGAAAGGAATAAATTAATCTTGGTCCTTCCTAGTTATTGCTACTGACAGCTTTATTTAGCACATAGTAAAATTAAAATGGAAGTCTCAGATGATTCTTACTTTAAACATTTTTATTGCATCACGTTTCCTCTTCTTTCACAGGCACAGGCTGCTTTCAATGAAAGCATTAGTCTTTCAGCTACTGGATACTTCAGGTAAATAGTCCTTTCAACCGCATGCTATGGAAAATAGTGGTGTCTTGAGGGAACATTTCGTTTCTATTTGCAATTCTGGCAAAAAAAAATGATTTTGTACCTTCTGTTAACCCACTATTACAAAGAACTTTTAGCTACTACTTAATCCAAATGTCCCCCAAAAGGCTTTTGTTGGGAAAAATAGACACACAAGTAAAATACAGGTGAACTGATGATTAAAATCATACTAGGTAGCCCTAGAGTAACTCTGGGGTTACTACTTGGAATCCACAGCAGTGATTGACCTTCTGTTGAAAACTCAGTGTGTCCCTTAAGTCAAGAAGCGAAGGTAGGGGGATGCAAATTAAACCCATAATAAGATAAATATCATTTCACACCTGCTAGATTAGCGAAAGGTAAGAAACTGGACAGTAACTATGCATTGTCAAGATGTGGAACAAGTAGAATTCAGACACCTTGGGAAAAAATTTGGCAAATTATTTTGATGGAGAATGAAAGCCATCAGAGAGCAGAGTGGTATAGAGAGTCATACCTGGTTTTTTTCTCTTCGCCAGTTGTCCTGGGAGTCCCACCTCCAGGCTGGAGGGAGCAGAGGAGAGAGGGGTAGAAAGTGCTGGCAAGCCGCTGGCCTATGCTCCTCTGCTACCATGACAGTTTTTGGTGTCCCTTTAAGGAGAGTTGGGAACAGAGCAGGCCGTGGAGCCTGAGGGAGAGACCAGAGTAGTGACAAAGAACAAGAACTGAAGGGGATGATCCCTGGCACAGAAGGCTGAATCCTGGAGCCAGAAAGACAGATGAACCAGCAAGTGTGCAGCTTTGCTGCAGTGTTTGGTGTAAAATCCAGGTGGAATTCCCTGATGACAGTAGGGTTACATGACCCAACATTAGCCAAAATCAATAGGGTAAATAACTGTAGAGTCAGCAGTTAACTTCCAAGCTTCAGGAGTCACTGGTAGGGAGTGGTTGGATATTTTTATCAGACAAATCAAGTTTAAAAAGAAAGGTGAATATTTATTCAAGAGGTTTATTGCATGCATTATGAGCTGTACGTTACTCGTCTGGTTTGCTGTGCCTACAAATTAAGTTCAGCTCCTAATAAGCCTGTTTAATCACGGTGGTCTGCAGTTAGGGGACTTGATCACTTAACATGAATTCCTCAACAACTCTGTTTCCTCCAGGGGTTATGAGTCGGACATAAACTGGGAGACAGGCGAAGGCCGTCCTTTCGAATACTTTGTTTACGGAGCTGCCTGTTCCGAGGTTGAAATAGACTGCCTGACAGGGGCACATAAGGTCGGTACCCGTTGGGAAGGTCTTCAGGTTGAACTCTAGACATGGCTATTTTCCGCTTAGTCCATCTGTCTGAGCACCAGAGAGGCACCATGTATTTGGCCTGAGGATAATTTCTCTCCATTACGTGAAGAAAATAGAAGCTCTGCAGTTGCTTTGGGCTGTGGTTGCTTCCATGAAAAACAGCTGGCAGCCTCTCTTCTTTGCATCCCCTGCCCTTTAAAGTGGAATTGGGAGGAGAGTGTAGCTCAAAGTAATAGAGCGCATGCCTAGCATGCCTGAGATCCTGGGTTCAATCCCCAGGACCTCCTCTTAAATAAATAAATAAATAAACAAATAAATAAACAAACAAATAAATAAATAAATAAATAAATCTGATTACCTTCCTCTCCCCTCTACAAAAAATAAATAAAATGGAAACAGGAAAAGAAAGTTTTCTTTTAAGAAAGAAGCACAACCTACAGGGGGCTTCCATGTAGACGTGCCACCAGTCCTGGCCTCCTGTGTGAAATGCCATCACGTGACATTTTTGAAGTATTTCATCATCAGTATCTACCATATGCCCACAGGCACCAAAGGCCAGCCGAGGGAGGGTAGTAGCCAGCTTTTGGTATCTTTTATCCAGCTAGGTCCTGCTTTATAGATAGTTTAAGAGCGTGTTTTTAAGGAACGCTGTGAGAAGATACCCACACAGATTGACATGCACACACAGATTCTGTCTCTCACACACACACACACACACACATACCTGCTTCAAGAACTCAGAATTTCTCCCCTTTGTAGCTGGGCCTTTGGGAGTAAATTAAGCCACTTGCCACTGTCAGTAAAAATAAATGATCATTGATAGATTAAATGAGACTGTGATACCTCCACAACTGTCATGTGATAATCTGCCCAAAACCTACCCAGAGGCGAGCTCTAGTTCTTGCTAGTTCCAAGACTGTGATCGGATGTAAGTTTTCACTTAATCTGTCTCCAGCATGTATGTTTTTAAACTGGAGTTAGCCTAATCTTTGAAATCACATACACTTTTAAGGAACCTGTCCATTCAAGCGTCTGGCTTGTCTGGGTTCTGACTCAAACCGGATCACTTTGGGGGAGCTTTGGACTGGGACAAAACAGTGATGGCGCTAAGCGTAGTTTTCTTGCTGCGGTAGCTGTCCTGCCTTAGGGAGCTCAGTAGAAAGTTGTCTCATCCTAACTGATTTCTACATCCTTCTGCCCTCAAAGAAAACGTTGATGGAAACTTAATCACTTGGATTTCTGATGTAATATATGTGCCTTGGCCTTGTTAAAAGCCAAGAACAAGGTAATAATGAGCCTTAATGTGAAATGTTAAGGTGGTGTGTTCTTGTGATTTATTTCAACAATCGTAAGAAATGTGTGAAATAGCATTTTTACAAATGTCCTCGTGAAAGCTAGATCTGTAGCCCAGGTTAGGTATCACCCTGAGACAAAAGCCATCATGTGACATCCCACCAGGGGACCTTCCTGAGGCCTGTTTTTCAGAAATTCTCTTGTTGTTGATAGAATTGCTCTTATTCCTGCAAAATGTCCCTCCCTTTGAATCTACATCTATATATTAGTTACTTATCATGTGTAACCAATTACCCCTAAACCTGGCAGCTGAAAAATAACATTTACTAGCTGACACCATTTCTGAGTGTCAGGAATCTGGGAATGATTTGTTGGAGTGATTCTGGCTCTTGATCCCTCATGAGGCTGCCGCCAAGCCATCAGGGGGGCTACGGTCATCTCAAGTCATCTCAAGGCTCCATGGCGGCTGGAGAATCTGATTCGAAGCTTCATTCTAAGATTCTGAGCTCCTGGTTGTTGGCAGGAGGCTTATGTTTCTCACTGGCTGTTAGCCAGAGGTCTCCATTCCTTACGACATGGGCTTCTCTGTAGGATGCTTCAGTGTCCTCAGGACATGGAGCTGGCTCCCCTAAGAGGGACTGGTCCAAAGGGAAAAAGAGAGAATGAGCCAGTGAGACTGAACTCGAGACAGAAGCAACCATCTTTTTATTTGTTTGTTTCTCTTTTTTTTCTTTTTAAAATTATTTATTTTTTTTTATTTTATTGTCCATTGAAGTGTAGTTATTTACAATCTTAGTTTCAGGTGTGCAGTGAAGTGATTCAGTTATACATATATATACATATATATTTTTTCTTTCCAGATTGTTTTCCATTATATTTTATTACAAGAAATTGAATATAGTTCCTTATCTAAAAAAAATGATACAAATTCTATTTACAAGCCACAGTCTTACATAACCTCATCTCAGAGTGACGTGCTGTCACTTCTGCCATATCTATTGGTCACACAAACCAGCCTTGGTTTGTGTGGAGTGTGGTGGTAGAGCGTAGGTGACTGCATGAGGATGTGAATACTAGGAGTTGGGGGTCATTGTGGGCCATCTTGAAGGCTGGCTACCACAGCCTAGAAGCAGTCTCTCCAGCCCTGTCAAACGACAGTGACAAACAGCAGTAAGTCCACGCTTGAAAGCAAAATCTTCACTAACACTGCAGACATGAGACACCTCCTCTCACCTCCAGTTGAGGCCCCTGGTCGCCTGGAACCCCAGCCTTGCTAACTGGTACCGGAGAGAACTTTACAGTTCACTGTGCCTTTAAGTAAGAGAAGTGCGTGCCCGAGTTTTATGAGACTTAAGCATTCTAGATCACCATCCGATTTTCTTAAGAAAAATGTTAGATGAAAGTCCCAGGTCAAATAAGGAAACTCTTGGGTTTCCTTTGTTCCATTAATAATTGTAAATAGAATCTGTCATGACAAGAACCACATGTCCTATGAAAGAAGATACAGATCTGGTACAGAGCAAAGGTGTCACCGGCGACCTGGCTGGGCCCGCCGTCTTCCTTCTCACTGGTAGGTTGTCAGGGAACTTTTGGTCACCACGTTGTAACGTTAGATTTATTCTCTCCTCTGCTTTAAAAAATAAACAATCTAAAATAGCAGATAACAGACTTCTTAGCTCATGTACCCTGAGTTCTGAGATTCAGTAAATGTCGCCCCGCCAGTGGACTCTGAATGTGGGGCTGTGCTGTAGCCACAGAGTTTTGCAACAAGGATCAGGAGGCCAGAGACATTGCCTGTTTTCTGTGGCCTACGTTCTGTGTGTGGTAGTGGATTAAACTCAGTATGTTACATCTCTCAGCCAGAATCAAAGTCCAGCAAATATTTTCCCTCCTATCGTTTCCAAGAAAAAAAAAATCAGTGCTTAAGCTGGTTGAGTATTTTATAACTTTGAAAGTTACACATAGTAAACTTTGTGACATAATAAAACCTTGTTGTTTCTCTCTCCTGAAATGTAATGTGACCCAAGAAAAGGTTCCTCACCAATACCACCCTGACAGGAACCGCTTCTCAGCTCTCTCTCCCCAAGCTGTATTCATTAAACTAAACATTTTTACTTTCTTGTTACTAGAACATCAGAACAGACATCGTCATGGATGTTGGTTGCAGCATAAATCCTGCCCTTGACATAGGCCAGGTATGTGGAACCTATCGGCCTCACTTCCTGTGTGTAAAAGTCAAAACTGCTGGGGGACCTGCTAGGAAAACGTCCCGTTGGCTTGTTCATCTTACTTTTCTACCCCTTAGTCAGAATCTTTCTATTCAGGGCAGCCACAGAACTCAGATTTCTTACCATCTAAAAAAGGGAAGGGAACAAAGGTGTTCTGGGTGGATTTTGAAGAAACGTATGGTCTGACTAGGGAGCCGGGGAGCAGGCCTAAGTCTAGGGGTGACGAGGTGAGCCCACACCTGTGGGCTGGAAGAAGCACGCAGTGCTGAGTGCTGACCGGCTCTGGCTTCAGGGGGTGTAGCGCTGGGCTGAGAGAACAAACGCCAAATTGTTACAGCAGCCGCGATCGATGGGTAGCCTGTTTTGCCCGCAGACATTTTGTTTTTGATTTGAAGTAATTGACCGGACTGAAAAATCGCCTGCTGTTTTACATGAATATTCAGCTGTCTAGCATCTCCTGGAAACAGGAAATTTGCCAACACTGGAGCCACATTTCCACGAGGAAAAGTCGATTGGCTGCCTCTTTAGAGTCACACACTCTCTGGGAGCTTCTCTCACTTTCCTCGCCTGCCTCAGCCCCTGTGGGCAGTTCAGCTCCCTACTCCCTACTTCCAGTTGAGAGCATCACCAGAGGGCCTCAAATGGTGACATCGATGGGAGAAGGGAAAGGATGTAATGGCTGGAGAAGTCAAAGCAGGCTTCAGGGAGGAAGTGGTGTGGACCAGGCAGTCAGGGTTGGAGCAGGAAGAGGCATTCTGGGTGGGAGACGAGTGGAGGAAATCAACCTAAAGGAAGACCTGGGATTCAGCACACGTTGGGTTCATGGCTGGCAGTGAGGAGAGGCTGAGGTCAGCGCTCATCTGTGTCACAGGAGCAGGACGTGAGGCTGGGGGTAGGTCATGGCAGAGGGCCAGGCTGGTGGAATCTCTGCAGGACAGGTAGTGCGTGGAGGTGACTTGGGCTGGGAGGCAGTCTAGAGTTTGAGGAAGATTCATTTAACATGGTAGAGAAGGACATCTCTGCTGATAGAAGTGAGATGGAGACAGAGGTGGGGAAAATGTGGCCACAGGAACGAAGGAAATGACGGAGAAACCCAGAAACCAGGAGTCTGTGTGGGAAGGTGATTTTGTCCACGTGCTGACATCTAAGAACTGGAGCATTCTGAAGCTGTAAAGGGAACTCGGAATGCACACAGTTCAGACCCTTCACGTTATAAGTGAGGAAACTGAGTCCCAAGATGTGAGGCCGGCCAGCCCATGAGCGAGGGTGTGTGGTGAGCTGACAGGGTTCCGGAGCCCCGAGAGCCTTTCGTGATGTGCTGGGGTCTGCGGGCAAACCAGTCCCAGAGGGTTTCATCGGCCTTATAAGCAGAAAAAAATCGGGGCATTTGTGCTACAGGCTCTCTGAGGCTATAATTTTAAACAACAGGCTGAGATTCAAACTCAAGTCCTTTAGACATGCTTTTAGAAAGTGAACTTTTAAGTAAACTTTTGGAGACATGCCCTAAGACATGCTGAAAACCCTCTTACACTGTATTTTAAAAATTCAGACTAACAGTATGAAGTTGAAATGCTACTGTTAAGTGTATTTTCTCATATATGGAAATTCTTTTTTTTTCTTCAGATTGAAGGTGCATTTATTCAAGGCATGGGACTTTATACAATAGAGGAACTGAATTATTCTCTTCAGGGTGTCCTGTACACTCGTGGCCCAAACCAATATAAAATCCCTACCATCTGTGACGTCCCCGCGGAGCTGCACATTTCTTTGTTGCCTCCGTCTCAAAACTCAAATACCCTGTATTCATCTAAGGTAAGCTGTGCTGTCTGAATAAATGCATGTTTATAAGATAGCTGGGCCAGGAGGGAGGGGCTACATTCATCTCTTGGTTGTTTGGGGTTTTTGTCAGGATTGTATAAAAAAAAAAGCCCTATTAAACATTTCCATTTTAAAATAATGTAACATTATAAATTTTTAAAAATATTCTATATCATGGAGAGTAACACAAACTGCTGTTACCATCAGGTTGCATCTGATTTTTCGTCTTCATGTCAATAATCATCCTCATGCCTGTATCTGCTTTCTCCATTTGGGATCATTTCCTTAGGCTGGAATCCTAAGAATGGGAATACCAGGTTAAAATAGTAAATTCGTTTTTTTAAGAAAAAAGTTATATGATATTTAATATGTCATATATATGCACATAGGTACCTATAGATTCACATATACGTAATATGTGTACAGAGAAAGAGAGTCGTAATCTAGTTGAGCTGTTTCCCTCCCAGGGTCTGGGAGAGTCTGGGATATTCCTGGGCAGCTCGGTGTTCTTTGCCATCCACGACGCGGTGAATGCAGCGCGACGGGAGAGAGGCCTGCCTGGACCTCTGAAGCTCAAGAGTCCACTGACCCCGGAGAAGATTAGGATGGCCTGTGAAGACAAGTTTACAAAAATGGTATGTTCTGCTCAGACAACTCTGAATTTTTTCCCCCTATCATCGTGGCTGAGTTTCATTCACCCACCATGGTGGTTTTCCATGGAAGAAAAGGTGAGAGGAATCCTGAAGGATTTGAGCAGGAGAGCAGCCTGCCTGCCACAGGACTTAGTTCTACACCATTAAAAAAAAAAAAAAGGTTCATTCTTCATTCATCTATTGTACGTTCCTGCCTGGTTTTGTTCCCATCCCAGGACACGTTGGTCAGGAATAGAAGTTCAGGAACTGCCCTGAACATAAGACACCCAGACCAAGAATACGGGCCACTCCAACAGTCTGCCTCACTCTACCTGAACCACTGGGAGTGCGGGCAACTCCTGATCTGAACCACGGGGGGAGAAGGGCCCTTTCCCAACCCCTGGTAGCAGGAATCCCTCTTGCACCCCGCCCCACCCTCGCACCTGGCCGAGCAAACATCTCAGCTCTCCCTGGACATTTTCAGTGGCAGGATTTCTAACGATGGTAGGAAGTCCCGGGATTCACAGCGACCCTTGTGACTGCAAACAGGTTCTTTCTTACGTTGAAGAGAGAGTCCCTCCTCCACCTTCTCTCACTCTGGCTCTTCCTGGCACCCCTTATAGCTCTTCCTGAGCCCCGCAAACATCCTCTTCACTCTGGAGCAGCACAGAGGCTGATCCCACTTTTCCTTTGTCCCTCTTCAAGCATGAGATGATGACTCTCGTAGCTGCCCCGCTCTGCCTGCCCTTGGTCTCTCCTGGGTTCCTCCTTGTTTCTCATGCTCTCATTGCCAGATCTCTCACTGCCTGGTCACCCTCTGGGTAGTTTTATCCTATTTTATAGTCTGCTCTTTTTCACTTGTCACAAAGATTTTGCCAGTTGCAAATATCCAAATTTGTCCTTTTATTACAGATTCCAAGAGATGAACCTGGATCCTATGTTCCTTGGAGTGTACCCATATGAATCAAATGCAAACTCTGGGAGAAGACGGGGTGACTCTCCCAACACAGCAATCTGTGCAGTCTCTGCTTTATGATGATGGGTCTGGAAGACAAATTTTCACAGTTCAAAAATCATTTCATAGAATATTGCTTTTAGAGGATGCTGATTTTAAATGTTCCATTTAGAGTTTGATAGATATGCTTAAGCAATTTAGAAATCATATTTTAAATGGTATAAAGGCTAACTGGTTTCCTCTGGAATGATACTCCCCATTAGTCTAGCCCTTTAATCCATCCAGCTGAACGGAATGGACGATTATGACTTGTATGTGATGCATGGTTGGCTTGTATTCACCAACAGAAATTATACTCTCTAGTGAAAGGCAATTTTCTAAATAATTTTATTAGTATGAACTATAAAATTGTCATTTTCTCATTTGTCCCCATATGCTATCACCCTCCTTTTCTTGTCAGAATGGATCCAAATACTCTATCTAAAGAGTCTGTGGGACCAAAGGGAAAAATAGATAAATTGTGTGTCATCAAAACTAGAATCCTTTGTGCTTCAAAAAGCACTATAGGAAATTGAAAAGACAAACCACAAAATGTGAGAAAATATTGGCAAATCATATATCTGTTAAAGATCTAATGTGCAGAATGTATTTTAAAACTCTTACAACTCAAAAATAAGAAGAGAAATAACCCAATTTTTAAATGGGCAAAGGAGTTAAATAGACATTTCCCCAAAAACATGTAAATGGCCAATAAGCACATGAAAAGATGCTCAAACTCATTAGTTGTTAAGGAACTGCAAATCAAAACCACACTGAGATATAATTTCACACTCATGGCTAATGGGTGGGTTGGTGGGTAAGCGTGGGCAAGGATGTGGATCAATTGGAACTGTACCCATTGTTAGGGAGAATGAGAATTGTGCAGGTGCTCTGGAAAAAGAGTTTGGTAGTTCCTCAAGGTGGAGGTGTCTACTCTGCTTATGTACCCAAGAGAACTGAAAGCATGTGTTCACACAAAAAGGCATATACCAATGTTTATAGCATTATTCATAATAGCCAAAAGTGGAAACAACTCGACTCTATCAACTGATAACAAAATGTGATAAACAAAGTGTGGTATATCCATACAAGGGAATATTATTCAGCCATACAAAAGAATGAAGTACCTTTACATGCTACAACATGGGTAAACCTTGAAAACACTGTCTAAATGAAAATAGCCAGGCACAAAGGCCACGTATTGTATGATTCCATCTACATGAAATGTCCAGAATAGGCAAATTCACAGAGACAGAAAGTAGATTAGTGATTGCCAGGACCTATGGGGAAAGGGATGGTGACTGCTAATAGGTACAGATGTCTTTTCAGGGAGATGAAAATGATCTGGAATAGATAGTGATGATGGTTGTATAACCTGTGAATATACTAAAACCCATTGGATTATACACTTTAAAAGAGTAAATTTTATGGTACGTGAATTACATCTCAAAAAAATAGCATATATGGAGAGACACAGTTAAGGTAGAAAATGTTGAAAAGTTGTGAGAAATCATAAGAAATGTATCCCAGTGGACTTCAGTGATAGGAAACATCGACGGGGACTGAAGAGCAAGACATACTCACTGAAAAACTCCGTTTCCATTCATGGCAGAGAGAAGCGTCAGCACTGAGGGACAAAGCGCTAGAGGCTAGTGTGTCATTCCTTCTCCCCGTCACACTCCCAACTCAGGGACTCTTGTCTCGGGGCTGGCAAAGCTTCTCCAGTGGCCTTGGACTGAAGGCGAAGGTCATTCTGGTCGTGGTTACATGTGGTCACACTAAATCCCTTTTAAGAGCAGATTTTCTCATAATACCCCAGGCAGCCATGGAGCACCTACTCTGTGCAGGCACTGTTTTAGTGACTTCGGATCTAGCAGTAAACTAGCCAGCAGAGACCCCTGCCCTTGGGAAGATTATATTCTAGTCAGGGGGGACAGACAGAAGATACTGAATATAGTAAGTCAACTGTGGAGTGTGGCTGACGGTGATGAGTGCTGAGGAACAGTGAAGGTCTGATGGAGGGTGAGGGAGGCCTGGAGCAGGTTGCAGTGGAGTAGGTCAGGGAACGAGGATGCCGAGGGTCTGAGCCAAGCAGGCACCTGGAGGAAGTGCATGTTAGAGAGAAAGCTGGAGAGTGAGGTCCCCCAAGGGGAGAGGAGGGTGCCTGACTGTCAGGGAACAGCAGGACGCCTGCATGCCTGGAGCAGGCTTGAGGAGGGACAGACGTGGAGAAACTTGAGCCCATTGTGAGGACTTTTAATTGGAGTGAAATGCAGAGCAAAGAAGTAACATGAACTGACATCTTTTAAAGACTCGTCTTGGATGCTGTGGTGACACAGACGGTAGGACGGCACATTCTTTTGGTTCTCACAAAGTCTCAGTCTTTTCCAAGTATAGCAAGATGGAAAACCTCGTAACAACTGAAGAAATGCCAATTTGCCCCAGATATTTGAACGATGGCAAGTGTGGATGATACTCAGCGTTGGGGAAGGATACGGGAAACAGACACTCATACTGATTCATTGTATTAGTGCACATTTTGGAAGACAACTTAGACCTCACAGCATGCAGACCTTTCAACCCAGGAATTCCAGTTCCCAGAATGTGTGCAACAGAAACACTTGCTCAAATGTGCAACGATAAAGCCCAAGGGTTTTCATCGCAGTATTGTTTGTAATAGTGAATAATGGAAAACAACGTAAACTAATAGGGGACAGTTTAATAAATTACAGCAATAATAAAAATAGTTAACATTTATTGAGAACTTATCAGGTGCTGGGTGCTGTTCTAAGTACTTTACGTGTATTAGCTGATTGACTCCTCACAGCAATCCCTGGAGAGATACTATTATTTTGTCTATTTCACAGAATGGACAACTGAGGCACAGAGGGCCTAAGTAACTTGGAAAAAAAGCAAATTTTGAAATAGTATGAATCACTTGATTTCACTTTCTAGATTCATGTATGTACATATATTTCATACGTGCGTGGGAAAATTCTGTATAGGTACAGAGGAATCTGGTAATAGTTAATGCTGAAAAGTGGAAATTGGGAAGGAGGATTTTCACTTTTACTTCATACACTTTTGTAGTTCTGATTTTTTTTTAAATAAGCTTTAGTTTTACAATTTAAAAACAAATAAATTAACCCCTAAAAAAGCACCTAAATGCATTACATCTACGTGATTCAGTTCCATTTCACTGAAGAAAGACTAAAGAAGGCTCTTGAAGCTGGCTGTAAGAAGAAATTTTATTCCAGTGAGTCACCCCCAGGACAGGGAGAAGTGTGCGTTGTGAAAGAACTAAACGGAGATTGACATTCCAAATTGGCTTAACAGAGGAGAAAAGTGGGGGTAGCAGAGGAAGGTAGGGAAATAGGACAGTTGAGAGCATAGGCCAACAGGATTTGGCTGGAGGAAACACACTCAGAGAGCAGAGCAGAATCGCCCCTCAGGGCTGCCCTCCGTCCAGCTGGTGGTCCTCCCATGGGAGCATCTCAGCCCCTGTCTCAGGCAGACATGGCAGCGGGTGCTTTCTGTGCATTCAGCCAAGTATTCTGGCACAACGTCTCATCCTAAGGAGTCAGGCAAACTTGTTTTCTTCATGAATGGAAGATAAGTAAGTTTTTCACACTGCAGTTTCTAAATGTATATAGAGAAAGAAAACATGGTAGAAAGAGCATATTAGGTTCAGATGACCAGTGTGTGAACTGTGATTGACTCAACGACTGTGACAAACCTCTGTGAAGTTTTAGTTCCCTGTGAGGAGGGGGTGGAATCTGCTCGTGAGACATATTAGGATTACGAGGTGAAAGGCACTTGATTACATTGATGTTTTCAGAAGGTATTTGGTAATCACATTAGTATTCATCTAAGTGTCAGGCATCGATTTCTCTTTATTACCATCTTCCGCATTTTTCTTCCTCCCACTTCCTTCTTCCCCTCTGTCTCCTGAAACCACCCTCCATGGCCCCACACAAACACACATAAATTAAGAGTGTAAAATCCCCAGATCATTGGGAACTAATTATAAAACTTTCGACGAGCCAGGCTAGAAGAGAAGTCATACTGGAAAACCAGGGATAAATTTTCACAGTTAGTTTACATTTTAATCTGTTGCTCCTTTAAGTTGCCTTAAATCACTCAACACAATGGGCAAAGTAATTTTCTGGTCCCACTTTTGTTTTGAGTTCTTGAGGTTTAGCTAAGGCACAATCCACCAATGGAACATGCTCTCTGCTGTTCACTGTCCTTGGCACTGCACCTGAAGGGCAGCGCAGCATCATTGTTTCCAGCACCACTGGCAAAGAAGGGGTAGTCAAGGTTGAAACTGAGCGTAATGGTCCTGTGTGCTGTGCACCCCACACAGGGCTGTATACAGAAGTGGAGGCTCGGGGCAGTTATGTAATGTGCCCGAGGTCACAAAGCTAACAGGCATCACGAGGATCTTGCTTCTCACTTTCTGCTCCCAGGTTTGTGTTTCCCCTGCGCCATGTTCCCCCTCCTGAGGTGGTGGCAAGCCTTCTAGAATCCCTCCACTAGCGGGAAGTGGCAGTGGGGCATGCGACTATTTTCCTGCAGGTGCTGGAATAATGCTCTTTGTCTACTGCTGCCAAAGTCCTGTTTTCTTAACTTTTCAAATATGAGTGGGGAGAGGCTGCAGCTCAGTGGTTAGAGTAATGCTTAGCATGCACGAGGTCCTGGGTTCAATCCCCAATGCCTCCGTTAAAATAACTAAATAAATCTAATTACTTCCCCCACAAACAAACAACCCTCCCCCTAAAAAACTCCACAAATATGAGTGGAGAGCAGAGTGTATGTTCTGCAAGTAGTGATGAGAGTTAAAACACTTTTATTTAACAGTGTGAACTCGAGAATTTTAAAAGTTCATAATATTCAATATTTCATCATCTTTTATTGTTTTCCTGAAACCAGTGTTGTGTTAGAATGCAAATCCCTTGTTGGTTATCCTCCGAAACGAAGGCAAACATTTGTCTTGCCAAAATGAAGCCAAATACAATACAGAGTTATGTAATTTTATAATTGCAAAGAATGATGTTTGACCAACTCAGGCAAACAAGATCAACAAACGTATTCTAAATGATTCTTATTATTCAGAAGTAACGGGCTGCAGGGACCCTTCCTCAATCTATATAATCATTCCCTCTGCAGGGGTCATTGAGAGTAATTCAAACCTGGAAGTAAATTTATTATTCTACCTGAGAAAAAACTGTATCATTTTGTTTGTTTGGGAAAGCAAAGCAAATAAACTCGGGAAACTTTGCAGTCTCTCTTGCATTTAGAGAAATTTTTCCTCCTATCAGGATTCATTACAAACATTTTGATCATGAGTGAGATTAAAGTCAGTGGCTTGTCTTGCAAGTGAAATGGTATAGGATAATGGTTCCCGAATTTAAGCAAGGAAAATGATCCCCTGGAGATCTTGTTTAATCTTGTGGAATTTTTGAGCCCCACTCCCAGACACCTGACTCACACTGAGAAACCTAAATTCAAGGGGACTTCAGCCTCTTGGTCAGTATCCCTCCTGGAGATTATTCTGATTCCCGAAGTTCAGTCACAATAATACAGACAGGCGCCCCCTGTAGGCTGACCTTAGGACAAGTTTGGAGCCCAGAAAACATCCCTAAACTTGCAACCAGGCAAGAAATGAAAGCCAGTATCCAGAGAAGTACCCTTGGAGACATTGATTTTTATTTGTTTTAATACCAAAAAAAGAAGTTTGAAAAGTGCCGTTAGGAACTCAGTGGGCAGTACTTTGTTGGTGTACATTCTTTTCACTTTGACATTTTCACATTCATTCATGTGACTGGATGAAGGCGTCATGACAGTATTGGGATGTGTCCCATGTCCATCCAGAAAACCAGCACTAATTCACTACGTCCCTTCTGCTCATTCCAACGTCAATTTATGAATGAATCAAAAGTTTAAGCATTTGGGGGGGGGACAACTAGAGATTTCTTTTTCTTTTTTTAAGCAGAACACCCAAGGTTGTATCAAATTCTTTACCAATCATCTTATGTTTCTTTGTTTTAAAAAAGTGGTATTGGGAAGGATCCAATCATATAATAGAAAATTTCCATTTTTGTTGATTTGTATGCCTTCTAGGTGCCTCCTCCTTCCCTGATTTTGTGTGAATTAAAATAAAAGAGAGACCCAGGAGAGGTCTAAAAGCCTGTCTTCACCCTCCCTAATAACCCTCCTGAGGACAGATGACCATGTTCAGGGTCAAACTCAAGTCTCTTTCTCCTCTTGAGAGGGATAATGAATTCCATAAGCATTCAGCAGCCTGAACATTTGGGGGAATGCCCAGTCATCCTCATTATTCACTCAATCTGTATGTATCAGGCTTCCCCTATCCCAGGCACTGAGAACCAAAGTTACCTGCCTTCATGGAGTTTCCACTCTGGCGAAGTTAGTGAATGACTTGAATGACTTGCCTTCAACGTCATCTCTTTTAACTCATTCCTTATATCCTCTGAGTCTTTATAAGATCACAGATCACCTAGAGATTGTCTGAAGGGTAACGAGTTTCTCTGACCAGCCGTAACAAGTAACAAACTGATAAGGACATAGGAATAAATAGAGACTGTTTCAACTCCAAAAGTATTTCCAACAGGATAGTTAGGAGGTGGAATTGGCTTTTTCAATTCTGAATATTAGAATATTTATTTTTGAGTAACCATACTCAAGTTCAAAATCATTTGTGTGATGGTCCAACTTTAAATGTACTCAACTAATTATATGCATAGCAAAGTATATGCATACCATTATAATTATCTAAATACATTTTCCTTTTTGGGGGGGGGGGAACTGCTGCTGTCACTGTGCCAATTCCTCTCAGCTTCACTGTGCAAACTCTGAAGTCATTTCTCCGTCCCTGCCTGCCTGGTGCCCACCTGCTATCTCGATGGGGCTGCTGCCCCCACCTTAGAAGGCACAGGAAGCACCCAACCAGGACTGACCTAGTTCAGGTAAGAGTGTATGTTGATGAGTGCAGAATAAATATGAGTTTAGGTGGCTCCTTTAGTTGTCTGGGCCATGGCTTATGGTTTTAGATGACAAAGATGGCAGGTGAAGCTCTCTGCCCCTTTTACAGGAAGAAATGTTAACCTTTTCTTAATTTCTTTTTTTCCTTCTGTGGCTTTATTATTATTTGAAGCTTATTACAGTTCATTTATATGTGAGGGAAGGTGGTGCAGAGGGAGTGATGCCCTGTCTGGGTCACTTCAGACCATCTAATTGCCTCAAGGGGGAATCCTCCCCCCAGGAAGGCTTTGGGTCCTATGTACAGAGCATGGAAATGCATATTTATCTTGTTTCCTATAATGAAATTTAAAAATTAAGGTTGCATATCTTGTGTTTGTTCTGTGCAAACAGCCAAGCTGCTAATTCTAGCTAGAAAAAAGTACTTTTATGACTTAGATATTTGAACTTGGCATGCTATGTAATAGTCTTTAGCCAAGACAGTATACGCTGAATGTTATAAACTCTTTGTGGGCAAGAATTATGCCTCATGCTAAAAATACCCTCCCATGCCATAAGGCATTGGTGTACAGGCCATACCAATTGGTGTGGCAAAATTGGTGGCAGACCGCTGAGCCAGCGGCAGGGGAGGGGAGGAACACCACTGGCCTGTTGGCCTTCTGCCTCCACGAAGCCCTTCCCACCATCACCGGCACACAGCTGGGCACCTTCATGTCAGGGCCGAGTTTGTACAGGATTTTTAACTCAAGTCCTGAGCTACATTATTTAAAATGTCCAAAAGTGAATGAAGCACCAGATAACCCTCCAACGTCAGAACAGGAGATGAGAAGTGAGAACTCTGGAGCTTTCTTCATGGACAGAAAACTTGCCATCAAATCCCTCCAACTCAGTTTTTTCCCCCAAATGGTAGCAGATTGAGAGAGAGAACAAAATAAAAACAGATCATCTCTGTGGTCTTGGTTGAATCCAAACTGTGCCCTTGAAGTCATGCCCTGGGTTAACTCTGAGGACTTCCTCCCCTGATGACCTCAGTGGACTGTCTCCCCAGAAAGCTTCCCTTGGCGTCTTGCACATGAACAGTCACAGCACTTCCAGCTGATACCCCACGGGCTATGCCAACTTTCCGCTCCACTTCTGAGAGCGCCCTACTCTCAGCTTTCAGGCGGGGTCCTCTGTGTTCTCTGCTTCTAGGAAAGGATTGCTAAAGGCCACGGCAGCCATGCGAGTTCTGCACCCAGACATGGGGATGAGCATCTTCACTCTCCTAAGGGGCCACCTGGAGCCACCTCAGAGCAGCTAATGGGAGTTTGAGTGGGGAGTCCAGAACCTCTGACGCTGTGGAGTGAGTACTGCCCTTGACAAGAGGAGCAGGGTGCTCAAGCCTCTTTTTCGGAGGAATTAGGCTAAAGGGCCTGCCAAAAATTGACTCGCTGATCTCCGTGGTTCATGCCTCTCAGGCAATGTTAGCAAGTATTATTTGTCCCTACTTAGTGGGAGGGGAAACTGAGGCAGACAGCCAGAAACGTTAAGTGAAATTTCCATGTGACTCTTACATTCTTGGCACCATACCAATTGTTTCTGCTCACTTTCCTGTAACGTATGTTTGGGTAGAACATTCTTATTCAGACAGTCTTTGAGTGGGTGATTTTGATGCAGTTGCAATGTTACTGGAGTGGTGTTGGGAAATATTAGGACTCTGAACATCTTTTAATTATGTACTTAGAGCCAGCCGAAAGAAGCAATGACCTTTTGGTTTCTTTTTATTTTTTGTTGTGGCTGTTGCTGCCACAGTGATTATATAAGAATTATTAATGCTTACGAAATCATAGGCTCTGAGGAATTAGGGGAGAAATCACTTATGACTCATAAACTTGCACTCAGTTGGAAAAAAAAGCCTTAAGACTTTTAAAGTGATGTTTCCCTTTTTTGTCATTTTGGAAACTTAAAAAATTCTTATTAAATTGCACATATGCCTTCTCTCCTTGTCACATTATTTTTAAACTTTTATTCTATTATTTGCAAATCTGATAAACATTGCCTTCTGTCTGTATGTACATCATTGATTAAAGTACTGAACAGAATAAGCCAAGCAGAGCACAATGAGAAAATCAATCAACACTGTTGACATCAAACCATCGTTCAGCCAAGTATGAACCCTTCTGTGACATCATCCATTTACATTTCTCCATCCCCTCCACAGAGGGGCACAGCCGCTGTCAAATGCCTCGTGACTCTCCACATCCTGCGTCCATAGCACTGACCAGTTTCTTAGATGAGAAATCTCTCAAAAGGGAAAGAGGCTAGTTTTCTTGAGTATTCACTCTCCTCTCAGGGACCACTGCTCGAGGCCCTCTTGTCAATAGCCGACTCCAGAAGAGATGCAGAAATTTGCCCGAGAGCAAAGTCAACCTCAGCGAGGTGCATTTTTCGAGAACCAGGATCATTGGTTGCCTGTCTCCAGTGCCCCAGCTCTGCTCTGGTTTCCTGTGATGTTTCCAAAAGATTACCAACCAGGGTTTCACAATCTCATCTGCAGATTATTTCAGGGTCATGGGACAAAATTCACCTTGATCGATTCGATCACTTGAACAAATTTAAAAAATCTAAGTGCGCTCTTAAAGTCTCCACGTATATTGGGCACCATGTCTTTTTTAAGGGTGCTTATCTGATGCTTTTAGTTTATCATATTCCTTTGGTGAGAAATATGGAAGCAAAAATAGAGATAAAATAGTTGTGCCTTCTCTCTGACATCTGTTAACATCCCCCTGTCTTCACTGAGCCGTGTATTTGTTCTCTGATTGGTACATCTTATGCTTAATAGTATTTCCCAGAAAATGTCTCTCTGCCTGGCACTTAGCCAACTTGGCACCTAGCCAACTTGGCACTACTTTGATTCACACTTCTGCCTTTGCCCCCTTACTTCCATCACTTGTTCACATCCTTTCTTTGTCTTTGCTGAGCAGAGAGCAAGCTGGTTACAGTGCCCACCCCTCTATTCCTCATTTCTTCCTCATTTACAGTTACAGCCTCCAATTCTCATTTCTGAGAGCTTGCTAGGCATTTTATGCTGTATTTCCTTTCTACAGTTTCTGGTAAATGGGAAAAGGTCCTTCATTGCTCTGTACTTTCTGAAATGGACTTTTCATAAGCCTACAGCCCTAAATAACAGCATTCGGCATTCTTGTCTTTCTCTTGATATGAACCCAAAGATTTTCCCCCAAATATTCTGTCACTTTCGTATCACAGGCTTTGTGGTTCGCTCCGCAGCCGTCCCCCTCGTTTACTCCTCTCACCTTGAGCCACGTGGGCCTTCTTCTTTAAACGAGGTAGAGTTTCTCAGACCTGGCTAATTGAAGTACCCCTTCCCAGCTATATTCTCCCTGTGCTCCCGTTTTGTGATTTGCTTTAGGGAAGCCCCATCCACACCTTTCATTGGACCAAGCAGCTCATGTTGTCCAAATCCCCCTGGGAGCTAGCTTTTGGTTCAGCTGTTAAGATGGGGTTGTAGACACAAAAACATCCCATACTGGGACTGCAGAGGAAGCTGAAACTAGGTGTTTGGATAAAGGAAGCTTGGTTCAATAAGCTAGAAGTAGAAGTCTCAGCATTTCACCAAAAACTGAGGGGCTAGAAGCAGCTACCAAGAGCCAAGGAAAGCCAAGGATCAGAGGGTCAGGTATTAAAACAGTAAATTAAGGAGAGAAGTGGTGAATCTAGACCGTTAACCTTCAACAAGCACCATGACCCACGGTGTGATGTGTGAGAGAGTCGTAGGCACATTTCTGTCTCTATTTGAGCTCTCACCCAATGGTCTCTACCCGCTTCTTTCCTGTGAGGTTCCTGAACTTCCACTCAAGTTTATATTTTATGATCATATGGTCCCACCTCCTTTGTTAATGTTCTTTTCTTTTCTTTTCTTTTCTTTTTAACATTACCAAATACTACTGGTGGGTCTCAGCCCTCCAGGTTTTGGTGATATCTGTTAGACAACAGCAGAATCATTGCACTGAAATTGCCAGTCCTCTTTCTTTATCACCCGCAGTCTGTGCTTTAACATCTTGATGCCACCATTTAACAGTTAATTTTTACTGAGAACTTTCTCTGTACCTGGCACTATTCTATGTGCTGATGATGAAAGTGCAGAGTGGCTGTTACTGCCCGAGATCACATCACTAGTGAGTGGCAGAGTGAGGACTGGATCCCAGCTAATCTGATTGTAGAATCCATGTTCTTAACCACCTCATCTGAATCTGTTTATGTTTCCAAGATCATTCTCTGTGTCATTTTTTTTTTCTGGAGAATTACCAGGACCTCCTTTATTATCATTATTGCTCTCCCCCCGCAATATAACTGGTGTCTTTTTAGTTCCACTTTTGGGGGCAGGTATCACCCACGTAAGCTTTCAGTCTTCTAATTTACTGAATTCTTCCTCAGATTTGTTCATGCTCCTTTCAATAAGCATCAGTTGAATGCCTACTGTGTTATGAGCAGAAAGCCTATGGTTCTCACACTTAGAATCAGTCCAGACCAGAGGTTCTTTTTTTTTCTCTCAATATTTCTTTATGTGTTTTTATGGAATAAAATTAAGCACTCTCAGCAAACATTTTGAAAACGTTATTTTTTTCTTCATATATATATTTTACTGAAGTATAATCAATGTTGTGTCAATTTCCGGTGTACAGAATAGTGCTTCAGTCATACGTGAACACACATATATTCATTTCATATTCTTTTTCACCATAGATTACTACAAGATATTGAATACAGTTCCCTGTGTTATACAGTATGAACTTGTTTATCTATTTTCTATATATTAGTTAGTATCTGCAAATCTTGAACTCCCAATTTATCCCTTCCCACCCCCTTCCCACCTTGGTAATTATAAGTTTGTTTTCTATGTCTGTGAGAGTGTTTTTGTTTTGTAAATAAGTTCGTTTCAGACCAGAGATTCTGAATCAGGACCAAGTGCTGCCTTTAAGAGGTCCAAGAATGTGCAAAATGTGTGTATGTTCACATGTGATTTGAGGATATATTCACAGAACAAAACTGTCATTAGATTCTCAAAGAGCCTGACTCCCTCCCATAAAGGTAAGAATTACAAGTCTAAAGAGGCACAGAAATAATTATAATACAGTGACATCCTGATTAGATCTCGGAGCCATTTCCTGCCCCGCCTCCCCAAACGTGCTTTGTAAGACGAACTCCTCTGTAAGAGATACTCCCTCTGTGTCTGGGTCAGTCCTTCTAATGTCAAAAGATATTTTAATACTACCTAGTAGCTTCCAAGGACTGTAAAGGGTCTGAGATTTTTACCCTACTTACAAGCTAACAAGTTAGCCTGACACAGTCTGATGGATGCTAGCAGAAGACACCAGGCCCCGGGGGCGGAGACAAAGGACGTTCTTCACAGCAATAGCAGAGCCAGAGTGTGAGCATGTGGGACTGCTTCCCGAGCCCCGGTTCTCACAAGGCCCCGTGGGGAGGGCCAGCTGACAATGGATATGCAATGGGCTGCCTTACAGAAGAGGAACCCTGAGATTAGGGAACTCAAACTTTTCATGATGGGCAGTAAGCCCCCCAGAAGGTGTTACCTCTGTTTTACTGGACAGTAGCATTGTTGCTAATTCCTCCACTGGCAGACACTGTCTCTATCTTCCAGAACTGTCCACTCTGCCAACATCCTTGAAAAGAGAGTTAGAGAGTCTGGAATAAAAGCAGGCAGCGCCTCTGCTCACGAGACGTGCACTCCTCTGGCAGGTAACTCGTACCCCCTTTGCCCTCTCCCCTCACTGATTTCCTGCCCTGCCCTGATTTCCACAGAGTGCACTCCAGAAATACATCCTGAATGTCTTCGATGGCACCAATTCAATCTAGAAAAACAACTGGGATTTTGTAGATGATTCTTTCTGGAGGGGAGAGGAGTCCTAGTTATGAATGAGGGAGACAGGCTAAGGGCAGAGGAGTGGCCCTGAGGTCAAAACATTGTGTGTTTCCTTCCAGCCAGATAATTTATGCCGCTGCCCTGGACGCAGACCCATCGTGGAGGGCGGGAGAAGTGTTAGTCCTGTGAGTCTGAAACAGCTGGGAGCTACTGAGCCTGCCCTTCTGGATTAAACAGCTAAGCATCACCCCCATTATGTGGGACTGGTTTGCAAGGAAAGCACAATATTGTGCATGAGAGATGCAGAGGTTTACCGCTCTGCCCTTCCCTGTGAAGGTAACTAGATATTTTTCTCAGAAATACAGACAGGTAGTGTCTTCTTGGCTTTTCTGAAGCTGAAGGTTATCAACTAGCATATTCTCAGTGAAAACGGATTAGGCCATCTTCCTCACATCTAACTTTGTGATCGGGAGAAACAGAGAAGAGCTTATTTCTCACACTGTCATTTCAGCAGCACATTTTGGAGAGTCATAGCCAAAGTGAAACATTTTTATGAAATAAATGCCTATATCCTTTCTGAACGTGGTTCCGTCTTTGATCAGTACTGATGGTCTGTGGGGAAGAGAGGAGAAGCCATTTCCATCTTTCGTGCTGCATGAAATCAATAGCCACTAAGTATATGTAACATCCATAGAGCATCCATTTCAGACCCTCCTCTGCCTACTCCCTCTGCATCCTTCCTCCTGAAAACCCTGTGATAAGTAGCTAAGGAAGATTATATAGAAACGTTAATTTTAAAAACATAATCTTTTTCCTGCAAAGACATAATCTTATAAACTACAGAAGTTATATATCCAGAAATGTTTGGATTCCTAAAAAGGTGAAAAAGTGAGAAAGAATTAAGATGATGCCAAAAGGGGATCTGCGAGGAAACATGTCTAAAGGAAAGATTAAAGAATGGAGCAAAGTCCTGTGCTGATGTCATCATAGACTGGGCACTCAGCTCACGTATCCAAGCTCCGTCCATCCACCAAAGAGCTGCCCTTGGCCCCACGCAGGCCTGGGGCAAGCTCCCAGTTGTACTCTTATGCTTTCTGGGAGGAGGAACTAGAGCAGAGACCTACATGGGCCCTGGCAGTGGGTTTGAGACCGGGAATTCTGCGGCTTTGCGTGCCCGCAGCTTGTGGCTGGAAGATCGGGCACTGACTATGAGTGGAATGTCCCTTTGATCCCAAGGACTCCTGCCTCTTGGGGAGAGGTGTGGCACGAGGGGGCCAGAGTTGGAACACAGAGCAGAGTCCCAGCCACCTGAGACCTAAGGACAATGTTAGGAATGGCCCCCTTGAAGCCACATTTGATGCTTCTGACATCAACAAAATATAAATAAGTGAATTCCATGATGGCCTTTCCTATGCATAAAAGATAATGATACAGAAAGATCCAATAAAGTGCTTAATCTAACCATTGCTCATTCTTCAGCTCTAATTTTCCCTACATCTCCTCCCTGCATAGTATCAACTAACAGCATTTAGTTCCTGTTAGAACTGGTAAACTTCTCAGTGGTAAATCTCCCTGGAACCGTAACAGTTAACAGAGAGACGAGGATTCCCAGTTCCCCAGGCCAGCGCTGGTGTAGAAAGCCATTTCTTATTTGACCTGAGACCTGCTTTCCTGTAATGTCCACACATGGGATAACATTGGGCAAGTCTGTGCCTCATTTATGAGACAGCGTTTCCACAGATGCAGCCAACTCTCAGCCCCACGTCCTTTCTGCACACACCGTCCGGGTCCCTTCCCAGATGAGTTCTTTTCATGCACTTTCCTCACTGAATGTCTCTTCATCCCTGAGATTTCAGGTAACATCTCCATAAATGATTCTCAAATCCTTTCTACTTCTGCTCTCTCTGGACCCTTCCCTCACATACCTAATCCTGGGCTCATTGTAAACTCCACTCTTACTCTGCCAAATCAGTCTCTCACCTAACTGCCGTAATACTTATGTTATATGGAACCACCATTTTTTGCTTTTTTGCAGCCAGAACCAAGGCCTGATGATTTTAATGGGCACTAGCCCTCAGGCTCATCTACTGCTTGTCCTCGGCACCCACACTGCCCTGATCCAGACTGCCTTCGTTCACACTGGGATTATTGCAACAAGCTCCCTACCTGGTTGCCTCCCTTCCAACACCTCCCCACACAACCCAACTCATGGCAAGTTCCCCAAATTTCCCAGGATTCCTTAGGAAGCTCTTAAAAAATGCAGTGGCCTGGGATTTCCCTTGGTTTTACTGGGTTGGAACCTCGTGAGTGTGGCCCAAGAATAGCTCTGAATTTTTACAAAACTCCCCAGATAACAAGTGCAACCAGTCTGCAGGTCTGGAATTGGGAATCACCACCTACAGTAGTCAAAGAAATCTTCCAGAAATATTTTCTCAGAAATGCTGAGTGGCTCCCACTGGCCCCGAATGCTGTCTCAAAACTGAAGCCCACCTTCAAAGACTCCACAGTCAGTCTGCTCTGACCAGAATCTCCCACCGCCTCCTTCTAGTCTCTCTCCTGGGGTCAAGGCCATCTACTTGGTTTCTTCCTAACACCTGGTGAACAGCCTCCCGTCTGAATCTGTGCTGGCTCCCTTCCCTCCTCGCCCCTCTCCCAGGAAGCCTCTGCAACCACTAAGCTCCCTGACCTCCTGGGGAGCCTGCCGTCTGGACTCCTCTTCTGCTGGCCCTAATTACAGTTCATCTTCCTCCAGCTGGTCCTCGTGTTTGGCACAAGACAACTGCTTGATGGCTGCTCCGCCTGCCCCCAGCCTCTCCAGCCAGAGTAAACCTGAGGGCCTGGCCTGTCCCGAACTGCCTTGTGTCCCCAGTGCCCAGGCTGGGCCTTTCAGACAGGAGAGACTCACTTCTTGGCTGTTAATGACCATGATACTTATCAACCTTTGACTCTTTTTTTAACTGAAAGACTAAAGAATTAATTTTTTTCTTAAGATGTGTACCAAATTGTATAAAAAGAATTTCAGCCCTTGGATCCAACTCAGGAACTTATATTTCCACCTGAGTGAATGGTGGTTTCTTTTCTCCTGATTTATTTCCCTTTTTATGTCAACAGTGAGGGAAAAAACAGTCCACCAGCTCATCCCCAGGTGATACTCTCCAGCATCTTTAACTCAGCTATTTTAACCTGAACGTCCAAAGGAAAATGTAAAACATCTTCCAAGCAAAACAACTCTCTTCCTTATAACTGGTTTCTTTAGCTTTCCTTCCACTAAAAATGAAGCCAAGATGAAAAGGGTTCAATATCTATTATATCACATTTTATTTACTCAAAATATTAATTGACTTAATACCAGTTTGCCCCGTGGGTACCTTTGCACTACTGTCACCTTCAGGAAGCGTGGAGGGCGTTGCCCCCCATGCCCTGCCCCTGGGTGAACCACCCCGTCCCTGGTCCTTCATCTGGTAGAACTCGTCTCCCTCTGTGTTCAAAACAGGACAGTCAGAGTCTATTTTGGCACAAGCATCTTTATTAAAATCCAAAGAAAATCCAGGGTACCAACTTTAGCAGGTGGGGGCAGTTACCAGCTCCATATCTCACTTACCTGACGGCTTGGCACAGATTTAAAGCTTTTAACTACCTCATTTTCTTTTTTTTTTAATATTTTACTTATTTATTATTATATTATTTAATTATTTTATTTTGGCAAGGAGGGGAGGTAATTAGGTTTATTTATTCTTAGAGAAGGTACTGGGGATTGAACCTAGGACCTCGTGAATGCTAAGCATGCACTCTACCGCTTAAGCTACCCCTTCCCTGCAACTGCTTCCTTTTCTTTTCTTTTTCTTTTCTTTCTTTCTTTTTTTTTTTTTAAAGCTTGTTTCTCCAGGCATCTTTTGGACTCACTTGGAATTGTTTTGCAAACTTCTATGGGGAGCTTTCCAAATGTTGGCACTAAGCTAGACTCTTGGGATTCAGAAATGATACACCACCTGTCCCTCAGGGGCTCGCAGTTAGATGGAGGAGTCAGAGAGATGTGCTCTCAACAATTAACAATAGAACGTGAAGAGGGTTATACAGGAGACCTAGGAACTGGGGTCTGGGAGTGGAACAGAGAGCAAGAGGTGGAAGAGGGTGGACATCCCAGAGACCCTTCACCAGAGCCAAGCTTGAGCTAAAACTTGAATTATGAACAGAAGTTATCAGGAAGTAGGAAGGGGAATGATTGAGAATGGAGAGGGAATTCTAGTGAAAAATCCTGTGCATTGGCTTATGGCTTTGCAGAACTTGGAACTTTCAGGAAAAATAAACAATTCCAAATGACTAGAGCCTGTCAGAGGGGTCACTGTAATCCCCACCCCTCCCCCATGGTGTGAGGCTGGAAAGGGAGGAAAAGGCCCAATCCCAATGGGCCTTTACTACATACAGATCTGAAGAACACAAGTTTTTATGCAGGTCATGGAGAGCCACTAAAGGATTTTGATAAAAGAGATTTACCATTTTGAAAGCTCACTCTAGCTGTTATACGCGGGAAGATTGGAAGGGGTCACATGAACGCAGGATGCCAGGTGGGTATCACGGCAGCCCAGGAGAGGGACATGGAATTTGGATTACTGGGCTGCTGGTACAAATGGAGGGAGGGGGCTGACGGGGGAGATGGTCAAGAGCCAAAATCAATAGAGTTTTGGTGGAGGATTAGGCACAGAAGGCTGACAGAGGAGGAGGGTCAGGCGTGACTCCTAGGCTTTCAATTTGCACAACGAGATGCTAAGTTAGGGATACTGGAGCAGAACCACCTCTGAGGGGACAGATCAGGAATTCGAATTTCCACATATTACTTTGCAATCCTTTTAAGAAATCCAAAAAGGAGTGACAAGTAGGTAGGTTGAAGCTCAGAGGAGATGTCAGGGTTGGGTGTTTAAATTTACGAGTCATTTGGGACCAAAGCCATGGGTCTAAGCACAGCTGAGAAGAAGCCCTGGGTCTAAGTCGTTAGGGAATTCCAACAGCTAATGCATAATGAGAAGAATGCGTGGACCCAAGAGACTGAGAACGAGAGGCCAAAGGGGGCACAGAAATCAGAAGACTACAGTGTTCCAGAAGCAGTGGGAGAGAGCGTCCTGAGAAGGAGAGGAGAGAGTGAAGAGGAACAGCAAGCACTGTTGAGAGGCCAAGCAGGATGAGGACTCACGACAGTGATGGAGACAGCCCCGTTCAGCCTTCCAAGAAGCGGAAGGGACTGAGTGTGGAGAAAGTAGAAAGAGAAGAACCGGAGACAGTGAGGCAAAGAGTGCTTTACAAAGTTGGCCAGGGCGGGGAGAAAATAGAGAGGGTGAGACTGAAGAGCTGGGATTTTGTCTTCTTTATTAGTGGAAGATGCTTGAACGTTGATGGGAAGAATATAAGTAAAAGAGAGATGTTGGATACTTAAGAGATGGAAAGGGTGGATCCAGAGCATTGACTGAGGAGTGCCTTCCCTGTGCCTTTAAGAAACCTTTCACCCAAACACTCAAGTCTGGGGAAGCCCCTGTGCCTCCTAGAACTCTGTCCTTGCCTGTAGGGTTTTTTCTGCCCGATCAGGATCACCCATGTACTCGTTAGGTCGTGAGTTCATGTCACCTGTGAGGGAAGTGCAGTGTTCACCACTGTGTCACCAGTGCCCAGGACAGTGAGTCTCCTTTTTTGGTCTTGAGATTGCTTTTGCCCTTAAAAATGACTGAGGACCCTAAAGGGCTTTTGTTTATGTGGGTTTTATCTATTAACATTTGAAGTGTTTGAAATTAAACTGGGAAATAGTTTACACATTTATTCATTTATTTGAAAATAACATGGGTGAACCCATTGTACATTAGCATGCACATTAGTAACATATGGTTCATGAAAAATAACTATTTTTCCAAAGAGGAATCAGAGAGAAGAGTGGCATTGTTGTACAATTCTTGCAACTTTCTTTAATACTGGCTTAAAAGAAGGCAGCTGGATTTGCACATCTGCTTCTATATTCAGCCAGTCCTGGTACCACACATGATGCAAATTTTGGAAAGCTCCACTGTAACTCATGAGAGAATGAGAAGGAGGAAGGTAAATATTATTATAAAATAGTTTTGACCTTGGGACCCCTGTAAGGGTTTCAGGGATGCCAGGAATCCATGGACTATACTCTGAGAACTGCTGGTCCAACCTGATGGGGAAAAGATATGAATTATTTCCTTAGCTGGAGCTTTTAATCCATTCCTGGAAACTCCCATCCCTCTGTCAATCTTTCAAAAAAAACATATAACTTAAGGCAAAGTTTACAGATTCTTATGATAAAGAAATTCTCATTGAGCCAATCTGTCTTTATTGTTCAATTCCCATCGTTTTAATCAGTTAAGCAGCTTCTACCATGATTTTAGTTCAGTGTTGAAATCATTCAAAATGAAATGATCATGGAAACTCCACCAAAGATCTGCCCTTTTGATGGCTCCCACAAAGACCAAAATAGGGGGGTTTTTTGCACAAAGAATTTTTATAAGGGTATCATCAAATTTAATTTCAAATAGATTAACTCAATTCCCTTAAAAATGGTTTCCTTATTTGTTATTAACCAGCAGAAGTTGTTTAAACCATGCTTTTTCCAGATGCGGGAAACCATTTCAGCTTTAGAGGATTCTGGGCAGGGAGCCTGGTGACCTCAGGTTCATGGTTCTGTTCACATTAACCAGCTGTGTCACCTCGACCAGGTCACTTCTCTTTCAACCTCATGGTTATTTTCTTCTATGAAACTAGACCAGTGGTTCTTAGATTTACTCATGTGCAGGAGCAATCAGAAGTCACGGGGTTTTCCTTGAATACAATCTACTTTGCTGAACACCATAAAATATGGCAAGTTTAGTTAGGCTGAGTGGAATAAGAACAATTTTAGCCTTAGAAAATATGACTGTATTATGTGGTCCCTGTACCAGGTCAAAACTGGGAACACAGAAGTCCATTAAAAAGAACAGAAAGGAAAAGAAAAGGTCACCCAATTAAGCATAGTCTACCATTTGCAAATTACCCTCATAAATATTTAGTTGCTCATTCCATCTTTTTGTCAGCTACCACTTGCAGTGCCATTGATTTCAGAGAAATGAATGGGAGGAAAACTTTAAAGAAATTCTGCCCACTAACTACTTCTGCTGCTTGAGAAATGTCCAACTTTCAACTGGAGCTATGAGACCCCTCAGTCTGCTTGGGAAGCAACAATGGTCAGTGGAAGGAAGGTCCTTACTGCCTTTAAAAAGTGTAATATTCTATGCTTTTACCATATTCCAACAAAACAGCCGATCTGACCTCCCAGAAGTATGGCCTCCGAGAGCCAAAAGAGCTTGTAGTCAGATCCCTGATTTGCAGATAAAATCAGGCCTAGAGAGCTTCTGAGGTTTTCCTAAATTTACCTGCCTCCTTGGAAGCCAGTTTAGACTCAGAACCTGGATCTGAGTCTCCTGTTTCCTGGTGGACTCGGTGTTTTTCCACTTTGCAAGCCTGTCCGATAGTCAGCAGAATGCCCCACCCCCACCCCCACCACGGTGCGCGTACAGTTAATTCTCTGTTGATGTTCTATCATTGTTTGTAACTTAGCCAACAATTATTTCTTCAGTTGAGAATTTGACATTAGAAATCTCATCCCTGGTACATAAGATTCTTGTTCGTTTGTTTTAAGATTTAATTAAAATCCACTTAGTTTTTTTTTTTTTTACTAAAAGAGATGAAAAATAAATACGCAAAGCAGTGAATTTAATTGTGAATTAATTAGGACACTGTTCTGTAAGTATCTGTCTTTGTTTTGTAATTCATGATGAGATTCATTTAGTCCTTCTCAGTTTGTGACCCATAATGAAGTCCATGTGTTTGTCACTGACACCAGCATCACGCCTGCGTTTATCTGTTGCTGAGAACGCTGAAAGATTCCCAAAGAGAAATGTCTGACTTTCCATGGGGAGAGGACTCCATGGGTCACCCTAGGAACTGTAAATGACTCTCTGGACCCGAAAACAAAGGGCCCCAAAGCCCCCCTTGTGATGCGGACACTTGTGATGCTGACAGCAGTGATGCCACAATTCCTACCTCCGATATTGTAAATCAAAATTAGTGAAAGAAGCTGTCTCACAGCATCTACTCACAAATCAAAATACATACCTGCTGATTCAGACTCATTCTTCTGCCCAGCTAATAGCCAGCCTGTTATATAATTAATATCTCTGGCTCCTAAAGAGCAACTTGGCCTTTCAATCCACCTCTAGAATGTAGTGGAAAACAAGCCTCATTTGTCACAGTTTCATTTCACGTTGCTTATTAGGCCTATGATAATTGCTTCTAGGTCACAGTGTTATTTGCAACATGAAATCTAGCTGGCTTCTTTCCCACTAATAATTCTTCTACCTGTTAGGGCCTGATACAAAGTTTAAAGAAGTTTTCCATCCAGTTCTTATCTCTTTTGCAAGGATTTTGGAATTATTGATAGTGACTAACACAAGAGATGTGTTCTCGTTTATTATAACAAGGTCCTTATGTTACAGATGGTTCTGCTAAAGAAAACTAAGGCTATTTGACACTAACCAAATCACAGGATGCTGTGGATGGGGGAAATCATATTTTGTAGTGTAATGCTCAACCACATCCGATCTTTTGAAAATTCAGAAAACCTGGTAAAGATCGTACGTCGTCTCCTGAGACTCAATTTTCCCCACGTAGCTGTGTGGAAATGTTTGTTGATTTGCCCAGAAACTCATTCAGCTGCCTCTAACGACCTCCATTATTCAAGGAGTGCCTAATATGTTTCTTCCCTCCAGCAGCCGATGAGAACAGCAACCACATTGTCTGTTAAACAGCCCACGGCATTTTCACTGGCCAAGTAGTCACCTGGTATTCCTTCAGTTTCCCCTTCTCCAACTCGGCAGAACCAGTTCAGTGCCTGTCCCAAAGGTGTCCAAGGAGGGGTGTTTTTCTTTACAATTTAGGACTCAATTTTTTTTTAGGACTCAATTCTTTAGATCCATATTACTCTGTGAAAAGTACAGGTAAAATAATATCTTCTTTAAGCATTCATTTGTCTTAATTTTATAGTTATTAAGTACTTTCCACGTGCCAGGCACTGGGCAAGATGCTGGTAAACCAAGCCTCTCCAAAAAAGACATAATTTCTTCCCTAGGAGCTCGTATTGTGGGAGAGAGAGCGGTAGAACGAGACAATCATAGAGCGATGTAACAAGTGCGGTATTTGACACTGATATTTTCCTTAATCGCCAGTGGAATCTTCGTCTACAATCTAAGGGATGCTTTCAAAATTGTACTGTTTTGGGGTTAGCCCACTTAAGGCAATTTTAAAATTTTAAATAAGGACAATTTGGGGGTTTTTGAGGAAAGAAAAGACAAAAATAAATACCCATTTTAAACACCAGCATACATTAATTTTAAAGGTAGGTATAAAGTTGCAAGCACCAAGTAAAATAATTATCTTGTGTTTTTATGCTCTTCTTAACATTTTTTCCTCTACTTTCTATTAACAAATCTGTTTGACTTTGATAATAAGGAAAACAATAGTTTGTTTTTTTTAAGGTTGCTGTCCATCTTGTAGAAATGAGAATTAGAATGCAGAGTTATTCATCAGATATGTATGATAAGAGCGTGGGTGATGCTACAGAAAATCGACCAAATACACCTTTTCCATCATTATCATAGTCCTATGAGTAACTGAAAATTGTAGTTTACACACACAAGACTCCATCTGCTAGTGTTGCCGATTTCACCTGTGGTTTCAGCACTGCTGAGTCAGTCGTGGTTCTGGCTCTTTATCTAAGAGATTAGCTCATTCTCTCAATCTTTATTAACTCTGCCTTTGACCTTGGCTCATGTTGTAGTAAACGTTCTTTGATATCTAAATAAATAAATATCTGTTTTATAATCTCCCAGGGCAGAGACCTCAATATGCATGCATTCAGTGTCAAATCTCAGTCGTGTCGGAACAAGTCAAGTAAGTTCATGCCTGGGTTCAGAGTGCAGAGTAACGGGAAGGTGGACGAGTAGGCAGCTGTCTTCTTTCTAGATGAATCCTTAGATTCCTGAGCTGGGGAAACCTGTTCTGAGTTAGCCTCTTTGATCAGCAAAACCGAGTTTTATTAAAGAAAATTCTGCCCTGAAATGAATCCATCAGTCACATCTATTTACACTTTAATCAAATGGTCATAGTTCTGCAAGAAGTACTAAAGGGAAATCTTATTTAAAATGAGAGTTGCAACATTTATTTCAGGTTCTTTTTAAAGACCATTGCTTTCTGTCCACCTTTCCAAAATTAAAGCATGAGCTCCCTCTGCTGTGTGAATTAATGTATGACACTGAATCTAAAACATTTGTGCTGTCCCTGTTCCACCAGTGTGTTCTTAGAAACATAAGCAATTATGAGGTGTAAAAAACATTTTCTTTTTAAAAAAAACTCAGGACTGTACTGTGGTGTAGAATGGAAAGTTAGAGAGGGGTAATTTACAAGGTAGAGATTCATTAGCTGAGATTTTCCCCTAAGCCCTGGCTTCCTGGCATGGCAATGCTTGTTAACCACCGTGGATGGAATTACCAGGCTTGTTTACAAGCCCCTGTTCTCATACCTACTGCATTGCCTGGCTTCGGTTCTTCACAGCACTTATCCTATCTGAAATTACAGCACTTATTTATTCATCGATCTGGTGATGGCTGTCTTGCCCGGCGAGAATGTTGACTTCCTCTTAGAGGAGACCTTGTCTGCTCTCAGCCCCCTGAACAGTGCCAGGCACTCAGTAGGTGCACAGAAATATTTGTTTAACCGATGGAGGCAGTAAGGCAGGTTAGCATTTGCTTAAAGTGTCACCTAGGAATATGATTCAATGAGAGAACAATTCAGTGCCAGTCGTGTGACACTGGATACCAATCAGTAGGAAATGAGAGAAAGAGAGAATTACTGAAGGCAGAGTGAAGGGGCGTGGGAGTCAAGCTCAACCTTAAAGATGGGGAGGGTTTGGTCAAGCCAGACGAGGAAGCATTGCATTGCGTGCTGGGCACAGAGGATGCAATGTTATTTTTTTAACAAAGGGATGGGCCCGTCCTCACAATGCCTACAGTCTGAGGGTGAAGACAGATGTCAAACAAATAATCACATAAACTGGACAACTGCGACTGGACACATGCTATCAAACAGATAAACGTGGTGTTAGAGCAGACTAGAGAGTGACTGCTTTATCAGGGAGCTGGGAGAGGCTTCTCCCAGCTGAGATCAGAGGGTAAGTGGGGGTAGCCAGGTAAAGAGGGTGGGTGCAGTGGGTGCCAAGGGGTGGAGATGGAAAACAGTGCCGCTGTGGGAGCCAGAGTGCGAGGGGAAGCTGGAGATGACACACAGCACCTGGCAGGCAGTGCCGACTTCATCCGAGGAGCAAGCAAGGGTTCCAATGGCTTCTGTAGTTTTTCAGGGATTCTAAGTTCTTTTGACTCCCTTTTCCCTACTTTGTGTATTTACAAGGTG
The DNA here is from genome assembly GCF_048564905.1 of Vicugna pacos. Lineage (NCBI taxonomy): Eukaryota > Metazoa > Chordata > Mammalia > Artiodactyla > Camelidae > Vicugna > Vicugna pacos. The sequence continues at coordinate 70,151,181 of NC_132991.1, read as the reverse complement.
GTCTACAATGAGTATGTGTTTCTTTAATAATCAGAGAGACGGCATATTTATGAAAGAGAAGGATGACATCCTCTGCCCACCGGAGCCTTCCTTCCCTACTTGCCTTGTTCTTTTCCCGGCTTACAGAACATGAATGACGGTATCTCACATTCAGGCAGGACAGCCTGGGAGATGCTGCCCCCAGCTCCCAGAGGAGCAGGCACAGGCGTGAAGCATCTGAGAACCTGGGCTGGACTGCAGGTCAGGGACACGGCGCTGTGTTCTCCTGGCCCACCGTCTGGGTACTTCAGTGAGGAAAGTTTGTGTCAGTCCATATTTCTGCTGTTTCCTGCCATATCCATCTGTGCTTTCCACATGGCTGAATCAGGCAGACTACCTCATTTCAGATTTTTGTGCCATAAGCATCTTAAATGACCAGGTTTTAAGGGAGGGGGTGATCTCCTGATCCCTCCCAACCCAGGCCCTGAATCTTGTTGGGAGGATAAACACTCTCCCTGCCCTGCAGATGTCATCCTCTCAGGGGCGCTGCCTGGTCCACTCTGTCAAACATGCTGCCTCCACTTCTGCCTCACCCCACACTGCACCTTCTCAGTGTTCCCACCCCCTTTTCCATCCCTCACCCCCATCTTAGTCCATTTGAGCTGCTACAACAAAATACCAGACTGGTAGCTTATGAACAACAGAAGTGTATTTCTCACAGTTCTGGAGGCTAGAAGCCCAACATCAGGGTGCCGGCGTGCGGCTTTCAGGTGAAGCCCCTCCTCTCAATCCACAGCTGGCACCTTCTCGTGGTGTCCTCTCATGGTAGAAAGCGCTAGGGATCTCTCCGAATTACGACCTCTCCTAAAAATTACTAATGCCAAGCAGCGTAAATGCCCATCTACAGATGACTGGGTGAAGAGGTTGTGGTATATATATACAATGGAATACTACTCAGCCATAAAAAGAATAAAATAATGTCTTTTGCAGCAACATGGATGGACATAAAGATTATCATACCAAGTGAAGTAAGTCAGACACAGAAAGAAAAATATCATGTAATATCACTTATCATGGAATCTAAAAAAAAAAAGAGACAAATGAACTTATTTACAAAGCAGAAACAGACTCACAGACATAGAAAACAAACTGGTTACTGGAGGGGAAGATGGGGATGGGGGAAAAACTGGGAGTTCAAGATTTGCAGATACACACTACTATATATAAAATATATAAACAACAAGATTCTACTGTATAACACAGGGAACTATGTTCGATAGCTTGTAATAGCCTATAATGAAAAAGAATATGAAAAGGTGTGTATATATATATATATATATATATATACATATATATATATGTGTATGTATGTGTGTGTGTATATATATATATAAACTGAATCACTATGCTATACACCAGAAATTAACACAATATTGTAAACCAACTATACTTCAATAAAAATAAATAAATCAAAAGCAAAAAAGAATTAAAACCCACAAACAAACAATATCTAACCCCATTCATAAGGGCTCCACCCTCATGACCTAAGCACCTCTCAGAGTCCCCACCTCCTAATACCATCATCTTTGGGATCAGGATTTCAACATATAAATTGCTGGGGGACACACACATTTACTCTGTAGCATCCCCCGACCCCCGACCTCCCCTGCTGTCCCCACCCACCGTCAGCAGCAAGAACCCGAGGTCACTCTGCTTAACATGCTCAATATATTTTACCTATTCATGCAAGCTACACATGCATAATTTCAGAATGAATTTTTCATACATTATTCACAATTTGAGTCCCCCTCCAACTCAGAACTCAGAAGTGGGTGGCACTGAAGTGATTTCACTATTGCTTTTAACAGCTTCTGTTTTGTAAATAAGTAAAGGGATTTGTGATTCCTGTAAAACATTTTTGAGATATGCAAAAAAATCTTTCACTTGTGCTGGCATTTTTTATTCTAATTGCCTGGCTAAACTGAAAAGAAATGTCATTCTCAATTTAACTCAGCATTCACAATAAAAGCCCCAAGGCTGCCGATTAATCTTTCTTTTAGTCCTTAGGAATTCATGTTATGAGCAGACATTCACCTTCTGACCCCAGCTTTGTTTGGCATGTAGGTAATTCCACCCTCATTGTAGTTTAAAAGGTGGATTGCAGAACTCCCTTGAAGTATTGTGTCAGTTTTATAAATACACCAAACACAGAATTGTGGGGTAATATGAACCCCTCATTTACATCACTGGATACAGAACTAGCTTTTCATTTTGCTGTGGATAGAGCTGAAAACACAGATCCTGAGGATAGCAGACAGAAATGAGATACACTGGGGAATCAGGGAGCACCAGTGAAAGCATCCAACCTGTCTTTCCTCTGATCTATTAATTATCAAGAGATAAGACATCTTCAATTGAAATAAATCTATGGTTAGTGTTACATAGAAAGACTATAATGTCATGGAGCATAGCATTTTATTTTAATGGCAGATTTATTTTAATAGCTTTATGACTTTCTCTCCTGCATTCATATGTTTAGGTTCTAAAGAGATCATTAACTTTTTTTAAAGTTTATACTTTGGGACCTTTTATGGAAAAAATTTTAACTATGGTGGAATCCGCAGAAGAGGATTCATAAGGCTCACAGACATCTTTCATGGTGTCCAGAGCCTGTTGAATATAAAATACCTAGTTTTATACTGACCTTGTCTGGTAAATGAACTGGAAAGGAAAGTTCCCACAGGGGGAGTGTCCCTATGGGGTGAAGCTGAAGACAGGACACTTTTTGGTTTACAAGCTACACAGGGAAAATCGGTCTTTTTTTTCATTTGACTTTTAACCAAAAAATGTTTTAGCCAATCTGACCCTCTGCCTTACCCATCAAGCTGGATTCCAAATGCCTTTTATCTTTCACCATGAATCAAACCCCCTTCAAAGGATAAAGATTCATTGCCGTGGAGGCCACAGGCTCTGAAAGAACATCCCCCCAAAGGGCTTCCCAAATGCCCTGAGGAAACAGCACTGTTGAGATAGATGTGTGATGTCCCCCAAGGAGACCACTCTGAGAGGAGTGACATTTAGCTGCGTGTCTACAGTTCAGCATTTTGACTGAGAACAAGCACATGACTCTAAGGCTGTCGCTCATTGACGTTATGGCTGTCATTTGTATTTCATTTGTCACTGTCATTGTTCTCAAGAGTAATAAACCCCCGTTTACCACTGACCTGCTCGAGGTATTTCAGCTCTTCAGACTCACCCATGTGCTCTCTCCTGCAGCACACCCGTCTGTCTGCCACTGTCATACTTGCTCACTGATTCAGACCACTCTGCCCAGTAAATAGCCCCTCGTAACTTTTGTAGAGTGTTTCCCGTCAGCTGGAGGCGTCCTGATCTGTTAGCGCGGGTGGAAGACTGTTACCCCGAGGCAGCGTCCCAAGACGCACCTGGAGGTAACCACATTATGGGAGAGTCATGATGCTATGTGCAGCTATTCTTCTATTTCACTTTAACTTCTATAGTATGAATGAACTTCTATAGTAGGAATACTAGTGGATTAATAAAGTACAAACTTGTTTCAGTAGCATATGGTGCCTTTAAATGAATGCTTCTCCTCCTCCCACCCTGCAACAGAAAGAACACAGCAAATTCCTTTAAATGATTATTTTCCTGCTGGAGCAACACATGCAAGCCTTAGGCCAGAACAAATCTTAGTTTCAGTTTTCATTCCTGTCTCTAGAAAGGTACAAGATTATGAAGTTTATGGGGTCCACTTCCATCTGTTTTAGTTGCTTTATTTTTATCTTGAATTGGATTCAACATAATAAAAATAGAATTTGCAGCAAATATTTCACACATGCCTAAGTGCAAGCAATAATAACAGATTAGATGTTGATCTACATCATTAGAGAACTTCTGGACATTGCATTATCTTCTTATCTTTCTTCTTGAAAAGCTCTAAAAACTGAGGCTCCTTAGAATCACAAATCATATCATTGAAAGAGACTAATAAGTTTATGGTATAGATGAGGAAAGTTGAGGGCCAAAGAAGTGTAATTATTTCAACAAGATTTCACAGTGAATGGGTGGCAGAACCAAGACCCTCGAATAATAAAAATACTGAAACCAAATAACATATTCTTTAAAGTTTAAAATAAAATGTTTGTGGTTAGTAGAAGTCCACTAACAGGGGGCAGCAGAGACCTTCTCTCCTGCCTCCGCATAATTATGCTCTAGTTCTAAGAAATGGGTTTTTCTGACACCGTTTCTACATGATAGAACCAAGAAAGGCAGACGTATTATCAGTTCTTGCCTTAGTGACATTGGGAAACCAGGTGGTGGCTGGGCTGGGTGGCATCTCCAGGGCCGAATATGCACACCCATTAGAGCCCAGGGGATGATAGCACCTCTGTTCCTAGGTCATTACTGAATGGGGCAGCTGTCTCTCTAGGGAGCCAGCGTTTAAGGCACTAGTGCTTGAATCTGGAGTTTTTACTAATAGTCCTTTCCAATAGTCAATAAATTAGGTAAAGGAGAACAACCCAACTTAAGAAACTGCCAGAAATTCTCATTTGCATTTCCAAGCAAACACCAGCAATCATAGTCCTATCAGCTGCATGGCTCTGGGGGTGGAAATGAGGTGAGGTTGGGAGGGGGAGATGAAAGATAAATTCAGAGTGTGGGTGTAAAAGACTAGGCTGAACCAGCTCCCTTCCCAGCCTACAAGGGGGTGCTGGCTCACTGCAGGCTCCTCCTCCGGTCTGCTGCCTCCAGCTCTTTCCCAGCCTTGGGCCTCTTCCCTCCTGCGCCCTCTCTGCCCTCCCCTGGCTCTCACTTTTTACACCTTCCTGTGCTTCCCAGGCCCTCCCTCAGGACTCAGACTCCAGTGTCCATCAATGAAGGCAGGGTGGGGTGGGGGGCACAGCCACTTCAGGTGCTTGCCCTCAGCTCCTACTAAAGGAGTTAGTCCCGTATCAGCTCAGCTGACAGTGGAAAAGGATTTTATCAACCAACCTGTGCTTATCCAGGAACACCGATTCGTTTTTCTGGGAGCGTAATAACACCTTTCCTATCTGTTCCCTAGAGTCAGAGTCTGCTCTGTCATCAGCAAAGCCACTTTATAGACTCCTTGGAAAGGGAGGCCCTTCGCTGGGTACAGGGCCAGGGGGAGTAGGGACTAAGAGATCAACTCCTTAGAATGCATGTGTGCACATATGCACATACATTTTGTGCTTTGTTTTTATAAAAGAAGTAAAACGTGTCCTTTCATGGACATTTGACAAACGTGGAAGGATGTAAGGAAGAACACTGAAATCTCCCATAGCCTATACCCATATACAGCCACAGTCAAAGTATTTTGAAAATATTAAAAACTTGATTCTCATACACATCTAAACTAAGCATCCATGAAAGAGTATATTTCACTCATTAATGAGGGAACCAGCAAGATAATAAAACTGAGTAAACTTTAGAGACTGAGTGAACTGGCACCAAAAGAACAACGAAGGAAGACTGCTAGTTTAGACACAGAGACGGTTCATATCTTGCAGAGAATAGAACCGTAAACTTTAAGAGCAGAAATAATTTGTTTTGTTACTGGGGAAACAAAAAATCCACATGTTGTTGTGTGACTTTACAGAGTCCAGGCTCTAATCAGTAGTGAACACAGTCCTCCTGTTTATCAGCAGTTTCACTTTCTGTGGTTTCAGTTACCCCCGGTCAACCTCGGTCCAAAAATATTAAATTGAAAATTCCAGAAATAAACAATTGGTAAGTTCTAAATTGTGCACCATTCTGAGTAGTGTGATGAGATTTCTCAGAGTCCCACTGCATCCCGGCAGGGACATGAATCCTCCCTCAGTTCAGTGTTTCCTTCCCGTTAGTGGCCTTCTCAGTTACCCACAGGGTCTCAGTGCTTGTGTTCAAGTATCCCTTATTTCACTTCATAATGGTCCCAAAGGGCAAGAGTAGTGATGCTGACAGTCTGGACAGTCTCTTCCTGTGCCTAATTTATAAACTTTATCATAGGTATGTATGTATAGAAAAAAACTACGTATGCAGGGTTCAGTACTATCCGCAGTTCCAGGCACCTGCTGGGGATCTTGGAACATATTCCCTGCAGATAAGAGGGCGGAATGTAATAACTTAAACTAAGGAATGTTTCCCAAAAGAATCAGATAATCACTGGGTGGGTCTGCTGGACTGTTCTGATATGACATGGAAAGGACATACAGTCATTCTTTTTTCCAAGTCTTAAAGAGTTTTTCTTAACACACCATTATAATTTTAATAGATTTCCTTCCAGTCTTAAGACTTTTTAGTGTGTATATAAATATATGAATAAATAACACACATATTTTTACAAAGAAACCCCACATATCATCCCAGGACATGTGGTCCCCAGGTGACAGGAACCTGGCTAGTGTACATTTTCATTCCCTTTTGGCATGTTACTCCATCGATTTTTTTTCTGCAGGTGCCTTGTCTGGATTAGACCACCTCTACCGTGGCAGCCAATTCATCACTCACAGCAGGCAAGCCACCAGGAACGGCGAAGACCATGTGCCAAGGCATAGAGACTGCGATGGGGGCGTTGGGTCCAATCGGTCTTTTGCTTATTTGGCAGTGGGTCTTTCCAGAAACTTCCAAAGCATGTTGTTCTCACAGTGCTTGTGAAAACACTCCCTTTATCTTGTGGGGTACTTCCCTGCAGAAGTAGCACAGACCGGAAAGCACATTTTCTCCCCCATAATTTCAGTCGCCCTTTCTCTCTCTTACCACTGGGTGCAAACGTGTCCCCTCAGCCGCCAAGGGCCCCTTGCTGCCGCTAAGCACACCTGCAGAGCTCCTGGTTCTCCTAAAGGGAAACCATTGAGGAAAACCGCAAATTCCAGATCTGACGTTGGACTCTCAGAAAGTTCCCATCTTTGCCTTTTTTATATTTTAGAATTTGAAGTCTGTTTCTCTTGGCTCCTGTCCCAGTTTCCAGCTGTCCCAGTCCCTCACTGTCTTTTGGTTTTCTCTTGCTCCACTTGGAATGGGTTCACTCTCCACTGGGTGTGAGGAGTATCCCTTTTTTTCTGGGCTTTTCTGCACTTTTGGGGTCACATTCCAAGGTAAAGCTACAGGAATTCCTTTTGTGGGTTCCTGATAGATCCACTGAAAAGGGGAACAGCACTATTATGTAGAGGAGGGCCAGGATAAGAACCGTTTGCCTTACACTGCCCAGGCTGGGCAGCCGACCAGACACCCTCTGCTCCTCTATCTAAGGACAGAAACTGAAGATTTGTTCACAAATGATCACAGTAGCAAATCATATCTCACTTAGGGTCAGTTCCAAGTGAAAAATCAAGAATAATCAAAATCAACCTTAACATACACCACTACACCAAGAGAAACCATGATAAAAAGGCTTAAAAGTTCAAATGTCAGAAATGAAATCCAAAGAAAAAAACCATGAGAGAATTTCCCTATAGTATTTCTAACTATGACTCAAACTCTAAATTTCATCAAAAATAAAAAAGTTCAATTACATAAAATAATACACTTCTGCATAAAGAATAATATAATAAGCAAAGTTCAAAGACAAGCATCAACTGGGGAAAATATTTGCAAACCAAACCACAGACAACAAGTTAACTTCCTAAGTATATAGAAATCTCCTGGAAATCAAGAAGAAAAAGCCAACATAAAAGTGGGCAAAAGATGCAAGCAGACAGATCACATGGAGAAAATATAAACAGCCCTTGTATATAGGAAGAGATATTTGGTCTTACTACTGGTAGGAGACATTCAAAACAAAAGCTACAATGAAATGCCACTTGTACTCTCTCAGAGGGGCAAAGAGACAAAAACGTGACAGCACATTCAGCTGACAAGCTGTCGACAAGCTGAGAAAACAGGTACTCACCTATCCTGCTGACAAGAGTGTAAATTGGAATGATCTTATGAAGGGAAATTTAGCAACGTCTATCAAAATTCCAAAGGCATATACCCTTTGACCCAGCAACCCTGCTCTGGAATTCATCCTGAAGCTTAGTTTCAACACATTCAAAATAATGGGTTTTCAAAGTTATTCACTGCAGCACTGTTTTTAATAGTAAAACATCAGAAACAACACAAGTGCCATCTATCGACACAATGGAATTCTATGTAGCTCTCTCTCTCTTTCTATATATATATATACATACATAGCTATATATATATGTAGATTATATATATATATATATATAAAGAATGAGGATGTTCGCTATGTACAAAGATCTCCAACTTATGCTGAAAAATGAAAGAAAAAATGTAGGAAAATGTTTGTACAAAGGAAGGTTATAATACACATTCATATTTGCTTGTATTTGCCTCTAGGAACTCTGGAAGAACACACAAGAGACTAACAACAGTGGGGATCCTGGTGATCTTTGGTGGGACTGGGTGGAAATTAGGCAGAGGGAGAGGGATGGGGGCAAGACTCTTCATCAAATACATTTTGATTCTGTTTCATTTGTGCTATTTAATTTTGAAAAATAAATTTTAAAAGTAACCTTGAAAAATCCCTTGAATTGTCCATAGAGTCCGGAACACAAGGTTTTACACAAATGATCCTAATTGTTAATGCTTATGCAAACTAAAGCCTGAGGACAACGTGACCTAAAGTAAGGGACAGAGGTTGCGTTTCTATGCAGGTTTCTGAATACTGAAATCATTCTCCTTTAACATTCCCATCAAATTTCTGACTAGGAGTGGGTGGAGAATTCCAAAGAGCACCTGCTCGCCTGCAGGGATTGGACGAACCTATTATTAAGCCTCCGGAATGTTTGTGGTTGGTTGTGAGGATGAAAGGAGGTGGCCGAGTCCCAGTTTCAGCGAAGGCTGAAGTTCATGGTAGGTTAAGTACACACGTGACGTGGTTCCATTACTCGGTAGTCATATTTTCTGAAATGTACCAGGTCAGGATACATGGTTTGAGAAGTGCTGTACCCTCTGAGGCACCAGGACTTCATGACTGGTATCTGTGCTGTCTGAGGGAATTCTGAAGTGATAGCATCACGTCTGCCTCTCAGCATGAGGGCTGTGGACGTGACTGAAGTCAGAAATCTTGAGTTGCACTATATTGGTAATACTTTTTGTTTGTTGCCTCCCACAGGATGCCATACAACACAGATCATTCAGTGGGCCTGAAAAACAAAAACAAAAACAAAACAAAAAACCAGAGCAAGGAAACATGGAGGAGGCATTTCAATCATTGTTCAAATCATTGAAGGTCAATTCTTAAGCCTCTTTTGGTCATGAAGGTTTTTAAAATACTGATGTGATTTTCATCAACAATGCTGCTTCTATAGAACTTGGGTGCAACAGACTCATCTTAATTCTTCTCATGGAAATTAGTAGAGATGGACTATCCAGAATATCAGACTCAGAGAAGAGTGGGAAGTTTTATGAAGGACTTTGATTCCTTGGCTAAAAACTTAACACCGGTTCCACAGACTAGGGAAGACATTTGAGATTTTGAATATGAAAGTGATAGGATCAAAATCTCCCTTCAGTGAGCCTGGCAGTGCAGTTTGGATGGAAGTGGGAAAAGAGTGCCCACTGGAAACAAGGTCAAGGTCATTATACACGCCAGGTGAGAGATGATGACGGGTACTTTGGAGCAGAGAGGAGACTATAGATACAATTCACTGACTTGGTATGAAGAGTAAAGAAGACTCAAAGAAAACCTTGAAGTTAGAGATTGGCAGAAGATGAGGGTTCGAGGGGCCAGTGGGCCCCCTCAGGGTTACTGTCCACAGACAGCTAAAAGGAAATGCTGGGGCTTTGAGAAATGCTGGGGCTGGAGATGTGGGTTTGGGAGAAGCCATGAGAGTGAATGAGTCACCAAAAGAAAGAATAATATCTGAAAATCAATTTTTAAAATACGTATCTCACTTGTTCTTCAGAGGTTTCCAAATAACAAGATAAACACTTTAAGGCCAGAATCTAAAGGGGTGGAGTGAGAAGAAATTGGTTCTATGATTTATTAATGAAAATGATAGCCACCAAACACATGGCAGATGCCTCAGAGAGAGGAGATGGAGACAGAGAGACAGAATGAGAGGCCTGAAGACAGAATCTTTAGCAACACTTTTCACTGGAGTTACTACTAAATTTCCAGACTTCTGTCACATAGAGAACTACAATTGGATGAACCTAATAATTCCGGGACACCCATCCTGGGCATTTGAGGGGTATGAATTCAAGGGCTGTCCATATATAAATATTTTTAACTCCAGGTCAATTTAAAGTTGAGGTTGGTGGCTTCATCGCTAAATGCTTCACCAAGTCTTTCCGATTGTGCTGGTACTTTTCTGTACCATCTCCAGCTTCTTGAAGGCAAATAAATTTTATTTTCTGATACCTATGACTAATTATAGATTTCAAAGCTTTTACTTACCCCTTGGGTGAAATTTAGAAAAAAAATATTACATCCTCCATTCCTCCCCTCCCCTCACATATGGCCATTTTTTTCTTCAGCTGAGACAGGAGTGAGGGTGAGGCCCACAGGGCCCTGCTCCTTTTCACAGCCATCTTCTCAGTTCAACTAATACACATAAATTGTTTGGTGTAGAGGCTGACAGAGAATAGTAAGCACTGCCTGCCCTGCAGCTATTTTTCTTCCTGTGCACGTCCAGAGAGATGACGGTATGGTAGAAAGAGCACTGGTACAGAAACCAGGGCGGCTCTACCACTGGCACGATGTGACTTTGGCCTCAGTCTTTTCCTTTGTAAAATGGGAGTGATGAGCTATGATCTTGCTACCCTACAGGGCTGTTGTGAGACACAAACTTAATGAGATCTTGGGCCCAGGATGGTTCTGTATGGTTAATGGCTATGTGTCCCTGACAAGTCTCTGGCTGTCGTCTCCGTTTCCTCATCTGCAAAATACAAATGCTACAATAAATCCTACAGGACTGTCATGCTGATTAAATGAGATGATACATGTGAAAACATTTAAAAGTTACGAAATGTGTTAGTGTGGGAAATACAAAGAAATATAAGGCAGTCTTAGTTAAAGGACTAAATCTTATCAAAATTGGCAAGATTAAGACCGGAGGGATCATGTTCGGTCCTGGGACAGTTGGTTGCTGAAGGGTAGGGCCACATACCTTCATGTCCAAGACACTAACTCCTACAGATAAGAGATGTGCCCACACAAGACTGCACCAACTTCTTCCTGTTGGTGGAGCAACCGCCTCCCATCTCCTGGCCCATGAGAAACCCTAGGAGAAAGCCCTTGGCCTGGGTCACACTCATCAAACGGTTCTGGTTGGGCCAACAGGAGCAGTTCAGAAGCAAAATGCTACCTGTCAGAGGTGAGATACCTTCTATGGCTAGAGCTTTCAGCAAAGTCCTTCCAGGACCAAGGCTCAGGGGGATTCCTACAAGCAAACAATGACTATCTCAGTGTAAGAGCTCAGGCAAAAAGGCAGAGACTAGGGCTGGTGAAGATACGGCTGAATGCGCACTTAATTATAAAAAGAACTATAAACGTTTTACAGCACACCCTCAGACCCTAGGAATTTTTAAACAGCTTTTTTGACATACAACTCACATACATAATATTCACCCATGTAAGTGTACAATTCAAGAGTTTGTGGTGTATTCATAAAGACATGCCACCATCATCATAATCTAATTTTAGAACATTTTCATCACCCCAAAAAGAAACTGAATCCACTGTCACTCGTAGGAATTTAACTGATGGGCATATTCACAAAATTCTTTTTGCCAAGATGTTCATTGTGGGAAGATACTCATACAAGATGCCCCCACCAAAAATAAAAATAAATAAAACCCGCATATAGTGCTCCTTATTTGGGGCTTCTTAAATAAATCATGTTGCATCTGTATGATGGACTACTAGGCAGACACTAAAATAAATGAGGCAGAGCTTTTATATGCTGATATGGGAAAATATCCAAGAATGGTGTTTATAATATACTTCTTGTAAAAATTATTTCACAAAATCATGTCATATTCATAAAAATAAATTCTAGAAGGAATTCCAAGGAACTGATGACAGTGGTGACCTTTAGGAAGAGGGACAGGGCTGATGAGTGGGAGGGGAGACTTCCCTCTTCATCTCATGCCTCCCTGTATTGTCTGGTTTTTCCCACTTGGGTACATGTACATGTTCATAATCCCTTCAATGAAACCCATAAGGCCAGATGTATTCTGGAATTCTAATTTTTCTGATTTAAAAGACCATATGATCTGTACACCCATATTATATAAAACCTTCAGCAGAGTGGGGCAACTTACCCTGTTCAAGCACGTTAGTATTTTTGCAGTGATGTGTGTGATTATTCATACTAAGTGAGACATTTAAAAAAAAAAAGACTATGCATCTCATCATTTGGATGAAATCGAGTCAGGTTTCTCCACCAAATGGGTTTTCAGGGCTTTTGGGAATTCAGAATTGCAGATACGAGATTGAGGGACTTCTATTAGCACTATTCAATTTCTCTTATAACAGTGTGTGGAGGCCCAGGCTGTGGGTGATAACAGACTGTGTTTTTCTTCATACTTTGCTGTATTCTATTCCTTAGTTCTCTGGATGCTTTTTATTCCCCAGAAGCAGCTGACAGTAATGTGCTCAGAGGAAGAAGGGCGCACTCACCAGGACAGAGCAGCAATCCCCAGACGACAACTGAGGGCGAAGAGTCTGAAACCCAGCACAGGACAGGGAGTTCTCAGCTCTGCCGGGTGTTGACAGTTTGCATCAGTTTGTTGCTGCTTTGCAGAGTAAGAGAAGCAGGGTGAGCGCGTTCCTTGTTGAGTTCAACCTCACACTAGGAGCCATGCAGAAGGGAGAACAGTGTCCTGCAGACTCTGGAACGATAAGTGCAGCTGAAAATGGCAAGAGGACCGGGACACAGCTCACGACTAGACTCGAACAACACAGTGTACACGCAGGCTTTCCTCTACTTCACGGTTCTCCTGGAATGGCAGCTTTGCTATTCATGGGTGGCACACACCTTTTAAGAAAACCAGTGGTCCTCTACGTACTTGAATGAAACTGTAGCTTTATTTTAGGGACTTCTGGTACTCCATTTGTGACTGCGTCACTGTCAAAGATTCACCTATTGATGGCAGGAAGAACAGATTTCCAATTTTATTTCCAGGTTGATGTTCTGGTTCCCATCTGCACAGATGGGGCCGGCTGCATTGACAGGTCATGATGGAGCTGAAGTGGGACAAGGTTTTAACACCAAAATGATACGTGTGAGAGAGGTTGTTTCAGCTTTGCCAACAGCCAAGATTAGACTTTGTGAAATACGCTCAGACACTATTATATCTGAGCATATTTGTGATGCAATGATGCAATGACCAGAACTGCCCACAAGCATCCCTAGGAGCTCATGCTGGATTACCTGGAAATGAGCCAGCTGTGACTTGGGAAGGGGGCTTCACCTCCCCTCTCTAGTGGGAAGGGTTTCACCAAAACTCAGCTTCCCAGGGACCGGTGGCTCCCTTCCCTTTTGTAGAGGGTCTGTAACTTCTCATGGGTTCCCAAGCCAAGGTGCTGGGCTGCCAGCATTCCCAGATAGCCTCAGTGCATAATTAGCACCCGAAATGCAGACTGCCTGGTACCAGACAACCTGCTCATTGGCCCATCAATAAATGCTTTCTCAAGTTCACCCTGTAAAAATGAGCCCATGCTGCACGTCCAGCAGGCTTCTCTGTGGGTCATGAAAGGATGGGGAATCTGTGCTTTCTCTTCATGAAAATCCCCTTTCCCTAATAAAGACCTTTAGACCCATACCATGTGGCATGTGAGATTTGTTTTGACCACTGACCCTTGACAGGTTTGGGGTATAGCTCTTCCCATTTAAAAGCTTTAAAACTCTTAAAAATATTTGGTTGGTAAGTGTCTACCTAAACCATAGATTATGAATCTCCTTATCACTTTTCAAAAGAGAAGAAAAACTTTAATAGGTTTAAATTAAGATCCTAAAGTATATTCTGTCTGCCTGGTTTCCTGTGCAGGTGGCCAGCCATGAATTAAAGATACTGACATCTTACATACATCTTGGTGAGATAAATACCATGATTGTGCCCAACACAATTGCTGCCTTGGTCTCCACTAGTGCAGATGCCAATGGAAAAGCTGTGTAGGCGATGCTTTTACTGACACTCAACCTTCTCTTAAATCTCAAACCCTTTTTCCAGAGGAACCCTCTGCTCCAGTCTAAAAAACATACCCTGATACTTTTCCCAACGAGCACAGTCAGAATGGGGTAAAACATCACCTCACAGAGTCTCCCTGTGCCACCCAAAATGTTGGACGCTGGATTTGTTTGTTTAGCAGCATAGATTCCACTTTCCCTTAATGCATTTTAAGAACACTACCCCAAGGCTCTAACTGCACAAAGGCAGGACACACTGCCTCTTTTCCTGAAGCATTGTTTGAAGTGTAGAATGTAATATGACCCAATCCCCTAGTCTGGCCGTGGGAACCCACAGAAGGAAGGAGGCTCGAGGAGAACTCTCAGGGGGAGATGGCTGATCTCGAGCTCTGTACCTAGGAGCCAGGAGGTTGTCTCTTTGAAGGTTCGGAACGTAAACTGTAACCCCCTCTATCCTTGCCATTTCACTCTATACGCCAGAGCACAGCACAGTTCTAACAAGCCCCTAAAATACCTCCTTACAAGAACAAAGACCACCCCAGACAGCCCTCTCAGGCATTCAGAGAGCAGAAAAGACCACCAAAGGCCCTGGCAGAAACTGGAAAAGGACAAGTGCAATGCTTCACTTTGAAAGGGTGTGGACAGAGATTCCCCTGGTTTGATCAGCTGAACTTGAATACCAAGGCCAAGGGTAACCGACTCAAAACTGGTACCTCTGTACCCATTCTGGTCACAAGAATGCCGTCTTTAATGAGTGCACCTACAGTAAAATCACTGAGGTGACAGCAAGCTCTGTAGTTACCTAATCTTAAATACTTCAAACAACACCTCGAGGTAGCTATTGGTTAGGGTGACTGTATCATCCAAACCAAGATACTCTCGAGAGCAAAGGGGATCATTAATATTGATGCAAAGACAACAACTGTAAACAAGGAAATGTCCTGGACAAAGCAGGTGCGTGTTTACCCAGCGTTGGTACCTCCAGGTCACAGATGAGAACCCTGAGGCATGGAAAGTGTAAGTCTGCTGAGATGAGCAGAGCTATTCAATCCTAGGCAGGTCTGACTCCAACAAACCACAACTCTTCACACAGCACTGTCTTGCTTTTTCCTGATCTGGGAATAGTTCTTGTGCTCTTTGCTCTGGGCAGCGGTTTTCACGGGCTTGCTAATTATTCAGCAAATCTTAAATGGAACTTTAACACATAAAGCAAATAAAAACAGAGCTGCCTTGGTTGAACTGGGCAAATGGAGCTCACATTCTGTCTGGCTTCCCTCCAGCCTCCCCCTCACCTGCTGGGTGGTCTCCAAGCCCCACCATTTCTACAAGGAACACCAGGGCCTGGCTGTTACCTAGATGTGGAGACAAACCACATGGAAGATATTTGAGGAAAGGTGGAGAATATAGTGTTTGGAAGCTGATGAGAAACTCTGTTGCATTTACAAGTCCTGACCATTTCATTCTTGCTACTCTTCTGTCTTTTTCCACCTGCAAAATACCTGCCAGACCCTCATAAAACACCTTGAGCCCCTCATTAGCCAGAAATCTAACGACACCTGGAAGGGGCGGGTGGTTCCGGGTAAGGCTGAAGCCCGCACAGCTCCAGCTTCACGGTGTACCGCATCCCACACAGCTTCCCTCTCCTCCCCTTCCCAGTGCCGCCCAGGCTTCAGGAGCAAACGGATCACCCGAGCTTCTTGTTAAAACGCAGATTCTGATTCAACAGGTTTGGGTGGGACTAAGAGGCTGCATGTCTATTCAGTTCCCAGGTAACGCCTATGCTGCTAGACGGCTCTTTAAGTAGCAAGATCCAGATCAGCACTAAACCTCGTAACCAGACTGAGTATAAATCTCTGACTCATCGGGATACTCTTCATACCTGGAGAAGCAGTTCGGCGGTGTCAAATGCTGTTCTATATATTTAAATGCAACTTTGTGTGAGTCTGGTTATTAGTCAAGGAGGGCAGAGCTTACACCAGCCAGTTCACTTCTAGGAATTTACAGGGAGAAAGCAATACATTTATAGGAAGTTCCTGCATGCAAAGCTGCTAAGTTGGATCATGTTTGGAAAAGTATCTTCGACTAAGTAACAAAACATGCTTCCTTCAACACGCACATTTCAAACTTTCTTGGGGAAAACTGAGTAGGTATTTCCTGGGTGGCAGTTCTTGCTTTTTCTCCAGGAATGAAGTTTTCATATTAGAACATGACCCAGATTTTTAAAAAATTGAAAAAGCAGAGGTCCTGCAAAGCCACATGAGTGCTTAATTAGGGCTGTCTGAAAGTGACTTTGGTGTTTCACGGGAAACCCTCAGGCAGCAGTGATGGATGGGACACACTGGCGGCACATGAGTGAGCTACCAACTTACCTCTTTCTCACTTTGCTCCTTAGAACTTAGACTCTACAGTGCATATTCCAAGCAGAGCCCACAGCTAGAGCTCCAGCCTAAGCCCACGATGGGGACAGGAAGTTTTTGCTTGGCGTCTCGTCATTTAAACTTCCCCACAGACTTTTCCCTTCATTGCGTTTATACTTGTTATTTCCACAGATTTACCAAAATGGTGACTTTGCCTCCTCTCCATGCTTGCTGTTTGCTAAGTATGACAGCCAGAAGAAAACAGGCATTTTCCCATGTCTTGCTTCTTTTGTTCAGCTTTATATTTGTCCAATATATATATTTATATATATTGCACTGCAGGTGTCCTTTGAAAATATTCCTCTCCTGCAGGTTTTTCCCTTTTAAAAGTGAAAAGAAGTTTTGAAAAGCTTTGCCTCATTGCTTACACTTTAAATATTAATTTTATTATTATTTATTTTCACTGCAAGGTTTTCATTAGGAGAGGAATGCAGTATTATCTCGATGAGACGGTGGAAATTTTTGAGATGAGTTTCACAATTTCCTACGTGTAATGTCTCGTTACACCTGGAACCACCACAGGTTCACAAGCTGGTTATTGATGGTCCTGTGCACAATGTCAACAGCTCAGGATGGAGGGATTTTTACAGAGCTTTGAGTGCTGTCTGGCATGGATTTAGCGCTTATTCTTTCAGTCTGAGTAATTAATAGGATGCAACATTTGGTGCTTCCTAATATATCTTGGTCTCCAGAAATCTTACCTTACATCCTGCCTGCTGTGGCTCTCTTCTCTCGTCAAATGGGGGCTTGATTATAGAAGCTATGAATCAAGCCACAGACAACCAGAACACACCCATACAAATAAGAGTCGAACCATGTACCACTTCAAACAAGGGAGTTCGTCCAAGCAGGCAACAAGGAGATCCCACTGGAAGCTACGAAAACTAACCCTGCTCTTACCAGATAAGAATATACGGGCACATCTTTTAAGCTGTTGAGAGGGTGCTATGATTTCCTGGTGATGTCCGTAAAGACACACTCGTATCTGGAAGTAGGTTGGATTATGTTTGAATGGGGAGGCCACCCCTAATGTCAACAACTCAGAGAAAAGACATGAACACAGGAACATAGAACTGCCATGCCAAGACCATGGAAGGCACAGGCTCTCCCAGCTGGTGGGTATAAAAGATAGGAACCACCATGAGGATGGTAGACCAGGAGCTAGGAACAAAGGCATCCATGTATTCATCCAAAAAATTAAAGGGAAGTAAACTAAGTCCTAAACAAGATCAATGAAAGTACCTCCTTTTACTGCCCCTTCACTTTCTGTTGTTTATGGTTCATTTGGGCTCCAGGGAATCAACACAGGGTCCCCGTCCAATGTAAGAAAAAACATGGGGGGATGCAGTGCCCCTTAGCCAACACAGTGATGTAGGATCAGACATAGTCTCAAAAGGAATGCGAGCCTTAGGCAAAAGCCAAGGCCATGTGGTCCAGACATCCCAGAGTTTTGAGGGGTTTTTTTTAACCAAGGAAGGGGAAATTTCCTCATAGTAATAGGTACAAATGGGCAGCTATCCTGCTGCACAGTGAAGAATGCCACAGGAGGCAGCAGCTGACAGAAGTAGGGGCCATGGCAGCAGCAACAGAGACAAAGGACTCTGAGCTTAAAGCATGCTAGATTGGGACCCAACCAGGGTGGGGCTCAGGCTCAAGATGGGGAAGGAGCCTTATTCCTACATCTGTCAAGGCCCAGGGAGATGACCTGTCTACTTTTATACTGAATCATGGGCAGAGCTGGAAAGAGCATGGAACCAGCTCTGTGAAAAAACAACATCTGACAACTATATAACACACTGTAATTTCCAACGCCTTCTCAGATACATACGAAATTTGATGACTTACAGAAGCTTTAAGGTTGGTGCAGAATCAGCCTTAATTCTGACTCAGTATGGAGCAAATAATGTGTCTCCTCAAAGTTCCCTATTGGGAAATAAGATGGTTCCAACCCTTGGGGTGGAGCTGAGAGGCCTGGGGTGGGGCTGAGAGACTGCTGCAGGTAGAAGGTTCCCAACTGGAAAAGACAGGGGGATTCGGGGGCAGACAACTAGACAGCTCGCTACAAGCTTTTTAATTCTCTTTTCTTCATCACATGGACTTTCTTTGTTCTACTGAAGGAAATGCCAAACTCAGTGAAACCAAAACTCCAATAGCAACAACTTGTATCCATAAGGAAGTTCATGAGAAAGCATTAAAATCTAGATCTTGACAACAGTCCCTCACTGATGCAAAATACTTGTTTCTGTACTTTATTCAATTAGTACTTATTGAGTGCTTGCCATGTTCCAAATATTGTTCCAGGAGCTAGAAAAACAGCAGTAAACAGATAAAAACCCAGCTGAGTCTTACATTCTTACATTCTTTGCTTCCCTCAACTCTCAAATATTGTGTATTGCCACCTCTTCTTCCTTCCTGACCTCCTACCACTGCTTCCTTCCAAGAGCAGTCATTTAACTTACAGTCCTGTCCCCTCCTGCGTCCTCTGACAGCTTGTTCCATCAATTATCCCCTTTCTCTGTATCTTCCCTCTGGTTCATTAACTTCCTCTTACAACGTGTTCAACTTGCCCTGATCTATTCAAAACAATGAAACAACAAACAAAAATCTTCTCTAATATGCTAACCACCACCCCTACCTTGTGCTGAGCTGTGGTTTCATCCTTTCCCCTCTTTGCCTACCACCTCTTTTCAGATAAGTTTGATTTGGCCACCTCCACATTCTCCACCCCCTCCATTCTTAGTCCACTCCAAAATGGCTTCCTCTTGACACCACTCCACTGCAGCTGCTCTCATTAAAGTAACAAAATATATTCTGCTAAACTGTTTCTTATGTATGCTCCACAATTAAACCTACTTTGAGTTTATTGGTAGTATAACTAAATCATGGGGCTCCAGGATCACAAATGGATTTCATATTTGATTGATTGGGGTAGGGACTACCCAGACTCTCCTTAGCAGCATTCTGGAACCAGATTTGAGCTCAGGCAGAGTGATGAGAGGGACTACTGATGTCTGCCTTGGTATGAGTGTCAAGGGATGGCAGGGCCAGCTGCTATTTGTATATTATCTTATTTAATCTTTCCCAAGCCCTGCCAAGAAAAGGAAACTCATCTCTCATAAACATCAGGAAACAGGTTAGCTGGTTGCAGAAAGTCATGCAGTTGGCAAAACACAACGCCCAGACTCAAATCTCTGTGATGCAAAATTCCTTGCTCTTTCCATTTCACCATCCTCCTAACTACTTTCAAAGTAGTTAAGAAAGTAGAATTCCAATAATTGGGACCATTGCTTCTAGTTAGCTCTTTTTTTCCTTTTCGCTCAGTCTCATAGTCCATGCTCCCTTTACACTGTGTGATCCTTTCAGTCATCTATGGGAGTTGATTATCTTTCAGAAAAACACAAAATAATAATAATAGTAGTAATAGCTAATATTTACTGAATCTTTTCAATGTGTCAGGCATTATTCTAAGTAATTTCCAGATGTAATCTAACTTAATCTCGACAACCTATGAGGAGGCGTTGTGGTTTTCCCACTTTAGAAGTAAGAAAACTGTGTCTTGGAGCAGTAACTTGTCTGGGGTCACGTGGCTAATAAGGAGTGAAACCAGGACTCCTGGTCAGGGAACCAGACACTTCTGCAGAGCCCATCCCCCTCATCATTGCACTAAGCTGCCTCTCCAGGAACTAAGAAGTTATTCATAGAGGGGAGGGTATAGCTCAAGAGGTAGATCACGTGCTTAGCATGGATGAGGTCTTGGGTTCCATCCCCAGTACCTCCTCTAAGAGTAAATAAAGAAATCTAATTATCTCCCCCCACAAAAATAAAGGTTTAAGAAATTTTTTTTAAAAGTTATCCATATTTTAAATAAGCATAAAGTCTCATACTCAGTACAGGTTTCAAACTAATTTAATTCTCTAAGCCTCACTGAGGTATCAAATCAAATAAAATACTATTTGCCTGAACTATGTTAGTATAATTTTGGATAGAAATATCTTCTCAGAACTATACCCCATAGTCTCTCCCTAAGTTTTACTGGGGGTGGCATAAGAAATGACTTTGAAAAAAAGAGTCCCTGTTTTTTTTTTTTTTTTGCAAAATGCTGCTAAAGATATAGCTCATTTATTTTTTAAAGTCTCTTTAAATGTCTGCATCACAATTACTTTTAGAAACCAAAGCTATGAAAAACCTTGTTCCCTAGTGATTTGCTATGCTTATTGTTATCGTATAATAACCACTAAGTAACCTCTTTTGATTTCTTTGCCTTGGCAACTGGGGAGCTCAAAGGTAATTTTTGTGCTTATTTTAGGTTTTATTCTATATAAATTCCTACTCTCCCTATTCATTTTATCTCATTTTTAGCTCTCATTTTTTAATCTTATTTTAACAATTAATTTCTGTACTTGTGTCTATCATAAATTCATTCTGCTAAATAGACTCATTTAAAGCTCATGGAATTAAAGAAGTGAAATTACTTACTTATCTCTAACGTGAATCCCTATGCTTTCCTCAGCAGATGAAAAAGACCCTCTTAATAACAATCCTCATTGTACCTGAAGAACCTTATCAAGCCAGTTCTGAACCTCCTCTTTTCAAGAATAATTGATCACTTTAATTTTTTGTTTGTGTTTTGAAATGACCACAAATTTATAGAAAAGTTGCAAACACAATACAAACACTTACATTTCCCCTGAATCATCTGCTAGTAAATTACCGACCTGATGTCCCATCACCCGAGCACTTAAGTGCTTAGTCCTGTACATTACACAACATCAAAATCCGGAAATTAACATTGATGAGTTACAACCATATAATCAGCAGACCCTATTTAAGATTTGACAATTGTCCCAATCAAGTCTTTTACAGTCAAAAGATTCCGTGCAGAATCTCACTTCACATTTAGTTTTCCTACCTCAGAGGTGTCCTTCAGCTGGGATCAGACCCTCCATCCCTCTTAGACACCCACTACCTTGACACTTCTGAACACTATCACCAGTTACTTTGTAAAATAATATAATTTTGTGAACTATTTCCCAACTTGAATTATTTTGTGAAATAATGTAACTTAAAACAAATGTTTCCCAATTAGTTTATCTGATGTCAGAATATTACAGAAGTGAATCTGTTTCTATCGTTGCACCCTACCAGACGCCAAGTGATCTCAGTTGCACTCTTCCAACAATCTACCTGGAGATAGTGTCAGATCCCACAGGTTAAGGGCTCAGCCCCACAAGACTGCGCCCCACCTTACTTCAGATGCCAAACACAAGTAGTAGGTCCCCACGTTACCTACAACTTCTACCTGACTTGGCTACAAATTGGAGGTTTCCACAACCCCCTTTCTGAGTTAAATTAATTTGCTGCAGTGGATCACAGAATCCTATGGGTTCTCAGGGAAATATTTATTTATGTTTATCAGCTTATTAAAGGATATGACAAAGCATATGGATAGATACATTGAGCGAGGTCTGGGAGAGTCCCAAGTGCAGGACATTCTGTCCCCGTGGAGCTGGGGGATGTCACTCTCCTGATATGTGGTTACCAGAATCTCCAAACACCATACTTGTGGGATTTTTATGGAGGCTTCATCACATAGGCATGATTGGTCATTAATTCCATTTTCAGCCCTTCTCCCTTCTCAAGAGAATGAGGGGGAGAACTAAAGGAGTCACATCGTTAGAACAAAAGACATTCCCATCACCCTGGAAATTACAAAGATTTCAGGAGCCCTGTGTAGGAAAAAAGGGCAGAGACCAACATCTATTTTTTTCCTTTTATTTCATAAGGGAGATACTTTGAAACTACATAGTTGTATCGTTCCTCATATAACTTTCTGCTTATTTATGTGTATTTTAATGATTCGTTTTTATATTTATGTTTACTATAAATCTTTTCTTTATTATAAATAGACTCATTTAAGGTGCATGGTTTCTTATTTCATTCAGTGGGAGATAATTTGTTGATATCATTACTTATTTACTATTACTTACTCTTGTTATTTATTTTGATGCTTGGATTAGCCCAATGATTGGGATATCCAAGACTGGGGCAGTTAAAGTAAAAGATGAGCCTGGAAAATCTCATTGTGCCAGCAGCTAGGGAGTGCTTGAAGAAGGAGGAGGACAGGTCAAAAGGACACAGAAGGGGATGAAAGGATTTTCCCATTGGCCAAAGCTGGTCATGAATTTTTGTTCTTTATTTCTAAGATCAGTTTTCATACAGTGTGATTATTTTTATTACTCCTTTTAGGCTATATTTCGTATTTTATTTTGCTTTATTTCTCTAAACTTAAAATAATTTTAAGACCTCTAGAAGGAGCCCCGAGATACCACCAGTAGGAGGCTGCCTGTTGACCTTTGCTCTTTATAGTTCTTGAACGTGCTCCCAACACTCTGTCTGTTTCTCGAATTCAGTCTACTCCACTGTTGGCCTGTGGCCCGTTTTGCTTTCTCTCTGAAAGCCAACTTAGATGCGAATCCAAAATATCACCAGAAAGCCCCCACCTTTTTTTTGCTCTTTTCAGTGGCAGAACAAAAATCATAACAACTAGAAAAGGAAGAGACTACCCAGAATCTCCATGACCACCACATTCTCCTCCCCATAGGCAGCTCTACGTAGGAAGCCAAATCAGAACCAGAAGCTTCCCTAACAAGCACAGAATCAGAAGCGAGGTTGCTGAACTGGGTCTTTAACGCAGTCATACAAAGCTGGGCTCACACGTCACCTCTCTGCCAGCCAAGCCGGAAAATACTGAACTTGGCAGGGGTTTCCTCGCCCACTGCCAGTATTTGTCTCTCTTTTTTTTTTTTTCTTTTCCTCAAACTCACAAGGCTTCCCCAACTCCTCTTCTAATTACCGTGTTAACACAGGCACTTCCTGTCAGGTACTCTGAAAAATACTGTACAGCTGTCTTAATGTGTATGATGTCAAAAGCAATTTGTCTACAAGAAAAATGATAAAAGAGGAGTCATCACACTCAGAAAATACTATAATCTGTACAATTCATATGTACAATAGTAACATTTATATGTAAATTACAGTATACATTGTAAACCTATAACTATAGACTCCTGCCATGGAATACAACAAATGGAAGAATTTTTCGCCAAGGGATGAGTAGAGCAAACTGAAATGACTTTAAGGTAAATATGTTTAAATTCCTCAAAGAAATATACCTATCTTTTTAATTAGGATGATATAAACAAGTTGATGACTATGAACTAAAATATGAAAAGAACCAATAAAATATCTTGATAATGAAAAATATGGTTATTGAACTTAGAAAATTTGAGACTAGACATAACTTTTATAATGAAAATATGTGATAGGGGTTGTTTTTAGCCCCATGATTAATGAATAAGCACCATTTATTATTTACTTTGTGTAAGACATGTTACTAATCGTTTTTTTTAATTGAGACATAATTAATATATAAGATTGTGTAAGTTTAAGGTGTACAATGTGTTGGTTTGATACATTTAGATATTGAAATATGATTACCACCATAGTTAGCTAACACCTCTATTACATCATATAATTATCATTTGTGGTAAACAATTAAGATCTAGTCTCTTGGCAACTTTGAAGTTTATAATACAGAATTGTTGATATAATCACTATACTGCGCATTAGATCTCTAGAACTTATTTATCTATTAGTTGCAAGTCTGTACCCTTAACAACATCTCCCCAGTTCCCCCACCCTCAGCCCCCTGCTAGCCACCAATCTACTCTCTGTAAAGCAGAAGTTCTTACGAGTTTGGCCTTTTCAAATTCCGTATATAAGTAAGATAGTGCAATATTTTTCTTTCTGTGTCTGGCTTACCTCACTCTGCACAATGTCCTCCAGGTTCATCCATGTTGTTGCAGATGTCAGGATTCCTTTCCTTTTTAAGGCTGAATAGTTTTTCAGTGTCTCTATAGATAATATTTTCTTTATCTATTCATCTGTCAGCAGACACGTGGGTTGCTTCTGTGTCTTGGCTACTGTAAATAATGCTGCAATGAATACAGGAGTGTAGATACCTCTTTGAAATAGAGATTTCAATTCCCTTGGATGAATACCCAGAAATGGAACTGCTGGATCATGCAGTAGTTCTATTTTTAATTTTCTGAGGAACCTCCATACTGCTTTCCATGGTGGCTGCACCAGCTTACATTCCTACAAAACAAACAAGGAGTCTTTTTTTCTTCACATCCTCACCAACACTTGTCTTTTGACTTTTTGATAACTGCAACTCTAGCAGATGTGAAGTGATACCTCATTGTGGTTTTGATTTGCATTCCCCCAATAATTAGCGACACTGAGCATCTTTTCATATACCTGTTAGCCATTTATGTCTTCTTGGGGAAAATATCTATTCAGGTTCTTTGCCCATTTTTCAAATGGTTATTTGGGTTTTTGCTATTGAATTGTATGAGTTATTTACATATTTTGGAAGTTAACCCCATTTCATATATATGATTTGCAAGTATTTTCTCCCATTCCACAGGCTGCTTTTTCATTTTGTTTCCTCTGTTATGCAGAAACTTTTTAGTTTGATGTGGTCTCACTTGTTCATTTTTGCTTTTTTACCTGTGTTTTTGGTGACAATTCCAAAAACTCATTGCCAAGATCAATTTCAAGGAGGTTTCCCCCTATGTTTTATTCTGGGAGTTTTAGGGTTTCAGGTTTTATATGTATATAATTTCATAGCCTACTTTTTCTTAATTTGATATATTATTATCATATCTATTTGCCACATTACCTCATCTTCATTACTATTTTTTAAAATGACTATTGAAGCTGATTAAGGTAAAATTTTGCAACTTTAACTTTTTAAGGAAATGGACTAGTTTTAGCTACTTAGAAACTTCGAAAATTTTATTAGACTGCACATCAAAATTTTATGATCAGTGACATCAGCAGCATGGTGGCATGAGTCATTCCCTTTTTCTCTCCCCTTTGATTTACAACTAATCAGATATCCACAAGTGAGTGGACTGGACACAGGAAGAAGTGACAAAGGAAGGGACTTGGTGGTAGAGCTGTGGTGGCAGAGATAGTGACAACAGAGAAGGTGGTGTCCAGTCTGACAGGAAGCCAGCATGACTTTTCTGGCAGAGGTGAAGGGTGAAAGCAGTGAGTGGGGCTCTGCCCAACCATGTGTGCTAAACTGGAGGGACCAGTTGCTCTCCCTCTCAGGAGAGATCGGAGTGACTAGCTGGAGGGAAAGAAAAGGGATGTAGGCAGACAAAGAGAACTGAAGGAAAGTGTCTCCTGTTGTCTGCCCCAGGAGGCAGGAGAACCACGCGTAGACCTCTGGGACGCCTCCCCCTCCACCAGAGAACCTCCTAGCAAGTATGGGCACACTCAAAGCCCCAGATGCTAAATACTCACCTCCCCCAGCTCTGCCGTCACCTTTTGCTTTTTTTTTTTTTAATACATTTCCCAATCTTAGCAATTAGTTAGCACTGATCAGAGAAACCAAAATCTTGTGCTATATCACCACCTTCTGGAACACAAAAGCAAGGCCTTGCCTAAATAAGAAAGACATTTGCTACTTCAAATGCAGCAGCAGAGGCACTTTTCATCAAACACTGTGAAACATCATGGTAATACAGTATCACAAAGAGAAAATGACAGTTTTCCAGAAACTGAACCAAAGACATGAAATATTGGGATCTAACTGATAAAGAATTTTAAATAGCAATTATGAAGAAATTCAATGAGCTACAAGAGAATTCAGAAAGGCAATGCAATGATCTCAGGAGTAAAATTAATGAACAGAAGTACTACTTTACCAAAGAGGCTGAAAATCTAAGAAAGAACCAAATAGAAAATCTGGAGCTGAAGAACACAATGAATGAGATGAAGAACGCACTAGGATGCACTGGAAATAGAGTAAATCATAGGGACGAGAGAATTAGCGAACTTGAAGATAGAAATATAAAAACGATTCAGGTGGAAGAGGAGAGAGAACTAAGATTTTTTTAAAAATGAAGAAACCCTCTGAGAACTACCTGACTCCATTAGAAAAGCCAACATAAGAATAATGGGCATCCCAGAAGGAAAAGAAAGGGACATGGGAGCAAACACATTTAAACATATCTAAAGAAACAATAGCCAAGAACTTCCCAAACCTGAGGAAGGAACTGAATATACAAATCCACAAAGCTAATAGAACACCTTATTAGCACAACACAAAAGACCTTATTCAAGAGACATTATATTAAAACTGTCAAAAGTCAATGATAAAGAAAGAATTTTAAAGGCAGCGAAGGAAGAAACGACAGTAACCCACAAAGGTAACCCCATTAGGCTATCAGCAGATTTCTCAGCAGAAACTACAGGCCAGGAGAGTGTGGAATGAAATGTTCAAAATAGTGAAATATAAAAACTGCCAGCCAAGAACATTTTACTTGGCAAAATCTTCCTTTAGATATGGAAAAGAAATAAAATCTTTCCCAGACAAACGAATGCTAAGGGAGTTCACCACCACTAGACCTGCTTTAAAAGAAATGTTGAAATGAGTTCTTCAAGTTGAAGCAAAAAGATAAAAGTACACAAAATTCTGATTAAAGCAATAAATATTCAGAATTAGAATACTGTAACTCTTGTTTCAGAATAGTGTATTAGACTCTTAACTACAGCGTCAAGGTTAAAGGAAAAGACTACAGCTACTACAACTTGGTAATGAAATTGCAGCATAAAAAGAGACACTTTGTGACAGCAAAAATATAAAAGGGGAAGAGTAAAAGGATGGAGCCTTTACAGAAGAATGTAGGTAAAGCCTTGGCAGCAGGAAAGAACTATTTCATTTATGATATGCTTTATGTAAACTTCATCGTAACCACAAAGCAAAAATCTAGATAGAGACATGAAATATTTTAAAAGGGAAGACCGAGAAAATCATCATGCAAAATCATCAACTTCAAAGGTAGACAGAAACAGAAGGAAAAAGAATCAATAGAGAAACAAAACAGACTTCAAAACAAAAAGATTAACAAGAGACAAAGGAGGTCATTATATAAAAATATAGGGGCCAATACATAAGAAGATATAACAATTGTCAGTATATATACTCCCAAAACCCAAGTACCAAAATATAGTAAGCAATTAATAGGTTTTATGGCAGAAACAGACAACAGAGTAATTGTAGGAGACTTCAGTACCCCACTATGAGCAATAGATAGACTGTCCAGACAGAAAACCAACAAAGAAACATTGGAACTGAAACGCACTTTACAGACATATACAGAACATTCCATCCAACAGCCTAAGAGTATACATTCTTCTCAAGTGCACATGATACATTCTCCAGGATAGATCATGTGATAGTCACAAAATAAATCCTAGCAAATTTAAAAAGATTAAAATCATATCAACTATCTTCTCTGACAATAGCATAAAACCAGAACTCAACAAGAGGAAGGTGAGAAGATATGCAAAATATGTAAAAACCAGGCAACGCACTTCTAAACAACTTTTGGATCAAAAGGGAAATAAAAAATTATTTTGAAACGAATGAAAATGGACATAGGACAGGTATGTGCACACCTTCTTCTACGGTGCCAGTTGGTATGTGAATGTTCCACATACTAATCATATAATATTTTATTTGTTCTGGATTTTACAGGTTGAGAGAAGCAGCTCTCTTTCTTCTGTCTCCTGGGCATCACTAAATATTTTGTTCTATTAGCTAAAGTTATTTCCTTATTTTTTTTATACAAGTGTATAAGGAGAATCCTTAAATTCATTTATTCATTCAACAAACGTTTATAGATTGCACAGTTGTAAGCAATACTACAGACCTACTGACACAAGTAGGGCCCAGGAATCTGCATTTTCAATAAAATTTCCAGGATCCTGTGGTATCCACTAACAGATAATGGGAACCACTGACTGGTGACTGATTGTCTAGGAAGTCACTAAGGAGCTCAGTTAGGAACTCGTTACAGACAGGCAAGAGCTGGAAGAAGCATAAACTAGGGCACTGGGAGAATGAGGAAGAGCAGACAGATGTTCAGAAATGTGAGGTAAATGGACAACTGGCTGAGCTTGAGCAGGGAGGCAGTATTTGGCAGGGGGCAAAAAGGAGAAATAATAGATCCCAAATTTCCAGCCTGGAGATCCAATCACAGTAGTCCCAGGGACTGAAATTTCAACAAAGAAAGAGACACACATTTGAAAGACAGAAGTGTGAGCTCATCTTGGCTCTGTTGATGCCAAGGTACCCACAGGAGATCCAGGCTGAAGTATCAAGAAGAAGGTTGAAGATCCAAGTTCAGGGCCTGCACTGAAGATGCAGATTTGGAAGTGATCCACAGAATAGTGGTAGTTGAAACTACGTGAAAATCCAGGATCATGGCAGGGAGAGAAATAGAGGGAGAGAGACTAGAAGGGCCAAGGGTGAAAGCTTGGGGGCCTTAACTCCACAGTGAAGAGCTGAACAACTTAGATTTGAAGGAGTGTTTACTCAAGGTCTTGAACTTTATACTCTGGGGAAGCTGAAATATTCTCCTGAAGGAGTCCTAGACACCCATGGTCCAAAGCCATGCAAAATGCCTGATAAAAAAAATACTGACATCCAAGAGGAGTTCCATATGTCTCTGCTGGTACCAATTCAAAATCCAATAGCAATCTCTTCCTCTGAGGTAAGCATCTAAGGTCAGTCTTCCTTTAATTTGCCCTGTAAATGGTTTTTTTTTTTAAGGAATTAGTGAACCAATCTATGTATCTCTCAGGACAAAAATCATATTGAGAAATTCACTGAGAATCAAACCCTGAGACAGAGATGAAAAACACAAGAGAGAAGACACAGAAGGGGAAACCACATGGGGATGATGCCAGAGTGTAAAGACATGTCCACAGCTGCTATATGCTCTAATCAGAAGGCGTTTCTAGCACCAGGACATTTATTTCAGTGTCCAGAAGTCCTCAGCGTTTTCTGATAAAACACAGAAGCCACACTGGTGCCCTCTGCAGAGTCTTTGGAGTATCTGTGTCTGCCAACACAAAAGGACTTGGCACTTCTCAAGTCTGGCTTATAGGGGTGAATTTGAGCCACTGCCTAAATGAAACAGAAAGATAAGTCTGATTCCTTTCACAGCACTTCCCACTTCCACCCCCTGGTCCCTCACGTGGCAGAGGATGGCGGGGGATTGGGGGCGTTGGGGACAAGTCAGCCAAGGCAGCGGGAGCGGGCCTGCCAGTGTAGCCTGCAGTGCCCACCGGTAAGACAGAAAGTCTCCAGGTGGATTCTGGCTTTACTCAACCCTTTTGACTCAAGAATATCAAATGGATTCTTCCTCAAGTGTTTCAGACAAATACCTATCGAAATTTCTAAATTGGTATTAGCAAACATCAAAATTAAGTAAATGCATATGTCTAATAAAAGAATAGGGAAAAACATTCCAAGACAACGAGGTAGCACTTTTTCACTAGATGTCCTTGTTTAGTATCAGGTTAAGCTGTATAAAATTGCTGACTTAAAAGTGACAATTTTGTGTGGTTCAATTTAACAGGTGAGGAAATACTGGAATAGCAAAGGTTAATGGAGCCTAATCCAGGAACAGATGCCAAATTCTGTCACATGTCCCTTCTGGTCCCTCAGTTATTTCAACATCCCACTCTAAGCATTAGAGAAGTAAACTGTGTTTTGCAACTAGATAAGATTATGTAAGCAGAGCATACCACTGTGCAGAGCAAGGGGCAGCACGGGACAACTGAGGACCTACCTTATTCTCCCTGATCCTTGACCTATACACCGTCCAGCTTTGAAAGACAGACACTTCACTCTCTTCCCTGAAACAAGATCTTAAACAGTCTAGAAACAAATGAACTCCTCAACTTGCAATTAACCAGTACATGGCCAAAAAGAAAAAAGTCAAAAACAAAACCAAAAAAAAAACTCCTCATATACATTTAAAAGGCAGTTCCCACAGTGACATATATACACACTCAAAAACTTCCCAAAGTCTTCCCAGATGAACAAAATACTGAGTCTTTGAATTAATAAACAATATGGACATTGATCTTAAGTAAGCATTGCTGGTTTTCCTGCAGTCTCCTTACTCAAGGATAAGATTCTTCTCTAGAAATCTCTCTCTCTCTGGTTCCTCTTTGCCCTGTGATTTTTTCCTCCTACTAGGCTAGGGAAAGAGAATTTGGAGCATTGCCCACAAGAAAGCTGTCCATATTGGGGAAGGCCTGGGGCAGGGATTAAATTCTAGATTTTAAGAAGAAACTCTTCCTCTGATGTCCAGTTTATGCAAAAGAATTTCCTCCTGCATGCCAATGTAGCTCCCAACATTCTACATCAAGACTGGGGCTGAAGATCCAAAGGAAAAATGAGATTATTTCTACATCGGTGTCTGGGACTTTGAGGGCAGGAGTCAGGAAGTTTAGGGAAGGTTAGGAGTCCCTGGCATTGCTATTTACAATGATTTGTCAGCCACCCCATGGAGAGATGATTAAAAGGTTAAGAAACACAAACAGAAAAGTTGTGTGTGTGTGTGGTCACTAGGAAAGCCCTTAATGAAATGACCTCACAGTGAAAGGCATGACTAATAAAATAGCCTTAGCCCTTGGCTTATTTTGGCGGCAAAACCCCTTCCTTTTGGAGGGGAGTGGAGGCAAGAGGGACCCAGGACTTCTCTTAGCCTGTAGACATGCATCCCCTCTTTTGGAACTTTCAGCTGTGTTTACTGCAGCTTTCTTGGGCTGCCTTCTCTCTGCTCCCAAGTAAATGCATGTCTCCCATAAGGACCTGAACGATCCAACCCCACTCTTGGACCGCGTGATGTAGTAACTCCCCTACAATGGGAAAAAAATCTCAAAATAAGACTTCAAGGACTTGTTTTAGAGTCAGCCTGTCTAGATTATATCTCGAAGCGGTCTCAGTATTGCAGAATGTCTACACAGCAAACCAGCAATGGGGGCCGCTCACCTTCTCTGAGAGAACAGGTAAGCTAGCAGGCGATGTTCAGTGAATCCCTTTCACCCTGTTCAGGCTAGTCTAGACCAGCAGCAGGAAGAAGGACATCTTCTGTTTCCTCAAACAAGAGGCAGGTTGCAACCTGTAAAACCTGCTCACACTGTTAGAGAGGGAGCAACTTTCTACACCACCATTAGTATCGTACTACCCCTCAAGCAAGAAGCAGGCTAAGCTCTACTCACAACACTAGAGCTGTTACCAAGGGCCTTCCCTCCTGAAGCCTCCCTCGCTAGTAAGAGGGCTGCCGCAACACTCCAAAAAGTGAAATTGACACAGGAAGAGGGCAAAGCCAGGCATCCCTGCCAGGCAAGTTCCAGATGCTGAGGCAGAAAGCTGGTCCTGTATCCTTATCATTTCTCCCTCCAATTCTACCCTAAAACCCAAATGACGCATGAAGGGATTCCCTGCACTTTCTTAGCCCCTCCTATGCGCGGCCACAGACCCCTATGTCAAGCCAGACTTGGAGATGTCATTGAACATGGAACTTTACCCACTTTAAAAATATAACCAATCCTTTCTGTGGGTGGATGATTTGTTACCTCATCCAACTTTCTAACACCCCAACTTGACTCCCCCCTGTTTAAATATTCCCATTTCTTGGGAACTTTTTGGTGTCCATTTTTCCTGTTAAAAGAAGCTGAGCATTTTATGCAATCACCTAGATGTCACATAAGGAGATTGAGACCTGGGGTCCCATTTCAATATGCACAGAGCGTCCCAGTCCCTAGAGGACCTAGTCTCCCATTTGATCTTTTCATCTTTTTTTAAGTTCAAGTTTTTTTTAAGACTGACATGGCAAAATGACCATCCTTATCTTGGACTCAGATATGGTCCTGGATATACTGGCACAAAGAAGCCTTAACACCCTTTCAATAGCAACACCCTTTCAATCTACAGAACTGAATATTGTGATGTGGCAACACATCAGCCCCCACACAGGGCTGAGGCATTGGAATGAGAAATGTTAATAAAGCCAAGGTGAGGTTTCCCTGAGCTTATCATTTCAAAAGCCATCACCTAGATAGCATTTCACTACAAACGGTTTATACAGCTGATAACCTACTTACTTCTCAACCCTATAATCTGGACTTACCACACCACTGAGACAGCTGTCCCCAAAGTCCCCAGTGGACCTCTGTGCCACTTTAGCCCTCAGCCTCCCTGACCTCCCAGCAGACTCACCATGGTTGGCCGCTCCTACTCCTTCCTTCTTAAAACATGCTCCTCCCGTGGTTCCTGCGGTGCCTCACCCTCCTCATGCTGCTGTTCCTTCCCAGGCTCTTCATTCTCTGTTTGCTTTCTGTGTGTTTGTTTTGCATATTCCCATTTCTCTGCCCATCCTGTCAGTGTTGGCACTCCTCAAGACTCCATCCTGGACCTCTTTGGTTCCCATTCTACAGGCTTTCCCTAGATAGCTTCATCCACTACTCAGCAGCTACAGCATCTGAAGGCCAAGGCCTGTGTCACTCGCCTGCACCCTCAGTCCCAGAACAGTGGCTACACGTAGGACACATATAATAAGTATTTGATCAGTTAAATTGATTTTTTTTCTGTCTCTAATAAAATCACATCTATGGTGGGCCCCAGGCCCACTCCATCAGCTCCTGTATTTCCCCAGAAAAAGTGTAAAGTTCACTACACTGTACTTTCTAGAGAAACACAGATATTGTTCTCTCCTCAGCCTTTCTCTTGTCCCTTGTGTAAAATTTCTCAGGTAAACGCCCAGTTTTTCAATCTGCAGTTCACTGCCTATTAGAGGATCATAAAGCTAATGCACTAGGTTACAACTATATTTTTTAATTAAGTAGAATGTAATACACTAATACAGAAAATATCAAAATCACTTACACATAGTAAGTCCAAACCTCAGACGCACTCTCCAGGCCTGTAAATCTCATAATTCTCATATTCTACCTCCTCCAGAGTTTACAAGAGGGACAATTAGGAACATATTTTAGATCCTAGAAATAAGGGTCTAAGGGGTAGAAGAATCTCCTTTCCAGTGCTGGTGAACTTTTGAAATCCTGGGATAATCTATCTGGTTGACGGTGGGTTAGGAGAGCGTCACCTTGTGCAGTTTCAGAACCACACATGGAAAAAGCCACAATGGTGCATCACACTTCTCTTTC
The DNA here is from genome assembly GCF_048564905.1 of Vicugna pacos. NCBI lineage: Eukaryota > Metazoa > Chordata > Mammalia > Artiodactyla > Camelidae > Vicugna > Vicugna pacos. The sequence continues at coordinate 70,117,523 of NC_132991.1, read as the reverse complement.
AGCATTTTTTTCTTCTTAGTGTGCATTTTCAACCATGAAATTTTAAGGTTATGAGAAACCTCCTGACCCCAGTACAACACACACCATTGTCTCCCAGTTTCCCCCTCATCATCACCCAACACCATACCCATCTAGGCCATATGACAGAGAATAAGGAACACCATTAAAGAGCTGGAATTGTTGACCTGTCATGTAGCCCTTACCGTTTGCCCTGGTGAACATTTATATCTTCTCCCTGAGAGTTCTTGGCCCCCCGGGGCTCTTTGTTCACAGGCACAGATGGACTGGGCTTCATTGCCTGTCTTACATGTTGGGCTCTCCCCTCATCCAGCACTCAGAAGTATAAGCACATAAATTACATAACTGCTACATGTCAATCAGGAGAAAGGGAGAAAGCTCTCTAAGGAAATGAGAAAACTCTGTGCAATAGATATAGGTGGGTTCCTGTAATATCAGTCAACGTAGAGTGGCAGAAGATAAGACTGGAAAAACCACCATGGAACCTGGAGATAAGGGAAAATTCAGGTGTACCAACAAACATGTCACCCTGCAGAAAAACAGTATTTCCTTAGCTAAGAAGAGTGTGTCTCTAGGAGGGGTGAGTTGTGATCAACTATATCAGAAGGGTGTCGGAGAGGAAAGTCTGGAGATGCAGCCTTATTCAGGGAACAACAAGGTTAAATCACAAATAGTACATGGCTTAAGGTTCAGAAATGCAACTGAATTGAGTCCAATCCCAGCTTCATCACTTACTAGCTGTGGGGCTTTGGGCAGTTAGTCAGTTAACTGCCCTGAGCCCCAGTTTCCTCATCTGAAATGGGGACAATGGGGTGCAGCCATCATGGAAAACAGTATGGAGATTCCTCAAAAAACTAGAAATAGACTTACCATATGATCCAGCAATCCCACTCCTGGGCATATATCCGGAGGGAGCTCTAATTCAAAAAGATACATACATTCACCCCAATGTTCATAAAAGCACTATGTACAAGAGTCAAGACATGGAAGCAACCTAAATGTCCACTGACAGATGACTGGATAAAGAAGCTGTGGTATATTTATACTGCTCAGCCATAAAAAAGAATAAAATAATGCCATTTGCAGCAACATGGATAAACCTGTAGATTGTCATTCTAGTGAAGTAAGCCAGAAAGAGAAAGAAAAATGTCACATGATGTCACTCATATGTGGAATCTTAAAAAAAGAGAGAGAGAGAGAGAAAAGAGGACACTAATGAACTCATCTACAAAACAGAAACAGACTTACAGACATAGTAAACAATCTTATGGTTACTGGAGGAAAGGGGGTGGAAAGGGATAAACTTGGGAGGTTGAGATTTGCAAATGATAACCACTATATGTAAAAATAGATTAAAAAAACAAATTTCACAGGGAACTATATTCAATATCTTGCAATAACCTCGAATAAAAAAAGAATATGAAAATGAATACATGTGTACATAAGCATGACTGGGACATTACACTGTACACCAGAAATCGACACATTGTAACTGACTAAACTGCAACAAAAATAAAATTAAATAAATAAAATGGGGACAATGGCAGTGTCTGACCCATAGAACTGCTGTGAGAATTGAGGGATGCAACCCATACAAAGTGCCTGGCACCTGCCAGGCACATGGTCAACTGACAATGTGTTAGCTGCTGGTGTTACTTATGTTATTGTTACCACTGATAAGCCAGCTCATCCTAGCCCTAGACAGGTGTTTAGTCATTCATTTATTTATTCCATAAATATCTATATCAAGCACCTGTTATATGGGAGTTCGGCTGCAAACAAGACCCATATGGCTCCTGTTTTTAACTGCAGTGGTGGCATAGTTCATCAAGCCTCTCTATGGCTAGAATGAAATATCACTCAAATATTTCTGCCTAACACTAAGCCTACCAAAAAGTATTCTGATCACAGTTTGGCTTCCCTGGTACATTTGCCTGTAGGAAGGGTGCACTGGTCCAACCCTGTCTATAATGAACGTATAGACATTCTGGCTTCTCCTTGTAAATGAATGCAATGTGTCTGCATTCTAAGGCAATTTCTGGGGCATTCTAGCGGTCTTCGGTATCCGGTGGGTTAAGCAACAGACCCCGGGCTATAACGAATGTCAACCTCCAGGATCTTGTTTCACCCCACGTCTCTTCACCTTGTGAAGCCTCCCAGCCCTGGACACTGCCCAGTGGGCTGGCATCTGCCTGCTTTCATGTGCAGGTAGCTGAGGCATGAGGACCCTGAGAAACTCCAACTGAGCCCCAACACCACCTCATCTAAGGGCCTGACCCTGGGAAGGACTCAGAGTGCAGGACTTTCATTCCCCAGGGTGGCTGGCAGGATTCAGTAGTAGAATACGTGTGGGAAGGCACTGGTGGCATCAAACAGAAGGCACATGTAAGAATCACAACCATAGGACCCCTCCCACCTCCATGCGGCACTCTGGCCTACGTGTGTGCACATGGCGGGAGAGCAGGTGGGTGCGGCATACTTCCTGCTGCAGAGAAGACCTGGTTGCTGGTGAGGACAGAGCTGCCCCGTGGTCATTGCTGCAGGACCCGGCTGAACCAGTATAGGTGGAGTAGTGAGCCACCTGCTGACATCATGCGAAGGCCCTTGAAGCCTTCTTGGGCCAGAATAACTCCATCACCTGCTGGCTAGTTCCATGCATTAGTCACTCACTCCTTGAGGGATATCTGAGGTGCATTACGTGAATTAAGGTATAATTGATCTGTTAGGCAACAGATTAGCTACAGACTACATGAATAGAGAGAAAGTTGTGTAATTTACATTATAAAATCCTTTGATGACTCCTCTTGTTCTGATAATAAAACACACAATTCATAATGTGACTTCCAAAGCCTGCAAAGTCTAACCTGCCAATCCTTCCGGAAGATCCTTGTGCCGTAGTTACTGCCGTAGGGCTACACTGTCTTCTTCAGCTCTTTGAACGGACCCAGCTTTTCCTTTCTGAAAAGCCTTTGTATGTGTCACCTGCATCAGTCAGGGTGATGATGGAATATATATATATACGTGTATATACTGACCCACATGCATAAAGGAAGTGGTACCTTTAACAGAACTAAGCAACACAGGAGGAAGAGTTGCCTTCAAAGGGAAGATGAGTTTCATTTTAGATTTACAGCCTGGCAGTCAGCCAAGGGATTTATCCAACAGGCAGTTAATTCCGCATTGGCAAAAGGGCTGGGCCACAGATAGATTTATGAGTCAGTGCATATTAATAACTAGAGCCATGAGACTGGATAAAACTCACTAGAAGGTGAAACTGCTGAGGAGGAAGAAAAAGGAAAATGTAGAAGGGGAGGAAAGAGGGAGAAAGAGAAGAAAGAAAAAGGAAAGGAGAAAGAAGGGAAGGAGAAAGTCAAGGGCCACTCCCCTAGGGAGGGAGTGCAGGCGAGGGAGGAAGCGAAGCTGAGAGGTAGGGATAGGGGTCAGGAATTACTCAACATCTTCAAAGGAAGTGGGGAGCGCTGAAGTCTGGGCACGCTCAGAACATGAGCACACCTTCGGGCAGAGCTAACGCCTGCCACGGGGAAGGAAGTTTCCATTAGAATCAGCAAGATTTTAAAGCAGTGAAGTCTCCCACTTTTTGCCCTTCCCCCACTACACCTACCTGAAAACCCTCTACTGGCCTGAAAGGGACACAATCATAACCCTGATGTGGATAAAGGCACCCCAAATTCCAGGAAGCCTCTATCAGTGTGCCCCCAAATCCAAGGGGACTCAGGAGCTCAAGACTCCAGTGAGGAGCCCATGGACTCTGGTCTGAGCGCTGCTGGGCAAATGTCACTTGGCAGCGGCATGAAGTCACCCAGGTGGGACCTCATGCGAAGTATGACAGAGACAGGAGGCCAAGCCCCTTTGAAACATGAACGAGGGGAGGTCCCAAGAAATGAGCCGCGGGAACGTTGGGCGACCTTTGGGAAAAACGAGCACAGACTCAAACCGTTTGCTGCTGGGAGGCATTCAGTGACGTGCAGCACACCCAGCCCTGGTTTGGGGCCACTGGCCATTCTGACCAGCCTCTCCCGGTGCCCACTCACCTCGCCAGTAAACGTAGGCCCGCAAAGGCCTGGCGAGGGTCCCGCGGAGACGCTAAGCGCCTCGCGGCGGCGAGTGCAGACGAACGTTACCGGCTCAACAGACACTTCTCGCTTCCCGCGGGGCACGAACGCTTCGCTTTTGCAGATAAAGGTCAAGCGACAGCATGGCCCTGCCCTTCCACCCGGCCTGGGGAGGTGGGGAGCCCCCGGCGACGGAGCCGGGGGTCTCCGGGGCCGGGGTGGGGGCGGGGGAGGGCTGGGTTGGGGTAGCGATGCGCACGCGCGCGGGCCGGGCCACGCACGCCAACGTCCGCCCCGCGGGGCGCGCAGAGGCCGCGGCGGTTGGGTCGCTGACCCCGCGGCGCCGGGAGGGTCATTATTCGGACCCTACTAGCCAGCCCGGCCAGTACCGCTCTCGCAGGAACTAGGGGACAATAACCTCGCCAGCAGCAGCCATCCTCAGTTATCTCTCCGAGACATCCTTATAAAGCGTGCACTCGCGCGTCTTGAGGACCCAGGACCACAAGGCGACAGTGGTGGCGTTTATCTTTGTGCTCTGGAACAAAGAGAATTGAAGCAAAACATGTGTAGGCCAGTCTGGCTGTTTTCTGCAGTAGATTCAGTGGTTCTTGAAAAGCATCTTGGTAGGAAACAAACTGAAAACTAGCTGACAAGGGCTGAAGGAATCCGTTCTGTAAAAACAAGTGCCTTAAATAGCTGGAGGTAACCTTGATGTTTCTTAAACCCGCATGCTGAACTTTTCAAAAACTCAGAGTAAATCTCACTGTACAATTCATCAGTGTTTTAACAATGCAAGTGCAAATGGGTGTATATTCTGCTTTTAAGAAATGGGTATTTCTTCGACTAGTGCCTGCTTGGCGCAGGTGAAAGGGTTTAATTGAAGCAGATACCTGGTTTCCCAAGTGTAGGAAAGTTGTTTCCTCCCTTGAAACAGCAAGGATAAAAATGTGTCAGCGTTCACGTGAGGATTTTATCACTATTAGTCTGGCCTCCCTGAGAATGCTGGGCAAACAAACACTTTCACTATTTTAGAAGGGCTGTCCTTGTTTTCAGAGTGCTGGCTTGCTATGCTCTGGACAAAACCAGATGGTGAACTGGACCTAGGAAATCAGTAAAGAAGAATTCGAAGGGAATAGCCTGAGGTGTAGGTGGAGCAGCCCAGGATGGTGAGTACAGCTGGTGTACACTGAGCTAATTTGTCACTTAAATTGTCAGCATTATTTTTTTAGCTCGAGACTGGATGATCCATGTGGCGAATCTGTGTGCTTACAGCCTTGAGGAACCAAGTATTCAGATGATGGTCACTTTCTTTCCATAGTGGCAGATGTTGAACTTGAACAGCAAAATTCTGATCTTTGTCTGCTGTAACTTCCTGTATTTATCACCAGAAAAGAAAACTACAAGTGATCATGAGCTACAGAACGCAGAAAGCAGAGGGTCCCATCAGCTGGAACTCTGCAGACTTGTTATGCCTGCTTTAAAGTTAAGGACCCAACTGAACTAAGCTAAGGTGACTAATAATGGCCCTCTCTGTATGACTTTTCCTTATCGTGCTGCTTTGCATGTATAAAGAAAAGATTTAAAGCCAAGAAAATGTCTTTTAAACTAATTATGTTTGAAGATGTCATCTTGTGCTTTGGTTTGTCATAACAGACAAGTACTGAAAAAAACTGGGAAATTTTGTTCTGTGCAATAAATACAAATTCACTTTTTAGATAAATTTTGACCCTACCAAATATTAGTGAATTCTAATTATCCTTGGATAAGTTTTCGTTTATTTAGATAACTGATTGCTAAAGGAAGACTTTGGTAGCCTAACTGTAAATTCTGATTTACTTGGCGCGTTTAGCCTTTTGCTCTTACTACATACTAAATCCGTCCTCAGTTTCTCCATCATTCCAGTGAGTACTTGTTTTTAAAAACTGCATACTTTTTTGGTTTTTTTGTAAACTGAAAAGATGACCTTTTTAAACTTTAGATAATTTAGTGCTAGTATGAGTTTGCTTTTACTTTATTTTAGATTTCTTTACAGGAAAAACAAAACAAAACCTCAATTCTAACTTGGGAACAAGCTCACATGGGGAGGAAAAAACACTAGATTTTATGAGGCTAGTCCTTTGTTCTGTGTACTATTTTAAAATAATTATTATGCATAAATATGCATAAATATGATGCACCTAAAGAATAATCTCTACACTTCATATTTTTTTTCTTTTTTTCAATTTTGATAAAAGCCTACTTCCCACTTACACGCAAGAATTTTAGCTTCTGAACTGGTTGCACTTTTTCTCATGCTAATAGAAGAAAGCACATATAAAATACTAATGTCAAAATGTCCAAAATAGAAGACTAAACATAGAAGAACATTTTAAAATAAGTATATTTGTCATGATTTGACACGTTGATTCCTTTTGTTTACTGCTATATTGAGAGAAAAAAAAACCCAATAAGTCTCTCTTTGGCTAGAGTAAACATTGTGTACATTTAGTCTCTGCTGGGTATGTCAACGAATTAGAAATCCTTTCAGTTTATCCACAGAAACAATGAATTATACAAAAGTTAAACAAATAATTTTTGAGGAGTGGATAGATTACATGTTTAAAAAAGATTATAGTAGATAGATAGCTGTAGGTAGTAGATACAGTAAATGTTTAAAAAAGAAACTGTTTTGCTGCTAGTTAATTATAGTGAGTAGTTTTAAAATTTTTTACTATTTTTAAATCATACTCATTGTCTTCTGAATTTTTCTTTTAGATTCCATGAACCGATTCTGAATGCTATTGTCTGATGTTTGGGGTCTGGGAACAAGTTGATTTTCTGAATAATTTAAACACTTGACAGGTCATTAGAATAAACATCTTTAAAATATATTTAAAAATTAGGGCCCTCTTAAATTTTCATACTTAACATTTATAAAATTTACCACACTTACATATTTTTAAAATATAATGTAGTCTCCAGTTATATGTATAAGCAATTATGTTCTTAAAGCTTCAACAAAAATACGGTGCTTAATTCAATATAATCAATACATTTCTTCAATTGTGTGCCAAACTTCCATGCTGATTTTTATAGAGAAAATGAAAGCCTACAAATAATGTTACTATTCTTAGGAAAAATGCAAGAGCAGGAAGGATTTTATGGTTGTTTGCTTATTTTTTGTGAAGTTTCTTACTTAAACGTTATTTTTATTGAGCTTTTATCATTAGTCTGTATTAAATACTGCAGTATAACGAGTAATAATCCATGGTGACTATAAAAGCAAATACTTGTTTATTTTAATGCACAAGTTTGTTGGCAACTCACTTAACTTTCTAAGGCTCTCATTATCAAAGAATTATTAATTCACTCAATAAATTGTTGGATAAAGCAAAGTCACCTCCTAAGATGATTTTTGGAGAGCTATGAAAATAATTCCATAGAAACCTATGGAAACATTTGCCACCTTAACTTCAGCAAAATAATGTTTAGCCTAACTCTATTCATTGAATTTTTTTCCCTATGTGTGTGCTCAAAATGAAGATTGATTGTATTTACCACTAAAAAATAGATCTACTGTGTTAAATGTAGTGTGTGAATGGCCAAATAATTTCAGCCAATATACTTACAGGTTAGGTTCAAAAGGCGTAAACACTCAATATTTTTAGTACCCAAAGCATATTTTAAAATTGTCCAGTCCGAAGTATTCTAATATAAACATTCAAATATTGGATAATATGTAATATCAAGCTTCTTTTTGTACAATTTTTATGCTATATACAGACAAGATAATTTTGCATATGGCATCGCCGTAAATCCGTTCAACTCAATAAACCCTGTTTGAATTCCCGCTCGTTCCCTTTCACCTTTTTCTATTGGAGTGCCCGCTCCTGTATCTGTCATTTTCATCAACTCCCAGAGCAGCCTGTATGAAGTTCATTTAAAGGATGAAAAGGGTGACAGGCTACGCAGGAGTTTGAAAGCAGGGAGTCAAAGTTTACACACAGTGCAGGTCATGTATGTGCGACCTTGGAAATGTAACAGTGAAAATCACAGCAATGGTAACAATAACCAGTATTTGCAGGTCTCCGTCCAGCATCCAAGGCCTTTCACATTCTCCACCCACCTTAAGCCTCACAGCAGCCTTGCAGGTTTGCCTCCAGCTGCTTAATAAAACTTTGCTCTGTAATTTTTACTGAGTCATTCATTAGATCTAGCTGTCAGTTTTTTGAGGACAGAGACTGTCTAGTACTTCATGAACATACACACATATAAACCCCTTGGGAGTAACATTCTTAAACTGATTGCCAAGTGGTTAAGAGTTTCCAGTGGAAGATTTGTTGGATTATCTATGATGAAAGAGCTGTTGAGGCTGTTAAGGAGACAATGACACCATCAGAGAAGACTGTAGCAAAATCTGTGGAGAATGGGCCTAAGTAAGGGGGTTGGAGACAGGGAGGGTGGGGAGAGAAGTCTTCTCTATGTATCATAGTCAACTGTTTCTCCACTGAAGTGCATTTGTTCTATTACATTGAAGTTTGTTTATCCTAAACTTTTGGTAGTATAAGCAATGCAAATTTATAGGCCTGAATTTGAACATAATGGTTATATCCTAGTTTTTATTCCTTATTCTATTTGAATTTTTCTCATTTTTTTAAGCAAGCTTGTTAGATTTTTAATTATTAGATTTCCACCCAAAAAAGATTTTGGTTTTAGCTATCAATTCTACCCTTTTCCTATTTTCTGAATAATTTTTCTGCTTTTATCTTTGTTATGTATCTATTCCTGCTTTTTCTTGATTTTTCTTTTTCCGCCTTCTTGGGTTGAAAGTTTAGATCTTTTATTTTCAATCATTCTAGGTTAAAAATAAAGCAGTTGAAGTTATAAAACTTCCCCCCGAATATAATTTAAGTTGCAGCTCATAGGTTTTAACTTCTAACCTTTTTATTGTCATTTATTTTTATGCCTCTATTTTCTCTTTTTATTCTTTCTTTGAACCTAAGTATTGAGAATTTTATTTTAAATTTTTTCTGTGGTTAGATGTCTTTTGTTTATCGTTTTATCATTAATTTCCAATTTGATTGCATTGTGATCACTGATGATTGTTTAAAGGGAAAATGAGTAGAAAGTGAAATGAAAACAAAATGGGGCGTTGAGGGGTAGCAGGGAAAATAAACGTGAGACACAGCATTAAAGAGCAAAGAAAAATAATGAGAACAAGGCACAAATAAGAAGATGGCGTGCAAGGACCCAAGTGGCTGAAGAGAGCAAAGGGCTGAGTTTGTCACTTAACTAGCATGGCCGGAGGTTTGGACTGTTGACTAGGGTACATGATGCCAGATAGTGTTAGGAGAGCAGAATGATACAGCGAGGCAGAGTCATGTGCAGGAAAGACAATCCTCTGAGAAAATCCAGCTGCTGCTTGGTTGTGATGGCACTTTGAAGCCTAGCAAGAAATGTCTCACTTGATCTGCTCCAGTGGTTTAAGTGTTAAGACAATAATCTTTTTCCTGCATCATTCCTTGATCTTTTAGCTTCTCAGGTGGATTTAATATTTCTATGTCTTCCATCAAATTGGAGGAGTGAATTTCAACATAGAAAATGAGTAAGGAACCCAAACTGAGGAACTCATCACGCTCATACTGTTTTCTTCATCCCACAGTCATTTTTAAGTTCCTGTTATGACCAGTACTGTGCTATATGATAAACACGAAGGGTCAGCAGCTTCTAAACGTCTAACTTCTTTACAGCCCATATAAGTATGCCAGTTCTCTTCTTGCTGACCAGAAAGCAGCTGCTCCCACTTGAGAAAGGATGACTGGTGAAAGTAGCAGTTATTTCTCAGCCAGAAGACAATGCCATATACCCACTGTCTATTTACAATACCACAGTCATCATGGGAGCAGGAGGGGAGATGGGTTCTCTGAGCCACTCTCAAATTATTTCTTTCAATGAGGGGTTTTATTAATGAACCTGCCCAGAAGTGTCATGGCTTTCCCAAGTCCTTAGAGAGGCCCAGATGCTCAGCAGTGACCAGTCAGGATGCCTGATCCAGGCTGCCTGGGTTTAGATCCCAGCTGTACTACTTACTGAAGTACAACAGTGGGCAAGTTTCTTAACTATCCTGCCTCCGTTTTTCTGATCTGTAAATGGGGATTATAATAGTCCTTGCCTCATTAGTTTGGTTTGAGGATTAAATGAGCTAATGCTTAGAACAGTAGCTGGCACATAGTAAGCACTGAATAAAAATGAACTTTCACTGTTATTCCAGAATGCCGGTGCCCTCACCACTGCACAGTCACAGAGACAATCCTGGTCCTGCAGAGAGAATGAAGCTACCAAAGATAACACAGATACAGGAAGCTCAAGTTAAACAAAGCCACAGCATCATGAAGTCCTTTTCTTTAAAAAATGAAACAGCCATCCAGAAAGTTGTGAAGCAAATTGAAGAGAGGCTAAGTTTCAGTAGAAATCACTGAAAGGGATTTTGTACTTAAAGACTTTTCTTTGAGCAAATGTATAAGCAAAAGTAACGAACCTTCTGTGATGAGCACTAAGAGCCCTGAAATAGTGGGGCTCCTAGCAGGACAAGAACAGCATGGATCACCCAGAAGAGCGTCTAGAAAGAACATAGATTATTCTCTGAGCCACACTGCATAGGCTTTTTATCAGTTTTTTAGTGAGGAAGGACAATAGCAGACCCACTCTAAACTCTTCAGTATAAAGTTCATTACGGTATAGATTCAGTCATTCTTTTTTGTCTTTTATCTTTATGAAGTCATAAGTGAACCAGGCTTTGTGCTAGACATTGGAGACATGGTGGAAAAGACAGACTCTGCCCACGTGGAGTTGATGATCCAATAGGAGAGCCTGACATTAACCAAGTAATCACACAAATGTCATTGTGAGATTTGGTAAGAGCTCAGAAGAAATACGAAGTGGTCGGTGAAGATGATATCAGGGACTTTGAGACCTGGAGGTCAGAGAGCTTTGTGAGAGAACAGCAGCAATGCTTTGCCCTGAGGATAAGGAGACATTACCAGGGCAAGAGCTGTAGCACGTGGTGCCAGGGAACAGTGGGCTTAAAGACTCTGGAGTGGGGAATGAGGGGTGTGGGCCCAGACCTGCACAGGGAGCATGTCAGTGGGATGGAGAACCTCAGGGGCAGGGCCATGTTAGCATCTTTGCCTTCTTCCAAATACAGGGCAGTTCACTGAAGGTTTTAGACACACACAGTTGGTATTGACATACTCAAGACTGTGTTTTCAATAGGCCCTTCCAGCTGCAGTGTGGAAATGAGTTTGAGGGACTAGAATGGAAATGGAAAGTCCATTCGGGGGGCTTTCAGCCTGCTGTTAGAGTCCAGGTTATGGTGAGCACTACCAAACAGAAAGACCCCTTTGCTGAATCGGGTCCCAGAAAGCCTCACGGTTGTCTGGGTGCTCCGCGTGCTCGAGTAGCATCCAAACCGCAGGAGGCCACATGACCACAGTGTGGGAGTGAACTTGGGTTAACAAACTTTGATATTGTAATAATTGCTTTTACCAAATGATTCTCATCTTTATGTATTCTCACCTTTATGTAAACACATAAGAAATGTGTAATCAAAACCAATGCTTTCTGCCTTTGTCAGTATCCGGCTACTTCAAAGCAAAATGTCCAAAAGCACAAAAGACTGAACTCTCGTTACCAGTCACCACCTTTTCTATGGAACTTAGCTCAGTTGCCTTGAAGCTGCTTTGCTAGCAGGAATCTGCTGCAAACTGTCCCCTTGCCGTAAAAAGCAGAGACATGCTTTGCTTGCTTTGCTTAGTTCGAGGTCATAGGTTCAGGGCTGCTTGTGCTTATGGAAAACCCTAACTCGTCCCCTGCCCTAACCCACAGGACATGCTTCGCTCATCAGGCGCAGGTGGACGGTGTAGGCTGCTCTTGCTCACAGAAGACTGTGACTTAGCCCTTAGCTGGGAACATCCGGGCTGCTTCACACGCTTAGATTGATTTCTGATCATTGTATGGAGACTCTGTGGTGGTCTGGGTTTTCATTATCAATTGTTTGGAACACTGTAACCTTGCTCATGATTGTTTGAGGCTTAAAATAACCATTTGTACTATCAATACTGTAACCTCTCTAAGTATAAATCAAGATTATAATGGTTCTGTTTTTCCACAAACTGAAACTGCTGACCTGCATCCTTGCACGTATATACCACGCCCCTTACTCACTCCTATGATGTATTTCATTTTGATTCTTTGTTTGACTATTCTCAATAAATACTAGAGCTCTGGAGGAGCTGGAGGAGCCAGTCTCCAGCTCCCTCTCATTCTCTTGACCTGATAAAGTCTTGAGTAATTTCGTTCTTCCGCGGTGGGACTTTTGCTGGACAAAACCCATGATGAACAGAACCCATAACTGGTGTCCCATGTGAGGACCGCTCACAGGGATGAAAACCCACACCACAATAAAGCTTTTATTGGGGTTAAATTTAGTTGAATCCAAAGGTGTCAGGAATAACATTTAGCCACATAGAAGTCTGTGAAAATGAGAGTGACCCAGTGAAATGAGTAGCTGGGAATGTGAGTGTGAGATAATTAGTTATGTTAATGTCTAAGGTTTGAAGAGGCTGCCTGAAGTCCAGACAATTGAGCAACAGAGGAATTAGGCTGATAAAATTTTACTGCACCAATTTTACTGAAAACAAAGCTGAAGCGTTTGACTTAGGTCTGTGGGCAAGCAATGTTGCAAATATTTCATTCCTGAATTCAATCTGCCCCAGTCATCGTGGGCCCTGTGTCTGGGGAGGTGTTGTAGGATGGGGCCTGTTTGGGGGACTTTTGCCTTTGTGACCTCCTTCCTCCATAAAAAAGAAAATATTTTAAATTGTATTTCAGGACTGCATTGGTACAAAAATATAATCCAAGCTGGTTTATATTTTTTTCTTCTGACTTTAAAAGATAAAACATTTTCGTGGTCCTCTGAACTGGGATATGTCAGTGCAGCAGAGGGCAGAGTCCTGGAATCCCAGGCAGGTGACCCCAAGATGGAGAGGGGACTTGAGCTGAAAGTGCCAACAGCAGACAGCTTCCTCCCACGGAGCAGGACTGGCTGTCCCGCTAACAAAGCACACTAGAATCCAAATAAATGTTCTGGTCCTGAGTGACCCAATCTGTGTAACGACAGATTCCAGTTCCCACAGATCCATGTACCTAGCGGCATTAAGAAATAGAATCTGGTAACCAAAAATAATGTTAGTATGTATTCCAATCTTTATGTCTCTTGAAGAATGTTATTGAAATCTGTAATTCAACACAACATTTCCAGAAAGCCTGTTTCCTTCTAATTCTGTCAAGCCCTGCAACTGACTACTCTTACACCAGAACCCACCCCCCCAGTCTGACCTTAGTCTGGCTTGTCTGTCTTCCCCCGACTCTTTCTTCCTTCATCTCCTCTCACTTCACCGTTACCCGGCTTGTTTCCAAGGAAGGGACCGTGGAGAGGACTCACCTGCACCGTCAGTCTTTGCCCTGGCACACTGCAAAAACAAAAAGCCTTAAAAAGGTAACCTGTTTTGTTTTGTTTTGTTTTGTTTTGTTTTGTTTTGTTTAACAAAAGTTTGTTACAATACCAATACTACTAGAAATGTCCTTTGTGGGGCCAGCTGTCTGGGAGACGCAGAGGAGGCGGTGAGCAGGGGGAGGTGAAGCAGCAGAGGCCTGCGCTGTGTCTCAGGTCCACTCCCCCGCGGGGAGTCGCTGCAGGAGCCCATTTGTGAGTGGAAGAAGAGGAGGGCAGTGTCACCCAGCCCTCCACGTGCAAGTTTGTCTTAGCTTCTGGAGCAGAGAGCAGCTGAGGAGCAGAAGGATGCTACAGAATTCTTAGCCACTTGGTGGCAGAACTGAGGGCTCCACTTTATAGATGAACCAGAATTCAAAAACAAAATCAAGAACAGATTGGAAATTATAGGCAAAAGCTATGGAAATATTTGACGGAAGCAGTACCCTTCAGACAGTTCTGTCCCAAGGAGCCTTATTTCTGTCTGGGTGTTTGATTTGTTCCACGTGGATAAGTGGTACATGTGTGTTTCAACAGCTGGTGCTTTTAGGCCCAAGAGGCTGGTTTCCATGATGAGGTCTCCAGGCCTGTGACGCAGCCCAGCGCCCAACGTGACCGGCATTTTCCTGGGAGGATACGACGTGCATAGTGTTACATCTTTGAGCAGACAGGATCCAAGCCTACCGATAATGCAGGAACTCAAGGAATACCTAACTCCGAAGTGTAAAATTGCCTGTTTTCACGTGTTAGGAGAGACCACATCACTGAATCATTACAGGCTTAAACAGACCCTGGAAGGAACTCTATGCTTTAAATCTATAAGAACAGTTGGTGTTCCATATATACACATTTCTGCTCACCAGGGAGACACTGCAAGTCCATCTTCTTCAAAAAGATGTCGAAATGGTCTGGACCTGGAGTTGCCAGCACGTGTCAAGGTCAAGGTCATGCTGAGTCTTCCACCAAGCATGCGCCATCGGTGTTTCCCGCCCAGGGCAGCCAGGAAATGGGAGACACCCAGAGCCAGGCCTCATAGTTTTTAAAAACTGGATGAATAAAAGCTAAGGCATAAATTGCCCTGACATTTTAAAACTGCAGTAGTTTCTATTTCACATGCAGTGGAAACTTCTGTTACGCTAGTAAGGTAGCCTGTTCCAGCATTCTAGGGTAAGCAAGAATTACTCTCTCCCAGGTGGCTGAGGAAACAAAACATGTGAATTTGCAGATCGGAATTTCACAGGGCACAGACCCACATGAAAAAACATGTAACTATCTTTCTCTGGTTGCCTCAGAGCCCTCATTTATAAAATGGAGATTTTATTCCTATCTCAGAGATTATCATGAAGATGAAATGAGCTCATACAGGGAAGCACCTCACTTGGCATATACTTGAGTACCGAAGGAAGGTTAGCTATTATGCAAATGTAATATATTTTACGTACTTGCTTGCTCTCTTTGTATACATATGTATACATATTTAAATTCTATCTCAAGCTCCGTTCCACCCAGCAGCAGAAATTGAGTCCTACTCAATTAGAGGAAATCCCGCAGTACGAAGTTTCTGTAGTAGATTCTGGACAGAGGCATTAGGAGACGACACTCTCCTTGGCATCCTGTCTACAGCGTCCCTGTCTTTGGTCCTCGCATTCCTGCACTCATTTTTGCATTCCTGACGTAAAAACCTCACTCTGAAGGCTGGGGGCTTGGCATGCCCTCACTGCTACCTGAAGGGTGAGAAAAGGAATGGCCGCTAAAGCACGCCAGCCAGTGTTTCCTGCCACAACAGAAATGTGACTTTTTCCTCATATTTTACAGTTCCCACAGAATTTGTGCTTATATCATCTATGAGCTGATAACCATTAAATTGACATCTCCAAGCTGGACAACTCCTCTGAACTCCAGATTCCTATAGCCAACTGACACGTGAAACTGGAAATAAGCAACTCAAACTGAACGGACCCAAGAGAAGATCTTGATTCCCTGTCCCCCCTCCCCAGTGTTACATCCCCAGTCCTCCTATACCAGCAAATGGCTCCACCCATTCACCCAGTTGCTCAAACCAGAAACCTAGGACTGATGCTCAAGTCCTTTACCCCCACCCGCATCTCGTCTATCAGCCGATCCACTTAGTTCTACCTCCAGCCTTCATACCAAGTCTGTCCCCGTGTCTCCATCTCAAACGCCACTAGCTTACACCCTAGTCCAAGCCCCCATCCACCCCTGGCAGGGTACAGAGAAATAGATTCAGACCTGGGCTCCACACTGCCCTCGTACCAGCAGTAACTCATTATCTAAACAGTGGAATGATCTAATATAAATCATGTTACATCCTAGCTCAAAACTCTCCAGCAGCATCCCTTCCCACCTAGAAACCTGCAAGCCGCTCACTTTGGCCCCTGCTTTCTGTCTTACCTTCTCTCCTCCCATCTTTCTCCTGCTCACTGCACTCAGCCACACTGGCCTTCTTTCTGCTTTTCAACGCGCCAAGCTCATTTCTTCCTTGGGGCCACCTGGGGCTTCTTCCCTTCCTTCCCTCAGTGTGCTGGCCTTCAGGACTCAGCTCAGATGCACCCCAGTGCTGACTACCCAAAAGTAAGGCAGTCTTTTAAGTCATTTTGCATCTCCTCACCCTCTGTACCATGACTTAACCATTTCCTGAAGTTAACTTCTTTCTTTTGTTGTTTGTTATCCTATCACATTAGAAATATGTGGCATTTTACCCAGTACTTTACAGTTCCCACAGAATTCACACACACACACACACACACACACACACACATCTAAGCTCCAGGAGAAGTGATCTTGTCAGGCACACAAATATTTTTGAATGAATGAATCATCTTATTTGATATTCAAATTCCTGTCACTCATTCTCATGCAGTTCATAGGCAAGAAGAAAACAAACTACTTTTAAATCTCTGAAACAATACACAATTTCAAACTTCCCTGACTTTACACAGTGGTTCCCTCTGCTGAAAACATCCTTTCTTCGTTCTTCTGGTAAACTTCTGTTCATCTTTCAAAGCCCTGTTTTGGGTAAGGAGCACACAGAGGGCATGAGGATGGGAACTGTGGAGGCAACGAGGCAGGAGAGCAGTAGCCATACTGTCTGGTTAGTGAGGCCAGAACTCAGGGCTTGAGAGATGACTGAAGTCTCTGTCGTGAGATTCTGCCCCAAACCTGGAGCTCTCCCTCTCCTTGAGGCAGAAAGCAAGGGAGACAGCTTTGAATATTCCAACAACCCACTCAACATCCTCACCATCTCCATTAGTATGTTTTTTAGACTTCCCAAACTTAACATATCCAAATAGAACTCAAGATGAAAAGAAAGCCCCAAACACCTGCTCAGCCCAAAAGCTGTGGAGACATTTTTGACTCCACCCCTGCCACATACACACACACACACACACACACACACACACACACACACACACACACACACCCTTACATTCAATCTGCCAGCAAATCTGGCCCCTTGTTACCACTCTCCTCCACCATCACCCTAGTCCAAGCCTATCATCTCTTGACTGTGCCACTGTCATAACTTCTAAGTATCTCATTTCCTCTACCCTTCATTCTCTGCAGAGCAGCCAAGAGATCTTTTTAAAATTTAGACCCTGTCACCCTCTCCTTAAAACCCTTCAGTGACTTCCCATCATATTTAAACGGCTCAGCAAAACCCTTACCGTGCCTACAAGGCCTCCCTACGTATTCTGGCCACCGGCCACTCCTCCGACCTCGTTTCCTACCATGTCTCCAACTGGAGCACAGAAAGGAGCACCTCTGCCACCGCTGCCTGTGTGACATTGGACAAGTTGCCTAATGTCTCTGGGCCTCAATTTCTTTATCTCTAAGGTGAAGATGATGAGAACATTTTACCAAACTGTTGTAGGATGAAGGGAGTCCTGCAAATGGTCTCCAACACATAGCAAGCTTGTGTGCATGTTTTTAGTTTTAAGTAGTTTGATGTCTTGAAATCTTAAATTTGAAGAAACAAATGAGTACAAAAAACGATAAGGAAAAGAGAATATACTTGCATGTTGTTATCAAATTTTAAGGACACGTTTTTATGAAGTCTTTATAAAGAAGTTGTGAAATTATGTACACAGTGGATTCTCCCTTTGCCTTTTAATGAAAGACCTGGGAAACAGTCTCGTGAGTTTTACTAGCAGTGCCTTAATTGATGGCTTGCTTAATTTAAAACTAATAATTACCTATTTAAAACTCACTTTTACTTATTTCTTCCTGATGTCAAACACCTTTCTCCAGGGAAACCAGTCTTGGACTCCAGATGGAACAGATGAAACTGCTGAGTCTACTGACTTGTGGAAAAGGAGGAGTCAGGGCGCAGCCAAGAGCCCCTGGGAGTGCCCATGGGCTGGCCGGGCAGGCAGGGAGTCCCGATTGGTGCTCCCGGTGCTCCATGTCCACAGGTTGGCAAATAATCACTGGTGTCTGCCTGTTTTGGCAGCTCAGGCTTTCCCAAGACTGATCAGCATCCAGGGTTTTGCTCTCACACATCTGCTCTTCAGGAAAAAATAACCTTCTATCCTGGTGGAGGCATTTTTTCCTGTCATGATGTCTTCTCTTTCCAATTCTGATGAGTTGATTTTTTTTGTGAATGGAAGAAAGGTGAGTTTATGATATGATTAATATGAATTTTCGCATATCAGGGACAAAAACTAAGCTGATTTTTTTTCACTATGATGCTGTTTCTTTTTGCTTTAACCTCTCTCTCCTGTCTTTTTCAGGTCATAGTGGTATGAACTTGAACAAGGGTTGTTAGTTTAGGGTCTGGTGCAAAATTATTAAAGCATGGGTGTCTTTGCTTGCTCTTTTCTTTTGGAATCAGTAAGGAACTCTCATTTTTATTTGTGATATTACAATGGTAGTGAATTCTGACACAGGTGTGAAAAACTTTGTCACCCCCCCTTTTATTTGGTTATTAGCTCACTTGAGGTCACCAGTGCCATTTTAATTGAAGGCATATATGATGTTGAGGATGATAAGAGCAAAGAATGATTTTGTTTGGCCTTCATAAATCCTCTCAGGCTGATCAATTAACCTAGAGGCTGAAACCCCTCTGCCTGCTGGTTGTAGCCTGGAGTGATGTCATGATGAGACAGCATTAAATCAATTGTGGCACTGATCGGGCAGCTGAAGTGGTTGGAGAACATTTACCTGGAGTGTCCTGTCAGGTATAGTGGGGTCTTTATAGTACAGAGTAGTGGCATCAGGCTGTGTCCCTACAATGTAGGGGGGACAAGAGGAAGGCCGTCCTGGCTTGCACGCCATCACTTGTTCCCCCCGTTTTGTTCCCACCTTTGGAGGTAATTTCCATAGCCACACAGTTAGGGTGTTAAAGCAAATCTAACTGTAATGCTTTGCTTCTGCAACACCACTGTACTTGGCCCCCTCCTCTCTGCATGCTGATTCCAAGTGGAGGGATGCTGAGCTCATCTCTGGCTGAGTAAGTCTGAGGACTTGGAAAGGAGATTTGAAAATAGGAGGCAGTTATGAAAAATAATGTAGTTTATTGCTTTTTCTGGGGTGATAAAAATAAAAAACACTCTTAGTGGAATGATGTCCTCTTTTTCTGGGTTCAGTGTTGCTACCCTTCCTGGTAAGTTTCTCTCCCATTCTCCTCTCTGATCTTGCCTGACTGTATCCATCAGAGGAGCTGCCTGGGCCACGGAGCGTGCCGGCTCGGACCCACTGGCGGGAGCGGCCTGGCACAGGGCAGGAGAGGCAGAGCAGGGATTCACACTCCCTTCTGCTCCTCCTTCACCTGTCGGCACCTCTGTTTCCCTGGGGGATGAGGACAGGAGTGGCTCCCTCATAACAAACTCCCTTATGACTCCCTTAGGGAATCTTCTCTGGCCAACCTTTTTTATGACTTTATGTTATTTTGAGTCAATTTTGGAATCTGTGTACTTGTTTCCCCATCTGGATCCTTTCCACGTGACTCTAAGGAAAAACAATCCAGAATTTATAATGGTCATTTATACTAAAAAATTCAGAGGCATTGAAATAATGTTCCATTATTTCTCCAAAATTCTGGATCCAAGTGTTAAAAAAGATTTCCTTTATAATTATTTTTTCTTGTGAAAAAAAAACATGCCCCCAAGACAATGAATAGAATTGCCATAACATGTTGATATTATCTTCCTAAAATCCCTTCTCTTATTTCACATGTAGGTCAGAGAGAAGAATGCTGACCCTGAAGTAAATCTGCTCTTCTACCTGAGGAAAGTCCATATCCTTACGTTCTACTGTAATCCATCTGGTTTGGGTGGTTCAAAGTGAACGTGCTGAGATTTCTGAAGAAAGTCACTCTGTGTTTGCTCTAGGTGAATAACCTTACGTTCAGTTTCTACAGTCTAGTTGAAGTTCAGAGAATGCATCTAGATTTGTGCTTTATTTGTTGTGTATGTGTGTGTGTGTTGTTTTGCTTTGTTTTGTTTTTTTGCCTGAGCGAAATCAAAATAATCATCCAGTGAACCATGATTATTCTAGCTTTGGAAATAACTTTATGACTTTGGAACCCCATGGTCACCCTGATGATGGTTTTATATTCAAGCGAGTGAATGTAAAAATATCCAGCCACTTACTCAGAGGTGCATGTCACTGACAACAGCTTCCCACAAGGGCATTTCGTTGCCCTTTTATAAACGTCATGCAGCGGATAGCTATGCGCTTCCAGCTCTCCACCTCTGATCTGGACCTTTTTTCACTCCTTACTCCTCCTGGACCTTAGTACTCAAAAAGGAATGTCCTGGGTTTGGATGCAACTATAAAGGAGTAATCCAGGGGAGTGATTGTTGCAGTGGTTACACAGAACTATGAGATAAAATTGCATAGAACAGACTATACCCACATGATATGAGTGCTTGTGTAAGTGCTGAAATCTGAAGAAGCTCTGGAGTCTGGTTGCCAGCATGATACCGATGTCCAATTTCCTGGCTTTGGTGTTGCACTGTGGCTTTGTGGGAGTCGTCATTGGAGGACCCTGGGGAACAGGCATATAGCGCCATCAGCACTATTGCTGCAACTTCTGTGAGACTATAAGTTAAAAATAAGTAAACTTATTGAGCACCTACTAAGAGCCAGGCACCGTGGTAAGCTCTGGGGTGCCACGCTGTACAAGACAATCATGCTCTCTCGCTCCCACGTCTTCACTTCCTTCTGCTCCTGTCTTTTTGCCCCCCAACAGGCACATCTGAAAACACTACTTCCTTTCTCCCTGCTCTCTCTTTGTCAAGCTTATCCAATATATTATGTGTACCCGATACTTCATGTTCTCTCCAGACTCCTTCTCTTGCTAACCTTTCAGTCTGGTTTCCTACTCCGTTATTTTGCTACTCTAGCCAGAATTGTCCTCTGGTGTCCCTATTTCACTCACTATTCCAAGAATGGGCTTATCGGTGAAACAAAACAACCACAACAACAACAGGCAAATCCTCCCTCACTGGGCTCAACCTCTCCCGTTGACCCCGCTTCACAGTCTCACTGTTAGCACACTCTGTCTCTTCCCTTTTATTTCACTTCTCAGTTCACTACACATTCTATCATACTTTCTCTAGACATCCTAAAATGAAGAAAATTTTCTATGTTAGGAACAAGCTGAAAATTCGTGCACCCCCGAGTAAACATGGCTAGACGCAGCCCTGAGCAGAATCACCCCCAGTCTATTTCCCCATCCCCCCACGGTCCCCCTCTGTGCATGCCCTTCTGGTGCCTAGTGTCATAAATAAGGGCTTGTGAGTAAATAAGACTCCCCTAAGACTCCCAGGCCCCAACTTCTGATCACAGAGTCAGCAGTTCTGGGGCGGAGTCAGGGGCTTCAGTTTTCACTTGTTCCTCAGGTGGGTGAGTCTCACGAACATTTGTGAACAGCACAGGT